>NC_089873.1:32837500-33437500 GCF_040182565.1 Anser cygnoides
GAATTCAGTATTTTTCCTGCAGCCTTTTTCAACAACTCAGATGTCTGCCTCAGATACATTTCCTACCAACTAACTAGCACAAGTCAAAAGCTGTAATGTAGGAAATGCATGAGTGCCCCCTCTTGTCTGCTCTCAAGTAAAACAGCTCGGCCACCTTTGCCATGGAAGGAAAGCAGAATAAAGTCATTTTACTTAATCCATCAATTTGCATTTATTTACAGATTGAAATGGAATAAAATAGAGATGTTCACAGCCTGATAAAAGGAGATCTGTGCACATGTTTGCAGGCTGAAAGGCTGTGCTGTTCTTTTTTTGGTGGGGAGGGGATTCAGAAGTACAGACATATGTACCATAGCACAGGCATTAGGTTTTCTGCCTACTCCACATTCTTCATTGTTTTATCTGCAGACAGAGAAATGCTTTTGGTATTGCTTTGATCAGAGAGATCATAGCTAATAAAACATTCTCTTTTTTCTCAGCCCTGCTTGAACCTTGGGATTCACTTTTCCTCGAAACAGGATCTTCAAAATGGTGATATGAAGTCTGATTTCCCAGATAGTCAGACCCATAAATATTAAGAATCTCAGAGCCCCTCTAGAATAATTTAGAAAAAAATATATGTCAATCCTTTTGAAATTTCCTAGATGATGAGCATCAAAATGGCAAGCGAAGGCCACAAAAAAAGAATTAGCAGGGTTTGTGGTTTTTTTTGTTTTTGTTTTTTTATTCTTTAGGAGGATGAATTCATCTGCTGTTACTGTAGCTTTACTGTCATCTTAAGGAATTCTGCAAAACCAGCAGGGCTGCTGTCAGGGTACTGTATGGTAAGATGAACAACCTCACAAAGATAGGATTTATGGGGAAATGGGTCCATGCTATGGTCTGCATGTCCATGTTTTGTTGTGTGAGTGTTGATGGGGGGGTTTATTTACTTATTTATCCCTTCACTAATTTGTTTTAGCAAGATCTTCACTAAATTAGAAAGAACAACCAGCCCGCAGCTCAGCAAAGCCGTGTCTGAGCACTGTGTGACTGCAGTCCCAGGGACAGGCAGCCCCTGGCTAAGCATGCAGGGAAACCTCCAGCTCCTTGCAGTCAGATGAATATGGAGGGCTCTTTGAACACAAAAATCCTGAACTGTGGGTTTATTCATTTCCTCATAAAGAGCCCTGAAAAGTTTTCATCTTCAATTGAAATTCTGCAATGCAACCTGATTTTTTGTCTCTCTGTCTCGTCTCCATTTTCCTGCAAAGCTTTTGGTTTGCTGGCTGGAAAGTGACCCCTTGAGACAAAGCTAATCTTATTTCAGGAACTGTGCCTGCAAAACAGGGAGATGACTGTTGAGTTCTGGGTAGTATTAAAGAAAAACAAAACACAATGCAGCATTAAAGCCCATGTGAAGCCAGTGCTTGTAAGCAGTGCCAAGCTGACAGTTACAGAGAAGAAAGGCTCTGATTTAACTGGGAAACATGCAAGCCAAGGGCCATACCATCTTGCTAACATGTCTAGATACTAGGACTGTGTCTATACCGTCTAATCAATATGGCACAGTGCCTGGCCTAATTAGCTCAATTTCTTTAATTAGGCCAGGCAGGATGCTATGCTGATGTGGTCATGCTGCTTCGGGACCTTAGCGAGCACCTCTGTAGGGCACAGCACTGTACCACACAGACCTGCCAGCTTGCTGCCATTTGAGATCCCACCCTGTGCCATACAGGACATGGTAGATGTAGTCTTTGTTCATTGTCAAGCCTTTGCTGAACCCCAGGATTTAGTCAAATGACCAAGGAATGACTGTGCATTTTGTTTGTGTTGAAGTCCTCCACTGGGAAGTGAATGATCCTATAGCTCTTTGTGGGCCCAAATGGCAACCATGGTGTACACATCTACTTCATAAAAAAGGTATTCATATATGTTACCCTCTCTTTTAGTAGCAAGTTCATACGTAGTCTTTGACTCGCAGAGAGAATGTTATGGACAAGGTGGGTCAAGTTGTTTGCCCTAGAGTAGTGGACCTCCCCTCTGGCGGCACCTTGAACAGAAAGCCCATATAGCACATAATTCACCTGCAGAAACCCATAGCTCGTAAACAAAATAGGTGAAAATACATAAATTTTGGCTAAAACTGTAGGTTGTTCCATATAATTTTCAACCTAAAATTTTACGAGCTTTAGTGTGTTTCCCCAGCAGCAAGGTTTCTGAGATCATGCCTTCTGTGCATCTGTCCTGGAGGCTCTCCTTGCACTCGTTGCCTTGTCTCACATGAGCTGATGAAGTTTTAAAAGATTCTCAGTTCCTACCAGGTTTGTGGGAATGGGTGCCTGGGTGGAGGTCAGCCTCTGCTCTTGGAGTCAGACCTTAGGGTGCCCGTAGAGGGTTCTGTAGAAAGAACGTTTCAGGACTTTGCCTCATTAGCCTCCAAACAATTGACTCCTCAGTCACAGTTTCTCTCTCCAAGGTGGATTCCACAGAGGAGAGCTTCATGCCTCTTATTAAAATTGAGTTAAAAAGTTAGTCAGCCATGAACAACAAATCCATCAGAAACCAGGTTTGATGAGTCCCAGAGCCTGGAGCAAGGATGGCTCTCCCAGCCCTGCCTGTGCGCAGGGTGGACTGATACCAGCCTCCTTGTTAATGTCGCCTAAGTCACTGGGTGATGAAATCCACCTGCCTCTGATCTAGTCTGTTTTTTCATTCAAGCCTTCAAATGCTAACTTATTATTTTTATTTTCTGTACAGCTTTGGGGTATTTTCACTTTCCTAGGATACTGTTCCCAGATGAGACTTCACTGTATTGCCTCTGATCTGTGCCAGAATTACAGATGTTTCAACGGAAATGTGCAGAAACCACGCAACTGAAATAGAATAAATTATGCTTAAAATCAAGGAAATGTCCTAATAAATGAGAAATGCACCAATTTCTCCTTGAGCTTTTTCACTGCCACTACCACCTGTGTTTATTATTTATCCATTTATTTATTTTGCTTTACAGTATGGTACAGCAGCTGGTTCTTCCACATGAAGAAATCTGTAGTAAGGCTAAAGCATTAAAGGATTTTTTAGAAATTCTTAATTTTCTCACTTTGGGTTGCTTTATCAAAACGTGCAGATGTATGTCTTTATCTGTAGGACAAAAAACCAGGGAAGGTTTGAGTTGTGCACCCTCCCTGACAAACTGCAGGTCGAACAATTGACCCAGGCACCAAGCATAGCCCCAGGTGTCTGCAAAAGTACTCCCACAACAAAGCAGTGGAGCAAAATGAGCCCCTGCACTCGTCTGGGTGACATGTCTCTTTTCTGTTTGCAATGGGCTGAATTCGGAGAGGAATTTCTAATTTTTTGTCTCCCTATAGCTGTATCCCAGGTGAATCTGCAAACATCAGTGGCAGGCAATGAGTGGCATGCCTTGGCTATTTGTTTTACGATGAGCTTTTGGTTTACTTAGCGATGCACATTGCCTGGACATACATGTACTCCAGCAACATAAAATACTTCTGGTCTCCTAATTTTAAGCTATTCTTTTTACCAGTTTCCTCTTGGAAACAATGAAATAAAAACCTTACCCAAAAAGCCTGGCCCAAAATCTCAGAAAACCTGGTTCAACAGAAGTTACCAGTTTTTTACACCTTTCTTGCCATACCACACTCATGAATCGAATACTTAATGAGATCTTTTCAAAACTTGCTTGTTCCTTTCAAGTCCTTGATAGCATTTCCACTAATTTTGGGAATGAAAACACATCTTAAAGTTTTTCTGAGAGGTGGAAGATATATATTTTTTTATGGATTTTCTTCTTCTGTGTTTGATTTCTTTAATTTACAGGATACTTATATTATCTGACTATACCTGAACATCACTGTATCTTCTGAGCTTCCTTGAAGAACTTTGGTGTTCATAGCAATAACATGCATGAGATGAGATCATCTGGCCTGTTACGGCAGAAATATGTAATTCCACAAGAATTTTATTGTAATTTAGCATGCTAAAGCTAAGCTATGTCTGCTTATTTGAAAGTTTATCTGGATAATGAATTGTATCCCTTAGGCATTTTGTAATAGTTCTTATTTTAGTAATAGTATATCTTCAGTGCATTTCTAATACCAAAGAGTCCATGTCAAACATAATGATCAAAACTGAGCATAGCTTCCTCAGTGCAATTTAGCACAAATTTGAACTATGTATTTTATAGCTATGTATTTGAATTATGCAAACTAGTGACTCAAAATAATTTTCAAAGTGCTAATGGAAAGCACACCAGATTTTCCCAATTTGAAAAATGCAAATCTTTTAAGCCTTTGCTCAGCTCCCAGACTCAGTGTATTTTGATGCATCTTTGTTCTTAAAGCTCTACAGTACCACGTCCGTAGGAGCACCTCTCACAGTACCAGGATCTTGCTGTCCTGAGTTTGGTTTATAAATATGTAATTTATTTTTTGTAGTTCACAAGTAACTTACAGCTACCACATTGTCTGGTTTTGTAACGTGTGATCCCTGGTTGTCTGGTCTGTGTGTAGAAAGAGGTTGTGCATTTTCTCATGGAAGACAAATGAGCCAAAATGAATCACACGGTTGTCTTTAATATTCCCCTTCCACAGTGTAACGCTAACCAGTATGCCCAGTTAGGGCTAATATGCCTCCTAGATCTGCACATGACAAATGTGATCCTGTGCCACTTCATACACTGCAACCTATTGTCTCCCCATGTGTCTTCCCCAGAGCAGCCAGTCACGCATTCCCTGGGTATGTTGTCATGGCCACAAGGATTGTTTTCCTTTGGAGTCTAATAATAAGTCAATTAGAGCAGGATTAGCCTCTGGGAAATGAAACCAGTTACTCCCTCTCTCCCAGGATGAGGACCTTAAATGATCTGCCTGAACATTTTCCTCTCCTTCCTTTGTTTTTCCTGCAATCCAGCAAATCACTTCTCCTCTAATTAGCTTGCCAGTAGGCATCTATCAAATGTTTCTCTTGTTAACTTACAGCACCAGCCAGAAGGGTACTTTGTAGCGCCTTGTCGGGGTTCTGCCAAGTTTAGTGTCTGGTAGAGCTGGAAAACAAACAGTCCCCCATATCTCCCCTCCTCTTCATCCTTCCCCCCTCCACCCCCCCCCCAAAAAAAAAAAAAAAAAAAAAGCTCTGCCTGACTCTGTGCTGCATTTTCACCCAGGAACAAGCTCATTTTTCTCCCTGGCTGAAGCTCTCATTTCACTCTGCAGGCAGTTGGGAAGAATCATGGTGGAGCCCTTTCTTCTAAACACCAGCATGCCAGTGTTTAGACAAGGGGAATACACTTCTGGTCACGGTTTTCATTTCCTGGATTAAGACAAGCAGAAAAAAATGTAGTTGTGAGTATAAATCACTTTTGGCCTTGTTCTGTGTTAAAAGATAAGCAAATTCAAAATATCAGCCAGCCTGCCAAGCCTACAATTTAAAGGATCAACACTGTCTCCTTCCAATCCCATCCGACTCTACCCCAACACCAGGAAAACTTGGTCCCACTGGCCAGGCTGGTCTTGAAAGCCACTGTCTCAGTGGAGCATCACTTGCACTGGAAGGCCCTTGGCATTATGAAATCCCACAGGTCTCTGTACCATCAGGAGAGGCAGCTGAGGCTGTGGAGCAGCAGTCACAGGAAACTCATGGAAAGAGCAGGGTACAGAGACATGCTCCTGCCGTCACCACAGCTGTGTGAGGTCTCCCCACATTCCCTGCTACTGCCCCAAGCTACATAGATGCTCCTCCGTACCGTGTAGGACTTGTGGGCTTGCATTATGTATGAGATGCAGGATGCATGTCTGACTGTGCCCAATCACTTCAGGACCACAACCATCAGTAAACAAGAAGTGGGGGCAGAACAAGACAATGAAATCTGATGACAAATGAGTTTGTGAGGAGCTGTACGACAAAACCCTGGAAATATCCTGGGGCCTGAGGACCCCTTCTAGGTGATTCCTCTAAGTCCTAGAAAATGCATGTCTTATGCTTCTTAACAAACCACAGTAAATGTAGTGCTACAAACACCCAGCTGTAATGTGGCACAATTTATGCATAGTAGAAGAGTTTCAGATTAAGAGAATCACAGCATGTACTTTTGCAAACAAAGCTGAGAAAAGCTATTGGTTCCCAAATCCAGAAAAGCAGCTTCTGCTTTTAGCTTTCCTACCTGCTGTCTGCTCCCTGCAAGGAGCCTGCAGATACAGCTGAATGCTCTGGGTGCTCTGCATGGTGCTGTGATCTGAATTGCACACTCATGAATCTTCATCTTCGGGACTGCTGAACATGTCCTATATTTTAAAGTTAATAAAGCAAATATCAGTTGACAGGATATGAGAGGTTCATGTCAGACGGAGCCAGTAAGAGAGACAAATGTGGACATGTGCATGCAGAAAACGTTCAGGCACTCGTCAAGCACAGCTTAATCGACTCCGATGATGGGGTCGTGCATGGTGTTCAGCAGCACCAGCGCCCAGCCGTCCAGGCTGGACTCACTGTGGGGCGGACAGGCTGCCGGGCTCTTCTCAGCATCCTCCTCCTGGCACCAGGGCTGTGATTAACAGCCTGGGCAGGCTGGGCCAGGGGCCTCCTGATAAATTCAGTGCTTTAGAACAAAGCCGTCATTCTCTTGAGCAGTTTAATGTGCCGTAATGAACTGAAATAAGGCAGAATGTAAAGGCAGGGAGATACAGGCGCTCTGCTGGAAAGCAGAGTCATTAAAAATAATGAGCAGTCTTTCACTTCCTTCTTTTTATTAACTTTCTGCAGAGGACAACCTGGCACTTTATTTTTAACACAGTCTCCCCTTCACTAATATCCGTTAGACAGATGGCTAAAATTTTCCCACAACATGCTCCACAATATTTAGGAAAGCAGAATAATAAAGAAATATAATAATAATAATAATAATAATAATAATAATAATAATAATAATAATAATTAATAATAATAATAATAATGAGCCCTCCTCCCCAGTTCTTCTTCTCTGCACACCTCAGCTGATTATTTTTTCCATAGCCTCTCTGAATTGCACAACTCCCGCCACACTCTGTGGTGATCACACAAGAAGAGGCACACCGAGTTGCCGTGTCCAGGAGAGCATGTATTACCCCTAACTAACCATTAGCTTAGATTTGGATTTGCAGTTTTGCAAGCTTTTCTTTAGCACGGCCCATGTGGTCACAGCAGAGTAGGGTGACGGGTAACAGCACTCCCAGGTGCACGGTGCGGCCTGCGTTCAAGATGGCGGCTCAGGCCTGTGTCCCCAGCCCATCGAAATGTCTGCCCAGCACTGAGCAGGCTGTTAACAGCCCCAGCCACTCCTCCCTACAACCGCTGAAACCTCTAGCCCCTGCCCAGAAGGAGAAGGCCTGATCCTGCCCTTGATCCCCACACGCAGAGACTGCCGCTTACAGGCTCTGAGGTGCTGCTTGCAGTGAAGATTGCGCTTGGTTACAAACATTAACACATGCCATTAATGTAATCAGACATGTGGCTCAAATTATTGCCCCAGATCTTTAGAGCTGGAGACTTGCATTTAGGCTTTTAATCTAAACTTGAAACTTGTTTAGGCTGAGCTTTTTATTTATTACTGCACTCCTACTGCCCATGTTGGGGCCTCCTGAGCTCCTAAAACCCAAAGCAGCTCCATGGCCCCCCCTAGGTGAAAGGGTGCCTGCCGCACCGTAAGCCAGGCTTCCAAATCGGTCTGTTCTTCACCTACTCCTGGCACTTTGGTGGTTACATCATAGAAATCTGCCATGAGGCCAGAACTGAAAATTTCAAAAGGGTATGAGATGCATTGAGTGTAACATCAAAAATAAATAAGTAACAGGTTCACATCAGACTCTCAGCTTGTTTTTAATCCCCTTCTAACATTAAACTGAACCCATATATTCCTACCGTTTATCCTAATGTTTTCTATATCCAGAACAAGGCAATACAGCATTTTCCTACATGACTGCAGCATAGATCCCCATCGTTCATGTTAACCATATTAGTCTGGATCTATGTGGCTGTCACAGTGACCCAGCACTGGTTACCTGATCACAGAACAAATATTTACTTCTGTTTTGGTTGCAAATATTTGCACTCAAGCTGTATTCCCCAGCTGTAATTGATAAAACACATGCTGTTGATTTTGCCAAGGAAGGCCTGGTGACTTTTTCAGGTTACCTTCCTGTGTGACACTTCTATGACTTTTCTATCCATACTCTGGCTAGTTTTACAGACACTACCAGCAGCCGCAAAATGGACAAGCCAATACACCATCAGCAGGTCTGTCTCCCACACTGTAATTTGGATTTTCCAAGTTAAGCCTTTGTAGAATTTCCTGCTTTGTATCTGCATGAATACATCCAGCTATATCTAAAGATTCTGTCTGTCCCACTTGGGACTAAGTCAGATTTCTGAAAATTTTGAACTTTTCATGAGCAGCATGAAACAGCAAAGCCTTTGTTTCAGTCAGTTCACTACAGAAGGCCAGAGGAAATTCAATTAAGAGAAAAATATTAATTGTGCTTGTGTATCATCATATATTAGTCTTCTTCCTCCTGTTCTACAAATTGCTGTGGGCCATGCGGGTGTACAAGGTATATACACCAGCTGAGGATTTGTTTTTGTAAATCCCTTTTGGTTTATACTCCAGCAGGGCCTGTGCCAGCAACTATCTCTGACAGTCCAGAAGAGAGAGAGCTGTAATTGATTGTGCCCCTGGGAGCTTTTTCTCCTGTCTGTGTATGTGTGTGCGCACGAGAGAGAGAGGGCGTCTTTTATCTTGTGCCAAAAGTGGCTTTAATCCAGCACTGAGCTTTTCTTCTTCTTACGTGTTCCCAAGTGCTGCAACATTTCGGGTTTTCAGGACAGAATCGGCAGAAGGCATCTTCCAGAGAAGTGGAAGAAGTGATGGCAGAGCTCAGCTTCGAAGACATGGAGGGAATGGTACCACTGCTTCACACTGGGCCTTCTGCTTGTGCCAAAGGGCTCCTGCAGAGAAGCTCTGACGGGTCCTGATGAGGCAGTTGGAGAGGCCACAGCTTCCCTGCCTCCACTCTGGCCTCCCTTTCCTCCACCAGTTGCCCCAGTTCTGGTGCAGGACATAGTGGAGTGGCCTACATTTCACACCCAGCCTGTCAGTCAGCGAGGGGGAGGACGGTTTCTTTAGCAGGATGCACAGCACAGAAGAGGAAGATGAACCACTCTTTCTTGCCATGCAGCTTGGAGAAATGTTTTTCTCCTCAGCCCACCCTGCTTCACTGGGTTTTGGGGGCTGCAGTTGCATGTTTGCTTGCAAAATTGGTTCATAACCTCCCTGCGGACTGTTATTGTCCTCTACTTCCTCTCTTTTTAGCAGTTTCCAGCTGAAATATACCTCTGGTGATAGAGGTTTGTTGTATCAGGAGTGACATCCATTGGAAGTAAACGGACTAAATATCACACTATCAAGAGGGGAAGGGTATAATGCCCCCAAAATATTTGGTCATATTTATAGATAAAGCAGTGACAGAGGACATTCATGTCTTTTCCTAATTCTGGCCCAACTTTCCTGTGTAATTGGCTTAAAATCCCATAAATTGGGATTTTACTAACTATAAACTCTTTAGTACCTGTAAAGTAGGACCAGATTCTTTCCGGTGTAGAGAAATATTCAGAATTTAATTTTATTCTGAGGCTAAAGGGGTCATTTTTGCCTCAATACCATGAAGTTTATGGAGTGGGTATTGGAATGGGCTGCCCAGGGAGGTGGTGGAGTCACTGTCCCTGCAGGTGTTTAAGAAAAGGTTGGATGTGGTACTTAGGGACATGTTTTAGTGGGTGAAATTGGTGGTAGGGGGACAGTTGGACTAGCTGATCTTGGAGGTCTTTTCCAACCTTAATGATTCTATGATTCTATGGGCGGATCCTACTGGAAGCCATTTCTGAGCACATGAGGGATGGGAAGGTGGTTGGGAGCAACCAGACAGTGACCAGCCTGCTAGTCCTCTGTAATGAGATGTCTGGCAGTGTGGGCAAGTAAAGAGCAGGGCATATTGCTTACTTTAACTTTAGCAAGATTTTCTATGGTATCCTTATAACCAAACTGGTGAGATGTGGATGAAAGACATGGATTACAGGATAGGTGGAAGCTGGCTAGGTGTATGGTGACCAGCAGGACTAAGGGTGGTAAGCAGCAGGGCACAATCCATCATGTGTCTGGTCAGTAGTGGCATACTAAAGGTTCAACACAGAAGCCAATAATGTTCAATATCTTTATTAATAACCTGGACAACAGGATGAGGTGCACTCTCTGCAGCTTTGCAGATATGAAATTTGTGGAAGTAGCTGGTTTGTTGAAGGGCAGGGCTGCTATTCAGAGGGACCAGGACGGACTGAAGGAATAGAGCCAGGAGCCCCGCAGGATCAACAAAAGCAAGGGGGAAGTCCCATGTCTGGAATAACTCTATGCAACAGCCAAAACGGGCAGGGTGTCAATTGACTAGAGAGCAGCCTTGCAGAAAGGAGCTGGGGTCCTAGTAAACAAGCAAGAGACAGCTTTGGGGGAAGCTTACTGCTGTCTACAAAAATTTAGTTGGGATATAGAGAAGAAGAAACCATGCTCTTCTTGGGCTATAGGCAGTAGACACAAATTGCAACACAGAATTTGCAACACAGGAAATTCCAGTCAGATAGTAGATTTTTTTTTTTTTCCCATTCTGTGAGTAGTCAAACATTTGGAGAAGTTGCCCAGAGACTATGGAATCTCCATTGTTGGAGATATTCATAACTAAATTATGCGTTATTTAGAGACATGGTTTAATCAGTAATATTTGTGGTAGGGGGATGGTTGGACTACATGATCTTGGAGGTCTTTTCCAACCTTTATAATTCTATGATTCTATATGAGGAGATAAGCAATGTGATCTGGTTGGATGGCCAACTAAGGGCAGGGGAGGCATGCATTTTCTGCAGCATTTTCATTCACAGCTTAATGATTTTTCCCCTTCATTGCTGTAAAAAGCCAAGAACCTGTACTGGGATCTGACTAGAAAGAGAGTCATCTGAGGATGCTTTCTCTTCTACAATTAGATTTTTGGTTCTTCCACTAATGAAAAAAAACACACAATAAATCATGTTAAATACCCTGCAGAAGTATAAATAAATTTTATCAGTTTTAAAACCTTTATCAACCAACCTCATTTTGTTAAAACACCCATGTTAAAACAGCGTGAAAAATGATATTAGGTGAATCTGACAAGAGCTTTTTTTCCATAAAACTCTGCTGACTGGCATTGCTGATAGTATTTTCCTGCAAAAAGGACTCTATCAGTAGCTCTGATGTTTTGCCCAGGATTGATGGTAAAGCCCAAAGGCCCTGCTTTTGAGTCACTGTATTTATGCCTTTAAAGCACTGGCACACAAATAAGCTTTCTTGAAGGCCCCTGGAAAAATAAACCAAAACTTTCCCAGTTGGGTGCCAAAGACTGCACATTTAATTTATGTCTGCAAAGGCCATGGGAATGGCAGATGCTTAAAATTAGGTCATGTTTATTTATATGTTGAACATAGGTTTAGGCATCTAGCTTATTATTTGAAAATTATACAGCAAGCGTGAATAGCCCACTTCCAGATGAGCATGGTTGTGCTTGTTATTATTCACTGTGCTTATATGTAAAAATCTGCTAAAAGTGGGTGTAGACAGTACAAACTTGCTCAATGTGGCTGTGCCAGCAGAGAAAGGCAGGGTTTCTTCTACTGTCAGGTGTCAAATGCAGCATCAGACAATAGCGGAGGTGTGGAGCAATGTACGGTGTGAGGCTGCACCAGTGGGGGAAGTCATCACTGAGAAGGTCCAGGATGGACATTACAAAGAATATGGAGAGAGAAAGAGAAATTGGCAGGGAGAGAGAATAACCCTTAAAATTAGAATTAAGGTTGGAAAAAAAAAATCTTCCTAAGTCTTGGTAAACTACTGGTGCTGAGAACAGGGCTGTCCCTGAGTCCAAACCATCCCTCTGCTGCTGCTCACACTGCCATCAGAGTGCTTTTCCAGCTGGCTACAACCAGTCTCACGGGGTAGAAGCTAAATGATGCTACACTAAATCCAATTGAATCGTGTAGTATTAAAAATAGCAAGTGCTGTCATCCTGTATTGGTTCTGGTCAAAATCCTTCGGAAAGAAATTTACAGCAAATACCTTTGAAGGCAGGAGGTGAGATTTTGAAGATGATCTGAGTACATGCCTCAGCAGGAATGATTTTCCTGGGCAGGCTGCCGTGCTCACATGGCCACACCACTTCCAATAGCCAAACGAGCTTGTTCAGAACGAGTTGGGCATCTCTGCACATTATCACACAAGCTTTGCATTTAACACTGGCTCCTGAATGCTTAAGTCATTTTAAAGTGATATTTCCAGACAGAAATTGAACGTATTCAGGCACCAAATTCAGATTTAAATCACTGTGAATTAGATGTCTAAACACTTCTGAAAATCTGGTCCTGTGGCTTTCAAGTCACCGAAATGCATTTGTAAGTTGTAGCCAAAGGACTAGTCTGATCTTGCCATCTATTGATAGAAACCCACAGCTACAGCTGGGAATGTGTTTTCTTTACAATCTTCAGGCAACTGAAGAGCCAGAGCCACTCAGTCTATGAAAATCAGCTCCTGTCTTCACCAAAACAAAGAGCTAATATTTACAGTATATTTACAGATTGTTTTTATTGTCCTTTGACAGGCTATAAAAGAAAAAGGAAAAAAAGGAGCTCTGTCACCTTTATTGTTTCTAAAACAATAGGACCCAGGGAAGCAACTGTTTCTAATATAGGACAATACAGTTACCCCAAATGACAAGCAGTTGGTGATGTGGATGCCTGGATGCCTGCTCCATCTCCACTCCAGTGCCCAGTTTGAGGGCATGATTTTCCGGAGATGAATTCTGCAGTTCGGGCCCCTTTCAGGCTTCTCAACTTGCTTGCCCCAAAAAAGCAAACAGCCAAAACTGACCATAAAAAACTCTAATAAACAATCTATCTGGGTGAGTAAGGGTAAGGGAGAGGAGTTCCAGCCATCCCATTTCAGGAGCCTCAGATCTTCCCAGCCGTGTTTGTTCCCAGCCTTGCCTCTGGAGAGCATGTACCTGCTCTGCAATGATCCCTTCTCTTATGCCTCACTTACCGCAGTTTTTTTCATGTTTAATTCAGAAAGGAAGGAGTTTATGAAACATGAGATCTCACACACACAAAACACACAGAAGGAGGAGAAGGGAAGCAGTCTGGCAAAGGGATAGATCAGAAGCAATAAAACCGCTTTTCCTTCTCCAGCATGTAGGGAACTTGTGACTCCGAATGTGGGAGGACTGAAAGTCTCTATCTAGTCCTGAAGTTAATTTAAAATACAATCAAAAAAGCACTTGAAAGAACGAACCTCTTAAAAATGAGTAAGACATTAAAATACGCTCAAAGTATGTTATATCAGCAGAGTCTAATGCAACTGCATGGTAAGAAAATAGTTGGAGTCACTAAGTCTGCATGTACCACAAATCAAAGTGTTATGTAATTAGAATTATTTTGTCACCATCTTGTGGGACGTTAGGGTAACATCTGGCAAGCTTCTGATTTCAACTTGTGCACCCAATATGTGCTCCAGAAACAGGGAGGAAGCGATTGCTCTAAGTACTGCACTGGTATTGGTGTGCATGATACTGTAAAATGAGCATTTTGGAGTTCCTGCAGTTTTACTGTGCTGCTCAGCAAACTTTCCCATTTGCAGGCAGAATATTTCTCCCAAAGGTTAAGTGTAGATTCTTACGAAAGTTGGCACAACAGAGATGTAAGAGAAACCAGATTTCTAACATAAACAGCTATGTCTTCTCAGAGAATGGGCCTGTTTCAGCCATTGGGTATTAAATGTTTTCCTTAAGCCTTAATTTATTGCTTCAAGTTCAGAAACTCTGCCTAGTCTGAAGATGCTTGAGAAATACGCTCCCTCTCTCCATCGGTCCAAGCCATTGGTGTCTGATGGAAATTTTTCTGGATAAATGTGAACCAGATGTTCCCAAACCCTGACTTGTGACCTGTCCTGTGCTTCTACCCGGTGCGTGCTGGTTGCAGAGCTGCAAAGGGGCAAGGGGCTGTCTCCGTAAGCACACTGCTCAGACCCCTACTTACCCAGACCCAATGCAGCATCTGCTGGAAAGAGCACCCTGACCCCAAAATGCAGGGTATACTCGTTCCAGGGTCACTGCACAGGGCCTAGCACAGTAAAAGGGATTCGTGACGAGCAAACACGCCACTCTGTGGGCTTCTGACTGAGGTGCCAAGCCCTCATGGGCTCATGACTGCAATCCCTCTGTGTCACCTGCAGGTACCCTGCAGAAAGCCCCGATGCTGCTGCTGCGTTAGGCAGGACAGCCTATCGGAAAGGTCTGAGATAGGGAAATCTGGAGTCAGATTGTATTTCCCAACCATTAATAAAATTTCCCCTGGAATAAATGTAGAGGAGCTGGCGCCACTTTATGTTATTCAAAACCACAAATTTCCTCTCCCTCACAATCTGCCAGAGTTACAGACTCTTTTGCAACTTCTTAAAAATTCAAGATGTTTTCCCCAAATGAGCATCCTCCTCCTTCAAAACGCACCCAGGGAAAATTAGCAATGCAATTTAGCTGTGCTTGTAATGAGAAGAGGGGAGGGTGGCAGTGAAACAGCGTGACAGCTCCATGCATGGGAACACATTAGCAAGTGTTTCATCCCTGCCTGGGGTGTTAGAGGTTTCTGCACCAAAGGGAGAGGTTGATACAAAGGCTGCTGCTGCAGCCGAGGTGACGAGCATAAGCTGCGTGAGAGAGGGACAAGAAGGGACTTGGCTCTCACCTCAGGTTTTCCACAGCTAAACTGGACCCCAGGGGAGCTGCTGTGGGCTTTCCCAACACTGTCTCACTGCTTGTGCCACGTTTCTTGGCACTGCTGGGGCCTGTACCACCCCGCAGATGAGCTGTGGACATGGTTTGGAGTTGCCCCTGACAGGGGCTCCCAGCAGTAAGCAGGGACCCCTGCCTTGGTGGGGGCTCTCGTACCTACACACCCACGGAGGTGATCTATGTTGTGCCTCTGCTTAGTAGAGTAGCTATAACCTCAAAGGCAAGACTTTATTTGATGCCAGGCAAGAGCTGTTTAATGTTTCTTGTCTGAATTGACAGTCACATTTCCTTGTTAAGAAGCACCTTTGACCCTAATGCAGGTATACAGTGACCAGGATAGGAAATTGTGAAACAGATTATTTCCCAATTTTCAACAGCGTATGTCGCCTTACATCTTTCATTGTTCAATATATTACTGTCCTTCGGCCCTGAGGCACCTGGCTGTACAGGACTTTATAAAATAGACCACTGAGAGCTGCTGGGCCCTCTTACTGTTTCTGTAATGGACCTGTGAAATTTGCTACAGACAATAAATGCTAAGAACGGTCAAAAGCCCTAAGACAATGGGACATTTGAAGAGGACACCTTTCACCTTCTATTTGTCTTGCTCCTTCCAACGGGCTGAAAGACAGGTGACTCCTGAACTTCAGCGGGAGGAAAGGAGATCCCTCCTAGTGGAACACCACAGGGACCTCAGTGCAGCCCCCGAGGTGCTCTGCCAGGCCCTGAGAGCCGCAGCTGCATGCAGGATGTTCCTTGACAGTACCTGGGGAAAAATGAGGGCCGTGACATTGACAGAAGGCCAGTATGGCTGGAGCACAAGCTACCCACATTGCCTCTAGGAAATGCTAAGGTGTGAGATCTAAGCTGACCACTGAAGTCCACACAGGAGACTCCTCCTCCTGCGGTTCACAGACAAGCCCTTTCCTGGTGATAAAGAATCAATGTGACATCGCCAGAGCGAGGACTGGGTCAACCCAGTGCAAAAAAAACTAAATCACTTTCCAGCCTAACAAGCTTTATACATATATTTACATATGCAAATATATACATGCAAGAGAGATTCTTTGATATGCTCTGAAATTCGGCAATTAGGAGCATACTCTTTTTAGGAAGAAGATCAAGGTTTAAGACTCTCTTACGCTAGTTGGAGCTATGTAGGAATGACAGCCTGAGTCTCCTGCATGCTAGGAAAGCATTTGAATAACCTCATATCTAATGTGCTAATATTTTTAGCTCATATTTGGGATGACACTGATCACATCATTTAGCTTTGGCTCAGATTGTTAAAGCACAGTAAATTAGCAGCGCAGTGTACAACTAGATATATCTTTAAAGCAAAATATGCCCTCAGATTTGTATGTAATTCCTCCTTTCAGAGTGAGTAGCTCTTGAGTAGCTCTAGGGAATTTAATTGGCAGCATTCCTAGTAAGATGAGAAATTAAAATTTTAAATAGCAACTCATGATTAAAAATAAATATATAGAACAAATGAAAAACAAACAAAAAGAGTTAATGTGTTACTTCATTTCTCCCGTTTTACTATTAGCAATAGTATATTTTGAAAAATATGTATGAAAAATAACCACGTGCTTTGTCCTGGACAAAACACTAGAGGAAGACACATAACCAGGAACAAACTTCATTGCAAAAGTAGCTCCTAGTATGTGTGTGTGTATATATATTTGTAATATATAGTGTATATATTAGTGTATAAACACTAATATTTATACATATATATGTGTATATACATTTACATACAGACACACACAGATATGTATAGAAACAAACCAAAACAAACCCCACAGCCTAAGGTCTGAAGTGCAGGGAGCTAGATCCCCCCCACTAGATCTGTGCACCAGCATAGGATTATGTGCTGCGTATTATTGGGGTTCCATAAAGGGCTAGAAATACACGTTGGTATGGTGACTTGTGGGATCAGCAGTCTTTTATTGTATTGAACTGCGAGCACACATAAAATCTTGTACCATGTTAAAAAAAAAAAAAAAAGCCTCTTTGCCAAGTTGCTTTTCATGCTCGTGCCAAATTCTTTCGTTCTTCTGACACAGAAAACACCATTGCAATGGCTTGATAAGGAGTGTACGTGTGTGGGGTGGTTGTTTCAATATCTGCTCCCTGGGCAATAATATTAGAATATGCTATCTTACATTTTCCAAAAGTAAAGCAGAAGCATTTTGAAGAACTAGTTCCTCCAAAGAACATTGTTCCAGCTCGAAATGTCAGGTTCATCCAAAGGATATGAAACAGTGTTTGTGGTACATGGAACAAAACACACAGAAAGAAAAAGACACCGCATAGCAGAGAATTGCCTGTAGATGTATTTTTATTAAAATTTCATGATTCTTACTGTTTATATATAATTTATTAGGGCAGTAACAGCAGACCACGCAGAGCACTGGTAACAATAGTGGGGGTTTTGTTTGATTATGGGATAGGTAAGCTTTTCAGATAGCCAGAAGCTTGTTTCCATTTTAGAGAAAAAGTCCTCTGTGTGCCTCTGCTTAAACAGGGGCATAAGCTGCTGCTCAGAGCAGTGCTCCAGAGTTCACTTCCTCTGCTTCATCGAAAATATTCTGAATGTTGAATTTCTTATGAAGCAATGCTGTCGACAGCTGGCCAGGCAAACACACTGCAGAAGAGTGCACTTCAAACCCAAAGACAATCTCCCTCTTTTAAGCCTGCCTATCTGCATTCTCCCCCATAGATCCATCTTAGAATAATTCCTCCGAGTAAATATTTGGCTGAGGAGTACCAAAAATATACCCAACCATGTAAGAGGAAATTGCAATGAATCTTTAAAGCTGGAAGATACAACTCTAGAAGTAAAATAATCTCTTTTATTTTATTTATTTATTTATTTATTTTTAACTGGGCTCTTTCTGGTACTGTTTTTGTGTTAGCTGAAAAAAAAAAATATCCAAACCCACAGTTTATGTGTTTTCCCTTTGAGGTAACAACCATGAATTGATTCCTCTTTTTCCTTTCTCTCAGAATTTGCTAGCAGGGATTTGTTTGAGGAGCTGGAGATGATGTTCCTTTTCAGGCAAGAGTAGTAATAAACTCAAGACAGAAAGCAATAGCGGAAGGGCAAAAGAATTCTTAGCTAAATACCTTGTAAACCCTGATGAAAGGGGCTACTGGTGGCTGCTGTCTTGGCCTTGTTTGAGCTGCAGACCTTCAAGGAACACAAATAGTAGCAGAGCTGCTGTTTTCTTTACAGAGGTGTTAAATAAATATTTTTACAGTAAGACTTTTCTGCAGGACATTTTAAACACAAAGCATTAAAAAAAACCGCTGCCCCCTGTATTTACTAGCACAAATGTAAATATGTTCTGTACAACCACAGTTTTAATTATTCCAGCCTCCAGAGGAACATCAAAAAACTCACAGAGAGTGATGAACTGACCCGGAGCATCATCATCATGATCAATGAACAACCACCAGAGACAACTGAAGTGTAAAAAAGGATTAAATCCCATCAGGCATGAATATCTGTTGCTGCTATGAATCACTCCAGCCCTTTGCATATGGAAAATTCATGAGCTCTCCCTGAATGTTCCTTGCTTCTGTAAATCAGACTGTAAAATAAAACCATACAGGGATTTCAAAAAGAGTCTTTCAGTATTCATAAATGCAGGATTTTGCTTTCCAAAACAAAATAGTAATGGTGTGCAAGACAGAAATAGTGTATTTTATTTCAGCTGCTCTGAGAGAGAGTAGAGAGCGACCATTTGCCGAGTGGGCTCTCTGTGTTGCATGCTTTGTTTAATTATACAAATAAGATTTGAAAAACATATGCAGACAAGAAAATTTTGTTGCAGGAACAGAGAAAAAACACACACACAGATTAAAGAAGGAAACATTTGTTTATTAAAAAGGAAAAGGTTCTGGATGGCAGCACAGAGTCAGACATGAGACAGATGAATGTATGCACAGCTGTTCATGTTTAAAGACAGAATATAGACATAAATACAGTTAGATCTTTGCTCTGCTCTACTGCTACAGTATTTTTATACAGCCGATTCAAAGGAATATCTGTCATAAGTGAACACAAGGAGAAATTTATCAGAAACAGAGCACAGATTACTTCTCTAAGGCCAGGATAAACATAGCCCAGAAAAGCCTCTCAAGCTGTGGTATTGCAAAATAAACTTAATTGTGCAAAAGAAACCCACCTTCTGTGGATGAGAAGATTAATCGTTGGATTCAGCTCCAAGTCAGATAGCCTTTTCTTCTGTTTGAATATAATGCAGAAGGTAATTTTCCTCTGCTCTTATCATAGTTATTGCTCTAAGCCAGTACTGTGAAGCAGGAATGAACTTTTAAAGCAATACCTTACTTCTTCTATGATCTTTTCCGCGTATTTCCAAAGCACACCAGAGAGAGAGGGGGCTGATGAGACCCCCCTCAAAGTTTTCGTTAATGCATAAACACAACAAGGCCATCCTGAAAAAAACATACAGGCTCAGGAGATGATGACCAGGAGAGCAGAGCAGGCCTTACAAGAACAAGACCAGGAGCTGGTCCGTAGGATGCAAATTCTTCCCCAGGGCTGCCACTCTTTAGCCTTGAGGATGTTATCTCCTATCAGTTCTGCCAGGCTACTCTTACCTGGGTTAAGTGAGCAAAATACTTCAGAATTGTTCAACACTTGAGCAAATATAAATGCATTTAAGGCTAGCCTGTGGCACTTCATGGCTCAAGTACGACATCTACAAATGAAATAGGGAATTCTGTTGTATCACGGAAGTTAATTTTTGGAAAAGGTTCTGGTGGGGTTCTTTAGAGTACAACTGGGAATTGTTTTAATTTATAAATAAGTAAATAGGTTCAGCATGGATTTATGGTGAGCATGGAATCTCAACTGCAATGTATATATATAATGCTCATTTTAATATTTATTTCCTATTAAAATTCAACTATCATGCTTTAAAACTGTTTTTGTATGTTATTTTTTGGTTCTCTAATTTTTAATGTGAGGTTAAAGTATTTTAGCATATCTCTGCTTCACTTCTAATTCATGTGCAGTTTTGATAGCCACAGAACACCAAGTCATCAAGTTTCAGGAATCTGTTTGTAGTATTTTGTTCAGATTCTGAATTTCTCAGGGATCTCATGTGTTACCACAATAAAACTGTTAAGACATAAAACCCCTCCTAGTCATGCGTAATTTTTATTTCAGATAGTAAACAAATCTGAGAAGTTATGCTAACCACATTCAAGGCTACAAGAGTTGGAAAAAAAAAAAACAAAAACAAACCACAAGGCTTCCCTCATTATTTCAAGTACATCCTGGATATTAGAGCCTTTCAGTTAGACAAGAAAAATATATAACCATCATCAAAAATCCACACAGACACAAACGTGGTGGAATCACAGCCACAGCTGTTCCCCTGAACATGGGGTGGGCTGCTTGTACAACACACCTCTGCGTGCATTCTGCTCCTCTGCAGGGAGAGGGGCACAAAAGGGCGAGAGAACAGACCTTTGAATTCAACTCAAATTGGAGACCCATTAGAGGAGACAAAGCCAGGGTTTCTGGCTCCACCTCAGGGGAAATAAGGGTAGGAGAAAGATTCTGGGAAGAGATGTCACAGGTCCTAGGCAGTACACCACCATTTCATAGCACACCGAGAGACATTTTGTGGGCTGAATGTGAGCAACAAGGTTTTTTTTTGCATATAGTCCCTCTTCAACATTCAGACAAGCCCTCAATGTGCGTGTGTGCATACACAAGCAAGTTGTGTCACCTAATAGCTGATGGGATTGAACGTGGTCTAGGGGACATCCGGGGAAAGCATCATTACAGTCCTCTATTATCATTCCTCAATTAGTTTATTTTTTTACTGTAAGGATGAGTGATGGGACAGTTCAATGTTTCCTTTCCTAGACATCAGCCAAAGCTGGAGAATCACTTGTCTGTGACCAGTGGTGCCAGCTCGGCAGGCACAGACCCACCTGGTGGAGCCTTCAGCCTCTCACCGAGCACCCGGCTGTGCTGGCACCCAGCTGGGCTGCGATGCAGGCTTGTGGGCACGTCAGTTAAAGGGAATACAAGCACAGTACTGTAAGTACAACCCACGATTCTCCTTTTATTAAACCTTTTAACTTGTCAGCATCACCAAGTTTCCAAATTCATCAGAGCCAATCATCAGGCTCATGTTTCCCTCAAATTGCCCACAAGATGAAAATTATCGGAAGTTTAAATGGATTGATTAAGCCCTGTTTCTCAGTGAAATCAGAATAATAACATGAAAATATAATGACAGAGCACAAAAGTACTTTCTTCCTAGACTAGGGCTGAAATCCCAAAACAAGAAAAAAAGGAAAGAAAGGATGAAAAAAATAATAGGATGCAATGCTGTTTCATGCAAAAGTTTAACTTGGTCACAGGATATACTTTAATTATAGAAAATAATTTTTTATTCAAAAATCACTACCATTACCCAAGAATATGCTATGTTGGATATCGGGTTAAAGTCACTTGATCTGGTAGTGGATTTTCAGAGAGATTCTGCAGCAGAAGAGCTGAGCACTTCCCAGCCTGTGACCAGTGTTTCAGGGCTGAAAAGAAAATGATCCTCCTGTAGATGGAGGTAGATTTCAGTTCACCTTATGCCAAAGTAGCTGTTGAGGGACCATGCTATAAAATAATCAGAAGAACTGACCTAGATTATTTCAGTGAATGATCTATGGGGCAACCCCCCAAAAAATGTATAGGTGAACAGGGGGGTAGGGGCTGGAAAGAGAATGCAGATGTGGAGTTTGTACCTCTGAAGTAGCATTTGCTTCCGTTGAAAACGTCTGTATGACTACCACCTGCCTGTGTGACAGTTATTCCAGTATAAGTCTTTATCTATAATGGTGAGGCAGTATTAATATTGTAGTTATTCGATGCATAAACAAGATTATATATTTTTGCAACGTTCTGTGCTGTATTTGATTTAAAAAAAAAAAAAAGCAAAAGTACTCAAGTACGATTCACACAAGCATATTTATTACATAAATACTTTATAAATTACAAGATTTTAATTATAAATGTAAACATTTCTAGGAAAATAATGTTTTATATTCTTATTAATGTTTACAACTAATATAAGGCACATAGTGCAAAAATACATTTCTGATGCAGAGATCACAAAATAATTACCTACATGTGTTATCTAAAAGTAGCTGCTTAGACTTATGTGGTACAGTCTTGGTTTTAATTAATACATATTGCTAATTCATGGCTAACTCTTTGTGGGTAGAAATATGATATAGCTGCCATTTGATCTAACAATTTTACTGGCATGCAAAACAGATATTTGGTTTACAGAATGCACATTGTCAGAAAAAAAGTATGTATAGTTCTCCAGTACATCATACATGTTATTATGCAGGTAGTAAATTTTATTCAGAATACCTGAGTGTTGGCCCTGAAACACATTATCTTTATAAGCATATACTTCTACGGTTCTGGACTGTAAGGCGATCCAAAACAACAAATCAACCACCTAGATCATTTTTAAAACTGTATAACTCTCTCGTACACTTACTTTTCTGGAAGAAATAATTTTAACTAGCAGATGTCAGAGCTTTACTTATAGCCATTCAAAAATATCAAACAGAGTCAAAGATGGACACCAGCCACACTGTGTGCTTGATGCTGCCTCTGCCCCAGAGTTTTCTTAAGGTTACTGAAAACTGTATTGAGTTGGAATTTAAAAAGGGAGGCACACTATAGCCATTACGAATATGCTATTGGAATAAGGGGTATATGGAAAGGGTTTAAGTAAATGCATATACATACAATCACATACAAGTGGTATGTAAACAGAACACGCTCCTTTTACAGCATTCTTAGCTGAGAGGCAGGGATTTCAAATCAGATTTCCAAGCAATTTTTCTCCTTATTTATCTCTTCCTGTAACCACAAAAAAATAAGCCTAGATGTTTAACATGTGCTATAGAGACTACAGAGGTTAAACCACACTTTTCAGCATTGCTGCTAGTATTTGAGCACCACAATAGATATAATGACAGGTATGGGGAAAAATGCTTTTACTGACAGAGAAACACACAGATCTATTGATCTCAGGAGAAAATACACTGGTTATATACTTTTTGGTTGTAAATTATTGTCAGAAATTCCTAACAGGTTTCACAAAGTTGAAAGATCCGAAATTATTACCTCTTTTCTCTATATAGGAATGACTTTTCTTTCCTTTCTACATTTTAGTGTAGCTGATCAAGAAAATCAGTACAGTGTGAATTTTACTGAATACTGCATGCAGAATTGCACCAATTAGTTGTAGGTACAGTATTGCAATTATGGCACAGTTCAAGGTGTTACCCATGCTAGCAATCTCAGTGCAATTTACTGGTTGATATACCTACTATACATTGAATGAATGCCTCTCCATGAAAACCTGAAGGTTTATGATTGTGATTTACACACTTGTTAGCTCACAAACAGGTAGCACCTCCCCAGATAAACACTGAAGAAAATAGAATGGAATTCTTAGCAGTGAGCATTACAGTCATGAGCATTACAGAGATGAAAATTAAAAAAATACATATATACACAGCACCTACAATTTGCACCTAAATGACAGATGTTGTGCTTTGATGTTCTTACCACACCAAAGTCCTCACTGTATTTGAAGCTGGAGACCAGTAATTGTGTTAGGAATACATTTCCCACAAAATCCTCCGCATCTTCCGTATATTTTAGTACCATCCTGGAAATGAGACAGAGAAAGCAATCAATCAAGAGAAGTAACTGTAATCATAGTTGTACAAAAAGATCCTCAAGGTTTGCACACAGTAGACCTTTTGACAAATCAAACCTGTAAACACTAAATCAAGAGGGCATCAGATTAATGGAACAGGCACAGAGATCCTTTATCATTATAGTTGTATACCTTCTTTCCCAGCTTACTATCCAATGTTTTCCTAAACTATGCATCTTTACTCTTCTTTTTCAACAGGTCTTTTGGTTTCCCATATGAATCAAGTTGGAGGTAAGCAATCTGTAAGGATCTTCTGTAGTAGGTATCTTCAATAAAATGGTATTTTTTATGAGGCAGTATTAGGTATCTCCAATTTTTTAATGAACCTAATTAATACGGCAATAGGCCCTTAAAACCAGTAAGGGAAGGCTAGGTAGGCAGTGTTGATCTGGATTAGATTCTGGGAGGTGTCATTAAAGATTCCATGAGATTTTTAAGGTGAAATTATCAGGCTTAGGTCTCATACTGCACTTGAAAGAAAATTTAGACAGATCAGAGACCTTGAGCTCTACGCTTGATTCATAACTAGTGTTGCACTAGAGAATCATCAGCAGCACCTCTTGAGGTATAATATTGCAAGTCATAATAGTAGGTAAAGGAAAACAACATTGACTTACGTGAGATTTGTGTATGTCAGCAGTTGCATAGTTGCCCTGAGCAATCCACCTAACTGTACTGGATAATCTCAGACCTGTACCAGCCAAATTAATGCTGAACTGTCCCTAACAAAACAAAAACAAAAGGTAAAATACAGAGCTTGTGAGCAGAGTTCAAAACACTAAAACACTTTACTTTGGCATAGCTACACATATAACTTAGGGTATATCTAGATATTAAGTACTCAAAGGGACATGCTTAACCTGGCTTGGTTACATCACATATTTCCTAATTTTTGACTCTCAGGACACAGAGATGCATGAACAAGTTATTCTGCAGTAAGTAGCACCTGTGAACCGGCTGATCTGCAGTATCTGTTTGAAGAGTCTGAATACAGAACTAACAGAACTAACCTTGGTAAACAAACTGGGGTACAGAAAATGATTAAATTGCATTCACACAGAAGTGCGGTATGTTTAAAATATATGTTACCTCCACAAAGAGCCTAACTGTTGCTTTAGGCAACACTGTAGTCTGAAAACCCCCCTCCAGTTCACTGAAGGCCTGAATTTCTGTATTCAGACCTAGTTAAAATTGCTTAAAACACAAGATCAAAGTTTTAGGAAAGATAAAATCTTCATTACATATTGTAGCTTCTGTATTTTATTGTTTCTATAGATTTCTATTAACAAATAAAGCAGCTGGGGGATATTCATTCAAATAGTGTGAAGTGCTTTCCACAATTAACAGGCCCAAACTAACTACATTTACAGGGGTATCATTTTGTAAAAATAAATGAAAAGTGCTATGTGCAGTTACAATGACAGCATAACAGCTCTCTGTCATGTAGTAAACTCAAGACCAGGAGCAGATTTCAAGGACAGAGTGATGTAACTGAGGCTTTTTATCTACACACAGACACAGAGCACTAGTTTCAATGCGTATGTCACAGATGAAAACGTATCAGTGAAAAACACATGAGCAAAATGACTTCCAACAAAAGTTACACATTGCAGATAGACATGTATTGCATTAAGCCTGAAGAGTTTGCAGGTTGAAGGTATCCAATACTGTAATGAACTCCAACTGTTTTCATGTTAGGGATTAAGGTTAGGCATAATTTAGGCACTTCATTTGCCCCTAAACTGTAGGTCTCTAGCTGCCCTTGAATGCATCCACGCATATAGCCTGTCTTAATTTTAGGCACCCAGGTTAGACAGAAAACAGGGATTCACCTCCATGCAAGGCTGGGCTAGTGAGTCTTAACTCTCTTTATAATCAGTGGAAAGAAATATGCGCTTACAGAGGATGGTAACCATAAAATGTCTAACAGGGTAAGGTTAGAGGTACTGTGTTCTAGGGAATCCCATTTCTGCCAGTGGACTCCAAGGGCAGCCTAGGTTGACTTGCTCAGACTAGGGCTATGGCTGTGTTAACAAGTAGGCTGCAGTATGAGCAAACCTGTAAAGTGAAAAAATTGGGTCAGAGAACCTAGTGTACAGTACACAGTACACAAATCAGAGTTTTACACTGGGCTAACTCTCATGGATTCCCACAGACTGAATTCTCGTTAGCAGTTGGCATGCACTAGGGTCCTTCTGGAGCTTTGATTTACTTTCATCTGGAGGTTCATGTGTCCCAAGACTGCTCCATGGCGCAAAACAACAAACAGTAAACTGGGACAATAGAGAGATTCACTTAAGAAGCACCAGCCAATCCAAACTAAAACAATAACATAGACACACCAATAGATGTATAACTTGAATTCATGTGCTAAACAGGATCGATTTCTCTGGTAGCCTTCAAAGCTATGCAGAGTCAGGAAAGAAACAAATTAGAAAAGAAAAAAACTGCAGGGTTAAATAAAAGGAGAATGAAGACTGAGAAGGGAAAACAAAGGATACCTCACATCCAGGTACTCAAGAGGGAGGGAGAGCAATACATGAAAGCAGTACAAAAAATGATACAGCTACAGGCCTAGAGGCAAATCATGGAGTAAACAATTTGTGGTAGAAACAGAAAAAAAGAGATGGTGAAACAGGAGAGAAAGCAGTAAGAAAAAAAAAACAACACTTATAAAGTCATACACAGACCAGACAGAACAGATTTTAAGTGCTTTAGAGTTACAGCTCTAAACCAGTCATGCAGACTTTTTTTTCTTCTATGTGCACATTTCAAGGGGAGAAGGAATCATAAATACCTGCGGACATCTGGCAGCACTGTAGCAATCTCCAGCTGTAGCAAATGGAACTGCTCTCCCAAGTATAGTCTGAGCAAAAAGAAAATCTGTGGCTAGAAAACAGAAAATTACTCAACACTGGAAGCGCTGCATTAGAAGATTAGGTGAAAACTGTGTGAAACAACAATCTTTTATTTTTTCTTTTTTGAAATTCTAGTTTATGCCACAACCTACAAGCCCAGTTTGCTTTCTGAGACAGTATGGGGATAGGAAGAGGACTGACGTGCACCTGGACATAAGCCCACGTGAGCTGGCTGTGGCTCAGCTTGCCACCTTCAGACAGAGGCTTCAAAGTGCTGCAAGATACCCCGTCCTTTTAGCCTTTCTACCACAGTCTGAGAGGGATTAACTATGGCATGACAAGACTTTCCCAAGAAAAATGTGCCAGTGGCTAAAAGGAAATGGAATAATGGGAACAAAATATTTACAAAATCACTTAAATATGAAACTGTAATATTCATGCCACTTGACCACTAGGGACAAACTAACAAAGGAAGTAGCAGTGGTTTCTCTATTTTTTTTTTTAATTCATATTGAATTCCTAAAGAAAATAAGAATTTTCTTTGCCCCAAAATGGCATCATTAGATCCACAAGTGAGTTGAAGTGAAAATTTGGTAATCATGACCATGCACAGTATCAAAAAAGGCTCACGTCGGCTAAAACTACTAAAATGCTTACTTGTAATTTGCATGGAGTCTACATCAAATCTTATTTTGCTAAAAATTGTGAAGCCAGCTGCAAGGTAATCATTTCGACAGGCACAGTCTTGCCTTCTGCTTCCATTGAAAGGACATTCATATGGATTCTGTAACCTAGAGAACAGCAAAGATTTAGTTTTCCTTTTGACATTTTTCCATAACAGAACATCATAGTGAAAAATAATTGCATTGAACTATGCCACATATAGAAAATTAACCAGCAGTTACTGAACAAGAAGCTCAGCCATTAGCCTTGGTTCAGCTGAAATACTAATGTGGATTCAATCATTTTCTACTAAAATCAAGATAGAAAAAAAATTATAATCGTTTAGTGCAATTATCTCAAGTCCAGCTTGGAAGTATCCACGTTTCTGCATGTGTTCATATGCCTAGATATTCAAAACAGAAAATAAAGGAAAAAAAATATATATATATATATATTAATCTTTTCTTAGCAAAGGTAAGTATTATTTGATTGTTTTATTTTGGGAGATATAAATGCACTTCATAAAATTTACAAAACCATATTTGTACCTGAATCCATATACTTCAGAAAAATTGTCTGCTTCACCTTTTACCAACGTCAAATATTCTCTGGGATTCTCTAAATGCATGCCTGAACAATAAATCTGCCAGAGAAAATATAATCCTTTAGCAAAATCTTTCTTAGAAAGTATTATTTAATAAAAATATATGTTCATAAATATTAAGAGTACCTTTATCATCCTTCCTTTAACGTTGAGTAGGTATTCACCATCTTTTCTAATCCCTTTTTTAATCTGAATATCTTTGCAGGTGGAAAGTATTTCACCTTCAAAATGAAGGATTGAATCATATTAATATTTCCTGAACAGAGTTTAGTTTTAGGACTTTTCCATAATTATCCTCCAAATATATTCATTGCTTTAAAATAAATAACCTGGGAAAACATTAAGTTCACCTAAAAATTACAGCTTCCACTTACATTCTTCTGTATGGCAGATCTTTCTGGCATCTGGTTTTAAACGCGTCAGGCACAAGTCACTGGATAAGCCATTTTCAGTCGTACATGCTACTGTTCTTTCCTTTACTCCCATTCCACAAGTCACTGAGCACTAGATAAGGATAGCAATCAAAAGTTAGATTAGAAGGTAGAAAATAATTAACATAAGCTTGTCAGCAAATACCTTGGCATCGGTTTGTGTATGAGGCAGCTATCAAAAATAAGCTTGCACATCTGTACTCACCTTGGTCCACTTCCCCACTCTCCAGGTAGCTCCTTGTGAACATCCTTTGATATTACACGTATAAATGTATGGGGAGGGTGTTACTGGGCATTCTCGGTACGCCACAGTTCGAAGGCCGTAGGCATGCTTGTTTTGAACAGAATGGATTCCAACACAGTATGTGATCCTCTGCTGGTAATCCAGCCCACAGCTGGCTGAACACTAAAATAAAATCCCCAAGCACAGGCATTATTTCTGCAGAGCTGAACCTTCCCACAGCATTGCAGCTACAGATAAGTCATCACTGATCCTCATTTTGGCAAAAGCCTGTAATCCTATGTGTGACATCTCAGTTAATCAGCGTGCAGAAGTGAAGGTCTACCGTAATTACACACCCGAGGAAAGGGAAAGTTCCATGCAGCTCTTCTCAGAGCTCACAGAGTTTCCAGAGCAGTTCCCTCTCATGCACATGTAGGTAGTCTAAGGGAAACGAGGGACTGATCCCACATTTCACTGAAATCAAGGAAGGGATTTCTGTTTGCTTCAGTTTGTAAGGACGTTTCCTTTGGAGCTAGCAGAGGAGTCTGGTGGTAAGGGCAGCTGTCCTCTGGCAGGTGTTCATAGCTCCCAGGCAGGCTACCAGATGACGGTCAGAGTCAAGTGGCAAAGATAACACTCTTTCACCCCGTATGGTATTATTTATGGTGACTCTCCCTTAATCATAACACTTAGCAAACAGTCCCTAGCACTGCCTTTTCCTGTTCATGTTCCCACCACCACTCATTTTCGCATCGTTTAGCATCCCTCATTACAGCATAAGCTTCTCTAAAACCAAGCACTGCTTCTTTCTAATAACTTGGTATCCCATAGCCCTTACTAATCAGAGTTTGGTAGTAGTCAGACAGATTTACTACAATAAACCATGACTGACTGGAAGGTTCACTGTGAAGAAAGTTGGGGCACCCTCATTCAGATGAAAATATGCTTTTTTTCCTCTGCACTCATGAAGTACATTTTGCAGCAGTATAATACTCTTCAGTGTAACGTCACATGAAAATGTGTGAGCAATATCATTAGTTTACCTGTGACAGTTCTCCTGTAAGCACAACATACTTAGTGGGAGCTACCCTACAGTTTTTGGTTGATGGAGGCTTTGTGGCAGGATCGCAGAAGCTTTCACCCACTTGGATCTGGTTTTCATCCACACACTTAACCTTTCGGTGTATTTCCTCTCTTCTATATGATGTCGAGCACTGAGTGTGAGAAAAACAATCACAGTATGTGGAACTAAACTGCTCATTTACAGAATAAAGCTATTTGTCAATTGTCACATATCACTAAAATTCAGATAGCAAAAAATTTTATGACGTGTTATCAGAGTTGGACCAAATTACTCACTGAATCAAAATCCTTTATTTTCAGTGTTCAGATACCTCCAATCAGCTGCAAAAACAACAGTACATAATGGCATGACACTGTAATTGTTGGGTGAGATGGAGCAGAAAATAAAAATGTCAGACTAAGATGATAGGTTGAGTGAAAAAGCTCTTCTGCATGAAAAGGAAACAGTCAAGATAGGATTTAAGTGAAATATGGAAAGAATAACTTGGTCTTGGAAACAAAACATAAATAATCCCTGGAGGCACATACGTGATATTACACTGATAAAACAAAAGAAAGCAGAACTGCCTATTAGTAAAACCAGGGGCAGTTTGGGGCAGCAGTCTCTATTGAGACTGTGCTTTTGCCCCAGATGTCCTCAGACCTCCTTCCATGGCAGGTTTGTGAGACTGAGTATCGTCAGCAGCTCTGCCAGCACGGACTGAGAACCTTGCTGCCACCTGAATCCAGAAAAGTCCAGGCTACATAACACAGAGGTACAGGCTATGTAATAATACAGGTCAACAGCATGTCCCCAGCTCCGGATGCTTAAACTAACCTGTTTGAACTGGCTGCAATAAAGATGTAAGGCTCAAATACACAAACTCCAGTCTGAGCAGATGCATTAATCAATACCACTGTCTACTTGGTACTTTTGACTCTGAGCATAACTTAATATGGATTTGGACCCAACCACAGTCAATTAGGAGACTCATCAAGGTCTGATGTATAGGCCAAATGTATAATTCAAATTTTATTGTTATTGACTCAAAGTGGCAACCTGAAGTACAGAAAATAGATGTAGGGTAGAACAGCTCTGTGAGAGGAAACCTCTAACTTTATCAAGTTTCCTTGAAAACCTTTAAGAGACTGTACATCTTCCATGGGCTGTCCATTCCACTGCCCGAATTGTATTCATGGGGGAAAAACTTTTCATAATTGCCAGCTCGAACCTTTGGCTTCACTTTATTCCTGTTGTACCTTCCCACCATGCAATGCTGTGTGGAGAGCCTGGCTCCATCTTCTTGGCAACTTCTTTGTAGATACTGGAAGGCCACTGATATGTCTCCCCAACCCGCCTCTTCTCCAGGCTGACCAAGCCCAGTTCCTTCAACCTCTCCTCACGGGCAGGTTGCTCAGCCCCCATCCAGCCTTCCATTTATCAATGTCTTTCTTGAACTGGGGAACCAAAACTGAATGTAGAAGCTAGTCATGGTCTAACAAATGATGAGAGAGATACCAGTTCACTTGATATACTGGCATGTCCCTGTTTGTACGGTCCAGGCCGTCACTGCTGCCAGGCACACGGCTGGGCCAGGCTCGGCTGCCACCAGGCCTCAGGGCTGCTCCTCCCCAGCCTGGGCTGCTGCAGGGTTGCTTCATTCCCAGGGCAGCACTTTGCTTTTGTCTTGTTGAAATGCAGAAAGTTGCCGTCGGCCCATTCCTCCAGCATGTCTGGACCCCCTGGATGGCAGCCCTGCCCTCCAGTGTATATAACCCGTCTCCGCAATTTGGTGTCACCTGCAAACTTCATGAGCAAGCAGCACTGAGCCCCAAGCAACTGCTTTAGAAATTTCACTGACATAAATACACTGTTGAAAGAAGCTGCAAAATATACACCTAGGCTTACAAACCACTCTTGACCAGAAAGCTCTAAACAAGCTGAGACCCAGGTAAACAATCATTCAGATGAAAAGCTTTAGCCTTCTATCTCTTCACATGAGCAAGAAATTAATAGGCAAAACAATCAATGGTATCATGTTACTGATGTGGAAAAACAACAGCCTTATTACATCTGAGAACAGCTTCTCATCACTCTTTGTAGTGGTCTTTTTTTGGAGAAAAAAAAAAGACAAAAATTCACTTGCATTAGGTAGGAGTAAGGTTTTAATACCTGAAGGAGAAATTCAAGTATTGACTCATGATTAGGGAATTAAGTGCTTATAATCTCCTAGTCTTGCAATCTGAGCGCTTGCCTACTTTCTTGAAAAGGTGAGGCCACAAGCAGGATGGTGGGAAATCAGAGAGAATAATGGATGTAAACCAGAGAGCGAGCTTACCTGCCTGTTCAGAAGATCTACAAGAGAAGGGGGCTCAGCAGTGGAAGCCATATGTGCATTAAGCCTTTAAAAAATCCTGTCACTCAGAGAGTGAAGATGTGTGGACTTGTATCAGGGGTGCAGTGTGGATACAGTTGGCTGGTGTAGCTTACAGAGACATGTCATCTTTTAATGGCATGGAGTAGGTCAAAATATTAGGCACATGAGGAATAACCCAATCATTAGGTAATGAGGACAGGCTACTTTTCACTATGCCTTATATATTGTTCCAGTAGAGATTCTTCTTTTTAGTGTGAAAATGCCTATGTGGTATGAAAAAGCTGGTTGCTGCTAATAGCCAGCTTCCCAGCTATAAGCTGTACCAATGCTAGATCTGGAAATTTTTCTCATATGCTGTGACTGGTGAGGCAAGGAAATGACACACGAGCACTCAGAGCAGAGACAGCTGGGGAAAATATTCTGAGTTTGAGCACATACTGCACCAGGAGGGGAATACAGATAAACACCTGAAGAGTTACTACCAGTGCTAGATGTTCAGGGTTATGTAGGAAGCTGGTGAGAGAAGGTAACTGAACATGGGAATTTCAAGCAAACAGCAGTAAAAATGTGGAAAAATTTAGGAAGTAGACAGATCATGTAGTGAAACAATGCATTTGTAGTGAAGAGCTCATAATACCCAGCTGGAATATACAAGCGTTTGATAGGAAAGGAAAACTCACCCTCACTCTCTGAAAATCTGCATTTCTGATAAAAGGACATTCTGAGCCATTTCTACTCTAATTCCTAATTTTAACAAAGTCATGTTAGAAGTGAACACTTGGGAGAAACCTATATTGTCACCTTTCTCTCAATGTGGCTTAACAGAGGAATATATGCCAGAATTGCATGACTATTATCCAGGTTTTTGCAAAACACCAGCAAATAATTTACATACGAGCAGTAGCCAGTTCTACAGCATTGCATCTCTGACACATGAGTCTTCATATTCAAAGTTTCAGGGGGGTTGTCCTAAAAAATGTAACACTGCAGATTAAAGATGCTGCAACTGCACAAACTGAGTTTTTGTTTAACATTACAGTAAGAGACAGGCTCTCCTGTACACCATTTCACGTATTTATCTAGGTTTTATTTTCTCTCTCCCTCTGTCCATATGTGCGTGTGTGCATACATGGATACAAAACTTACTTATTTTTGCATGTAGGAAATAGTCATCACATTAAAAAAAAAAAAAAAAAGTTGTTTCCTGAAGATAGATTAGTCGTTAGATTTTCTTGAGTATGACATGTTTGTTTTTGTTTCTTCTTTTCTGGTTAGTCTGCCATATAGAAGTTCTTGAAAAAAAAATAATTCCCAAAAATCTTATTGCTGAGGTTTTTACTTCCAGCTGATGTTTCATCTGTATTTCTCCTCTTAAAATGTGTTTTTTGCATATTTCATCATGAAGTTTTATTAAAACTTTTTTGCATTATATAAAGACCTTTGTAATAAAATGACACAATCCTATCATTAGGGACCTACCACAGCAGTTTTGCAAATTTGACCTTTAAAATATCCAGCATGTTCACTTGTTATTCTGCAACATAAAGGCTACTAGAAATGTATCCAAAGCTGAAAAAAGTAGGAAAACTCATTACATCACTCGTAGTTACTTCATACAAGTTGAAAGCCTTACTTACATCTTCCCATTCATCTGCCAACCAGCGGTACTGCATACAGGCAGGCAGCCAACAACGCCTCTGGCTAGTGGGCCGTGCAGCGTGATTACACACAGCTTCGCTCACTTGACCCAGGCCCTTCAGCTGACAGTAGATGTCCCTTTGCTGAATCCCCACTCCACAAGATACAGAACACTGAAATGGATCAAAATTAGTTATGTCAGTGTGAAATGAGACAGTCAACAGAAAGTGGTGCAGTTGCCGTTAGTGAGTGTTATTAGAATATTTTTTAAAATACACTCCACAGACCCCACCATATTATCTGAATAAATTTATGATGAAAATGTACATTACAATTAAAATCAAAGCCCGTAAGGTATACGAAAATAAATACATCCAACATGCCTAGATTGATCTGTCTGCTTATCTTAATTCACAGTAGGAACAATCAGCATATGCATATGCAAAACAGAAGTTTAAGGGTTTGCAGGATCAAACAGTTCAAAGTCCTGAGTTCACCTTATTTCATTATCCAATTGAAGAATGTCAGTCTTGCCTGTTATTTTAAAATGCAAATATCAAACTGAAAGAGAAAGAACCTCAGTATTTCATTCTAGAAAAATCTTGCAAATGGTGCAGCATTATGAGGCTATTGTCTTTCTTTTGCAGGTAGTACTAAAGGTTTTAAATCGTGATGAGCTTAAAAAGGTTCAGAACCTGTCTACCATATGTCTCTTTTCCTTATCCCTGGCCAAAAGGAGTTAACTACAATGGTAGTTTACTAAGCAGTACTTAATACAAAGACTTGCTGCAATAGATGTTCTCTTTTACCCCAGTAAGAAGCACAATTAGGTCCCAAAACATACCTAAAGACTCAACCTAATCATAAAGTAGATATTGCTCTATCAGATGTGGCCAAATTGTGGAGACTAGTAATAAATGGCAGCTTGCATTTTATCACCACCATTTTGGAACAGAGCTTGCATCACCTCCTCCTGTAATATCCAAAGTTTCCATGTTTCCCTATAAAAGGTTAAGAGTATGGGTCTTTTAATGAAATCACAGAATTACCAAATGGTTAAAGTTATAACACTAGAGAGCATCTGTTTCTGTACCTTTGTGTATCCTTCAACACTCCTTATCACTCAGGTATGGTCTTTAATGCTTGGGGTATTAACTCATATTCTCTCTTTAAAGTCAGGTGGTTTTTATTCTTGTTTTTCAGTCTGAGTGTAATAGCCTACCAATGTCTTTGATGTGTGAAATTACATGTATCAGTCTTATCAGGATATGTGAATTAGTTCAGTTTCTTAAAGAGAGAGCAAAACACCTATTTAACCATAAGCATAAGAGCATGTTTATGAGTTAACTCTGGAGAACATTCCTGACTTTTGTACAATCTCTGCCTCTAGCCCCTGTTTTAGGCAGCAGCCAGGGCCTTACTGCACCCATTTCATTAGACAGATAAATGTTTAAACTCTCCCTCTCTAGGGTGTTCTGGGTCTGCTAGTAGCAATTATCTGAGACTGATTAGTTTTTTCCATAGTAGGAATTTCTATTGTGATCAGAAATGTTACACTGATTAAGACAGGAGGGTAAAACAAAAAAGTCCCCAAATGAACCACAAAACCAAAACCTGTCTGGAACATTTTGGTTTTCTTTCATACTGGTTGAGCTAAAGCAACATACTACCCATTGACCTCACTTAAAAGGAAAATAAAATGGAAAAGAGCTATTTCACTCTCCGTGAAATTATTCACTGATCTGTATAGCAAGAGAATGACCATTTAGGTTAATTTGCTTGAAAAGAAGATCTGGTTTCTATTTCTTAAATAAATAAATATATATATATATATTTGCATTTAAAAGAAAACAAGGCATCAGCTGGGATCAGCTTTAGAACAGACTTCTAAATGGAAAGTGGCATTTTCCTATATGAGACGGTAGGAAAATATTGAGGGAAATGCAAAATACCGCCATGTGCTGAGCTTAACACGATTTCACAACAGCTGCCTGGTGGAAAAGAACCTGGAGTGCTGGTCAGTATCCTGCTCAACATGAGTCAGCAGTGTGCTCAGATGGCCAAAGGCCAACAGCATCCTGGCTTGCATAAGAAGCAGTGTGGCCAGCAGGGCTAGGGAAGTGATTGTCCTCCTGTACTCTGCTCTGGCGAGGCTGCACCTCGAGTACTGTGTTCAGTTTTGGGCCCCTCGCTACAAGAAGGACATCGAGGCCCTGGAGCGTGTCCAGAGAAGGGCAACGAAGCTGGGGAAGGGCCTGGAGCACAAGTCCTGTGAGGAGCGGCTGAGGGAACTGGGGGTGTTTAGTCTGGAGAAGAGGGGGCTCAGGGGAGGCCTTATTGCTCTCTACAACTACCTCAAAGGATGTTTGTAGCAGGATAGGGGTTGGTCTCTTCTCCATAACAATAAGTGATAGGACAAGAGGAAATGGCATCAAGTTGCACCAAGAGACGTTTAGGTTGGATATTAGGAAAAATTTCTTCATTGTGGAGCATTAGAACAGGCTGCCCAGGGAAGTGGTTGAGTCACCATCACTGGAGGCATTCAGAAGATGTCCTTAGGGACACGGTTTAGTGGTAGAATTGGCAGTGCTAGGTTAACTAGGTTGGACTTGATGATCTTAGAGGTCTTTTCTAACCTAAGTGATTTTATAATTCTAACAAGGTGAGAGATATTTTACAAGATCAAAGTGGGGTGGAGGGATCACGTATTTGTGTCCACAATCCGTTTTTCTTCTCCTTCCCCCCACAAACCTGGCTTTACTTCAATATTCAGACTATGACAGCAATAACAGCAGTACCACTGAATTTGTCACTGTAGGTGAGAAGTAAGCTTCTAAAATTTACTGATATTTTGAATTTTCAAGTCAAGGAAAGTTGCAAGTAACTATTCTGTACAAGGTTCGGATTACCAAATACTTTCAATTTTCAGAGATATTTCTTGTAAATTATTAAAGAAGAAAAGAGAAGAGAAGAGAGAGAGAAGAGAAGAGAAGAGAAGAGAAGAGAAGAGAAGAGAAGAGAAGAGAAGAGAAGAGAAGAGAAGAGAAGAGAAGAGAAGAGAAGAGAAGAGAAGAGAAGAGAAGAGAAGAGAAGAGAAGAGAAGAGAAGAGAAGAGAAGAGGAAAAGAAAAGGAAAAGAAAAGGAAAAGAAAAGGAAAAGAAAAGGAAAAGAAAAGGAAAGAAAAACAATGAACTTCTTACAGATATTCAAATTTGTGATTTGCATGTAAAAACTTGCAGACACATTTTTATTGAAACACTATGTTATGAATATGATATTGCCTTGTACTTTTATAGAAGAGAAGAACATAATTATAGCAGATTTCACATACCTCTTTCCATCTGCTCGCTTTCCAAGCAGGACATCTTCCAGCTCTACAGATTTTGTATGTCCGTGGTTTTTTTAAATGTCTGCAGTTTCCTTCCTCTATTTTAGCTTGGAAGCTATTAAAGCAATGCACATCACGATACTTCAAACCTTTTCCACAGGAAACAGAACACTGAAAAGAGAAGTATATTTCATTACTTCAGTAAGAATCTCAGAGTAATAAGAAAACCAGAAGAATCTGTGGAGGAGCCCCAAATGGACTCTACAGCTTTATGAATAAGCTTCTATATTCTGACATATCTACTGTACGTTTCTGAAATTTCTATGCCATTTCTCTTGTACCTAGCATTATTGATCAGATCCCTATCACACATTGCTCTTTCATTCAAATAGTCACTGATGCATATCTGAGCTCAGTCTACCATGCCAGCTTGACATTATAGTCTCACAATCAGCCTTCTGTTTCTACTAAGCATATTGCTATTTTCATGTAAGCAGTATGCTTACCATGCTTAATATAAGCTTTAAAGAAAGAAAAACGCAAAATCATGGATATGATGTTTCCAACTATTAGGCTATGAACTCAAGCTTGCTCTGACACCTCCTTTCCACGAGCTTTGGGTATCTCACTGTATGTGGCACAGAGGCCAGAGAAGATGTATTAAGTAGACTTTCCAGTTTACAGAGCAGGCCTTGGAGATTTGGCCCTGCCCCTGATCTCCCCTGGCTCTTCTGTTTCTTTCAGAAAATTGCTGCAATATGCCAGGCTAGCTCTAGGACATCTCCAACTCTGACATAAAACCACTGGAGCTGCAGACATATTTTGTGAAGCCCATCCCAACAGTATGCATTTGCCATGAGTAGAGTGCATCTGACAGATCATTCTCTTTTGGAGAATGAGGCATTACTCCGCTCACCTCCTGGGCAGCAGTGAGGTTGGTCTTGAACTCTTCAGACCAGGGCTATCCCTGTCACCTGCAAAGCAGAACTGCAGGTCCCAGGGAACTTTCAGTCAAAGAGTATCTGAAGCATTTATAAATGAGGTGGCAACTCAGCTGGTTTATTTTGGATCGTGAACTTTCTAAAAGCAAGCACTTAAGTCTTTTTCTTTTCTTATTTTTTTTTAATTAACATTTCTGTTTCATGTTATACTAACAAAAAGTTTTGATAAATGGAGACACTTCGTTTTGTGTCTGGAAAGAGAACACATCTACTTTGTTCTACAATTTACCCTGTACTTTTACACTTGGACAAACATTTCCTTTACAATCAGCTACAGAACTGATACTCAACTCAAAATTTAATTTCTACATGGATATGAAAAAAAAAAAAAGAAGATATAAATATTGACTTCATTTCCAAGTACCTAAGATACTTCTCTGCCTTTTATCTTACATTGTTTTCTGTGTCACTAGCATTACACACTACATTACTACATTCAAGCACTTTAAAATACACATAATTTTCTATTTTCGGGAAATGAAGCTCAGAACAGACAGCTTTCTGTACAAAACCAGAAAAAACCTGGCTAGAGATAAGCTTTTAAAATACAGAACAAGCAACTATATCAAATTAGCCTGCTAATACAAAAACATTTTTCACAATAAGAGTAACTTCATCTCATTAAATAGAATCTCAGCTGAAATTCTTGCCCTCGATATAAAGGGATTTGTATATGTTTGTAAACATTGATATGTGTAATATTAAAGGTTTAAACCACCAATGTGTTTAAAACTAAGTCATTGCAGAATAAAGTAATAAATTTCTTTTATCACACAATGCAATGGATAGCATGTTTTTCCTGCAACTATAATTATATTTGCAAAATGCTAAGGGTGCTGATTTGGTGACAACTTGCCTTTTACTTGTGTGCTAGACAATTCCAGTAAATGTTTCTAAATTAAATCTTTTTGCTCTCAAAAGAAACACCTTTCAATTTATCAGGAGGTTGAGGGAGGTGATTCTTCCCCTCTTGTGAGACTCCACCTGGAGTGCTCCTTTCAGCCCTGGGGTCCCCAGCACAAGAAGGACCTGGACCTGTTGGAGTGAGTCCAGAGGAGGGCCACAGTAATGATCACAGAGCTGGAGCATCTCTCCTACAAAGCCAGGCTGAGGGAGTTGGGCTTGTTCAGTCTGGAGAAAAGAAGGCTCCAGGGAGACCTTATAGTGGCCTTCCAATACCTAAAGGGTATATACTGGGTACCTTACAGTACCTACAGGGGGCCTGCAGGAAAGCCGGGGAGGGACTCTTTGTCAGGGAGTGTAGCGATATGACAAGGGGGAATGGCTTTAAACTAAAAGAGGGCAGATTTAGATTAGATATTCAGAAGAAATTCTTTACTGCGTGGGTGGTGAGGCCCTGGCACAGGCTGCCCAGAGAAGCTGTGGATGCCCCATCCCTGGAGGTGCTCAAGGCCAGGCTGGATGGGGCTTTGGGCAGCCTGGGCTGGTGGGAGGTGTCCCTGCCCATGGCAGGGGGGTGGAACTGGGTGGTCCTTAAGGTCCCTTCAAACCCAAACCATTCTGTGATTCTATGATCATTTTAGCTTTCCAGTTAATGCAACTGATGAATCATCTGAAGTTTTCTTTTTTTGTTGCTTTGAGAGACAGTAAGTTTCAGAATTTTGCCAACTCATAGGAGGAAATTATCCACTTTTGAATAATACTTTTTCCAGGGAGCTTTTTCACTTCATGTTAATGTAATGTTATATGTAATAAATTAAAAAGGTGCATTCAACAGGCCAGGATTATGGGAAAAAAATCTGCAAAGTGCAGTAAATCCTTATGGGCAAAGTGTAAGCTTTCCAGAAACACAGGAACAGCATTTCAGTATACAGATCTGGTATCATTTTCTTTCACATATTCGTCAAATTACAGATCTGATCCTGTATTTCCATGTATCTAAACCCCCTGTTTTACAGATCTTACAGTAAAACAGAAACTTCATTATGCAAGAGGTAATTCACTAGTGTTCTGATACTATGGGTTTCAACTTATGAGCTTTTTGAAGTTTTGTTCTTTTTTTTTTATATATTATTTTTAACTGAAAAAGACATGAAGAAATGCTGAAGTTTAAATCATTTAGGTTAATGCATGTTTGTTGTTTCACTGAAGGAATGAAAACATTAGTAAAAAAACAAAAAAACAGCAGACAGTAAGTAGCTGTAAACTTCTGCTTAAATATGATCGTGCAAATTTAAAAACAAGTAAACCACAAAACTAAGTAACTGCAAGCAGCTTTGCTTGAGTCAGGCTCTTGGGGTACTGTGTCTCCTGGAGAAGCTGCTGGCACCTCCAGCACAGGACAGATTCTTATATGCACTGCAGCAAGCATCTCCCACCAGCTCCAGTGAGAGGAAGAGAAACTTAAGTATCTGTGGATCAGATCCTTTGTAACTTCAGTGGGGCTTGGATGAAATTTAGACAACCGATTTCAAGACTATTATCCTTAGTCTTGCATCCACGTCAGCTGCAAAAGCACTTAGGCAGCCCTGAGCCACAGTATAAGACATTAAAAAATTTCTTTGGTAGTAATTCTACAACCATGCACAATCCTTTAACAGACTGACCAGCTCAGTTCTTTACCTCCCCATAAGGATGATCAATATCCTAAAACCAGTTTTTTCTCCCTTTCCACACTGTCAGGCTAAAAAAGAAATTCCTCTTAAGTGTACACTGGTAGCACAGCAGGCACCTTACAAAACACACTGATAGACAATAGTTAATGCAAACAAAGAAAGAGAAATGCTCCCATTTCTTTTTCTTTAATATGTTCAAAAGTAAATGAAGTTCAAAAGTAAATCCTCACTCTGGATGTAGATGATCCTTGGATCATCAATGGAAAATTCAAGAGGGCATATTACTCTGTAGGTACAGTATTCTCCCGAAAGAGGACACATTCTGGATGATAGATAATACATATAAATAGTTCTTAGAAGGATTGTTTCCTCCCCAAAATGCCTGGGCATTGGATGCAGGCAGGCTCAGCTGTGCTCCTTAGTGGACAGTGGCCCACCCTCAGCAAGGCAAATGAAGACTGCTCCTGCCCAACACAGCTTCTCACTGGTGACTCCTGGCCCGGTGGGGGTTGCCTGTCCTCCAGCACAGAGAGTAAATACCAAAGAATTCTCAAATGATGAATCAAAAGCTTTAATCAATATGAAGTAGGGATGAGCGTTCTAGCTTTCTGTAAAGATGGATCATAGCTGTTGCTCAGTTCTTTAAACGAGAAACATAGGTTCTGTGCAAGATCCCAGACTGGGAATCCCAAGCGTCTAGAAGCATCTACAAGCAGCTTACAGTGAGGTGTCCTGCATTGAGCTCCATCGCCATCATCTATGTTTTCCTTAGAGTTGCATATTGCACACACTGACCTAGGGCATCAGTACAAAGCATTGGATTTTCACCTGCACTGGACAAAGGCCTCGCTCTGTGCTCTGGTATCCACTCATGTCCTTTTACTGAATCTAGACTACAGTGCATTCCTTAGGAGGGTGAGTTTTGCCCTCCACAAGCCTGTATGCATATATTTGAAGCTCCTACTACATTACTACACGCTATTTGTGGAATCTGGTCCTCTCGCTGCTTGGTGCCCACTCTGTTCTCTGAGATGCTCTGGTAATGATCTTCCCAAGGCAAAGCTCTCCTGACTGGGAGAAGTATAATGGCACTTAACTCTCTTGCTGCTTGACTTCCTTCTACTCAATAAATTTGCATGTGGTCAACAACAACTTGGTCCTTACAATTCAAGACATCTGTAAAGTGGCTTCATTTGTACCACATTCCACATGATTGGAGGCTCATGGAGAGGACATTTTTTCCATACATTTTCTGTGGATTGCATGTGTAGAAAAAAATCCATAAGAACTTTAAATCTCAAAATAAATATGAACTTTTTTTTTTTTTTTTAAATACTAGTTGAAAAAAACATCCTGTAATCATTTTACACAGAAATTCTAGCACTTGTCTCAACATTGGCTAAAGTAATATTTCCCATATGTCAGGTTCTTTTAAAAACATAAAACTGCAGTAAAAAGCTGGACTTGATTACTATTGTTCAAAGTCATTCCATAACACTGGTAACTAGGATTCATCTGTTTGTTTTTTTCATAGCAGTAAAATTCTACGAGGATCAGCCTGACAGGACTCCTGGTGCCTTCCGCAGCACAGACTGATGCTCAGGCAGGCATGCCATGATCAGGTCCTCCCAAATTAAGGCTCTCTTTGCAGCTGACAGATGTGGTTTCACAAAAACCATACTAAAAAAAACTTTTTTGATGCTTTTACTATTGGTATTATTTCATTTCAAGGTTGAAGACTTTGGATTATTTGGTGGATTTCATTCTAAATTTTCTTAACCTTTTCTTTTAAGGGAGCATTTTGTGTAGCTTAGCTGGAGCTTACCGGGCTTCGAGAGACTGAAGAACAAACCAGTAAATGGGAAGCATATAACAGGGTCTCTTTGTATTCATATTAGCCATAAAGAGACTTAACACAAAAATGTGACCAAAAGCAGTGCTTTGACACTAAACATGATAACAAATATTACAAATGTTAGAAAGTGTGGGTTTTTATCTTCTTTTTCTTTCCTTTTTTTTTCTTTTTCTATTTTTTTTCCTTTTTTTTTTTTTTTTCCTTTTTGGCAGGCACTTCTATGACTGGACAGGAAGAATTTAAAACATGACAAAGATAACAGATCAGAAAAATTCCAGTCCTATAGGGTTAAACACAGTAGTTGCTTGAGTTGTCTGACAAACCGCATTTTGATGATCTCTGGTTGGCCCAAGAGTCTGTTTGGGCTCTTTTAAAATTATATTAGAGGTAGACTGGGACCACTATTGCACAAGACACTCATAAAACATGCCTTTGAGCACTACTCAGTTGTGAGTTGTTTCAACACTTCCTTTGCTGTATTAGAATTAGCTCTTCCTGTGCCTGCCTCCTCTCTACTAGCTGCATCTCCCCAGAGGTCCGTGTGACGCTTGAGCATGAAACAGGTATAAATGAAAGCCTTCAGAGGAAAGCCTTCACAAAGCTGTCATTCCCTTTACATTTGTAGACTAGTGTTAAGAAGTAACACAGACTCTGAGAAGGGGTCCTACTGAATTCTTGGATTCAGAATCAGGAACTTTTCACTAAAACGAGCACATATGCTTGTGCCATTAGCTCAAGCAATCAGAAAGGACCATGCCTACAAAAGAACAAATAATCCACCACTCTCAGAAAGTGGATTGAATTCCAAGAGGCATGTGTATTATTTATTTTTACATGTAGATTTAGACATATGCTAACTACAGAAGTTGCACTAAAGACATTGTCACCTCATTGAGCACAGCTTCATTTGAAAAGTTGTGTTATATCAGACTTCTCATGTTGAGAAAATGTTTTGTTTTGATTAAACTAAGTCCTCCTTGCAGCTGTGGTCTGTAGATCTGCCCTACCACAGTTTTAAAAAGCTAGTTGCCTTTGCAACTAGAGAAATGAAAGGGGTTGAAACTGGGCTCAGAAGGACTGGCTGCATAACAGGGTAGGAACCAGACACACAGCAACTTCCTATCATCCATACTTTGGTTTCCATGGTATGTGTCATGGACATGAACACCAGTGGACTCCAAACCGAATCCAGTGTGGGAGTACAGGACTCTGGAGGGTATGACCACAGTATGGCCTAACAGGTAACTCTGAATATGATGGCTGAGAACAGAGAAAGACAGCAGCAGTTTTTTTGAGGTCATCTAACCTGTCCACAGTCCATGGCCACATCCTTTCTGACAGGATTAAGTGCTCTTTGCTCCATGGAAAGGCAACCTTTGTCTGTCTCTTTTTAAGATGATAATTTTGTTTCAACTTGAATCTGAAAGATAACAGAAAAATGCCCAGTTTCTGAATAATTGCTTCTTAGGCATGTTGAATCGTATCACAGAACCCCAGACTGGCTGAGGCTGGCAGGCCCTCAGGAGCCCACCTGCCCCAGCCCCTGCCCAAACAGGGACACCCAGAGCAGGCTGCCCAGGACCACGTCCAGGGGGCTTTTGAAGAACTACAAGGAAGACGACTCCACAACCACTCTGGGTAACCTGTGCTAATGCTCTGTCACACTCACAGTAAAGGGCATGCTTCCTGAGGTTCAGAGGAAATCTGTGTTCCAGTCTGTGCCCATTGCCTCTTGTCCTGGCACTGGGCACCAGTGAAAAGAGCCTGGATCTGTCTTCTTTGTACCCTCCCTTCAGGTATTTATGGACATTGATGAGATTTCCCCTGAGCCTCCTCTCCTCCAGGGTAAGCAGCCCCAGCTCTCTCAGACTTCCTCACAGGAGAAGTGCTCCACACCCTCAAAGATCTTCATGGCCTATGTTGGACCCTCCCCACTATGTCCATGTCTATTGTCTCTCTTGTACTGGGGGGAGGGAGGATCGAACTGGACACAGGTGCAGCCTCACCAACACTAAGTAGAGTAAATAAGTATTTAGGAGGTAGATATAAATGAGAAACTAAGTATATACACATATATATGTGGATATGTGGAAAAACAAGAGATGAAGAAGGAATAAAGAAGGGCATTCTAGGGTTGATGTAGAGAGCAGGAAGCTAAAACTGCTATGAGAGGATCTGTAAGGCACCTACTAGGATTGTGTGTGTTAATATATCCTTACAAATAAAGACATCCCAATTAAATAACAAAACAACTAGAAAAACACAAACCAAACCTTTTTCAGTATATTAAAGCCAGTCTCATCAGGACAGATGCTGAAGGGAAGTTGATTTCTTGTCTGCACAAGTCCAATTCTACTGATGGTATTACAGAGGCATTTTAGACAGTATTTAGAATTGCCACCATGTGGTCTGAATTTCTTTGTCTTGTGCAACTGGCTGTAGTGTTAATGAGGGATACCTCTCACCAAAACAGCAATCTGCCTAGATGGCAGATGAACAACCATACTCTGTGCAGCTGTTGGAAAAATCAAAACCAGAACTCTTGAAATTCCACTTAATGATCACCCACAGAATTTCATTTATTTATTCTAGTTAGATTTGTGAGTAAGTTTTTTAACTTGGCCTATGTCTCTGGCATCTCATCAAAGCACTGCCCATTACCTCAAGCTCAGCACAACCAAATCAGAAAACCAGGTCCATCTACAAAGGCCCCGCCATCTCTTTCCTGCTCAGGATGAACACCACCATTTTGTCCATCACTGCCTAAAGCCTGGCATCATTTCTGAGGCCAACTACAGAGCATTTGAAAAATAAGTTCAGCTCCCCACCTACCAGGTCCTATTCAGCAGGGTTTCACTGTGCCTTTTATTCCCAATTTGTCTACATACATCTCGTAATGAGACTGTAAGCTTTTCCAGTCAGCAACCTTGTCTTTGTTTTACCTAGATACCACGTACAATTAAACCCTCCAATAGGATCTTAGTTAGTACAATAACACAAGAAAAACAGAACAGACAAAACAGCTGCCACTTTGTCTTAGGAACTACAGGATTTGGCTTTTATTCTACCTATACCTTTAGATCCTGTTGGGTACTCACTTATACCCAAGTCTTTTTTAAGGGAATACTCAGATAATAATTCAGTGTTCAAAGTAGTACATTCCACAGGTGCTACTCCAGGTGCCTTCAGTAAAGAAAAAGAAATCAGAAACTTTTTTCTGTAAAGGACTGATCATACTTTACATATTGCATAACTACTCATCCGGCATTTTCAAATTACATTTTGTCTCTAAAAATGTAAGATGTATTAAGAAATAATTAGTTTAGAATTTATAGAGGACAATTCTACTGTAGAGATTTAGTAAGTGATGTAAGCACATTTAGATTGGCTTTTAAAATGCAATTCCCTAGCTTTCCAAGGAGTTTGCCAGTGCTCACAAAGTTCTTCATCCTAAGCTACTAAAAACACCTGTCACATCTGAACAGGAGGAGACAGAATACTCCTTGCTTTGCTGTTTGTTCTGGAGACTGCTTCTTAAATAAATAAATAAATTGTATAGTTACAGTCAGAGTACCAGTATGTGAGAATGTGCACAGTAGAATCACACACGTTCAGATATGAACTGTCATCATCTGAATCTTTTGGGTGACATTGTTCTGAACAGATGTTTCTCCCCATGCAAGGAGTACAAGATTTTGTTTCTAGACAAAGTCTGATCCATTTTCTTTCAAAAGAAAGATATGTCTGATCTGGAGGTGACTCCAGTATGCGGTTGCTACAAGGAATGTGAAGATTCCTGATGCCAGGTAAAAATCTCAAGCCTGAGGAGGACTAATGAAACAGCAGCCTCTCATATAAGTTCAATGTAGAGCCTAAAAAACCATAATCATGTGATTTGAAAGGGAAAATCTAGGCACAGGTAATATTCAAGTCTCAGTTTCATAACAATAAACCAAAGTTCACTCCAATTTTGGACAAGTCAACATGGCTTATATTGTGGAGGCTACCATCTTCCCATTTTCCATAAGAGTATAATCAAGGCACTGGAGAACAACTGTGTTGTACTCTGCGTTGTGGAAAAGCCAGTTCACAGAGACTATGGGGATTTTAGTGTGTTGATGGAAGGTTGTGTGGCACAGTGGAAGAGGATAAGAGGAAAGGAAGATGAACAAAGCAGTGGCAAAAATGGGCTACAAGAGGAAAATGTCTCACAGAAAATAAGACCACTGTCATACTTCAGAGATCTCAAACATGAATAGTTGAGTCAAAGTCCCAAATTGTATTCAGATGCCGTGACTTGTCATCCAGATATTATTTTCTTCCAGGTTTCAGCTCTCCTGGAAGACAAGCTCACTATTATACACAACAGTAACCTAAAGGACACCCAGCGGCAGACATGCTAGCACCAATATATGACAACACCAGTGAGATGCAAAAACAAGCCTTGTGCTAACTGAAGATATTTTCTGTTGCTATTAACATATGTTTGATATTTTTGAAAATTTAAAAATAAAAGTCACTATTTCACAAGTGGATGATTAATGTGATCGCCTTCAACAGTAATGACACGTCACATTTGGTAACTCATTTAACACTTCCTTTATGGGTTCTATTTCATCTTCTCTCTATTACAGTAAAAATTCAATTGTATAGTTACTCTTCCTGCCTTACTTGCTCTTGATTTGAGTCCATTGCATCTGGTTGCCACCTGAGAATCAGAAAAACAATGGGTATTTCTGTCTCCTTTCAGCAGCCATTTGGCAGGCTCTGCTACCTCATGTGCAGGTCTGGATAGGCCTTACATGTCACTGAAGGGTCTGCATATACTTCTGCTAAGAACTTCACCATCACCCCTCATTCAAGCAACATTATCACTGTAATTAATCAGAACATATATTAAAACAATGAGAATTATGATCAGCTTATTTATTTGCTGGGGGGAAGCAAAGAGGGTGGGGAAGAGAACTGACAAACAGCATTGCCCATTAAGCATTCCTGCAACAGCGTATCTGGTACATGTACCTAACTTTTATCACCTTTCAGTTGATGATATATACAATGGAGACAGATGGCTGAGGCTAACCAACAAGTAAAAACAAAAGAACAGTGGAAAATTAAAAACCAAAACCAGACAATTCTGCCTTACCTCTCCTTCTGAAATCAATGGCAAACAGGAACAGAGACAGAACCTCACTAGGTCTTTCTGAAAAATCTTAATCTATGGGTATAAATTTGTGGCAAATTTACAAGACTGAACAGCAATTCTGTTCTCTGCCTTCTTTGAGATAACTCCCAGAAAATATTTAGTGCAGGCATGTTCAACATTGCACCATTGCAGATGGAAAATTTCTGGTGTGGCTAGACTTCAACAAGTCTTATTCTTTCTTTTTTCCACAAGAATGTAACAAAAGTTACCCCTTTAAGCAACTAGATGAAGGCAGCAGCACTGGAGACAAATTGTAAGTAAAGTGCAAGTATCATGAAAGAAGGGAGGCAGAAATGGAGATAGGAGATATGGTGAGAGCAAAAGAAACACCATTTTTTTTTTTCTTTTTTGTTTCCAATCAAAGGATAAATTCCCAGACGTATTTTCCAAAGGGAGAACAACAGATGTACCTGTGTCCATCCAGCAGTTGTGCTCACAAACCTCCACAAAACAATAAAACAAAAAACAACCACCAACCACCAAAACAAAAACAACAATAAAACCCAAACTGATCCATTATTACTTCCAACAACAGGACAATTTAACAGTGCATCACAGGGAGTCTGGATATAGCCTTCTGCCTCTTATGAAGCTTGGGAAGACTGAACAAAGGCATGGGAATGACATGATCTGCATTCTCACTGAAAAGTAATGTTTGCCCCTTGAGAGTGATATATAGATTTTCACAGTAAAAGATGGACTATATTTTTAATATGATAGAGGATCTCTGGTGTGGGAGCCACATTTTCACAGAGTGATTGCACAGATAAAATGATTTGTTTCTATACTTTTCACAATTTAAAACTTCATTTTATGGATTCTCCTTTTTTACATTAAGACATAGGGTCTTTTCAACCTACAAACTACAGAAATAATGACATAATGAAGTCTTACTATAGCAGACGAATTACTTTAAGCTGAATTTGCAAAAAGGTAAACATGATCAGAAGGGAACATTGGATCCCACTAACTGCAGTCTCTGGTTTATCATTTTCAATAATGTTAGCTGCAGCAAAACAGTAGATCAGAAATTAAAGCAATACCAAATACATATGGATTTTTTCTGTCTGTCGGTTCTACAAAATCTACCACTTCACTTTTTTTCATTTATTTATTTTAATTTAAACTTTGAAAAAAAAAAAAGGAAACAGAGCAATATATACTGCAATGATACAGTATTGTCACAATTTGTTTAAACTTTCTAGAAGCATGCAAAAATATAACTCTTTCTAAAGAATGTCATTAAATATCAGCTAAAGAATTAAGAAAAATAACACATTATTTTAAATATTAACTGGGCAAAAATAGATGTTTATAAGGATATTTTAGAACATAAGAAATACAACATTTTACCCACCTTTGCATGTTGTCTTCCAGTTTATTTTCAACCTAAGCCATTCTTCTGTATATTTTCAATTACTTACAGACCGATCTTTTCAACATTACTCAGTTATGTGCATAAATGTGAGCATATACCCAAGCTTCTGAAGGACTGCAACAGCAGGAAATCTAATCCTGCTCTCAATGAAGTGCAAAGGCCATAGCTAGATTCATGCTAGCACATACACTGATCAATATAGCATTAGTGGAGCAGGCTATCTCCCACGATAACTTGTTTTCACAGAAAGGACTAGGAACTCTCCTAATAGGGAGCTATGGAACATCTTGTTCTCTTCCTAACAGATGCCAGGTAACCAAAATGTGTAGTAACCTCCATAAATTTTAGACAATGCTAACACTTCAATCTATGTTTAGTAATTTTTAAATTTGGATTTCAAAAACGCTTTGGGGCAATGTTTATGAGCATGGACTGGAATTTTCAGAACTGCCCCACATAGCTGCCACAGGCAGCTCAGAATGTTTTATTTTTTTTATGGATCTGGCCACACAGAATCCAGAGGTTTCTCTGAAAATTCATATACTACAAAAAGAAATAAATATATGAGTAGCTTTACACTCACTTTCAGTGAATGGCTATATATATTTAGGAATGGCGTTAAAGATCACCAAGATCACCCTTTTTTTCCCCTCTCATGATATTCTTTTTTTTACTTTGACTGTGTTCCCCTCTTACTTGTCCTCTTCATACATGAAAGGTCTGAAAGTTATGTAAAAGTGTTTTAGGAATGTGAGAAAATGTTCTCTCTTTGAGATTATATGAGTTGAGCATTGTGTTATGATCCTCAGTTTTCTATGCCTTTTGTCACTGACTACGTGGGAGCAGGACTGGGCTGTAAAATGACAGCTCCAGCAAAAGGCATTAAATGACATGTATCATAGGAGATCAGAAGTCATCAGCCTATTTCGGTCTAATTGAGCAATGGCATCAATTGCTGATTTTATCAGAAACAAGTTTGTTTTATTCTTGTTGTTCAAGTATAAGATCCTTTACAAATTCTATGGAACAGCAACCTTTAATCTTTTACAGAGGGAAATTTTAAAGGTGCTTACTCCATGAAAACAATGTCATTAAAATATCATAAGAAGTTCAGTGCAACACAAAGATTATTCGATGCTAAAAAAGCACTTTCAGCAAAAGTAGTTAATTCCTTTCTTTTTTCTTTTTTTTTTTTTTCCTAAGGACTTTAAACATCAGCATTCGTTAATAAAAGACACATTAAGTATAAGCACAAAGCCACACAACATGCATCAAAAAGAAGGGTTAAAATGCAACTGTATTTCACAGACACAAGTCACAGTCATTAAATTAAATTATCAGACATACATTATAACTTATTTATTATTTCAAGCTATACAGGTAACATAGCACCAAAATGGAGAAATGTGCTCTAAAGTTGATGAACAGTACACATAAATATTTGCTTTTGAATTTTGAAAACAAATATTTTCTTTCATTTTTATCAGAATTACCCTAAATGAAATCCACTGTCCCAAGCCTGTTTCATGACATTATTTGGGTAGTGACATATGTTATCAGTTATCTCTGAAAAGGCACTCCCCATTTCCAGAATTTTTAAAAATGAATAGCATATGCTAACATTAAGATTTCAGCCAGTGGGATATTAAATAAACATGCTGTACTGGTAATGAGGTATTCTGAAGTTCGACATTAGGCAGCAGCAGAAGTAGAGGTATAAGACTGAAGCTGGTTTTGAAAACCAAGTTCACGGATCCTGAATTCCCTTTTAATATAAAAGATTATCTTTAAAGATATAAATACTTTTTACACATTAGAAAAAATGAATGAAGGCACTTATCATACACAGCATTTTTTTTTTTTTTGCATTAAAATGAAAACAAATAAATATTTACTTATGCATGTTTAGGCTGTTTCTGCTCCTGCAGAGATTGATAGGATGCCTGGCAATAACATCACTGGAAAGGAACTGGGATGTCAATTTAAAAAAAATAATTTATATTCTTAAAAGTAATAATAGACTTCTTCCACTACTGCAAAGACAGAATTAAACAGAAATTCTTCTGAAGCAAATAACTCAAGAGAAAACTGAAAAACTAGAAGAACAGCTACTTTGAAGACTATTACAGTATGTGTCTGAAGGGCAGTTCATAAGAATTTCAGACACTTAAAGCTAACTTAGAAGTTGAGCTGATCCACTCTTTTTATGCCTAAATTTATATGAAATCACAAATAATACTTTCAAGATTATGTAAAAACTATAAGAGTAAGGAAAAAATCCTTATTTTATCAACAGTTCACACAAACACAATATAATCATTTTCTGTAAGGGTCAAACGTTACCTGTAACACTGACCATAAAGACACAGCACAACCAGATTTATATTGTTCTGAAAGAACTCTGAAAACAACAACAACCTAATATTCCTAAACTGTTTTTTTTTTTGTTTTGTTTTGTTTTTTTTTCCCCCGGGACTTTTTCAATGTAATTTGAACTGTTAGTGAAACACTTGTTTGTGACACTCAATTTCTTAACTAAAAACAAAGAATAATTGAGCTGACTAGCTTGTTGTCAGTGTTTCGTTATTTTAATAGTTTGAACAGGTGTGAAAGCACTCTGCAAAAGCAATATTCCTAGGAAAGTTTTGTTTATCCACTTTTAATTTAAGGTCCCTTTAATTACAGAAAATATTTTTTAAAACTTTAAATAAGAAAATAATCCTCCAATTACAATTTGACTGCACAACTGGTATATGGCAAAGTTTCAGGACAAATTGTTCAAACAAGTCATCAGTTACTGAACAGCAGAAGGAAGAGTAAAACAAAAAGTATGTTCACATTACACATTTTGCTTGGGTACCAGGTCAGTGCTTTGGCACCAGAAATCTCTTAACTTGCTACTGCGTCAAACTCTTTCCCAGCCAAGTACTGCACTTCACCTGGCAGGTGAACAGCTTCCAGTTTACAGACAGCTTACAGCTGGGGAGTCCTTAAACCTGCTGTAACAGGCACCTTCTGCAGCAGAGTGGGTCAATCTATCAGCTACCAGTCAGCACTTTCTATGTCCTTAGTCTCGGAAAACTAGAGTGTGATAAATACGTCAATTACTGGATTCATAAGAAAATTACATTTAATATTATTGTGTACTATATGCTAAAAATAGTATTTTTTTTCTCTAGTATACCTACTTTACATTACTGGTATCCACAAAAGCTTTAGAAGACCATGTGCACCGTAGGTTTGGTGTATCTAAGCATAACCATTGAACTGATTAACTGTTGATTCGATTATATTCCCACATAACTTTTTGTCAGGTAAGAGACAATAGTTTGGCTAAGAGTACTAAAGCATGTAGATATGGGAGATGCTGTTCAATGAAATGAAATGAAATGAAATGAAGTAAAATAAAGTAAAGTAAAGTAAAATAAAATAACCATATTCTTGAACTAAGTAAAGTCACATTATCCTAAAGCACTTCTAGGAGAAATTTGTTAAATCTAGTCACTACAGTTCAGTTTTAAAATGTTATGGTATCTTGGTAAATTTGTTATACTCTCCCTTTTCATGCTTGGGGTAAAAAATAACTTATTGACATTAAGGTCAGAAAAACTGACCCACTACGATGAAAATTAATACAAAATCCCTCAAGTCTTACCGCATGGACTAAAACCAAAAACCCAACAATGCACTGTGGAAAGTAGGAAGGAATACAATAAAAATCTGTATTAGAACAAAGTACTCTCAGCCAGCTGTCAGAATGCTATGGAATTTTTCTTGACATTATATAACGTGACATATGGTTTCCATACTTTGTAGCTTGTAATTTATTCATTATTTCGTGTAGTTTTGGATCATTGCCTCAATCCCTTCACCAATGAAACCAGAGTAGCCTAAAAGAAAAATACCCAAGACACACAGGCCAGATTTACTGGTGGTGCAACTCCATTAAAGTAAGCAAAGAATGTATTTACCTGAAGTAAATAATAACTTATAAACTCATTATAGATATGTACACATCAAAATATATATGTATCATAATTTTCATGGATCAAAAATGAGGTAGTGTACTGAGATACAAACCAATCAGGCTAAAACATTATCTTAAAACATTTGAACTCAGGAATGTTCATACAATATTTTATCAACCTCATTTACATTAGGAGTTGACACCAATGTTCTTTACAAACAAGGCAATCATCCAAAGTCCCTCAGGATGCAGGGACGGTGTAAACACACTCCATTTTTTCTGGAATTTGATACAAAGGCTGAACAAAAGAAGAGCAGAATTCAGTTCCTGCTAAAAAATAACAGGGCAGAAAAAGTAAGCTAAAGATAAAAAGATCATTGCCAGAGTCTCTCAGTGACCTCCAGGTCAAATGAATTCAACTTACAAGCAAAAGGCTGTGTTTCTTAGCCATCTGTAAAACTGCAGAGTGCTTCTCTGGCTTGGATAGCATGAATATGAAAATTCTGGACTGAATAAAGTTTCGGGAATTCAAACAATCAAAGTTTCTGAATCCGATTAAAATTAATTAGATAATGACTCATTAATTTAGACTTCAGCCATAAGTAATTTACTACTTCTCTCATGCTGTACTGTTAATGGTAGTTCACAACTCTAAAAATATCCGTACAAAGTATCAGCCTAGAATATCAAGATGAAGAACCAAAAACATTTTTACTGCTGATTTTTGGAACAGACCTGAACTAACTGAACTAACATTCTTTTCCACATGGTAGTAAATTTTCTTGCGTCTGAGTTAGAGCTATCCCTAAGTATAAGCAAGCTTATTATCCTAAAATAGAAGTACCCAGCTTGCACTGAAGGGGGAAAGATACTGTACATTAACGTGCTGCAAACCTCACCTTGTCGTTCTGTATCTGCTCTAACCAGCAGCCTTTGTAAGATTTATTACATCAATAGTATGGAATTAGTTAATCAATAATTAGCTAATTATCTGAAGTGGTCAGAAGCTGCTTCTTTTGAAATACAAGGTAGTCACACAAATTTATGCATCTGGGATCATTATTTCTATTGCACAATTTTAATTCTCAATATTTACTGTTAAAAAAGCCCTACAATAAATGGTTTACAAGTCTGTACTGGACATAGTAAAAGCCTTTCTGTCCAGAGCAGACATTGGAAATGCTCTTGCCTGACTCCCTTATCTTCGCATGATATGATTAAACTCAGATAAGGAAATGGGTACTGAAGTCAGCTTCAGAAGACAGATTAAACATTATTTTGAAGAGTTTATTCTGAGTCATTTTAATCAGTTTCCTTTCCTTTGCAGAACTGGACAAGCTCAAGCAGCCAGGCATTACAAATCCCTAGATGCCAGCTCATCGTGGTCTGAAGCAATTCAAAGACTAACAAAGGTCAAATACCTGGTACTTCCCCACGTAATTGATTAGATTTCAAGAGAGAACAGTGGACAGCTACTGCAGTGCACATGGCCAACTTTCAGTGATTTGAACCTTAAACTTCTTCAAAAGTCTAACCAAAATTCATCATTAAAATGATCAGTGTAATTTTAGTTACGTTCTAAACAGAAGGCAAGCACCATCGGAGGTTCGCACTTCCACATAAAAGACACTGAAAACTGATTAACGAGAACAGTCTTTCAATGTTGTGGCTCAGGTTCTGCACTCTAAGGATTCTGGATTAGTCTTTGCTAATATTGAGCTTTTTGTGAATCCATTTCTGCTTGAACACAAAAATCAAAAGGAAACTATCAGGCTTTGTAAAAGCTGAAATAATCAGTAAGCTAAAGCTTTTAGTTCAGTCATGGTTTAGACAAAACTACATCTAAATGCACAGCATTTATGTTAATGTACCATTAAGAGCACCCTATATGAGAGCACACTGTACTCCAGGAAGGCATGGGACAGGCAGAGCCATCATCTAAGGCCAGACTGTCACATAGCTGGTCAGCCACCCATAGGTGAAGACTAAACAGAGCCAGTTGTGCTAAGGTACATCAGTGTTTATGTGACTAAAGCTTCTACTACTTTATAGTAGTTGTCCTCAATGAAGAAAGTTTGTTCTATTTAAACAGCGACAAAAATTAACTGAAGGTTGTGTGTTGGCAGTGTTCAGACTAGCTAAACTACTGAAAAGTGACACCGTATTTAGTATGTGAGCCTACTTTTATTTCCTGAACCTACTTGGTTGGTTTCTGCTCAACACCACGTCACAGATGAAATTTCTCATGAAATTAAAGTTATTACTGAATACCTGCAGAACTTGCAATCGCATATAAAACAGAAGCCACAAACTCTCTCCTTGGTAAGATTCCATTCTAAACTTAGTTTTTGAAAGATTACATTGGCTTTAACTGTGATATAAAACAATCAGAAAATCTTTGCAAAGCTAAGCCATATATGCCACTTACAACACATTGCAATAACTTATAGGTAAGCTATTAATGCAAAGGCAACGATGTGCCATATGCCCTGTTTGCCTCCTCAGCACCTGAAGTAATATATTAATAAAGTATTAGTAAGTCACCACTAATTTTTTGAATAACGGCTAAAGATGAAACTCTTGTGTCTGTTAAACACAAACCCAAAACTGTTTGCACAGTGGAAGAAAGATAACTGTGGTAAATTATTAATTCAAACATTCATTTTAAAATGTATTTGCAATAAATTAGATTATATAAACTAATCAATTTTTTAAAGCTGAAATTGGATAATATTTTTTTAATGTCTCCATGATAATTCAAAGAACCAAATTATATATATATTTTAAATAAGTGTACGGAACTGCTATCCTAGTCCGTCTCCCAGTGATGTTAATGACAGGTTTTGAACTGATTTCTAACGGAACCAGAACTGGATCCAACCTCCTTTGATTGCCATTAATCTCTTTAAAATTGAGCACAATAACTAATAAATATTGTTGTCAAATTCATAGCTTGGGAAATATAATGTACTCTCTATTGTAGAGTATACTATGATTACTTCTCCATGTTAATTATCTGCTAGTGGCAATTTTAAAGATTAATGGTAATTACTGTGGTCATTTTTATACATTAATAGACAGTGACATATAGACAAAAACATATTATAGTTACATACATAATTATACACAGACAACTTTAATTAGTCACTGTTTTAAAACCACAAATATAAACCTTTATACACAAATGTACACGTAATATGGAGTAATATGTTGTTTGATGACAGAGTGTAATATACATGTGTGAGATAGCTTATATTTAAATATTCTATTAGTGAAAAGTTATGCGCTAGAAAGCCTTTTTTGATTTTTTTTTTACAAATATAAATATGTAGATAATGCTACAGTATAAATTACAGCATATACTTTTAAATTAAAACACAGATCAAATCATAATCCTTCAAAATAGAACAACCTAATAGGCATCACTATTAGCTATAATGATTTCTGGTAAATTTCAGAATATTCTCTATGATGTTTTACAGAGCACAATACTGTTCCCACTGAAATAAATGGCTATTTCCCATTTAATTCAATGACAGCAGGAGCAATTGCTTAATAAAAATACAGCAACTATATTTCCACATGCATTATTATTTCACTGTTATCAAATAAAATAATAATATAATTTTTAAAAGGCAAGGGGAAATAGAGTGACAGAAAGAACAAAGAGCGAAAAATATTAGTGAATGCTATCGTACCGATTTCCATGGTCCCCGATGCCATGAAACATCACCAGGGCAAGAATGCACATTACATTGTGCCATATTAGGTGGCTTGTCTAGAATTTCACAGTTTTGATCACCCAACATTTGGCCAGTAGGAAGCTGACAAATCACCAGTCTTGTCTTTATTCCATCTCCACACGTTTGAGTACACTAAAACATAAAATTTTATAGACAGATTTTTTGTTAAGGGTCATCAAAAACTATTGATGTAAAGCAATATAGCAATAATCGATGCATGTTACTATCTACCATGTCTACTTTCATGTTCCCTGGGTGCTCAACTCAAGAATAAGAACTTACACTCTAATTTCATATAATAAGAAAATTATTCTCTCACCAAAACATTTACAAAGCTACATTTTTATAATTTACCAAACTATAAAAAATACAAAAAGTTTCAGTTACAGAAAATCTACTCTTTCAAGGAAAAATAGCTATTTGTGAGAATAAACATGAAAAAACATGACACTGAGACTGGACTTGAGAACAAAACAACTAGATTTGACCAAAATAGAAAATAAATAAATACATAAAAATTCACCCAATTTTTCTTCTTTTCTCAAATCTAGATATTGATGTATCAAGAGTAAGAGAAGAGGGTAGGAACCGTAAGAGGTTATAGCAGAATGAATGTCAGACAAAACATTTCTAACTCCTTCTGTAGCGTTTGATCAGGAACGCACGGTCAAAAATGACAATACATAGAATGGAGAAACCGTTCTTTGCCCAACAACGTATAACATTGCATTAAAACATTCTAACCCTGGCACACTTTTTAGATGCACCATCTTATCTTCATACCTTTCATCTGTTACAACAATCAAGGGAGGGGGAAGTTCTTTTATGTTGTTGTTGGTTGTTTTTTTTTTTTTTTTTTGGCGGGGGGGGTGGGGGGTGGGAGGGTTGGGTTTTTTTTTCATTTTTTCATACACATAATAAGTATACCTGCTTGCAGGTATTCCAGTCAGCGCCTATGGAATTTGAAGTAAAAGCCTTTCTTTTAAGCTTCTTGTGCTCACTTTTTTTTTCTGAGGCTAGCTATTACATTGTGGTTTTTCCTCATATAGTTCATCTTTTTATAAAGGAAAATAATTCTGTCTGTTTAAAGATTCAATATACTACTACAACATTCAATTATAAGCTTTTACAGCAAGTACTTAATGACTTAATGGATTGAGAAATACCAGCCATGTGTTAATAAAACTAGAATTTCTGAAGTTATCACTATAGTATTTTTTAAAAATACAATAATGTATTTCCAATTATTTTGTACACCTTTAGCATCACACAATACCTACATCTTTTAGATGTATATTTACACTACCCATAGTTATGCTAGACTTCTGTATTTTATCAAAGAACAAATTTTAGATAAACAGGTTGAAACTCATTATTTTTAAATAAGTAAAAAAAATGTTTTCATTCACATTCAAATTATTATATCTAAGCTATATCTAAGCTTAGTAAATAACGTTTCCACTTGAAAGTGAAATGATCTTACTTCTCCCCAGTTCCCATAGTTCCATCGTGGGCAGGGTCCAGAATCACAGTGTCTTGACTCTGGAGGTTTTGTTGCCTCGTCACAGTAACTAGCGCTTCTTCCTTCCTCGTCTTGACATACTACAACCCGACGGTGAAATCCACCTGCACAAGTACTAGAGCACTACCAAAACATGTAAAGATATATATCACCATTGCGTAATCAGAAAAATGTATAACGTTGGTTACAACTTAAAAAAAATAAAAAATGTTAACATTCCAAACTGGAAATTTGCAAATAAAAATTACCATGTTGAAGTATTTTAAAGTTGAAATTGCACAAAAATTATGTTTCAGATCAAATGTATTTTTCATAATAGTACTTTTTTAAAAAATAAATGTATTTTTCTTTTGACCAAACCCGTACTGCAATAACGTTTCTAGAAATGTTTACACAAAAGTGAGATAACAAATTAATATATATATTAAAAAAAAATCTTACTGCTCCCCAGGGTCCAGTTCTCCATTGATATCCTCCTACAGAAGGATGGTTCCACTGGTTTGTATTGTCTTGCGGATGGTGTATTGGAAGATAACCTATTTCTGGAAAATTACTTGGACGGTCATGTATTCTTGGAGTATGATGATAAACTGGTGGACATGGTGGCATGTTACATTCTCGTTCTTTAGAGGGACGGCCTTCAGGATCACAGTAATTCTCGTTGATTTGTTGATGATAGTTGACACAGATAACTTGTCTTGTTACTGTTCCACTATCACACGTAACTGTACACTGACCAAAAATTAACCCAATATTTGTGATAGAACATTGGTAACTAATAACCAAAGACATTTCTACTTACTTTTGACAATAAGAAACATATACTTCACTGTTTCAAAGGATGCAAATTCAATAATACATGTACAGAATATGAAGTCCCAATTTCTAACTAGAAACATGAAAAAAAAACACTCCAAGCAATACTTACAGGGGACCAGTTTCCAACTTGCCACTCTCCACATGGGCTAAAGCAACTTGAAACTTCAGCTGGTCGTGGTAAATGAGCACAGAAAGATTCATCTGCTATTCCTCCATGAGCATCTCTACAGCTTACATAGCGAGCACGATCACCTTTCCCACAGGATGCAGAGCACTGTCAGAGAACAATCCATTTTCACCACACTTTATGAGGCCAAAAAAAGATCATGCAAGCATCAAAAATGCTAACACAGCTTCGTATCAGCTTAACTTTAGAATTAAACACTGAGAAACAGATTTTATCTCAAATCAATATACAAGTATAGAGCCATGCACTCAAGAAGGAAAGCAAAATTTTGCTGGATGTTGTAGGCCTTAAGAATTCCTGTTGGCTTGGAACTAAAGTGCATAGCCTTCATTCTTGGAAAGTAATTCAGCATATCTAACAGGTAGCATTTCAACTATAATATGGAACCATACACAGACACATTAGAGAGCAGAACCAGAACCAGACACATTAGAGAGCAACTTCCAGAACATTTTAGTTATTTCACAGTGATGCAATATTTACATCAACTGATAATAATAAAAAATGATATTCACAATTCATTTGCCATTTTAGTTCATATCAGCATATTAAATTGAGCCCCTTCTGATGCTATTATAGATGAACAGTTGCAGGGGGATTTAGTAAACAGCTTCTGAGTAGCCCCAGTCTATGCACTCTTTACTACTATTTTGTTAAAACAGTTTGTGCAAAGATAAAAATGCTATATTCTTGATTAAGAACCTCAAGGGATTAACAAACACCTATATTTTTACAGATGATTCTAAATTTTCATATCTCTGTCAAATAAAACTAATTTTCATTAGTATGAAAATCAAAAATCAAACACTGATTAAATAGAGTTTGTGTATAAATTAGTTTGTTGTGTAACACTTATTTTACGAGTTGTATGAAATTGGATCTTTAAAGACCCAAACTATTTAATATTGCTATTCACATACAAGATTTAAATCATATTTTATGAAAATGAAAGATGTTCTCCATGTTCAGACAATGATCAAAACTGTTTTGAAACACACTTCCTCGAACACTCTCAATCATATCAAAGCTGTTCTACTCAGAACTCCCATCCCCCAAATCCTTTTTTTTTTCTTTTACTTTCCCTAGCTAGATTTGAAACACACAGAATTTGCTGGGAGTGTCTATCTCCTTCTAAAGAAACAGGTTCTTAAAAAAAAAAAAAAAAAAAAGAGAATTTCTTTAAAGATCGTCTCAAGGAGATTTCAGTCTGAAAGATATACTAATGACGCCTTTATGGAAAAATGGGTGACAGAAGGGAAGACTGCTCTGGCAGCTGTGATCACTTTTACATTACATACCGGAGTCCATGATCCATATCTCCATTGGGTCACCTTCCCCACATGGATTAGAGGAAGCGACGTAGTCCATAATTTTGTAGTTTCTGGACAAGCGGGCAATTCACATTCCTGTGGGGGTGATTAATAAATAAATAAATAAACAAACAAACAAAGCTTTCAAAGTATGAGATTTGGAAAAAACAAATATAAAGCAGATGGCTCATACAAACAGATAGATGCTACTATTCCAATAAGTCAGCATTAATTAAATAGTAAATGTCATCTTTTACTTTCCTCTGGCATTATAATCAAAGCTTTTTATTAAATTGTTTTATTTCAAATTGAGAGGCAAAGACTATTTAATGTTAACGCTGTATGAGTTATGATAACTGGTAATATTTGTGCTTTGAGAAAGAACTATATCAGGTAATTTGCTGGAGACAAGGGGCATGAACATGACTGTTCTGTTTCCTGCGGTACAGAACTGAATGAAGAAAGTGGCTGTGCCACTTTATACCTTCAGTTACCAAAACCAGGAAATTCTTCAGTTTCAGCCAACAGATAAACAGGTACCACAGTTCAAAATAAGAAGCATACTCCAACCAATTTAGAGTGGAGTGGAGTGGAAATTAATCTGTACTTAATCTGTTTGGCTTTTATAATTTGAAAACTTATTCAAGAAGCCCTCACAGGGCTGGTGACTTGTGACCAGGTTATTCTGGACCACAATACCCTATGGTTTTTATTCTTAAAAAACAGATCAGAATCAGAGCTTGCCCTCAGAGAGGTAAGTGGTTACCAGCCTAACTGGATATAAATGTGAAGAATCAATCTGGTAGCCAGATCAACATATTAATCCATAGCATGTTAGACAATAATTGGTTTCAGTTAGAGGTAAACCCATTGACTGTATTAAAGACATTTCTTCTAAAAAACAATAGATTTAAATTAAAAGAAGTGAAAAAGTAAGCAAACAGAGATGGGGAGGAAATGTAGAGAACCATATTAATACCATACTGAACTATATATAATTCAAGTCTATACTGTTTCAAATTAGCATTACTGCCACCATCAAAGCTTTCCTCAAGTAACCATGACTTTCTTTTAAGAACAAACAGAATTCTAGAGTAGAGTATCAAGCCTGTTAGGTGTGATTACTAAACATTACGACAAGCAGTCAACCTTACATTGTTCTATGTTAGGGTCTTCAAAGATTTTTATTTACAAGTAACAAAAGGTCTTTGACCCCGTCAATATATGCCAGATTTTCAAATCTCCGATCTCCTTATTACTTTTCTTTTATTTAATTACCAAGGCCAAATTTGAAGCATAGAAAAAGACCAGACAGTTTCAGGTTTTTTTTTTCCTCATTCTAGAAATAGTTTCTTGCAAGTTTCACCAAAAAGTCACTAGACCACATTCATTTTTAAATTATTTTAACTAAAATGCACAACCGACTGAAAAGTGTTTTTAACTTACTTGGTTATCTCTAGGACGAGTAGCAGCATTACATTCTCTGTCATCATCCAAAATAACTCTGTAAGTCCCAGTAACACATTTGACTGCACGCATTTGGTATCCACGTCCACATGTTACAGTACACTGTTAATAATTTCACACACTTGAAATAGCACTATGTTTAATCCAAATTAATTTTTTAACTACAATTTTTATATTTAAAACTCTCTCTAGCATAGAATAGGAATAGGAATGCGAACTGAGTCTGGCTGGGATGCAGTTAACTTTCTTCACAGCAGACCATATGGTGCTAAAATAGTATAACAAACCAAATTTTGGTTATTGCCCAACTGTGCTTGCACAGTGTCCTTTTTTTTTCCCCACTCTGTCCCCTCTAGTATACTGGAGGTGGGCAACAGACTGGGAAAGGATGCAGCTATGACAGCTGACCCAAATTGACCAAAGGGATTATCCATACCATAAAACATCATGCTCAGTAATAAAAACTGGGGTAAGGCGGGGTGGGTTAATTTTTAAGAAATTAAAGAAATTTAATTTCCTCTTTCATTTTTGCATTGAGCTTGTAGGGAGCCAGGATGCCAGCATCCTATAACCAGAAGATTACCCAAAAGGAATTCAACATTATAAAGAAAGGCTGAAAGAGCTGGGGATGTTCAGCCTGAAGAAGGCTCTGGGGTGACCTTACTGCAGCTTTTCAATACTTAAAAGGGGCTTATGGAGATGCATAAAGATGGAAAGCAACTTTTTGCTCAGTCAGATAATGACAGGACAAAGGGGAATGGTTTTAAACTGAAAGAGGGTAGATTTAGATCAGATATAAGGAGGAAATTCTTCATTATGAGGGTGGTGAAACACTGGAATAGGTTTCCCAGAGAAGCTGTGGATGCCCCATCCCTGGAGGTGTTCAAGATCAGGTTGGACAAGGTCCTGTGCAACCTGGTCTGGTGGGTGGTGTCCCTGCCCATGGCAGGGGGGTTGGAACTGGATGATCTTTAAGGTCCCTTCCAACCTATGATTCTTTGGTTCTATGATTCTATGTTAGACAACAGCATGGTTATCTCTAACATGAACAAATATGACATGAGAAAAGTTCTATACAAAAGAAATGTGTAAGTTAAATACATGCTTAATTTTCAAAGGATTTATTTATTATGTATTTAACTGACTGGTTATATGTAAAAAATAAATATTACCTGCTATTCAGTTATGAGTTCTCACTAACAAGAAACACCAAATAATCCAATACTTCTATTGGCTTGGGCAATTTGATCATGAGAAAGCTCCACAGCATTGAGTACCTTATTATTTTTTAATTAATGCTCATCTATTTGGTGACAAAAGCTTCCTTCAAAAATTAATTCAACTTTTTCTGGAATTTTGAAGCCCCTCTGCTATACATAAGCATCATTAGACAAAGGAACAGCACTCTCACATTAAGACATAGAAACTCTTTCATCATTGAAGATCAAAACGAAGGAAACAAATACTAAATCTTTTTGTCTGCTATTATTAGCATATATAATTCTATGGTCTTAATTAAAGCTATCACTTAAATATGCTGACACACCTATAAATATCTGGTCTTTTACCTGTCTCATTCATCTGAATGCTTTGCTATCTACATTTTCATTATTTTGGAAATTAAATACATTCATGTGAAATAGCATTGGCGATTTTTGATATTAAGGCTCAGAGTCAGTGTCTGTTTTAGGCACCTAACTTACATAAGGGTGTTTCTAAATTACAGGTTAGATAGTCAATAGGAACAAACAAATGTGCGAACCAATTCACCTTCAAGTAGCTGCTTAAGGTCCAATTAAAATATTTAAATGGTGTTGTTTTGTGATCACTCATAGTCTGAAATACAAGACAAAAGCCAGGAATCCTGATGTACTCACTGATCCCCAAGGCCCTACTTGCCAAGATGCGCATTCATGAAGTTCACATGGTGTTACTGAACCTGGTCTATCGTTTGGATTACAGAAGTCATCTCTCAGTTGTTCATCATTAAGTTGACACCATACTTGCCGATGTTTCATTCCTTTGCCACATGTCACAGGGCACTGTAAAATAATATTAGTCATCTGTTTGTAAAGACGTGAATCTCTATTAATTGCTTCACTTTCTTGTAGTAATCTGTTGGATTTTAAAGGTCACATAAATGACAAAAATATTTCATAAGTGTTCATCATGCAACAAAACTAGTTATTTTGTGAACTCTGTATTTCTTGTAAATATCAGTGCAAATACATAACACTAAGTTTCCAAAGCTATACAATACAAAACAATGTACAGCTCACTTATTTCCATCAGAACAAAAAATAGTTAAAATGTGAGTGCACATATCACAGGGAACATGTCTAAACTATCAATCATTGTATTATATACATAAAAACTGTAATAAAATGGATATAATTCTGTTTTTCATTTGGTGGGATAATTCTCTTTGCTTCAGAAAAAAATGAAGGTATATGTATGACTAAATAGATTAAGCAGTTGTGTTATCTCATATTAATGTAACAAAATTTCAGAGAAGAAATTAATTACAGGTGTGCTTTTCAGAAGTTTTCACGCGATTGTACATCTGAGATATGTATCAACACAGTCCTAGGATTAAAGAGCTTTTACTTTGGAAAATAACCAAAACAAAAAACAAACACTCAAAACAGCTTATTTTAATATCAATGACCAGGCCCAAAGGAGTAATAAGTTTTACATGGTTCGTTACCTCACTCCACTCACTAACAGACCAGCTTGGACATAAGAATTCATTGCAACTCTGTGTTACAACTCGTGGAAGTTCTTGGCATTCTCTGTCAGGAAGATGACGACCCAAGTTGTTCAAACAGAAAGCTTCTCTGGTTCTGACACCTCTTTCACAGCTCCTGGAACACTACAGTGTTCAGAAGATTTTATGAAACAGGAAACACAGCATCATAAATGCAGGTCAAAATGCACTGTCGGTCTTAAATGTGAGACATTAAAGATTACGTTAGACAGATGTATCCTACATCTAAGTTACAGACTGTTACTATGTCAACTTGAGATAAATTTGGCACCTTGTTTAGCAGTTCCAAGATAAAACTCATTTACGAAGATGAAAGCTGAACTTTTTTACTCCAATCCATACAGAACTAAATTATTAAAACTTCAAATAAAACACATACTTTTAACCCCCAGATCTTCTCTGCTGACGTCCAAATACAAGCTGGGAACTGTTATAGACAGCTACAGTTTCTTATAAACATACAAGGAATTACATCCAGCAGTTACCAAAATAGAGAGATTGATATTAGCTCCTCCAACAACAATGGATTTGTCAATTATTATTTTCTTTTAGCTATTTAAACTGAAAAAATATATAGAAATTAAGATTTGTTATGAACACTAACTAGAACTATAATGCAACAATTATAAGGTCTTGAACTTTTACCTCTGACCATTCTGTGTAGTGCCAACTTGTCAACATACAGTCACCATGACAAGGCTCTCTGGTTGGTGGTTTCTGCTGATCGGCACAGTACCTATCATCCACTGGAGCAGTGAGTCCTTTTGAAACAGAGTACTTCATGCAGTGGATTTCTATAGACCGATACCCTGGGCCACACTTTGATGTGCAGTCGCTTTTGCCAATACTGTGCCACCTACAAAGATAAACTGTTATAGAAAGCTAACTATGTTTTAAAGAGTAAAACTATGGTTAATTAAGCACTCAGAGAGTGTACCTAAAATTGTAATACAAATTTTAGGCAACGGCTAAAACTACAAAATCTGTATCATGACTGGAATTTTCAGAACAATATAAAAGAATTTGACTCATCTTTTGAAATTTAAAGGTCCTTTTGTCTAAATCTCCCAGGAGACTTTGAAAAATGTAAGCTATAATTCTAATCCTTCATCTTCTGAACACTTCAGTGTGGGCTTTTTTGGAGTGCAAAAACACACGTCTGTGTTTCAAATTAGTTCCAGTTGAGGGTACAATTCTGGTGAAAAATATATTGTACCCAGTAATACAATTTTTGTGTGACAGAATATAGAGAACAGATTCACAATCCTAGCAAAAGACATTGAACTTCATGAATAAGAATTAGAAAAAATACATTAATTATACTTAATTTCAAAGGTGTAAGTCTAAAGTATAAACCCATTATATCGATAGATTTGAGGAAAGGAGGGAAAGATATGAGAAGGGAGGAATGAGGGAAGGAGAAGAGGTGGTGGGAGGGACAATAAAGCAGTCAATTGCTTTGTTTCAGTCTCTATCAACAAAAATAGGAAAGACCACAGTAGTTTCATCAGTTAGGAACCTCTTTGTACCTTAATTCACATTCTGTATTACACTCTTCTGAGACATCTGGTACAGGAGGTATAAATTCACATCTTTGATCAGATACTACCACATGATCACTTTTACGTATGCATGTCATTCTCCTTCTTCGAATACCTTGAAAACAAGAAAAGTGAAAAAGGGGCTGAAATAAGAGAGCATTTCTACAGTAATGGATTACATTAATCATTTAGGAATTTAACTGAGACACCCCATTAGCACTAATCTTTTTATACAGGAGATTCTGCATAAACATTAGACTTGTCCTGGTCATGCCCACCACCACTGCCATCTCCCAGCTACACTGCAGTGGTCTCATGAGGATTTCAAACTCCAGAAAACTACATTTAATACAAAGTACAACAACAAATTTACTCATCAGGCTACGTATTCCATTTGCATCATATCTGTGCTTTCCTAATTACCAAATTACTGAACACCACTATATTATCTAAGAGGTCATGATCCTTTCTTTCAGGAAAAGAGAAAGTTTGATCGGAGTACCTAAAATAACTAGAGTGTTTGGAGAAGTAGCATAGTTGACAGATGCTCTGCTTCCCTAACACATGAGTATGTCTACAGCCTGGCTCAAAATCCAAAGAAACTCACCATTCTCTGTCTCAAGTACAGGCATTTCTAGCTCCTGTATAAAAGTATTTATCAAAAATCTGAGTACGTACACTTCATATATACACTGCATACATATTGTGGCTCCATTTTTGCATTATAATGGCCTATAGCATGCCAGTTTAAAATTATATTCCCAAATAGCTTCACTCCAAATAGCAGATAACCAAAACAAGCTGAAGAAATAGATATGAAAGATACTAGACAACCCCTCAGGCACCATCTGGAAATATGATAAGAGAAGCTTAATACATCTTAGTAGATATACAATTCCACTTACTAAGGATACATTATACTCGATTCAACTATTTTCTATAAACCACTCCTATGGCTAAAAGGGAAAGGAACACAAATGTAATTTTGGATATAGAATTGTGCTGCATAAATACTGAAAACAGGAAAACAAAATCAGAAGCTATTCTGCACTTAAATGCTATGCGTGCCTAAAATTTACTGAGAATGCTGAGTTTCTTCATTAGTAGAGGTGACAAAATCTGAGTGCTTAAGACTAGTCCCTTCCTAAATGGCATCAGGTCTTTGGATCTGCTAACAAAAGAATTCACAGTACCTTGGCACATCCTGCTGCAGTCCTGCCAGGGTCCATAAGGATCCCACGTAAACAGCTCACTTCTGTCTTCTATTGGGATATTGAATGAATAACGCACATCAGGGTTGTATAAATTCCCTACACACAAAACCTTAATTGAGATAAAACGATAACTGTTTTTCAGTGAAATTGAGCGTGACATAAGATAATGAACACAATGACCATGTAGAAAATTTTTAAGCTTATGAAAAAAAGTAAACATTCACCTGTAAGGTTAACTCTTCTTCAATTCTATCAGTGCTGTTAATTCGTTCTATTGTATTATTTGAACCATTGTACTCAAAAATGGCTCCTTGTATATTGATTTCTCTTTTTGACATGCTTACAACAAAATTTCCATTCAAAATGAAATTTCCATGAATATCAGATAACGCTGTAAGTAAAAAAAAGAATACTGGAAGTAAAGCAACAATTTTGATTAAAAGGTTCTATCAATCAAAATTCCTAAAAATGTCTTTGCATCAGCACTTTGTTTTAGTCCATGTGTAAGTTTTTACAGTTCTAGTGAACAGTTTCTAAATGTTCATGAATTCAATCCCAATCATCAGTAGCTTTCACCTGAGCAGTTGTCATGGATTTTCTCTGCAATAACACTTAACTATAATAATATTTGTTCTGTTAAAAGCTAACTACAGTGTTACATTCTGCTGGAGAAGAGAACAAACATTATTCATATTTGTGTCCTATTTTACAGTCCACATTCTTGTACTTGCTAGAGGTATTTTTAGTTAAGTGGCTAACTAAATAGTCATTTACTAAAAGTAAATTTAAAAGTAAAAATAAACTATTATGCATTTACAATAAAAATAATAACCAATTGTTATAACAATAAAGATGAATAACAAAGTAAAAATAAGTAAAATATTTAGTAAAGGCATGCTATGTGTCAGGGAGTGAGGGTTGTTTGTGTATCCTGTGAGATGCACAAGCAACAGCAGGGCATCAGGCAGCAAGAAAAAAAAAATTTGAATGCTCTGAAGTCTATCAAATAGCATGGTAATAAAAAAAGAAAGAAGGAAATTATGCATCAATATACTCTCAGGCACTTCAGAGGTAACATAAATATTGTGAAATAAGACAACCAAGATTTTTAGTACAATTCACTTGGTACAGTTCACTTGTTCTTTGTTTCTCTCACGTTTGCAGATTTATCAAGAAATTTATTAAAATGTGATCTTTATACCCAGACATGACAAAAAAAAACAGAAACGTGAAATAACTGATGTTTGATGACTGCTTCATCTCTAAATAAACCACATGATTCCAGTGTTTGAAAACACAAATGCCTGCAATATTCCTTAGTTGATTCATGATGATTTAATTAACATGGCCACCACAAAGTCAAAAATTGACAAAATTATACAATGTGCTTTAATTCTCCTTCTCTGACAACTGAACACACATTTAGGAATTAGAAACCTATCATCATCTCATTTTTCTTAAAACTAACATCTACAGAGAGAATCAGGCAAATGATGATAATGACTACATATTTACTCTAAAGACTTCTGGCTGTGTGTTTAGAGCAGACCTCTGGCAAAAGCGCAAAAACTATCTATCAGTGTTATGCACCGGAGGCTTTTACCAAGGTAGTTGTCATCTTCTGGTTTCCCTGAGTAGCTGTGCTGCCGAATATCGATGTTTGTTGCTCCTTTGGGAATCTTTACTACAACATTGTAACCTGCAATGCAATTATTCACAAATTAATTGCAGACAAAAATACTTAAGTACTAGTAGATAGGAGCATAAGTTTAACTAGTTTTATTCAGAAAAACCTAGAGTGCACCAGCAACTGCTGCTGCTTAATACCCTCATGTTTTTAGGAAGGAAATATGAGTATTTTTATGCATATTAAATTTCCTTTTTTTTTTTTAATCAGTTGAACTGAAATTTATTTTCATAACTCGAGACAGTTAAAAATAATTCCTGTGTTCAGCAAAGTGAATTCTGTTCTTTGACAATAACATGAGTTAAACCTATTCAGAAAAATCTCTTGAGAGCTAGCAGTACTCTAAGGAGCAGTCCAGTATATCATGTGGGACTCAGGAAACATGGTGTCTGCTCACAGTTTAACCACAAAACTTTCTGAATGATATCTGAATAAATCACTTAAACTCAGGTACCTCCATTCCCTGTCTGTACAATTGGGTTAGTTTTTCTCTGCCTTACAAGAGACATGACAACACTCTAAAGAACAAGTCATAAATACTCAAATAGTGCAGCGCTGCAGTAGATGTAGGTGTATTGGGTAAACAGGCCATGCCAGATCTCCACGTTCTCCTACACAAAGTGTTACCCTAGTGTGTGCCCTCTAAAATATAAATGCTTCGATAATGAGTGATTGTTTCCTATAATACCTCCAATGAGAATTATGGCCAAGAGGTATCAAAATAGATGCATAAAGATCTATGTATTAGAACTGTTGATCTGGATATCCATATAAGCTTAAAAAAAAAAAAAGTTGTTTCTCACAGATACTGATTATAATTCAAAAGGATCCCAATGTCTAAGAACAACTGAATATGGCAAACATAGGAAACAATAATAAACACAAACATGCAATCTGAAACATTAATATAATCTTTGCTAACTTTGCCACTTGTTTTGCTGTGTTTTAAAGACTCGACTGAATTTAACTTTAGTTAGTTGACTCATATGTGGGATGCAAATTAAATGGCAATATCCTCTTTCAACTTCTTAATTCGCTAATTTCCCAGTGCTTTTAATCTAATAAAACTATGTCATGCATTTAAAATGAACGTTTCATCTAATCACAGGTCCACCACGGTTACCAGCTGGGGGCAGCACTGCAATTGCAAATCGCCATGCCGCTTGCTCTGAATAAATGTTTGGTAATCTTTCAAAATTACTGGGAAGAAAACCAAAACACACTAAAAAGCTCCTCACCACACACACTGAAAACCTTGCGGTAATAGGAAGACAGAAGAAAAAATATGGGAGGAAACTATAAATAAAACTGCCTAGCATATAGGACAGGACACCAGATCATGTACTAAGGCAGTGAGAAAGACAATTTTCCAGGAAATCATCACATACTCTAGTCTGATGCAGTAATAGACAACATAACAACTATGTGCACATAATGAGATGACCATTTCCTAAACTGGGAGCTAAGCAAATTAGCGTTTCATTGTAATGAATGTCTTATGACTGTTTCACTGCTGTTTAAACACTTAATGACAACATCACAATCATCATCATAACTGTATGAATACGAGCCTGTACCACTGACTGCTTTTGTCTAATCCCAAATTCGGCCTCAGTAAAATGGCTTGTGACAGTACGGAACAGGACCATTTACAGTTAAAAGAAAAAGACCAGGTTCACAGACTGGCATTTTTACTGAGTGATGCCTAACTCAGGACTCTTCCTCAGACAGTGTTTTCAGTCATTAGCCTGGGGATGTCATAGGCCTCCCGTGAACAGAGTTTGGTGGCCGGCTAGCTACAACCTCTTGTTTGCAGTGCTGCACTCCTGCCTGAGCGCAGCTGAGTGATAATCCCTTATGTTATAGCTTACTAACCAGTAGTATAGTTCAGTGTGTTCTTTTATATAACTCCAAGATGCAAACAGAATGTAAATCATTCAACTGAGTATAAAAACCCCACCAAAATATTAAAACAAGTTTTTCCTGATCCTAAAAATAAAATAAATAATAAAAAAATCTTTTTTGATCTTTTTTGTCTTTTTCATACTGAATTTTGTTCTCAAGCCCTGTGCAAGACCAGCTAAGCCACAGAAATATCCAAATGAGTATTTTTAGCAAAAAAAAAAAAAGCCAAGATGGCAATATGTATAAAGGCAGAATCTTAGAGAACAAAACACAAAGCATATTGAATTACAGCGTAGTGAGAGTCCACAATAACTGAAGGACATCCAGCAGTGGCTCCATCCAGCAGTTGTTCAAGGAATGTACGGAAAGAACTCAGGACCCTCCATCCTTTCTATGGTAACAAGGTGGGAAATTTGTTTAATCATATTCTTCACAGTGAATTCAGTCATCTAGCTTCCCAATATAAGTATGAACCCCTAACTGAGCTTTTTCCCTCAGAATACATAGTTCTACATTATGTCAATTAAAGTATATGGGAAAACAAATGAAGCAGTAGCTTTCAAATCAGACTACCTTATGTCATAGACTATAAAAAGGAAAAAAAGAGCTTCCATTATTCATAATTTACTATTTAATATAAAATGATAGGGATTCCTTTTTTTTTTGAGAAGAATCATTTTGTTAAAAAAATACAGTAAACTAAACTTTTATTACTTTGTGGAATTAATTTCACTTCGGAGCAAATAAATCTGAGGTGACACAAAGCTGATAAACAATAGAGTGTTAATGTCAACCATATTTGAATGAATGGCAGTTTCAGTATACTGCTTATTTGTATTAAATGTATTTGTGACATAATTCATGCGATACTTGTAAATGAAAAGATCTTTCATAGTGGTTGAAAACAAAAAGACTGACAGTCCTTTACTCAGAGTTATCAAAGTCATACATTATTTTCCTTCAGAGTTTTGACCACACATTCAGAAATCCAGTCTCCAATAACAATAGTTGTTTGTGTCTTCTTCCAGCATCTCAGGACAAACACAAGAAAAGTTACATGTATTTGTACAGGAAGGATACTTATAGCCCACCCTTAAGCTTTTTGGTACATTTTGCATGGTACAAGCCCTCTGCCAGGAAAAAAAAATCCAACAGGATACTGGGCATACTTTCCTCTTTGACCAGCAATTCCTTTGTCCTGTGAAGATCCTATTTGGCAGCTCTCCAGGTGTCATTTTCACTTCGCCTGTGGTCTCTTTCAACCAATGAAGCTGCATCAAGAGGCCTTTTGGAATATGATATTAATCCAGAGACTTCTGTCCTTATGTTCTACACTCTAACTGTTGACCTGCACTGCTACATACATATGAAGGTCTCTCCATACTTCCCAGAATGGGAACTATCACTATATACAAGAACTATCGGTAGCTCTATTAGAGAAATTAAATCAAAGAAATATAAAGTACCAGAGTTTTCCAGAAGACTTTCTCATTCCTTACATGCCAATGAAGAGAAAAGAACATAAATGTTGCTGCCCATATTCTCTGGAAAGAAAAGGGTCACATTTCACAGGCTTTCACTATAGGGAAAAAGAAAGCTCACCAGCTGCTCACACCACAGCCCTCGTGATATCTCCTTACACAACCAAAAGGAGATACTTCCAGATAAGAGAGATCACAATGTGCACAGCAGGAAGCATTCTTCCTTTTAAAGTACTTCTGCCCTCATCATATCTTCTTTAATGTCTTTTGTTTTGACCTTAGAGCAGATTGGTTTTTGCCCCTTGAATGGGTCAGTGTGTGACAGCGCTTCCTTTTGCATCTTTGAGAGGGCACGTGTGACTGACAATCAGAGATTTTTTTTGTTGGCAGAGGCCCTAAAGAACATACACTGAAATTCCACTTCCTCAAACATACAATACAATCTCTAAGCCATACTGAAACGTACATTAAGATTAAAAAAAAGAAAAGCAAAACATACCATAACGAGCACTGTTGAAAGTACCTGCAAGAGTCTTACATGAAGAATTGTCACCACCACAGATTCCACATTTGTCTCTCCTTGCCTTGGAATTCAAAACATGATCACAGCCTGCTTGCTACAAAAAAATACAATCCCGTGTCATTCAGCCCAACGTAAAACAATGAAAACATACAATGTAAACTTCCCACTCCCCTAAAACATTTTTATTCACTGCATATATCTAGTCTTCCTTGGCAATTCATGAAAAACCTTTTATGTTTTTGGGTGCTGTGATGTACAGGCAAAACACAACAGTTGTGTTGTACTAAGAATGTATAATCCAAATACACTTAATATGCCAAGAACTGTACAAGAATACATAACAGCGTGCAAAGACTTTGTATAAAAATATCAACACAGAGTATAAACTTTAAGGTATATTTGCATTAAAAATTCTTTGAATCCTAAAATCAGTATGTATTTGTATATAGACATCAATTCTATTAGAGTCTGTCATTACTGCAAAACAAGAAAAGGAAAATATGTAGACTAGGATAGAAACACTTCATTTACGTATCTTTACTTAATCTTTTCTTTTTTACATGGTCATAAACAGGACTTCCCCTTTCCTCTTGATATATACTCTAAAAAAGGTTACATTTTCTCCTCATCCTGAATTTAGCCAGTTTCACTGCAATCAGCAAAACTACCGTCCCTGGGGGTGTTCAAGGAAAGGTTGGACCTGGTGCTTAGGGACATGGTTTAGTGTGTGACATTGGTAGTTGGACCAGATGACCTTGAAGGTCTTTTCCAACCTTAATGATTCTATGATTCTACCTGGGATGGACAAAAAAAGTCTTGATTTTTTATAATATGCGTGTTCTAACAAAATCTTGTGGCACTTCTATTAACTGCTATTAAGCAAACAATGCTGAAATGATCCCCTTCAGGGGTTCATTCCACCTGATTTTGCAATGAAACCATAAATGTGTGATCCATCTACCCTCGGATTTTTTAGTTTTTCACTTCTTTGCTAGCAGAAATACGATGGCAATAAACAGACAGCATGCTTCTTTACTCCCTTTAACACCAATTTTGGATCAGCTTCTCTCAGCTCATGTGGACAATATTAACCCTCTCACACATCAGGCTTAATGAGGAAAGACTGTGGGTGTTCAGATTCAACTCTATGTTCTTCACTTAATTGCCTCCATTTCCAGATCTTAATTTGGTAGGGATTAAAATTAACTGAAGTAAATTCAAAACAGCTTGCTTTACATACTTTCAGTAATGGTTATTTGGATGTATATTTATTTAGTAATTATTTAACCATCTGTTAAAATTGATTTTAATAATTAGTAAGTTTAGATTTAAATACCCTGCATAAGCCTTGAACACAAAGGTCATTGGTTTCTGCTCCACAGGGAGTACCATCAGCAACTCTGTCCTTCAGCTGATAGTAGGAAGTTGTTCCAGAAACTCGGCAAAAAAGTTTACAGCGATCTTTCATAGAAACTGGAAAGAAAATCCAACAGGTTTCTTGACTGTTTTAGGACTTTAGTTAAAATAACATTCTTATTTTGTTAATTGAAAAAAAAAAATATAATCACTTACTACCACTGTATTTTGGAAGCCAGCGAACAGCAGACGTAAGACCATTGATGTTAAAGTGTTTGCCATCAAATTCAGAGCACTGTTGCTCCCGGAAATCTTTTTTGCCCTTTGGACATGAATCGGTATTACATGATCGAAATTTCATCCTGCGGCCAACACAGTACTTTCCTCCGTTTCTTGGTCTAATAAAAACAGTTAAATGTAAAACAATCTCTCTCTGTTTCTAAAATTCGTGTTTTCCATGAAAAGTGGTTTGACCTACTGATCTAAAAGGGAATATGCAACATTCTGTCAGTCTGGTATTGACTTTCCCCCCCAAAACCCCTCATCTTCTATTGCACTGGGTAAACATTTGTACCCATATGAAGAAAATAAAAAAGTCCACATAAAAGATTACTGCTGGGGGTGGTGGTAATCAAGTTATTGATGTTAATGTCTTAATATCTTAATTGTCTATTATATTAAATGCTTTATTATTTCTCTTATTATTATTTTGCCTGGTAAAAGGCAAATGAACTTCAATGCTTCCATTAACTTAGCCAGGATTACAACCCTGTTTTCACAGAAGCAGCACCTCCCTCAGTAATTTTAAATTATTATGTTAAAGAGTGACAAAGAAAGAAGATAAAATTAAGAACTGGTACACTCTTCTCTTTAGTCTTAATGTCAGTTTCAGTTTGAGGATCAAAAGACCTAAAAAGGGAGAATTGTGGATAACAGCCCATTTACTCTTAAGTCTAACATACAGTTCCTGACTTAAAACCCTGTTACACTTTACTTCAGTATTAGCAGATTCTTGTGGAGGAAAAGAAAATAAATTAAACAATGGCATATTGATATTACCAGATACTAAGACTGACATAGCCATATTTAATAGGAATCTAGTCCACTCATCAGAAAAAAAATAAAATAATCTGGGGTGATTTGATTGAGGTTCATTTATCCTGCCGATAATATCAAGTTGACATGACTTCGTAAAAATAAAAACCATAACCATAGCTGCAGCTCTTGTTCTGTAGAAGTTAAGGGTAAAGTTCTCACTGACCTTTGTTACAGAGAATGAAACCCACATGGAATTATTCAGTCAGTGGAAGTTTCTTATTATAAAGGGAAGTTGTAAATGACCCTGCTGTAACCAGGGTTCCTTGTGAACATTACTGGTGGTGATGCTGTCAAAGAGCCTCAAATCTAAACAAATCAAGTGTTTCACTAAAAAGATTACCTAGCAATACATCTATTTTCATTTTGCAGCTTTCAGTCCATAAAAAGTATCAGAAAGTTTAAATAAACCCTCGACATTTAGAAAAAAAAAAAAAAAAGACTTTAACAAAGTTAAGTCTTCAGATCTACCTATAAATGTGAATGATACATGTGAGACAAAAGAAATCTAAACACTCCCTGCATTTTGGAGTCTCTAGACTTATCCCTCTTTTCAAACATTGATGAAAAAAGCATTTGCTTATTGGAGCTTTGAACAAATTCATGCAACCATAACACCTTAATTTTGTTCTGAATGAATCCATTACGTTGTAATACCTTCATTACGCTCTAATGTAAAAGAACAGCAAAAAACATACTCCGGTCTATTACACAGCCTGGTGGTGCTCTTGATTCCACCTCCACAAGTTCTTGAACATGAGCTGTAAGGTCCCCATGGTCCCCATTCTCCATCTACAGGACGTGTCTCCATTTCTCTGCTCACACAAATTCCGTGGCGGCAGTGCTGCACAGTTGACAAACAAAGCAAAATTTGTAAGTCAAGCAAAAGGTTACTATATATGAAAGAAAATTTATCCCTATTCTTAACCTGGGTCTGGACATTTAGTCTCCAACTAGACTTTGTGCCACCGACCACCACTCTCTGGGTTTGGCCATTCAGCCAGTTATTTTACCTCATTGTCTGCCCACCCAGCCCATACATCTACAGATTGTTTATGAGGATCTTATGGGGGAGAGTGTCAAAGGCCTTAATGAAGTTCAGCTGGACAATATCCAGTGCTCTCCCCTCATCTACCAGTCCAGTTCCACTTGAACTCTGTCCTTCTTAACTTTATCCCTGAATGCTCAGACAACGTCTCTGTATTCCTCCCAGGTTACCTGTCCTTGCTCCCACCCTCTGTGCACTTCCTTTTTGTGTTTGAGTTTGGCCAGGATCTCCTTGTTCATCTATGCAAGCCCCCTGGCATTTCTGCATGACTTCCTATTCTTTAGGATGGACTTCTCTTCAGCTAGGAGAAGGTGATTCTTGAATATTAACCAGCTTTCTTGGGTTCCTCTTCCTTCTAGAGCCTTATCCCATGGTACTCCACCAAGCAGATCCTTGAAGAAGCCAAAGTCTGTTCTCCTGAAGTCTGTGGTTGTAAACTTGCTATTCAGCCTCCTCCCTGCCATCAGGATCCTGAACTCCACCATCTCAGGGTCACTGCAGCCACAGCTGCCTTTGACCTTCCCATTCCCAACAAACCCTTCACAGTTGATGAGCATGAGGTCCACCAGCACACCTCTCCTTACTGGCTTCTCTGTCACTTGGAGAAGGAAGTTACCATCAACGCATGCCAGAAACCTCCTGGATTGCTTATGCTGTGCTGTGTTGTCCCTCCAGCTATATCAGCTGAATATCAGCTGAAGCACCCCATGAGGACCAGGGCCTTACTCTCCAAACAGGAATTTGTTATAGAATCAGATTATCCGTTCTGAATAATGCCTGAACTCTTAATCTAATTTGGCAATAAAATTGGATTAAATTGCCAAATATTGCAAATAAATTGCCAGATTGTTGCATTGACTCTTGAGCATTGGCCATTTCTTTTAAGCCCTGAATGCCCTCCTCTAACTAAGAATGTTACCACTTAAGATGACTTCCAGCACAAAGCGAAAACAGAACAAAAGCTAGATCTATCTTGCTAAATTACTATTTAAATGATTCAGCAAACTGGCCAGATTACTCACTTAATGCTCAGACTAATGTTATAACTTAACTCCAAAAAGACACCATGCTTCCAGTGGGTATCTGCATATCACTGCAGTGCTTACTGCTACCTTTTATTACTTTTTTCTAGATGCCTTTAGGGTACCTCTATACCTCAACCTTCTAGTACCTTTAGGAGTTAAAGCAACTACTAACATAAAAGATACGGCTACACTATATGAAAGAGCAAGGTAAACATGAAGAAACATTAAGATCTTGCCTTTCCAATAATTGTCATTAACATCTTATGAAATAATTTTTCATATACAGGCTGAGGATTCCTATAGTCTGAGGATTCTAAGCCCCACTTCACAAAAGAAATACCGCATCCAAATACGTGACTAGGACCTAGAGTTTACATCCTTCTCCCATCCACAAAAACATTTACAATAACTTGAAGGGAGAGTTCAGAAAAAGACAGAGTTGTAAAACGAAATTTTATACCCACAACAGCATTATTTTGATCCATAAAAATGCAAAGCACATGTTCACATCTGGGATTTTAATAGCTTATTCAACAAACTTGTATCAGCTATTATTTTGCTACATTCCTACAGAAGCAACATGATGAAGTCACAGTAGAAAACTCAGGCACCAGACGCATTCCAGATGTTCCTCTTTGCCTCCTTGAATCATTGCTTCACTGAGAACGCTATGATACACAGAACTCTCATAAACTTAAATATAATCACTAGCATTTTTTTCCTACATTTGTTATGGCACATATAATGCATGCATCATGTGAAATGGCTATCACTTGTAATTCCAAACATACTGATTACAGCAAGTGGCCACTCTGCTTTAGCTAGGGTCAAGAGTAGCTTTTCTGTCAAAAAGGCAGTAATTCTGACCCAAATCCACATGTAATTATTATATCTGCAGATAGGAGAGGGAGGGTTAATGGTTCAAGTTTGGGATCAATGAACCCACAGGTACCCATATTCATATTTCTTAATTGCCTGCTTACAATAAGTAGCTTGACGCATACTTATGGATTAAACTATGATAGGATAAACTGATTTCAGGTACTTCCAGGGTATCTCGTAGCTTATTGTGCTTTCTAAGTTTCCAGGAAAGAAAGTTTAGGAAAAAAAAAAAAAAAAAGGCGTTGTCAGGCTAGATCAACTTCGACTGAATCAAGAAGAGTGACAGATGGACATGGAACAGCACCAGAGCTCTTCAGAAATCAAGGACTTCATACAGAGCTTGGTATGATTCAACAGGAAAAGGACTCCAAGTTCACTCTTGCTGCCTGCATTCTCCAGAGCTACCGCCATGGCTTTTGAAGACCTTGGGGCAAAGATTGAAATGACAATCAGTGTGAGAGGACATAGCTTCATGAATCTGAGTCTTGTGTAGCCATGCAGAAAAGAAGGCTCGGAAAAAATAGTTCATCTGCTTTGAAACACCAACATGTTTCCAGAGATGTTGCTGGTAGCTGCTGGTGCTTCTAAAAGGAAAGAAGACAATTCAACAGAATAGAAAAGTATGAGGGGGACATGAAAACGACAGTGTTGCAGAAGTGGACATTATAGTTTGTATTTTGCTTTCCAAATATCCAGCTATAGTGTTCTGTTTAATTTTTTTGCTTAAAAAATATGATTTTTTCACTCCTGATATCCAGACAGAGCTCTGAGAATGACTAAGCCAGTGGATAGAACGGGAAGAGAAAGCTGTAGCGGGCTGAATGTGTGAAAGGAAAATAGGCATACCTGGTGGCACAAAACAGATAAACACTAAAGGCAATGCAGAAGCATAATATCTGTTCACTATGCAGCATCTGGCCTATAGCAGAAGTCTGAATATAAGCACTCTTAAAGTAGACTCAAATTACATAGAAATGGGAAAAGAGTACGAACCTTAGAAGTTACACAGATTCAGCATGAATGAGCATGAGCAATGAGCAAGGATGAAAATAAGAACATCCTCTCAGACAAACAATTCTGTGATTCTGTGATATACTGAATTCATTGTGGGATCCAGTGAGCAGCCTACCTCAGACTAATCATACAGCATAGTTCTTAATACCAAAGATATTCCCATGGTAACTCTGATTACAGAGACAAGACAAAAAAGCACTAACCATATAATATTTTTCATATCATTGTGCCTCAATACACAACAAAAATAACATTTAACTTAAAACAAAATTTAAATAATAACTGTATGTTAAAGTTATATATATTATTGCCTTTAGGAAGACAATCCAGGAATGAATACCTTTGGATGTCTCTCACAAAAAAAACACCAGAAACATTTTCAAGCAATGACTACTGTATTCCCATGGTCTGCAGAAATTCACCACTGCAAAATTAGTAAATGTTCACATACAGCATGTCAAGATATATTTACACTTATTTTCTCTTTGAAATACCAATTAGGCCAAAGAATTTAAAGACTGCATCACCTGCTTCAGGGAAGTTCTGTGTGATGTTAGAAGACCTAGCAGAAGCTTAGACTTCTTATGGATCTCTGTGAAGTCAAAAAAGCAAACAAAAAGCACCTGAAGTGATGTAACACAACACGAGTATCAACGGAATGAAAAACCGTTCTCAGAGACAGCAGAATGGCTACATACAGGCTGCTGTCAAATCTAAGTAATGAGAATGTATAGAAAGAGGAGGAGGAGGAGAGAAATTTTCTACCTTTGGTAGAAGCCCAGCAAGTAAAAACAATTCATTTTTGTAGATAACTCTAGGATGAACAAAGTACAGTTTGATCAAATCAAATGAGTTTTACTAGACAACAAATTGTAGTAAATGGTTTCTATTTTTGTAATATTAATTCTAGATAATTAATAATATTAAAACTATAGAATTAATACAGGAATCTCTCAAATTCCCAAGAAAATATTTTATTTATTCTCTACTAAGACCCTGAAGTAAGTTAGGCTGAGTTTTCCCTTTAGTCGTACAAGAAAATCTTACCTATACCTATTACCGATACTACATAAATTAAGAAGTCACTGAGCTCTACAGATGAGTGTACGTACTAAAAAAATCTCTTTCAAAAAGCTTGCATGCTGACAGGTTGCATATGACAAAAAGATATTCCACTGAGCTCAGAAAGAGCAGTTTGCTCATTCTCTTGAGAGTCTCTGATAATATTAAATTCATACCTTCTTATATTTTGGGAAAGTACAGACATAAAGTACAGACTGTTATAGAGCACTCCATAAAGCAAGATCCACTAATCAGACACACAAATTGAAGAAAAACAAAAGATTACTGTGAAAGTGAACTCATGTGTCAAATCTAAGCTTAAAATGCAAATAAAATAAACTGCAAATAAAATAAACTGCAAATGCCTTAAATAGATCTTTTTGTATTTATCACAGCAAAAATGCTACAAGCACCAAATATAAATGTATTCAGCATGCTCACAAATACTAGTTACAATTACTAGTCACCATGCCTTAATCTCACTAAAATCAAAAGAAACTCACCCACTGAGCTTGAAAAGAACTGTCCCTTAGATAGAAACAGATGACAATTTGTCAGATTAATTGCTGCTCTTTCTTACATCTTTCAGAGGTAATGACTGTAATTAGTTCTTCACTTCCTAGAGAAAACTGTTTGGTTTCACTGCAGTAATTGCATAAAATAGGTTTTTGTATTCTTACATAAAAGAAGCGCTTTGATGTTGGCAAATTAGAGTCAATTGAATTAAATGTTACATACGAAGTTTATATAAATTATGAACTTCCTTTCTGATCAATCACAGATTGAAAAATGGATTTAATGTTATATATCATATCATCAGGCATAAACAAGCAGAGCTTCCATTGCAACCTTCAAATAACTTTTCCTAATTTTACAGGAGAGAAGAGATTTCTGAGACAGTTTACCCACTAAATTGTTAACCATTAGGACAGTATTTTCAAATTTCTCACTTCTTATGTCTTATCAAATACAGAAAAAAAAATAAAAAAGCAATCTTTAAAGATTAAAAGTTATCGGGGAAAATTTAGTAATAACTGAGTTAAATATAGCTTATTACACATAGAAATTAGACCAGAATTTTAAAAAACATATTTGAATGTATAAAATTATTAAAAGATAAAAATTAACATTGCTCCCACAGCCCCTGAAGCTGGCAAAGCACACTACTATTACAAACAGCTCAGCATAATAAACCTGCCAGACTTAAGATAAACACTGTCATATCTGAGCATGTCAAAATCTCTGAAATATTTAAATATTTATTTTCACAGTCCCTCGATGGGTGAGAAAATATTTCTGTTTGCTGGTAGTGAACTGAGACAGGGAGAGGCCGAAGACTAGGTCAGCAAAGAACTCGAGCATCTTATTTCTGTTCATGTCCCAAGCTACATGTAAATCCAAAACTAAGACCCTCAAATCCTCACTGTTAACACTGGATTCGACTACCATCCACCAGTACTTCTGTTTCTATCACGGTATTTTAAGTGCCTTGACTATATCTAGTAACTAGCTGTTCATGACTCCCTGCCAAGACCAAGACAGGCTATGTTCTCAGAGGATACAGATCAAGATCGGCATTCGAAAAAACAAAAAACAACACCAAAACCACACCTGCCAGATAAGGAATTAGTGAGCTGCTGTCTCATCCTCTAAACACTCTCTATGAAATAAACCAACAAGCAGAGTATACATAGGAAGTCCAGCTTCAATTTGTTCCTTTTTATGTCTCAAAAAATCTGTCCCTCACACAGCCAGGTCGAATAAAACACTTTATGGTGTAAATGGATGAGAAGTTCTGGTTTTTAGCCCTGAACAGATCCAAGTATCTTGAATTATGTTACAGTAGGCAAAGCAGAATATGAGTGTGAGTTATGTGTTGTTAAGGTACTTACTGGAATAGATGAAAAGGTACTGATACGTGCTTTCACATTTTGTCTGAAACAAACATAATACACAAATATCTACTAAAGCCAGGAGTCTAATACAAACTCTTTGTCCAAAAAAGTGTACTCCTGTACCTAAGTCACTCATACTTAGTTAGCTCTGGCTCAGTGAAACAGCCTCAACTAGAGAAATTGGGGGAACATGCTTTTGGGATGTTTGGTTTCCACCAACGACTTTGCCATATGCAAGCTCTGAAAAACAAAGGCTTACCATTCCCACACCACAAACCGTTCCATCAGCCAAAGGCATGTGCTGAGTACGACATCCCTTGTGAACTCCTTCTGTACTTGTGCACCATAAGCGTTTGCACTGTTTCTTAAAAAAAAAAAAAAAAAAAAGATTACCTTTTTTGTGCCTGTAACACCACTTCAGATATCAGTTGGGATATTTGCATTGTTTTTCTCATAAAATATGAGTTTAATTTTTGCTATTAGTACTATTAGTTTTCACATAACTCTTCCCTCACCCCCCCAAAAAAAATTGATTTTGTATAACACTAGGCAGGAATGTGGAATATTTGAAACAGACATGATCAGAAAGAATAGCTGACTATTTTCTAATTCATTAGATGATTTAATTAAAAAAGCATGTATGAGATTATGGTTGATACTATGCAGCACAGTTTGAGAATAATGTCCAGATAAAGACATTATTGGAATTATTTTTAAAAAGTCGCTGGCCAGAATATTAAGATGAAAACCTTCTTTTCAGATTGTTAAAAAGACTCTTAATGGACAAATACCATTTACGGTTTACTAAATTTACAAAGCAGTCTTCAGTAACCATCCCTAGGTCTTTGAATTCCTCTTTACTTTTCTATAATATTCCCATAAAGCCTGACTCTTCCTAAACAGTACTTTACCTCAACAACAGCTCCACTTAATTCAGTCTGAATCTGATCTTAAATTGTCTCCTCTAAACAGCTCCAACAAGCCATGCAATACAAGTACAGGTATTCAACAAGTTGGTCCAAAATCTCTGTGTGACATCTTGACAGAAACAAATGAAGCCATAACGCTATACTTGTCATTATATATTGTACTGGCAAACAGGCCACATTAAGTTTTCAAAATGCAACTAAAGTTTCAATCTTTATCTACTCAATTCTTTATATTATTACTTTCTTTCCAGATGCCAATTTTGCATTAACGAATTTTTGGTGAAGTACATCAAATGTACACTCTAACATGTATGGAAATACTTAACAAAGTAGAGGAAATATTTGGACCAAACATTGGGAGAAAATATTTCAATTAATAGATAAATTTTAAAGTTATAAATTTATAAAAGTACTTAAATCAGGTAAGAAAGCTGTTAACGTAATATAGTGGTTGCAATGTGAAAACGCTTTCCACTGAATGATTTCCCTTCAGCAGTATAGAATCTGCACTTTGACATATTTAAGGATAAAATTATTCCAAAAATGGAGTGACTGAGATTTCATTTTTAAGCCTAACCTTCAGCAGTTTTTAGTACCTATTAAGAATGAGTCTGTGCCTAGTTCACTCACCAGATAGGGGCAGACTTGTGACCCAAGACCAAACATAAGCTCACACTGCTTATTGACGTCATACATTGATCCAGGCAGCTGAGAGGAAAGATCATATATTCTTCCACTAGGTTTGTCTAGAAGACATTCACCATAACCAGTACTGTTGTACAAACAGGAACAAAATGTGAGTTAATCATTCCTAATTAATTCATTGGGAGCATATTTACACAACGCTTACACATGCATATCTCAATGCAGTTATGGGTTTGTACGCACACCTGACTATATAAAGATATTAATTAATTGTAATTAATAAAATAAACTAGGTCACTTGATTTTTCTTTACTGGATTATATGTTATATCTACCAAACACAGCTTAGGGTCTTTGTTTTCTGACTGTCACTTCTCATTTTTACAATCTGACAATAAAAAATGTTACTGACTAAAATTATACCTAACTTAACATTTTTTGAAATAAAAACTCCCTAAAATGAAGTGTGCCTGACTATTAAAATCATACTAAAGACTTTTTCAATAACCAAGGCCATGATATTAAAAAAATACATAAAAAAATTGCTCTTAGCTTTACATTTTGAGGGTAACTTTACTGAAGCCACGGAATTAATCATCATCCAAAGAGTTAAACGCTTGTCACTTCTGGAGGACTGAGGCCCTACAAGTCAGTTGTTAAAGCCAACAACAACACAGAAGTGGTACTTCAGCAATACTTTTAAAATGCTTTCCAGATTGACACAAAACAGAAAAAAAAAAAAAAGTGCACAGCATTTATACTGGTACTTACTCAAGAAATTCTGTGATGTATTTTTGACTGCATTTTGACCAGGTCCATGGACTTGTATGGTAATTTAAAGTTGGAGCCATCACATGGTATTGATGTTTAATTCCAGCTTCTTTACATTTAAAACTGTCATCATGTGGCACATTGAATCTAAAAAGCAAAACAAAAAAACTCCAAAACAAATTCAGCAATAATTAACTGAAACACTTCTCTTGTAGCAGCAAAAGCTCCAGTTTTGAGTTTGAAAATGCCTTAGCATAGTAATGGGTCTCCCTTATTATGGCTATCTGACATTATGGCAATAATGCTGAACCCAGTAAGAATTTTACAATTGCGTAATTCTTTAGTTCACCAGAAAAATCCCAGTGTTTTGGGAGTGCGACATTTTAAATGACCAACCCATCTACTGAACTGAATATCCAGGTCATATCCAGACTGACCATAACAGATTACCCCAACATTCACATCATAACTCTTACTGTTCAATAACAAACTGCAGAGCACATCAACGTCATATTTATGCAGCTAATACTTCACCATACTTTGTAATTCAGTTTAAATAAGATGATAAATGGCATGTCTATAAGTGAACTTCCAGGATTATGAAAATCAACTAGCTAGTTACCAAGCTCTGAAATGCCCTTGTTACCTACACTGTGGTTACCTCCACCTCATGAAGCTAGAGTATAGCACCCTTCTGCCATCATTGATGAGGTTCGCTTCATAAAACAAAATGCTGTCATCTCTTATTTTTCTATGCAAAGTATTTCTCTTTGTGTTACTCTATTGTATTCTAAAAGGATCAAAGAGAAGGAAGAATATTTCTGCGTTATATTAACAAATGTCTTTCCTTAAATTCCTGTTGGGGCTAGAATGCAAGTGGAGTTAACAGGACTATATTTCACATCTGCGATACCTGTTCCAGTGTCCCAACCAGCTGATATGACAAAAGGACAGAAGATGGCTGTATGGCCAGTATCTCCAATCATCCAGATTTAGCAAGTGGCCAGGTTATAAACTTCATGGATTCTCTACCTCTAGGTGGCTGGCAGACCTGACTTTGCAAGGGGCGAGAACAATGACAGTTCTAAAAGGATGTAGCAGACTGCTCACTCTTGGAAAAGTAGAGCCCATCACTGGAAACTGGTAGTATTCAAAAGGAAATAAAAAAAATTACCCGCAGGGAAATAAGTACTTACACATGTCCAAGTTCATGTGCTATAGTAAAAGCAGCACTTAATCCATTTTCTTCACTTATAGAACAGCTGCGTAGTGGGTCACACATTGTACCTAGCTCTGCCAAACCTGCAAAATTGAATTCTTATATAAAAGCTTAATAGAACAAGTTTTCACATAGGAATGACTCTATAAATGAATGCTAAAACACAAGACTTGAAAGTCATGCATGAACTATGCAATCAAATTTACATTAAACCAACTTCCACCTGAGATCACAGTATTGAAAAGATTACTTTTTTTTTGTCTCTCAATTAAATTTTACATCTATTTCTGTTTTTTTTTCCCTGTTTATCTCCTACAGTAAAATTAAAAAAAGTAAAATTACAGATTTTCTCTTGTAAAATCATACTGATTAAAAAAGAATAACTCACCTAGAGTATCACACTTCTCTCTAGCTCTGCAGATATCTTCCCTTGAAAGAAAAGATTTATTTGAAATTACTGGAGCAAATAAAATGTACTTTAATGTAAAGTATTTCACTGTTGCTATATTAGTTACAGCAGTTTCAAATCTCAATTTTCAATTTTTAATCTTGCAGTCCATTCAAACAATTTGTATTCTTGTGAAAGAATTTATATTCATGATACAACACTCACAGTATTACTTGCTATCTAGCTTGCAAAGAATAAAAATCGATGTACTTTGCTATTTCTCCACTATGTTCACAAGTATAAAATGCTGCTGAAAACATGCAGATTCCAGCCTACTTGAAAATACCTTATGCAGTGGAGCAGATGCCAAAATAACAACTTATTTCAGGAAATATATCATACAGTTTTAAGTGCTGGAGTGAGTCCAGTTTGAACAACAGGTAAAAAATTAATGAAAAGGAAAAAAGAGAGAATATACTTCAGTGAATGAATGTCAGAACCTCCACTGAGGAAATCAGTGTACAACACTAATATTTTAACATTTTCCATTTGTAAGCTTTTGGCGGTTCTAATTATGCCCCGACTATAAAGAGTTGCATCACTGCATCCTTTAGCTGAGTCCATTATATGCAACTTCCGCGTTGAATGGTTGAAGAACTCATTTCCTTGTAACAATTTCAGGTCAAAATAATTTCTGTTATCTTTAACATAAGCTTGATCAAATGCTTAATTACCAACACAGCACTGCAAGCCTAATTGCTCACATATTGATCATCTGTGGTTAGGGAAATGCAAGATATTCTTTACTGACTCCAATTAACTCTTAACAGTGTCTGTGGGACACTTAAAAATGATGACGTAAGAAAGAAACTGAAGCATTTGTCTCAGCTAGCTGAGTAATTCTGGCTATTTCAGATACCATACCTAGTGATAAGAACAGCAGTATCGTGATGAGAAGGGTGAGCATCATCCAAAATGTTTTGTGCTTGCTGCCATAAGCAAAAATTACGAAGTGTGGTAGCTGCATTGAAAGTGATAGCTGGTCCTTCCTAAGCAAGAAATGTCCAAGAAATAAAAAGGGTTGTAATATTCACATGCTTGCACTTATTATTTTGTCGTTTGTGCCCCTAATCTTCAAAACAATGACTGTGAGTGGAAAGGAGTCCTGAGTTGGACTCCACACAGGAGCTCACCCACACAGATTTGTTTGCAGAATCAGGTTCTTAACTTAGCTAAAAGTCACCAGCCATGAGACCCTTTTCTTAATGTATCCTGTGTTAGATACAGAAAAATAGGGCAGCAGACATTTATAATAAATAAATATAAAAAACATATACCTGAAAAATATGTATTTCTTACAATTTAAAATATTACAGCTGTTGGTGCTGAAAACTTGTAGTCAAAACCCTCTAAAAGTTGCCCTTTCCCAGTTGCATTTGCATGAATAGTTATGTCAAAACCTTTCATACAGTATCTGATTTAGGCCCGTTTAGGTCATCAGGAGGTGCTTATAGACAGATGGTGAAATACACACATCAAATAAAGGCTCTGCAGTTAACCTCTGTATATATTCATTAAATATGCACTGTGCTATGAGCACATTTAATATTTATTCTCCTTTTCTAGAATAAAATTATACAGTTAAATTAAAAAAAAAAGTATTTAAAATACTTTAAAGTTTGGAATTATAATGCAAATTTGTATATTTTTTATTCTATTAGAAATATTTTTATTTTTTATTTTTCCTACCTGTTCATTGTGGATTACAATTAACTTTACAATAACGATATTTATAAGATTTCCAATGCTTGAATCTTTATAGATTGCTGCAACCTAAAGAGGGAGAAGTCAGAAGATCAAGATATTAAACTCATTTGACAAATCATATCATTCTGACATGCAAACAAGTTATCAAAGAATAACTCGTTTCTATACAACAGATGTCTCAGGCATCCTTCTGTACCTTTCTACCCAAGGGTTTGGTAATGAACCTGAAGTAGCTGCCCAGCTTTAAACTAAGATGCTACCTCAAAACAACTCACTTTTACTACACACATGAAGGTCAGAATATGCACGCATGATGTTTTCCAGTACTACTCGCCACATAGAAGGTAATTATCCTACAAAAGACAAAAGTTTTCCTAAATGCTACAAATGCATTTTTAAAATATCCAAAGAGTTATAATTTCATTCTCATTTCCAAACACTTAGTATGTTGGTAAGCTTAGTGTAGCAAGTACACCTATTATACACTGGAAGACCTGTAGTTTATTGATAAAATATCAAAGACAGAAAAAGAGTAATGCCACTGGGACCACGATAGATATAAGCTGGTTTACATAGATCATTTTTAGAATTAATACCAAAATACTAGAGGGCTTCAGAAAGCAACTTTGAACCAATATATTTTTGCCTCTACTTTTCATAGAGGCAGGACTGAGTTGTAAGCCTGCACTGAAAACATACATGACACACTGCACAAAGGTTTCTTTACTCACTCATTTATTTGTATTTACATAACCAACAGGTATTTTTCTGTATAATATTGTCCCAGAGAGTGAAAACTGTAAGCCATTTCCATACACCAAATTAAACCATTTGGGAAGTTATTCTTCATAAAGGCAGTAAAAATCTTGATTCACTCTCAACAACTGCTTGAGACACCCCATCCATATGGATTCCACCATTTGGCTGATAGCAGCTGTTGAATAACAGCATTATCTAAATGAAAGCTGCCATCAAACACAGAAGCCCTGACCTTCCACCCCTCTGGCTTGTGCTAAGGCTGCAAGGCCACAAAAGGAACAGGATCAAGGAACTGATGTAGCTGAAAACAGTATTTTTTTCTTTTCTTTTTCTTCTATCACGTTATGTTGATTGCCATGATCTCATTCCTGGTGCAGCCTCTCCAAGACAAGTGCTGATGGAGGGAACGGTGCAGAAGAATAGGCTTCTTTCAATGGTAGCCTGCACTTGAACTGGCTCAAACAGCTTGCAAAATCACAACCTTGCTCTCGGTGAATCCTACATACCTGAGACCAAGTAATTCTGCTAAAAGTTGGCACTGACAGAGCCCTGGCTCTCCATGACTCATACCATCCCTTTCTGTACACTGGATCGAGTACAATGCGCAGCACTGTCCTTCATGCCTTTGTTGGCACACAAGCCGGATATAGAGGACTCTATAATAGCAGGGAAGGAGGCTGAGTTTTGTAATCCATGTGGAAAACATATTTCAGAGAAGCCCAGCTATCTGTCTGTTTCCTTCCATATGGACTGCATCCTTGGTTACTAACCAGCAAGTGTCCGATTATTCCGTGGAGCATCTCTCGAGCACATGCTGAACGGTTCAATTAGGAATAGAAACATTCAGAAGACCTTTATGAAAGAACAGGTGCCTGTACAGGTAGAGCTCAGGCACTATAGATTTAAAAATAAGAATGTATGTGGAGGATGTTACCTGAGTTTGAACGGAATAAACTACCATTTAACTACTACCAAAACTACCTTTGAACTACCACAAATTATCAGCCTCAAATGCTTTTTGTTCTTTTTTTTTAATAGTTTGAGATCCACTTCAATAAACCTAGTGAGGATATTTCTATGTATTTATCCTTCTTGTGAATGATCACAAACAGCCTAGGTACATTTCTGAATCAATTGTCTCTTAAAATAACCTAACACCATTATCACATTCATCTCATTTAACAAACATTAAGCTATCTGCCTAGCCTCGTTCGACAGTTAATGGAGAAGAAGAACAGATGAACTGTCATCTAGACATGCCTATCTTAAGATACATATTTAGATATATGTATTTTCAAACAAAACAGTACAATAAATTATTTCATTTCTTCATCCACTTAACAATGGAGGGAGACTAGATGTCTAACTAACAGATGTATGAGATTAATTCCAGCCCAACTCTTTCAAGTTTTACTTCTCTTCTGCAAAGAAGAAACAGAAAACTGGTTGATACAGCATTCCAAAATCATGTCAGAGAGGAATCTGAGATGAGACCTGCAAGAGTCTTTGGCTTATAATGCACTCTAGGAGAAAATTGTCCTGAGGACTGACTCTCCTATCACTTAAACTGATATAAGAGCTACTTACACCATAATCAGAGAATTTGTTACAGCACAAACCTATACAAGAACACCATACACATACAATGTTAATAGAAAGATCTTTTATAGAACAGGTAACAAAGCCAGACTGTTTTATGTCTCGAGTACAATGCTGAAACAGGTATTGCTATAGAAATGTGGTAAACATCTTTCAATTAAGTAGGTAAATGAGTCTAGTTAAGAATGCCTTGGTTTGGAACAGAATGCTCTGAAATTCAGGGAACAGCTCTATTTCACTGGCTGTCAAGAGCTACCAAGTAAAGAGTAAAGTGACACTAGATACATTGAACAATTAATGATACGGGATTTGTCCGGTTCTACAAGAATATATTTCCATTACAACAGTCAAAGTGATTGAGGTTGGGTGGGGTTTAACTAAGTTCAGCTGACGAGAAATAATATCACAAGTGCCTAAACTGGGACTATCATAATTTTCAGTGCAGCATTACCCTTCAGTTTCATAAAGGCCTCCAGTACTATAAGTATGTGAGAGGAAGACTCATTTTTGGTCCTGGGTGACAAGAAGGATTTGAACAAAGAGTCCAAGCTGGAGCTTTCTTGGGATTAAAACTTGGCATTTCTTGTTCTTGTTTCTTATTGTAGTCGATGGATCCTTCCTCAGATACAGTAACAGGTTTCTGAAAAATCTGTTACTGTTGTATAATTGGTGTTTGTTGAGGTTATCTACTAGCAAAATCTGAAAACAACAGATGCAAAGAAACCAGCACAAAACCCAGCCAGGTGCCTTCCTGTCTGCCTGTTGACACAACATCCATGTAAAACATCTGAGCAAAGCACTTCTTCAAAAGGCAATGCAAATTGCTCTTACCTCAGAGAAGATGTATGATCAGACTAAGTATGAGAGAAAAGAATATCTCATTGTACACCTGAAAGGCATCTGTTGTAGGACCTTAACTGCATATGCACACAACATCTGAGTTACTTACTGGCTACCTCTGTTTAGAGCACAGGTGAGATCTGAAATCTTGACATTTAGATATCTGAGGCCAGCAGTTCTTGCCAGAATCTGAAGCATACTTTCTCTTGTACTGGAGGCACATAAGCACCTGTTAAATAAACTTAAAAGCTATCACTGCTCTCAGTAACCCTATGCTCGAGCAAAAGTACGGATCCTCTGTCTCATGGGTGATTTCATGACCTCCAACGGTTTAGTTGTTACTACCACTGCTTTAGAAAGATCAAGGAGCAAGACTCTGTGCTGGTAATGAGATGCTCCTACCAGCAATGTACGATATTTCCTGCAAGCTGTTTGAACGCATGGTAAAAGAAAAATTCTGAGAGTTGAAAACAACAAACCAATCTCAAAAGATTTACCTAGGCAACTATACGGGCTAAAATTATCAGCTGAGACTTGAAATGATAGATCAATGCAGGAATATCAAAGTCCTGGAATATGATATTATTTCTTTTTTTATTGTAAGAAGTACAGGGATACGTGCTCCCGGCCCCCATATTCTAGGGACACCTCTTTCAGTGCTTTCTTATTGGAAGCATTCATAAAAAAGGATGATGAAATGGGATAGGAATTTAACAGAACACACCATTTCTTTACAATTTCCAGATCCACTTGCTTTATAGTGATCTAAATCCAGGCTTCACAAAAGAAGGAGATAACAGCCAAGACAAAGGGAAATAACTTTCAAGAGATTTTTCAGACTCTTGATATGGGCACCTACATCACTGAACAGCAGCTCAGACCACACAACAAAGAAAGGCAAAAAAAAAAAAAAAAAAAAAGCAAGAATGAAGGTAGTTAACCTTCAATGGAAGGATCACGGTTTTCATTTTCATGAAATTGCCAAAGACTAAAGTCAGATTATGTCATCACCTTAGCTGTGGCTGCCAGGTGACACAGCAGAGTTTAGTTTCTCTTTCTGTCCCTGTTGTAGCTGTCCATTACACTGGAACTGTGAATTGTTGCAAACCATCAAGTTCAGAAAAGGGGATAGAACATGAGCAAGTACCTCTAGATGCTGGAAAAGAAGTGATATATCTAAACAGAATCGAATTTCTTCAGATCTTTTTCCCCTGAATACTGCATCACAAGACCTCTTTTTCTCTTCTTGTCTGCTACACGCAACCATGATACCAGGAGAACACAAACATTCATATCACTTGGAAGAAACATGGTATCAGCTCTTAGCTCACATGTCTTCTGCAGGCTCCAACAATCTCTTATTTATCACTGTGGTGCTGAAAGGATGTGAGATATCCAGGACCTGGGAGATTTCTCCTTCACCTCTTCCATTGTCATATCCTGATTCTGCCATATATTTCGTAAGACCCCAGAATTGTCTGAAGTCATGAGATAAAGAAGTCATCACAGCATTTATTGCTTCACTGAGAGAGAATAAGAAAAAGCTGTGTTATTTCTGCCAGTGTTACTCCTATTCTGTTCCATCCACCTTTCCTATACAAAGTTGTTTTTTTTGGAGGAACCTAACACTGGTAGAGATTTCTCACGCAAACTTGCACAGATATACCTACACAGCTCAGAGAAACCATTCTTTCCTGCCATTTCCTACCGGCCTCTCCAATCTACCATCCCCTGAGTTATTCAAGCAGAGGTTCCAGCAGACTCCCTGTTGTGCTCTGAAGGAGACAAAGAGAAAGAACACATCCCTTTTAAAGGGTGAGTCACCCTGTCAGGAATGCCTGGGCACTGTCTTATCCGTAATTTGGGACTAAGACAGTTGCAAAGATATCCCCTTAATGCTGCAGAAACGTGGCAAATGGTAACCTAGTCATCACCAACTACAGTCTTTTGATGAAAACAGACACCAAGGCTATAATCAGATCACATCAAATGGCACCACACATGGCTCAGATGTCAAAGCATCCTTCCTTTTAGTATCTGAAAGAAACTACCTGAAAAGATCATTTCACAGGGAACAATTATTTGTTCCTTGGCCAGACTTTTCTACCCCTTAGAAGCTTCACACACACACACAAAAAGACAATGGTATTGTTTGGAAAATGTCTCCTTCTTATACATGAGTCATGTGTGGCTTATAGCAAGGCTTTTGTTACAATTAAACAGAACTAAGGCTTCACCACAGGGGTAGACCTTGAACACTGTCCTGCTGAGAACAACACAGAGATTAGTACTAAACTAACTATTAAATATCTAATTAACAACAACAGAACTAGCTAACAATAGTAGTAAAGAGCATAACAGCAGTGAATTATAATGATGGCAGTACGTGCCTGCTTAAGTGCTGCAGAATTTCCATCTCTGTGTTACCCGATGGACCTCAAGATACAGCATTACACGATGAGGCACTACAGCATTTGGTAACAGGCACCCTGGAGCTGGAACAGTTGTAAGGGTAGTCAGTCAAGAAAACAAAAAAGTGTTTTTTATAGAGAGAGATATCTGTATGTCAAGATACAGTTTGTATGGGAATGAGCTTAAGCAAGAACAAATGGCTTTGTGCTGGCTCTCTTTATCTTAAGATAAGCGAAATGTAAAGCACTGAACATTACTGCAGCATTAATAGCAATACACTGACCTGAGTGAAAAGAAAGAGTAAAATACAAGAGTAGCAGCCTTTCAGCAGTAGAGAAACACACTCATCAGAAGATTTTGAACTCAAAAATGTATTTTGTCATTCAGATGCCAACTCATACAAAAGTAATATGATTAACCTACAATTTATTTCAGTCTACTGCCTATTTTAAAAATTATGACTATATGCTAGATTCAATAACGTTAGCTTTTCCTAAATGCTAACCTGCATCTGGATATTTTCCCATGCTGTTATGGAAAGCTGAAATGTTAACAGTTGCATAGCATGAACTGCTGTGAAAGTCTAAAAACATTCTTTAAACTCATTCCGTATATATTAGGACAAAATCATTCAGCTGGTTTTTAATGAAAGGGGGCAGCATGCTGAGGCACGGATTCTTTCCACACAGAAAATGTTTCAGGGTGTATGCTGATGATGATATGCTGCCACTATGCTGTCAGAAGGGAGAAAAATTATATAAACAAGTCTACAACTAGAAGCATTTTTTTTTTATTTTTCTTTTTTTGCTGTTAAGAGCTGTTACTCAGTGCCTTACATTTTACATCTTAGTAAATTATAGTAGGCATAAAATGTTACTAAAATGACAGTAGTATTATCAATGGCAGTTTGTGTAATCTTTCAGATTTATTCAGATCAAAGAACAAAACGATGAAGAGCAAAAGCCTCCCTGCACAAAGAGAGGCGCAGGAACTTGATGAAAACAGAAATAGCAGGGTTTAATACTACTTTATAACGGTACTGTTTTGCCATTGAATAATACCATTTTATGATTCCACAAACCCCCTGCAAGCTAAATGAGCTAAACTGACGCTGTCTCAATCCTCTCCGTGAATGTGCGGCCGCCCTCCTGCCATACTGCAGCCCTGGCACTCACGACCAGACAAGCAGCCAAGTCCACAATGTGAGCTGGCCAACAGAGCCGTACCCCAGGTGGTTTCACGTCACATTTTATTTTCAGAAAGACAAGAGATTACACAGGTCTTGCTGCAAGCAGGCTAATTATAGACTAAGAAGACTCCAAAATAACTATTTAAACTGTAAATATCTTTAAATGGGTCAGTACTAAGGTGCCTGATGGACAAAAAGACAGTGCCACAAAATGTATTATGGAACCTGATGTGACAATTTTCTGGTGTTTTTATAGTAAACTCCAGGGTTTTAATGAATTTTAATGAATTATCTCAACTTCTAAGATCTCACTTTACTGTTAGGAACTTTGAACTGCTGCAACCTAAATGCCTAAGACAGAGTCTTCCAGCCACGAAATCTATTAAGACAGAACCTGCTATGTTGGTGCAACATTTAGAAGAACAAGAAAGAACATGGGGAGTTAAGTGAATGCAGATTTTTTTTATTAATCACTTCACATTAAATAATGCCACTGTTTATTGTATTTCAATATAAAAATTTTGATAAAGTCCTAAGCCTTTCCATGGCAAAGCTATTCTTTGTACTTTCAAATACATCCTTCAACCAGCAGTAAAAAGCATTTCCAAGACAGAGTAAATACTATGAATACTCATTCCAGTTTAAATGCATTCCAGTTTCAGTTCAATGGGATTACTCGCATGCTGAGAGTTAAGCCTTTTCAGGTTGAATTGGATGAGTGACAAGACACTTAAAACCCTAAAAATATTTAGCAGTACATTTTGGTTCTTATTTTCCACCCATAAAAAAAAAAATATCCTATAGCAGCAAGTTTACTTTTCTGGTTTTGTTGATGTTTAAAATAAGAAGAAAAAAAAAAAATGGGCCAGGATCTGAAAGGTTCTTCTGGGAGCTAGATATCTAAGTTTCATTAAAATTTAATGGGATTTATACACTTAAACTTTAGGTTTCTTTAAAATCCAAGCCAAAACTGGATATCCTTAGAAGTTTCAGAATGATAAGAGCAAAATATAATGCTTGATTCATTTAAAATGCCAGCAATCTGACAATTTCCTGTAACAGTAGAAGTTGCTTGACCAGACACAAGTACCAGTTAAGTTTAATAATCAAAGCTATCTGTATTATGGTAGAAAGGATAAAATTTAATAGTTTCATTTCTTCCCTTTGTGGGTAATGAAATAAGACTAATAAGGATTCTATTTCAAACAGGAATAGGCTGTGCATCAAGAAAATACCCACTTGCCTACTGATGAATTCTGATATAGATTACATAGCAAAGAGTGGTAGTTACCTGTTTTCCTATTCTCCACATTTATTACTAGCTTATTGAAGCACAAGTATGCTGGGGCATACATGAGAAGGAAGAAAAGATAGCGAAGATAGTATCTTCATATGCATATATTGGATTCGTTTGACAAAGCAACATGTATGTGTGTAAAGGGTTAGACCAGATGACTTTCCAGAGGTCCCTTACAACTTACATTACTCAGTGATTCTATGACTATTTGAAATGCTTAAAGAAGTAGAGGACACTAAGCTGGGATACGTACTCTTGGTGGGAAAAATTAACTCAACTGTGAAGAAAAATTTTCCACAGTTAGGATCCAATTTTGTATTTCCAAGAAGTTTTGCATTTATAAAAGCTAAGTATTTCTACGCAAAGGTTTAAACAAGCTTCTGTTTCAAGATTACCTTCAGAATTAGCAGATGTGCATGTGGACTAATAGCTGCCAAAAGATGCTCATTATACATCTTGCTGAAAACTGTAGTAGATAAAGATATTAAATTCACATTAAAGGTGCCTTTTTGTTGTGTGCCATTACCTCAAAGCCAGCAATAAATGACCTAAGCCCTAGTTCTACAGTATTGACAGGTGCATGCAAGAATGAAGTCACAAGATTTATAGCAAAGAACTGGTGTTTTTTTCATTCATCATGTACGTGTTAAACGCTAATCTTAAAAACAGCTTATATAGGCTCTCTTTAGAAGCAGTTATACAGTGAATACCCTATTTAGTTAGTAGAAGTCCAATTATGTGAGTGAAGAGACACAGGAAACAAACATTATAAGGCATAGTGGCTGAATGAATGACCTCTACAGATGCAGGAACTGTGTTTGCTCTAAACAACAAAAAAAAAAATTAAATGTATCATTTCATCTAACTGCAAGGTTTTTATAGAAAAACAGCTTCTATTTTAAAATTATGTTTGGACCACTTCATTTTGATTTGTAGTACAACTCTGTATTAAAAAGTCATTTTATAATAATGACATTTGCAGGACCAATACTTTCTAAATGATTTTCAAACTGAATTTGTGCTGTAAGTTTAAAAGGAAAAAACACCTTCCAACGGTGATTTTTTTTGGTCAGACATGACCTTTCAGACCTTCAATGCTAGCATAAAAACTCAAAGACTATACCGAATTACTAAAAACCTGAGATGAGATTCAGCACACATTTAATTTTCATAATTTTTCTTATAAAATGATCAAAGAAGATTCCATCCAACTCTGCTATTGTGCAATGATAGCAGAGTTCTGAAGTTATATAAGAAGCTCTACAAAAAAAAATTATTTAAGTATGATACAGATGTTAGTCATACTTCAAAAATACGATTTTCTTTGTAAGACAGAGATAAAGTGTGCAACCGCACAGGACGAAGGCAGCATTTAACAAGAGATTGTAGTGCTACTGTAATTGCACTGTAAGGTGCACAATAGGGAGAAAACAGTTTTTACATTTTGAAAATCCCCCTCCCCCACCCTCCTAATTTTTTAAAATAATAAAAATCAAAAATAAAAATCAATGTGGCGCATTAAGACTTCTAAACTCTGATACCTACATCTGTGTAAGAGGTGACAGCACCTCTGTCAGCTGGTCATCTAGTCATGAGAGTGAACAGAACTCGGTTCAGTTGCCTACATACCTGTATCTAGTGTCATTTCAGATGCTTTAAGATATTTTATCCCTACAAAGAACTAGCACGTATGACAGAGTCTACACGAGACCTGCACACCTTTGTGAAGCAGCAGCTGGGGCCAAGGTGGATATCCTATGGCATCTTAATTTGTTTCATAGAAGTATCCAGTGCCAATTAATTGAGCCCCGGGGAAACTATTGAGCTATTCTGTTCATCCAAAAGTAGATGTCTATAACTGATCAAGCAAACAGCTCTCTTATTTAAACCAGATACCTCCACAGAAACCTAAGTGTAGGTATCTTCATTTGCAAGCCCAACAAAAAGATACAACTTTCATCTACTAAAGAAGTTTAATTTATGCAAGGACACAAATCTAGAGATTTGAACACAAATTATAGAGAGTGTTTTCGCACATGTTTTAATGAAAAACAGTTCAACAGATGTCATAGTAAACCTTTTGATTTTACAGAGCATGTTGTACTGAGTTCAGAGCCAATACAAGAGGTGACTTTTAGTTGAGCTCTTTCTGTGTTGAATTCTTCCTTGAACCAAATGTCAACTCAAAATCTAACCCATATTAATTCAAAGTTACTTGAAAAAGTAGGATTACTATAATCAAGCATTTTTTCACAATGCCTTTTAACCTCTGTGTCTGCTGTAATTAATCTGTATGTTTAACTCACTGAAGCTTAACAGTTCTTTTAATGTAACAGCAAATCAGGAAATGGGTCAGAGTATTTCACCTACACACCTTACTGCATTAAGCTGGAAAGATGAAGAATCTGAAATTTGGGCTTTACATTTTTTGTTTATGGAATCTTTATTTTTAATACAGAATTCAGTCAAATCAGAAGAGTGGGGAGTTGCAAAAGAGAAAACACCAGAACAGAAATAACAAAAATTGCTAATAATTATGAACTTTGGTTTTACTTACTATTGACATCAGTGTTAATATATAGTGCTGTAGATTCTGCCCGTGGTGACGAACCATTTTGGTGTCAGCTGTAACCATCACTTCTACATATCGTGGATAAGAAAGAAAACGTTTTTTCCGGGAATGTGAATTATTGCCACCATCCTTTAAAGATAGATTTTTAAAAGCATACTCTATACTTGGGGACTTCTGTAAAACATTTCTCTCTTCATTTAAATTGCTGAAGTCTGGATGTAGTAAAGTGCTTTCTTTCAGCTTGTTTTCTGTAAAGCAAAAAAAGACTTAATGTAGAATGCAGTTTTTAAATTTAGAAATAGACAGGTAAAACTCTGCCTAAAATAGACAAAGAAAAATTGTAATTATGAGCTTACTTCCAATGAAACCAGCACAAGAACAAAAAAATAAATTAAACATGAAATGCTGTAATAGGAACACCAAAATAGCTATCTGGATCATTAGCATTTACTCCCTCCATATACAAATTAATTGTTGAAAGTTGGTTAAGAATTAGACAGTGGTAATATTGTTCCTGGAATACAGCGTAATTCAAACAGGCAGGCTGGAAGGAGATACGTACTACAATCTAAGCAGTGCAAGAAAAGAGCAAATTAAAATATCCATTTTTACACACAAACCTTTAACATCAATAAAACCAACCATAGCAAGCCATGACAAAGACTAGACCTGAGTCCTGAATTCAAGTCCCTGTCGACTTTTTCATTTATGTATCATTAAATTTGTATAAAGTGATTTCCTTGACAGCTTCATTAATATTCATCATATTGAATCAGGGTTTAAAAGATATAGTTTGGAGGCATTTTAGTATTGTAACACTTCCCAGTTATAGCATGTACTCCAGCCACCAGGGACTTCTGATGCCTGATAAAACCCATGCATTGATCACAGTCACCTCAGCAGCAGCCCACAGAAATACTTAGCTGAGAAGCACGTCTGAATTCTAACTGTTCTCAGGAACTTGAGCACCTACTGAGATACTTCAAGCCACTCAGAAGCAGTCTTCACTGTTTTTCTGGAGGCTAGACGTCTTCTTAATGAGCAGCTACTGAAGAATATGGCTCATAATATAACCATAGAATATAGAATATATAGAATATAGTCCCAGTAACTAACTACATCATTCCAGTGACTTAGAAGGACTACAGTGCTGACTATAAAGATCCTGACTCGGTGTCATTCTCAATTGGAGAGGATTTAAATCTATGCATTCCATATTTCAGTGGAAGATCCCTCATCAGTAAACTTTAAGCTACTTTTGACAGGTAAACTATCTGTCTCCATTAAAGTCAGGGCACAATACAGCCAGAAAATCATAGAATCATTAACGTTGGAAAAGAGCTCCAAGATCATCTGGTCCAACCATCCCTTTACCACCAATGTCACCCACTGACCCATGTCCCTAAGCACCACGTCCAACCCTTCCTTGAACACCCCCAGGGACGGTGACTCCACCACCTCCCTGGACAACCCATCCCAATGCCTGACTGCTCTTTCTGAGAAGAAATGTCTCCTCATTTCCAACCTGAACCTCCCCGGCAACACTTGAGGCCATTTCCTCTTGTCCAAAATGGCAGTAAAGGGACAACAGCAAGCACCTTTAAGTTTGCTGAGTAGTCACCTGAGAATCAGTCACAAAATATAAGCACAGTAATTGCAAAAATATTGGCACTAACAATTAAAGAGGGAATTCAAAAGAAATGTGGGGGCTGGCATAGAAAAGGAACGTGTTAGTGAGTACCTACTTAGATATTTTCAGACTGACTGAGCCTGATTAAAGAGAACTAGATGAAGCAGTCTCACATTCACATCATCTTTAGTAAGGTACAGAAGGTGTCTGAGACTAGACTACTGGAAAAGCGCAAAACAGCACCCGTATTTAAAATGAGAGTTTAAGACAAATTTGCAGACCAGCCAAGACAGCTTCAGTACTTGAACAAATAAAAATAACTGTGCTTATAAATAAACAAAAGGATGAGTAATAGCTATCATATTTATCAAAAACGTTGTGACAAACTCTTCTAGTTTCCCTGTACTGAGGAAACAGAATTTATGAATAAAGGAAATGCAACAGATGTCTTACCCTGACTTGAGTAGGGCTTATAGCACAGTTTCCAATTAACTTTTCATCAGCAAGTTAAAAAGAAACTAGAAACAAGTGTGAAAAAGATTAGCTAGACATCTATAGAAGTAATTACCATGGCCTGATTCCAAACTAAAAAGATGTATTAAATGAGATTTCAAAGGTGACATGTTGCATATCTGCTATTCAAAATATTTTATTCACAAAGTAAAAAACTAGATGTGCAGATGTCAGAGGTTGGGAAGAGTACTACACATGTTGGAGGACAGCATCAGATCTCAGAATGATCTAGAAAAACGGAGGCAGTGGCTTAGAAAAAGAAAAGCTGCAATTCAAGGGAAAGAAATGAGAAGTTCTGCATTTGGCCAGAGATGCATGGGATGAAAAGTGACAAGTTAAATAACATATTTTTATTTTTAAGCAAAGGATCTCAAACATTACAGTCAATGACAAGTTGAAACAATAGTGTTTTTTTCTGGGGTTAGTGGGGAGGGGGATGGGACAGGACAGACATAGACAACAACAACAACAGAGTAAGTTATCTTGGAATGTATAAATTGCTACGTTGTCCATATGCATCTAAGGTATTCCTTCCATGCTGCTCAGCATAGACTCTGCTTCTGCTAAAACCTCGTGTTTTGGGATTTATTTTTTTTTTTTTTTTAAAGTAAACTAATTTGAATAGCTTAACTCTTTATTAAACTAATATTTTTTCGTGTTTTTTTTTTTTTTTTTTTTTTTCCAAATACAAAACACAAAATCTGGAAAAATCCAGCAAAATACAACTATGTGAAGAAACCTGAACACATGATCCATACAGAACAGTTTAGAAAAAAGGGTATGTTTACTCCAAAGAGAAGTATGTTACTAGCAGACCTTCTTCAGATCTGCAAGGAAAAGAACACACTATCAACTCCGAAAAAATGCTGAATACCTCCTGGACTTAAATTGTTAAAAGGCAACTGTGGGTATGGTTATAAGGAAGACGTTATTTCACAAACAGTTACATGCAGGGATAGGAAGTCTAGGAAAGTTTGTAATTTCCATAGAGATCTGACAAATGAATATTAGAAATGGAGGAAGAGTTGACCTTGACTTGCTACAGTAACATAAGCAATCTTATTTTCTTTCAATCCTTCTTTCAGTACTTCTTGTAATATATTTTAAGAAAACAAATAATATATGCACAAATTAGGAAATACTGTAAAGGTAAAACAGAATATGGCAAGTCAAGATGAAAGATTTAACATTTTGATACTGTACCGATGAACAAGTAAGAAACAGTTTAAAACAAAAGAAAATAGATGAGGGATTCAAAGAAAATTTAGATATATCCAATACTAATTTTCTTTAAACACAGATAATGGAATTCATCTGACTATATTAAACATATATGTCTAATCATCCAGCTTCTCCTTACAGTCAGTGCAATGAAACTCACATTTTTTGGTAACAAATCATCTTACCCTAAAGAACATGTCCAAAATAAGCACATGAATGATAGTAAATATAAGTGACTTTCTCTCCTTTAAAGTTAAAAAGGGGCTAAGGATGACTAATGCAGATGTACAATGTCTGGAGTGGGATGAGACGGATCACTATTGTCATTATTGTTATAAATCACAACCTGATCAAACATCCACTGCTTAACTTAGAAATAATACTGCCAAATAGAAAGCCTCTCCACATCCCCTTGTCAAAATCCACCAACTAAAGAACAACCAACTCTCATGATCACAAGTATTGCTAGATATACTGTTTCTCCTTGAAGGAAAAAAAAAAAAAGAAAAAGAAATAGACAGGCAAGCCTAGCATTAAAGGAGACAAATCTCTTAGGAGAAATATAACCACACAAGCTTTTTTCTCCATATATATTTGTGCAATGTCCACCGTCCCTCAAAATAAGTTACAGTAATCCCTGGCTTACAGTCTTCTGTAGCTGATACAATACATGAAAAGGGGAAAATGACCATATTCTTAATGCTGGGAGAGCCTTTTCTTACAGTAAATTGTTTATATTAAGCATATTCTATCACATGCAGCATAGGAAAAAAACACAACCTTAAAGATCTCTTCTTTGGTTCAGTATATACCATTCATAATTTAAAAAAATATATATATATTTTTAATCAATAGTTGCCTGGCTTTCAAAGTACTAACTCCATGTTCTGCAATAGCAACCACAAATAAACAGGTAGCAACAGCTTCCAGAAAAACAGACTCAAGAAAATAAATACATTTCAGCAGAATTTGTTCAACGGAAGATGACCATAATTAAGGCCAGAAAGCAGCCATCTTCTAAAGAAAAGCAGAATTCTCAACATATTTTTCTGAGTACAAAATGCGATCTAAGAATTTCCCAAAATTCTAACACTAGCCACAAGCTACTCCACTATTTTTGCAACTTATGGTTGAAAACAGCTGGTCAGATATTCCTTAAAAGAAAGTAATATTTGAGACTTTCTGAATTTCCTTTTCTCCAGATGTACTCAGCGTTGCATAAACATTCCTGAAATGCAAGTAGATTCAAAATGCAAGAAATGCAGATTTCAGTCTCATGTAAAGTGGAGAATTTTAATTAGACAGGATGTTTCTAAATGCCAAGCTGAACCAAATTTAAGCTGCTTTCTCCTATTTTGGGTCTCCACCCAGTTGTGTTTTCTCTGATGCCCACTAAATGAAGCCCATATGCATCTATTAAAAGAAGGCATTTAATCTCTCGCTAGACTTAAAAAATAAGAAATGCTTCAGATACAGCAAAAATGTTTTTAAAATGGCACTACTAGCAAAGCTTCAGACGGACACTGCTCAGACAGGGCCTTCAAAGGCTTCTACATCATAATATCTCAAAGCAGATGACATCTCAGTATTTAGAATGTGACACATTCACTTGTGACACATCCTAACAGTATGCTTGTATATTATACCCCCTTGCTTCTACATAGTTTAAATAAAGCTAAATATTGCTTTGTAGTATGACTACATTAAAATATCCATACAGAAAAACACCTGTATCGATGGGTAATATTATATACTTCCATTTTTAAGGACAGATGTCCTATATTATCCATTAGATTTGCAATAAATTCATTATCTTTTGTGAATATAAGCAACATAAACTCCTGTGGATCTGCTCCTTAAATGTTTACATATGACACACAGGTGTAAAAATAAATCCACAGAGAAGTTCTTGAAAAGTCAGGATACACTTCTACATACCCATTTTCTCCCACATCTAAACTAGCCACTGGCAAGAAAAAAAAAAATTGTTGCCAAGCCTATGTGAAAGAAAAGCATAAGTTCTAGTGGAACAATCTTTCTTTTTTTTTTTTTTTTTAAATATCAGAACACAGACACTTGAAAAAGTCACACTGAAATTTAAAGTAGGACTATACCTGAAACTTCACATGGTTTGTGGGATTTCTGATACTTTTTATTAAATTCTTCATGCCTGTATATAAGATGTGGTTTGTTATGCTCATCTTCGTGTTCACCTCCATCCGTTTTCATGAGAGGTTCTAAAAAATATTCACCATCATGTGCTTTAAAGGTGCCCATCTGAAAGTAAGAGAAGTAATAAAATTATTTTGCACTAAAATACCAATATAAAAACAATTTTAATGGAAGTAAACTAAAATAATATTTTCAGAATAACAGAAATAAATTTGCACTTGAGACGGAGGAAACTTCAGCAGGAGCTGCAGAGACGGAAGCTGGAAGTAAGGCAAAGTTTCTCTTTGAGAATCTTGTCCCACCAGTGTAAACCACAACAAAGACCACCTTACGTATTACCAATAAAACTTACATAAGCCTTACATAGTTAATGAAACAAAGAAGATCAGAGAAGTCAAAACAATGTAGGTATAACCAAGCAAGATCACCTGGGAAACTGTGCAGAGGGGAGTGGAAGCCATCAAGAAATTCAGGATTTGTGTTGTCTGAGTTCTAGATGAGGCCTTCTGTCCTTTATATCGTTGATACTTTTTTCTAAAATTGCATTTTGTCCACATATTAGCAACAGTGTTAACCTGATATTCTTTTCAGTATTTTTAAAAGACTGAAACTAGTTTCAGGAATTCAGGGTTGACAGTTTCATAAATATGTTTCTTCTCTCTTTTTTTTTTTTTTCCCTAGGGGACACACATGGTTAACTATGTACTGGGAACCAAAAGAACTTGATTACCAACCAAAGCACTGGCATACATACAAAGGAAAAGAACAAAAATTAAGCTCCTTTTCCCACCACCCCATAATCCATTCAATTACAAAATCCTAACGTGGAATCTCTTCCTTCTCTCTGCACTTCTAACAAAAATTTATGGTTTCCTATGGCTTTAGTGCCATATTTCAGAAGATTATGAAAAGATGTGAAACAAAAGATGTGTAACTAGCAGAGGCGAGGACAGGCACAAGGTTTGCTTAGAAACTACGCAGCAACAAATGAGGACATAGTTCTATAAAACACAATTGAGGCTAGTTGCTAGAAGGAGGAAAAAACCAATTTAGCAGCAGCCTACGGTAGTAGGCTTTTATAATCTATCTGCTGCAGACTACTTTTGTAATATATTTTTTTCCCCAGGGCATTACACCTGAATTATAATATCCCCTTGAATTCAGGGCCCTTCTAGCAGTGGCCAGTTTTCTGTTTTTAAAAGACCGTTAGTTATGCTATGCAATAGCTATGCTACAGCTTGTCAGTTAGACCCAGGTGGGTGCAACTTTCTGGGCAAATTGACAGGCACAGATGTGGGGATCCTATCCCTAAGGGGCAAAGCAGTAAGAAGGGATGCTAAGACTCACATCAATGTTTTTATTTAAACTGTCCAAGTCCGAACCACCCAAGTGGCATAAATTTAGATTTGTGAACACTAACACGCTAATTAATTCTTTTCTCCTGGCATATCCTAAGCCCTATTACTAGGTAACAGAGTCTTTTTTTATTATTATTATTTTTAAGATTTAATAAAAGCAAAGACTTCACTGCTGCTGCTTTATTCCCACATGTACATTTTATTTCCCTCTACCCCTAACAGCTAGAGCAGGTTCTTTATTGGCTATGTCAATGGCTTTTCCAATTAACAGGCTTTCAGATCTTACAAAGAAATGGTTTCAGCTATGAGAAACATACCAAGTATGAGAATAATAGCACAGAACTAACAAGGAAAGTGTTTGTGCTGCGTTTTCAAACTCATCTTCCACAATAGCAAACTTCCACTGGAAAAAAAAAAAAAGAGCTGCAAGAACAAGAGTTTATATCTCTACCATTTCAAACTCAAAAAAAAAAAAAAGTTAAAAAAAAATTGCTAAGACGTTTTTGAGTGAGTTTGATAACTTTGAAAATTCCACTCAGATTCCTGATCCTGTACTCAGTCAAATGCTGTGAGTGGTACACTACCTAGGAATTCGGAATTACATTTCTGAATGCATTGACCTGTCCAGTTCATGGAGAGAGTCATCACGAGGCATCATGGCTAACCTAAGTCAGTCTAACATTGCTGATATTCCAACAGCAGCATTCCTGCCTTTCCCCTTTCCTCTTTGTGCACTCCCACACTGCATTTCAGCAGCAGCAATGAAAAGTGCACCAACCCCTCTCCAAGTAAAATCTAAGCCTCCTATCAAGGAAAATTATTTTTCAACCAAAACAGCAAGGGTTACCTGGGAACAGAGGACCATTTCTCCTGAAAATAGATACATAAATAAAAAATAAGCCTTGTTAGCAAAAGCTAACTGCAAAACCAGACTATCAGGCACCTCAGAAGGTGCTCTAATGCCTGCCTATCCCACGGGGCCTAACAACAAATACACAGTATCAAATGCCTAGCAACATCTGGGCGTAACTTTCATTACCTTATAGTTTAAATATCTCAGTCAGAACTCATACAAGTATCTTCTTAATTGAAATCCAGAATCCTGTCCTAAGAATAGACGCGTTGAAGTTGCCTAGGGAAAAAAGGCAGGCAATTTTCCCTCTTAAAAGATATTCAGAAGTAGCAGTAACTGTGTTTACCTCTAGTTTACATTAAATAGAGAAAATGCCTAGAAAGCAAAAGAAACAAATTCTCCTTTGTTAAAAATAGCAAAGAAATAAACAAAACATCATACGCTTACAATCCAAAAAATTCAGACAGACAGCTGGAAGGGAGGAATCCTCCATTATATTTCATGCCCTCAAAATTGTTCTTAGTGTTTTTCCTTTTTGCTTGAAACCAGATTAATACCAAAAGCATAATAATGTCCTTAAAACAGGAGATTCCAACTTTCCAGATGTTTGGGCTAGCCACTTTAGAAAAACAGTGCTGGGTTTCTTCTCCCTTGTTCACGCTCTGGCCCAGTATCCCAGGACCACTGTTTAGTCGTATACAAAATGGCTGATCAAAACCCATAATGCAAAAAACTTTTATTCTCTCCTTAATTTTCTCCTCATCAACAGTATATGGATACACAAGCAATAACTACTGCCATTGTTTAGGAACACCTCCCAGCAGCAGCCCACGATAACTTTATTTTGTTGCACATCCCCTGTGCAAGTTCAAGAGAACTCTTTATATTGCAAGTGAAAACACAAAGGATAAGAGATCAGAAAAAGTGTTCTAACATCAGAAGAGCGCATTATATCTGTAATTTAAAACCCAAGCAGACATTACAATTTATTCAACAGTCACCAGTGAAATAAGTTTGGAGTGCAATACTAAACTAACAAAAATCCAAGCTCTGGGAGACAGCACTACCCATATGTGGTTGCAGTCGGATTAATGAGTGGAAACCAGCATCTCAGAAAGCAACCCAGTCAAAAGAAAAAGTTAAGAGAAGCTAAGCTTGAAACCACCAATATCAATTCTTAGACTAAAGCTGGATTTTGATTAGCTACACATGGTTTTCTCCTCATTTGCCTAGCACAGAGGTCTACAAATACGTTGTTCTGCCTGGTGTGCAGTCCTTCATTCACAAAAGCGCTGCTTCTTCTGGTGATCTGGTGGCAGATCCTGCAGATACAAATGGAGCCATTACTGTGAGTTAGGCTCGCAAGGAAGAGGGCTGTAAGATCCAAGTGAAGATTACTTTGGTAAAAACAAATAAACCAAACAAAGTCACTGAGATGTACAGAGGCAGGTTGCTGAAACAGGAGCCCAAGCATTTGCAGGAAATGAAATCAGAAATGAACTGGATTTACTTATCAGCCACAGATGCCTCTGAAATCATGTAACAAGAAATCTGCCCTAAACATTCTATTTCTGTTCTCAGATAAAGAGGGAAAAGTACATTTAAAAGATCTCTTCGGTGGAAGTGGAATACAAAATTGAAAACAGTCTCTTGCACATCATAAATAAGTGGTCCAAAGAAAGTAGGAAAGAGTGAGCACTACGCAGAACTGTGTGCGTATGCACAGATTTGAGGAAATTTATGAGAAAGCCCACATGAGAAAGATAATTTATTTCTTGGATTTAAGATCTTCTGGATGAGCTAGACACGTTATATTGAATCAAGGTTCAATGGATCAAGGCAGCTACTCACTCTGTATGGTATGTCTCAGTGGTTTAAAGTGGCTTAAAAGTGTATAGTCTTAATCAATGCGTTTGCTCTATTCCAGGAGTAGTAGAAATAAGTATTGCAGGATTTATGGGTAAAGTACGGACCATACCCATATATACAAATTACATCCTTGTGTATAATGGCAACTTGGAAGAACACATGGAAGACATAAGGGATATACAGCAGGTTTCAGAAACATGGAATTAATCTTAATATGTCCAACAGCAAAATTGGAAAGATTTCAGAAAAATGCTAAACGAATGACTGAAGTTCTGGAAAACATGACTCCAAACTGGCAGACTCCCTCCCAGGTAAGCTCTGCTCCTATGCTTAAGTATTTTTCATGCCCTCATAGCATGGCTTCTCAGCTCCAGCTCAAAAACCTGCAAGTAGTTTACAGAACAGGTACTTTCTCAGTCAAAGTTAGAAAATACCTTTCTTTCGTATTATTTTCTCTCTCTCATTCAGTGTTGTGTTAATTCAAAACTCTTCCAAATAATGTGAGAAGCCCTTCGCCCTTCTCTGCCTGTTCCACTGTTACAACATTTTCTAATGAAAGACTTGAGAAGAATAGCCTAATTAGTTCACCGAAGAAAAAAAGTGTTAGAGGTTATCTGATCATGGTACAGTGCCAACATCTGGAAGAGAGATTTTTACCAGAAAACAAACGAGAAGCACAGTAAGATGTAGTGATTGCCAGCTCATTTATTACAACTACAGATAATATAATAAAGGAAATAGGAATAAAATAATAAATAATATACCAGCAAAACAACATTAAAAAAATCTACCTAGCAATGAAAAAATGTTACCTGGTGGAACACCTTTTTAGGAGTGATTAGAAGCAGCATTACATTTCAAGCTCTTAAAGACTGATAGAATAACGTGCTACAAAAAGAATAGGGAAAAATATTTGATCATCAGTTGAACCGTATGATCTGACTTCACATTTCTTCACAAATTCAGTGACACTAGGATTTCATTAGCAGATAGAAATCATACCTTTGGCGTACTAAATCACACCTGTAACAGAATTAGTAAGGCAACCCATCCTTGCTCAGAAGTATCCTCGTCTGAGAAGACAGGTCCCTAGTCACTGGCTGAATACAAGTTCCAATTTGGAATTACATAATTAAGTTCCACGTAAAATCCTGAAGGGCTCTTACCTACTAATGTGTTTAGATCATGCCTGATCTAACCATACTGAAAACTGTAGTCTTGGATCCAGTACCCTAGCAGCCCCCCAGTGGGTTACTTCCACTCAGGAACACACAAAAAAGACAATTTCCATTCTGCATAACAGCCTAGGGGAAAGCCTATACATGTGGGAAGTGGAAAACCCAGTGGTAGGTACCCTGAGCATCTCTTGGTAAGACTATTCCAGACAACAAAAAGCCTGGCTGAAGCCAAGTAAAATGGCATTTCTGAAGTTTCTAAATACAATCTGGAGTAACAGACTAGCTAAATAGTGGAGAACTTGAGAGTGTTATAGTAACAATCTCAAGGACAGCTGGAAAAAGCAGGCAGAAAAGCCTGCAGGGATCACAGCAATTACCAAGATTCATTGGAGTGGAAGGAAATGAGAGGGCCAGTTTATTTATTGTTACCTTTATATAAAATTTACAGTGAACTAGTCAGACAAATCAATTTTTTAACAATGTAACAGCTTTTGCAGCAGAAACATTACAGAGATTTCATTATAGAAAAGTAGCTATTCTGTAATATCCAGCGAAACTGGAAAGTGAAATGTACGTATACACAAATTTAGTTAAACACACGTGAATAAGCTATCATCAAGCTAAGTATTTCCCTAGAACACAGACCTAAGGGATCCTCCACACTAGAGTCTGGAAGGAAACTACTATATAACCTTGCCTGTCTCAGTGAATGAGAAGCGAATTTGCATTTGAGATTTATCCCTGTTAGAAGAACAGGGAGAAGAAGTTCCTAGCTTCTTCTTCTAAGAAGAAGTTGCTAGCTTCTTCTAGTTTTAAGAACACACAGAACCACCTTTCATTCTCCTAGGGAGGTGAATAGCTCCAAAGGGACCTTTCAACCTCAACCTCACATACATCACCAGGCAGTTATCACTCAAGCACACACAGCTATAGCTAGATTTTCACCTTGTTTTAGTCAATCACACAGTAGTTACCTGGAGAACTTCTGTCAATGTACGTATACCCAGAAGATACAGTCTCTTTTCATGGTTTAACTTAGCTACCATAACCTTGCCGTTTTCTACATGAAAGTAGATCATGGAAGTAGAACTGAACATATTGCAGATCCGATATCTCACATGGAAAGCCCATTTATATTCCCCAAGCACGCACAATCTCCTGAGATCCATGACAGTTAACTGTTGCCTGCCCCAGGGGGTGGAAGCATTAGTTTAATGCAGAAAAAGCAGGTTTACACAGTTCACTGAACAGTGATTTAGTTCTTCTAGTGACAGAGGGCCACATGATGTGTCCTTCCTCCTCCCCTAACTCAACCGAGTATGTTCATGCACAACACCCTCTGTATGCTTCCCAAGAGTTTAATGAAAACATTTTTATAAGCAAATCCAGTCTTCTGTGGCTGCACGCAGCCTTCCAGCAAGTCCACCTGTGTCACAAACCCAAACCAATGAAAGATTGACTGTTGCCTGTAAAAAGTAGCAATTCCATGAGGCCACTGCCACCAGAACAATTTATCTGACAAACAGAATGCACTCAGGAAGCTGTCAGGAAAGGAGGCTACCAGACACAGGATGTGGGCAAAAGGCAGAACAGAGACTGCTGAACATCTTATGTCAAGGATGCTAAGCTGCCTGGGACATGCCTAGATGAAGGACAGTTCTTGCAGAACGGCTGGTCAAAAGAGCAGACACACACATACTCAGAGCCTACTGTTTCTGATAAACATTTTCTGTGACAGACCTTCAGCTGTACAATTCCCTTCCCCATATGTTTTCTCATTTTAAAGTTTTATTAATTCTGCCTGTATTTGCTGATCTATGCTGGTTCCTGGGTAGAAGCAGAGCATCTCTGGAAGCAGAGATGCTCACAGATTGGGAAAAAATGTATTGGGAATATTTTGATGTCTAACGGTTGGGGGGGGGGGGGGCACAACTTAAGCCGTCTTACTATTTTTTAATGAATTGTGCAATAAATAGTTATTTTGCCAAAACAGGCAAACACGCAAGCAGAAATTTAGTCAGGGATAAAGGACCATCTTCAAGTACTATGGTCCGCTCTCTAATGTATGTAAAAAAGATCTCTAGTGCCTTCATGCAGGAAAACAAAGCTAAGAAAAGACAAGACAGCAAGAGTAAAAAGGTCTGCATCATCCACTCTGTGGCCAACAGAGCAAGACTGGGAAGACTTCGGGCAACTGAGGATCAAACGTCACACAAGTCAAATAATTAAATAAAAATAATAACAACAAAATGGTCCTGCTTCTGAGCATACAGGTTAGAGAAAAGCTAACAGGAAAATAAGCCAAAGTAAGAAAGACAAAAATTGCAATGAAATGAAGTCCATAGCAAAAGACTATGCAAAAGCCATAGCAAAAGAAGAAATAATCAGAGAGGAAAGCAGAGAAGAAAAAAATAAAAATAAAGAAAGATTCAAATGAAGAAATTTTTCTACTCCATTGCTATGTAGATTCTTACACTATAGAGAAGGTGGGGTTCAACCTACTTCCTAATACGCTTTCATTCTGTTTAGCTAAAAAAAAATTAAACAAAAAAATTATCTTTTACTGAAGTTCATTCCTTATACCTAAACTCATTTCGCGCTTGTGAGAGATGAAATAAGTGCAAGGGACTGTAGTGGTAGCACTGCAATTTGTTGTTGTTACGTTGCAGGGATTCAGGGCTAGCTGACTCACCTTGTATACCTATACGACAAGTGAAACCAGAACTATCAAGTAGAAGTCATCAGGTCAGTCTGTCAGCACTAATAAGACTTGGTTTGTCCAAACAAGAAGTGATTCTCTTGACACTTTAACATGACTTATTTCTTGTTTATGATGGAATCTCTACATTAAGAAGATAAAATCTATAGAAACTAGTATGTGGCTAAGATTTATAAATGTGACCTGAATGCTGGAAACTGATTTGCCTTTCAGATTTACATGGTAACTTTTTGAAGTTGCAGCCACTAAGTTAAAACATTAAGTTGCCCTAGGGTAAGCATATCTTTCAGTTACAAGTGTTAAAAGTTCTTTTTTTTGGGGGAAAAAAAAAATCACTAGTTTAACTCGCTGAAGCTACTAGTACCACACAGCACAAAACTGTGGAGGGCAGAACGATAAAGGGAAGGAGTACGTCACCTGCACTACAACTCCACAAGAAACTGTATGCTGACTACACTAGTGACAGCTTCTAACTCCTGCACAATTTATTTTTTAAACCAATTAGAATTTCATTAAAATAAATTCCAGAGCTGCCTACTTTCCCTAAAAAAAAAGACCATTGTAGTCATACATAGCAGACAGAATTGTTTTCAGAATCTCCCAAAAAGGTGATCCGGTGATCCCCAATAATAAAAAATAAGTACAGCCTCTTGTACTGAGCAAATTCTGAAGATTCACTTCAGTTCATTTTTACATGGAGAATGGCAAAAATATAAGTTTGATGTTCAAAAAAGGGGCTTCCTTGAACTCCTAAGGGAGGAAGAAATTTGTCGTGCAGACCTCACTACTCTGCAGAAGCTACATTAGAACACAGCAGCCCTGCCTTCCTGGACTACAGAAAGCTGATCTGCAAATCCATGCAAGAAAAAAAATTCACATGTACTCCTAACTTTTGCCAGTCACTTAGCATGTGACATTTCTCTATACCCCAGAGACTGCACACCCAAAGAAATGTTGGTTTCTTCCTCACTTAATTTCCCTTCTCAGAGTAAAATCACATCAAATACCTTTGGCATTTAGGCACTCTCCCAGTTCACAAAAACAAATTTTAGCTGTCCCCAGAGTCTGGCAACACATCCCTGACCTCCAAGGAAGAATACCAGGCTTCTCAAGGGACTAAACATTTTTTTCTATAGCATTCGGGATAAAAAGCAAAATAACTTCAAAAAGCTCTTTTTTTTTTTCTTCTCCTGAGCCTGCTGGTAACATTCCAGTTAAAACTCATGATATCTGCCTCACATCTTGATACTTTACTCATTGGTATTTGTCAATCAACTTGTAGCCTATGTTCTTGAAAGTTAAATTAAGCATTTTTACCTCTGATTTTGCTGTCTGGATAATGTATGAGAGGTCACTTTAGTCCACATGAATCCAGTGACATCCTCAGCAGATCCTGTTTCCCATGTCTGTAGGAAGTTAAAGTTGACTAATGCAGTAAAAGCAAAAAAGATATAGAACTTAGGAAAATAAAGTGAAATTGAGTTTGAAATTTCAAAAATTACTCTCAAGATGTAAGAAATATGCCTGTATGTGATCAGATGTTCAACGAGGCAGCCAGGCCATCACTCCAAATGACCTTCTGCCTTTGACAGCCTCCCAAACTTCCCTAATTACAGGCTCCCTCCTAGCAATTACTACAGGCTCCCCGCTGACCTTCTAACCTCCCTTTGCCATTTGCATCCCTGAACCCAGGGCACGCTCTGAAATGTAACACAACAAAACTGCATACAGGGTGTCAGGAGCCATTAAGCAAAGCTCCACGGGTACTCTGGGCTGTACATGCTCTTGGCACACTCGGAAAAAGGCTTAACTGAGGGTGAAAAGGGAAAGCAGAGCTCGAGGGGGAGAACACAACCTGAGAATGCAAACAAGAGGAGAAGGAACTTGGGAACCAGCAGTGAAGCTGCCAATGCAGGCAGTGCAGAGGTTGGGGAAAGGCGCCTACAGGATACAGTGAGTGCAAGCACCTAGTTTAACTTCAGATCACTCTCAGGCAGATCTTCAGAGCAACTTTTAAGATTCCATTGTTAGTTTTCCTGGTTTTTTTTTTTGTTTGTTTGTTTGTTTTTTCTCCTAAGTCCACATCCTTTTTTAATCCCTAGCTTTTACAGCATTGGTCTACTGCAACTGCCTCATAGATGCAAGTTTGGAAGATACAATTATACCTAATAATTCTAAGCAACCCCGTCTATTTTAATTTCTATACGCCAAACCGAAGTTCAGCAAGGGAGAAAACGTATCCTAAGAAGAGACTGGATTTTACTTCAAATAAATATCATACAGGGTTGCTGAGTCACTACAGTCTAGTTTCTAGTATCTCACAATAAATACCTCATCTTACCTCATCTGTAGTCCTTAAATCACTTAAATCTTTGCATTTATTCACAAAGCAGAGTGCAGTTCGATAAAAGAGAAATGACTGACTAGCCTATTTTTGCAGGTACATTTGTTGAATGCACAAAACAAACACGTTTTAAAAACACTGGGAAAAAAAAGAAAAAAAGATCTTTCCACTAACTTTTACAACAAGTCCATTACAACAGTCCTTAAACATGAGGACAGCTGTACCCAGGAGTGCAGAATGTGTTCCAGGAAGACAAGATTTCACAGAAAAAGAAAACCCACCTGGCCTCTGTCCCCCTGCTTTTATGCCCATTCTTCTCTTCCAAAGAAATTAGCTCCCCTGGTAGTCATAGAATCATTAAGGTTGGAAAAGACCTTCAGGATCATCTGGTCCAACCATCACCCTACCAATGTCACCCACTAAACCATGTCCCAAAACACTATGTCCAACGTTTCCTTGAACACCCCCAGGGACAGTGACTCCACCACCTCCCTGGGCAACCCGTCCCAATGCCTGACTACGGATGAAGAACAGTAAGCTGAAAGCTCTAAGTGAGGTTAGGAGGGTACTCTGTGCAGGTATCAGCAACATCTCCTCACACTCAAACAATCCCTCTTTGGGAGCTGTGGTCATGTACCACAAGAAGTGCACCAGCCACCATGCAAGGCTCTGCTTCATCTTCTCAAAACCATACCAGGTTCATTAGCAACAGAAAGGCGGCCACAATGGCTTTGTCTGCCTGGAAAAAGGTGAAACAAGCAGCAAGAGAAAGTCCTGCAAGCTCTGGGATAGCAAGGCCTTTGGTGGTGGTTCAGACAAGGAACTCGTAACGACAGCCAGGCAATGATGGAGGACATGAAGTCCAGCTGGAAGCTGTAGTGAAAGTTTACAAGGTTCATCTAGAAGAGGAAAAGGCTCAGTTTACTGGCGTTCAAGGATTTACAAGTGGAAGAATGCATGGTACAGACCGTAGTACAACTGAAATAGGGAAAAAAACAAGAGAAGTGAGACATTCGAATTACTATAGCAAAGAAGGTCTTGCACTGAAGAATTGAAAACCATGAAGCAGTAGGCAGTTGGGACAGCTTTGAAGTGTGGTAGGTACATGTTTTTCAGATAAATGATTTTCAGCACATGCAGCCCCTTCAAGCAATAAGAAGAGATTATTTGCAGGGAGAGGATTAAAACAGACAATAAAAGTCATGAAAAGAGAAGATTTTAAGTTTCTCATGTTTATTATAGGGTATGACACTATCTCCAGTCCCATGGTATATGAACGAACAAGAACATGAAAACCTATTTGCAATTATTTGTGACTCCTCCTCTTTTCTACTTCCCTTTGAGCTAGGTGTACAACATACTGAAGGCTTTGGCATAGGTTCAAGTTGGGTTTTGTACAAAGCAGATGAACCAATGAGATCTGTTTGTAAAGAAAGATACTTAGGCAAAACTGTGGTGAATTCAGAATTAATGGTTTAGAATGCTTGCTTCTTCAGTAATTTCCACAGAACAGTCCAAGTCTACAGGCTTCAAACCCGAAGACAAGATGGCATCTATCCACATATCCAAGAATAAGCACTAGACAGTAGAGGTGTCTCTTGGAAGTACCATTTACTTCTGATCCTCTTTTCCACCACACGTATTGCCTTCTTTTAATATGCATCTCTCTCGCCCACATGCATCCAGCCAATTCCATTCTATCTTCTATATGCTACCAGAAAGAGACTAGAATATGATACCACTAGATTTTTTCACTTCCCAGAAATAAGTCTTGCACCTTTACATTCCTCATCGGCTACAATAAAAACCTTGTCTCAACCTCAACTGCCATTCACCGGAAAGTTTACAACATTGTATTTTTAAGGTGTGCAGCTATTTTAAAGCACTGCAAAGGAATGGCTGGTCTGGCAACCATTGTAGCTGTCCTCAGTATTTCAATAAACAGTAGTATGGTAAAGCACCAGATATCATGTCTTCACAGAATCATCTAGGTTGGAAGAGACCTCCAAGGTCACCCAGTCCAACCTCTGACCTAACACTAACAAGTCCTCCACTAAACCATATCGCTAAGCTCCACATCTAAACGTCTTTCAAAGACCTCCAGGGATGGTGACTCAACCACTTTCCTGGGCAGCCCATTCCAATGCCTAACGACCCTTTCAGTAAACAAATTCTTTCCTAATATCCAACCCAAACCTCGCCTGACGCAACTTCAGCCCATTCCCCCTCATCCTATCACCAGGCACGTGGGAGTCTTGTCTCTAGATATAAAACTATGAAATGCAGCAACACAGTACAATGGCTTTGACAGACAGCTGTGTGGTACTATTTCTTGATTATACCTTTGGAAAAAAAACACAAGGAATGCTATCAAAGTACGAGTAAAGAACGCACTTCAATAGAGTTTTGATTCCTTTGCTCAATTCAGTTAAGTAAAGAAGCATTTTACAGTCACACTCCCAGCGAAGTCAATGGGAAACTTCCCATTCACTTTAATAGAAACACAATTAGAGAGCACTGCAGTGCATCTACTGGAACATGACACACGGCTACAGGGTGACTGAAAGCACAGGAAGAAAAGTACCAACGTTAGTTGTTCTCTCATCATCTCAAGCACCACTGTTTCTCACTCATAACCACATCACATCCATCTAGCTGCAAACGCATAGCTGATGCCAACTCACAGCAGCATTTTACTAAAACAATAGCTTACTGAGTTTCTGATGCATGGTTTTTTCCCTCCATTATAATGCCATAAGTGTCAAGAGTTACATCAACCATCCTGTCGCTGGCCAGCAACAGATCCTTTGAAAGCAGCGTTTGTACATCCCGCCAGAAGCGGCTCATCATGACCGCACGCTGCCAACGCCAAGACATTTCGCGACCAACTACTTGGAACGACGCCCGAGAACTTCCAGCTCGGCTCCGCGGCGAAGGCATCCCACTACACTTCTTTCAGGGAGGGAAAAGAGCGTGAATGGAGACAGGAGGGAGCAACCGAGCCGCTTACCAAGCCGCCGCAGATGCTGAAGACGGCCATGTGCGCCTCCTGCGCGTTGACGTGCCCGCGGTAGAAGCAGTGGCGCAGATCTGGGGTCTCCTGGCCCTGCGGGGCCCCGACGTGCACCGTGGTGTACTGAGCGGCGATGAAGGCAGCATCAGCGCTCAGGTTGAGCTGGAAGACCTGCCCGTAGGCAGCGACCTGGTAGTGCGTCCGGAAAGCGGCGGGCTCCGGTGGACCCTCCAAGCTCCTTCTCCTCCTGCTGAAGTGATGCGTGTGAGGGAAAGCTTCGCCGAACTCATTCACCCGAACGGGCGTGACGATTTCGTAGGAGGACAGCCGCTTCACCAAGGTCTCTGCAACGGACAGACGGACACTCAGCCTCCCCGGGCAGCTCGGGAGCCACCTCCGCCCGCTCCCTGCCGGTGACAGGACGAGCCGCAGCGCTCTCCAGAAGCTTCCCTCCCGCTCCGCGGCCCCTTCCGCAGCCCCCCGGCACCCCCCGGCCGCCTCCTCCTTTGTTGCCGCTCCTTTACCTTGCCCGGGGTGGAAGCGGAGCCCCCGCGACCCGGCGCCGAGCAGGGCGAGGGGGCAGAGCACGGCCGCCAGCCACCCCGCCGCCCGCATGGCTCGCTCCGCCCGCGGCGCGCCCCGGGGCCGCTGCCTCAGCCGCTGCCACCGCTCGGCTCCCTCATGCCGCCCCCAGCTCCCTCTCCTCCTCCTCCTCCTCCTCCTCCTCCTCCTCGGTGGGCGAGGGCGGCCCGGCCTTTCCCTCCTTCCCTCCCTCCGCCTCCCCTCGCCCCTGCCGCAGCCGCCGGAGGCGAGGCTGCCCAGCCGCCTTCAGGCGGGGGCCATCCCCGGAGCCGCGCTTCAAAGCGGGGCCCCGGGGCCCGGCCCGCCCCCGGGGCAGGCCGGGCCCAATGGCGGAGCGCAGCCGCCCGCCGCGCAGCGCCTCCTCCGCCCGCACCCCGCGGGGCGGCTGAGGGGGGACGGGGCCGGCCGGCCGGCGAGGGAAAGGTGTTGCTGAAAGGGAAAAATGGGGCTTTTCGAGCAAACGCTAGCTGTGTTTATTTTTTTTGAAGGAGAATCAGGGAGGCTGGCAGTCCCGAGTTCACCCTGAGAAGGGCAAAGGGAGCTCCGTGCGGTTAGGGGGTGGCCCATCAGCTTCTGTGGTTGCCCACATGCACCCCGCTGACCACCTCTGAGGTACCTGTTTGAGATTTTGCTCACACCTGTAGGGCGAGGACCTCCTCACGCACAGCTTTGAAGGAAGGGGATCTCGGCACGGAGCGCAGGCTGACACCGCGGTGTCAACAGACTCGACTTGTTTTTCTTTAATGCCGAATCCCCTGCTTATTCTGTCTGAGCAAAGTCTTCATAAAACTGCTTAAAGCAGCATTCAGGAAGGCCCTGCATCCATTATGTGGAGATTATGGACTATCAACCTTGCTGAAAATGGTTTGTTTGGAGACCGTACTAGCAGTCACTATCAGCCAGAGGGCAGGAAGGTCCCCAGCCCACCCCATGCTCACATGTGTGGGTCGCATCATTGTGTACCTTCTACAGCAGCACTTTGAGGTTGTCCCAGTGGCTCCTAGAGGCAGTGGGATGCCTGGGGTAAGGCAGAGTCATCTTGACCCCCACACAGGACTTTGAGGAGCCCAGTGAGTCTGTTGAGTAAGGGCTACCCCAGGATAGATGGCCCCAGATACATCTAGCCCTTCCTCACACAAAGCCTGTGCCAACCTAGTGCTAGCCACAACCCTTCAAAGGAGTGCAACCCCATCTGTGTTAATTATACAGTATTTATACTGTATATTATACGCAGTATAAACAATGTCAGTACTTATTAACAGCTTAATAACTAACATTCTGTACATTCATTATGTTGAGAAGCTTAATTAAATATTTTTTCAAAGTCTTCCTTCTTAAACTAGATTTGATCTTAGGTATTCCGGAAAGTTTGCTGATTACACTGCTGCTGCAACAGGGATTTAGCCACAGAAGTTCTCAGTTCTTCCTGTCAAAGCTGCTCCTCCTTTCTCAGAATAACTAAATATTCCAGAAAAGGATGACAGGGAGACGGTATTTTCACAGCCTCGAGAACAAAAACAGTTTTGCTGTGCAATACAAACAAGTTAAATATTGGATGCTGCAGCGTTCAGCATTGCTGTCTAAGTTCTGTGGATGTAGCCCACATACATACAGATACATAAATCCTTTGCAGAAAATAGCTTTGCAGATTTTAAGGCCACAAGGACATACTGGGCCGACCTTGTACATAACTCAAACTACAAAACTCCCTCAAATCAACTCTATTTTTCACAGTTGTGATTAAACCTATATCTTTGGGGTAAAAAAGTCTAGCCTCGCACTAAAAAATCTCCAGGCTGGAGAATGCATTTATCTGATGACCAATTACTGTTAAAAATATACATGGAATGGAAGAATCATTTTCAGCTTCTGAAATCTAGATGAAAATATCAACAATGCTTATACCTATCGTGACTAAGGTTTGTAAGCTGGAAACTGGTCTAGTCAATGCACGCTGAGAGATCCATGTGTTCAGCCGCAAATGCTCTCCAGAAAATGTGCACTGTACATACAACTTTTTTTCTCTTTTTCCCCAAATATTCCTTTTGTCTTCTCTTTATAAAGTGCTTTGTCTCAACCTTTTCTGGTCTCCTTCAGCAAATAGTAAGTCAGGTATACAGAGCTGTTTATAACCTTGGTAAGTGCTGTGTTCAATGAGCTTGTTTATCGGTGTGCTGGTGGCCAAGATAATGTGAACAACTTTGGGAGGCTGCATCTCCGAGGTGGGCCCAATAAAGTGCCTCTGCTAAATTTTAAATCAGGCTATGTGAATAAATCTTCATCAGATCATATGAAACAGCATTAGAAAAGTGGAGAAAAGAGGTCTATATGCTGCTTTAAAATGCAGTGACTTGACTGGTACTTAAGCCAGCGTCTTTGTGGGCACCAAAGTTCCAGAAAAAGGCGAAGACACAATTCTCTTTATTGTTGATAGTTACTAATTGGAAGCCATACTAATTTGGCCACCATTACCAATGTTGGCACTGCTGGGAAGAGTATGGCCATGTGTGTCAGAAATACCATCTTGTTTGCAAGCTCCTTCAACTCAGTGCCGTCAAGATGGTGCTAATTGTATGGCTGGAAGTGTCTGCACAGGTGGAACGGAGCTTGCCAAACCTCTTCAACTGTTCTTACCAGCATGCAGGAGGAGTCAATGACAGTTCTGTCACAGGAAAAACGGCCTCAGGAATGGCCTTTGAGCTTGAAGTTCCTCTTATGTCTTCATGCTGTTTTGCAATCTAGTTCACTTGTTACTGTAGGAATCTTGTAAGACGGAAATGGAGTCGGAGGACATGCTTTCTTCTCCTGAAGAACGGATGAGATGATCAGGCTTTGAATGAAGGTGAGTAGTAGGGGAAGAACCTTCACTGCTCAAGTCAGATTTCCTCTGTTGGAGTCCAGGATTGTAGAAGAGGTATCTGGATTGTTCCAAAGCATATTGGTATTTTTGTCTGGCACAATCTTGAGAATATTGAGTCTTGTTGGAAATTTAGAGTAGTATGTATTTCTAGTATTTTAGAAAAGGCAACATTTACTTCAAAATGTGAGTATTTCTGAAATGATAACTACTTATCTTAGATACCGTTTTAACACGCTTAACTTTTCCTGTATTCCCCATTAGAATGGAACACTCCTATAGTAAATATGGAAGGTCCATTTCTGTCTAAAGATGGACTTCTTAGAGCAATTGAGAATTCACAACATTTATTTAGATTGCCAAACATTGTTCCAGTAGTTCCTGGTAGTGCCATGGGACTATTGGTAAAAATCCAGTGCCAGTTGGGCCGATTTTTTCAATTATTTTTTCAAATTTTTGTCTTAAAGAAAAAATAAATTTGAAAAAGTGGCCAGATTATGCAGTCACATTTTCCAGATGTCTGGTGATTTAGATCATGCCAAGCATTCAAATCTAAACCCTTTTTGTATGTAGAAGCCACGTCTTTCTCAGAAACCACTGAACACTGTATTTAACAAAAAGAGAAGCCCTACAGATATTATGCACAAGGCTGATTTTCAATCACAAGATGGGTTAGTTGTGCAGAGCAAAGGAGAAAAAGAAGGATTTTTTTAGGCAGTTGTAGTAGTATTCATGTTACCTGAATGGCTTTGGGCAATAAGCTGCGGTCATTCAACCTGACCTCTGCCCATATGGCATCAGTTTGAGTCTTGTGACAAGTAAATATAACCCTGTATATCAAAGGAAGGGGTATATTTTTATTAAGAGGAAACATAAGTGCGTCAGAAAATTCACAAGGCATAGACATAGTGTGTTTGCTATGACATTAAGGGGTATAATGGTGAGGCATGAGGATGAAACAAAGTTGGAGAATTACAGAAGCTTTTTTAAGGAACAACTGCAGAAATACATAATGAAAGAGTGAGTTGAAAAATAGCATTGGTTTTAGAATAATTGGTGACAGCCCTACTGGATCTACTGTCTGCAAAAGAAAGAACCGATGAGGGGCCGGGCAGTCAATGGCAGCCTACGCTACAGCAACCTTGGCTGCAGATGGAGGCTTTGGATACTGGGGAGAGCCTGGAAAAAAGGAGACTTCAGGAGAAAAACCTTCATTTTGTTCAAAAACCAGGCAGGTGGGATCTAGGTTGCCCTCCCTGGCAAAGAAGACCAGAAAAGCTGTTCAATGGGCAAGAACAACTTCTCAAAGCACAAGAACTATTCATCCCTGTCTATAAAGAAAACAGGCAGGTTTAGCAGGCTGCCAGCGTGGCTGATGGGGACGTCCTGACTGAACTCAAAGGCAAATAAATAAATAAATGAAAGCCTACAGAAAGTCACAACGAACTACCCCTAGCGAATATGGAAGCACCAGCCAGGCACACAAAATTAAGAAGGCCCAAGCTTGGCTGGAACTGAAACAAGCAGAGGAATGAAGTTTGCTTTGCCTGGAAAGGAGAAGGCTAAGGAGTATCTAGTTGTGTCAAGCACCTGATGGAGAGGTATAGGGAAGACAGAGCCAGGTGCTTCTCACAGATGCACACTTAAACAATTAAAAAGCAATGTTCAGAAGTTACAGCAAGGGAAGTTCCAACTGGATATGTGGAAAAAAAAAAAAAGCTATAAATGAGGGGTTGAGTGCTGGAACAAGGACCCAGAGAGGCGGTGCAATCTCCATCCTTGTAGATACTTGAAATTCAGCGGGACAAGAAGTCACCAGGCAACTTGATCTGACTTTGAAATTAGCTTTGAGCAGGACCTTGGGCTAGATGACCACCAGAGGCTCCTTCCTGCCCAAATTAATCTTTGATTCTATTAAACACATTTAAAAGGATCCTGGAGAAATCCATAGAGACCAAAGTGCCTTCACTTCGGGAAAAGAGAATCATCAGCCCTATTGAAAGAACAGAGATATGAGGGAAAAAAGCAGGAGAAAAGCTACAAAGAAATGGAACAAATAGAAAGGAGAAGCAACTGAAAATATTTGGCATGTTATCAAGGCTGGAAGTTGCAGATGGGTAAAGCTCCAGCTAAGGCCATGGGACTGTGCTGGTTTACAACTGCAAACACAGTCCTCAGAGATGTAATGTATTCCGACTTAATTAAATCTGCACTGACATTAAAGCTTGCTATTGAACAGTTGCCTTTAAAATGCCTCCTACATCAGTGAAATAAATCCATCTATTTACACTGTTTATTCTTTTCACTTATCTCTTTCAGTGGAAATGTTTGGAATGAAGCACGTTGTGCCAATTACTTTGCAAATGAATGAAATACAAGAATATTGTGTGCTCGCTGAAACCACTTGCTTTCCTCTGGGTTTCAGTGGGACTGCGTGGACCAACTGAATCGCAATTATGTCATGATTATTCAAATATTTGCAGTGTACACTTAACGCACTGCAGCAGATAAGGCTTTCCAGATAAAAGAGTGGGATTTGTAAAAATGCACATTTAGTGGTTAATGAATTTCCTCCTTAGCTCCAGCACATTCTACCACAGATTAGCTATTAAATCATTCTGGCTGTCCTTGCCTCCGCTTTTTTAAAGTGGTCTTTTGTAAGCGGTTTGACTGAAAGTCATAAAGTGGGAGATAGTAGCAGGATAAAAGCCAGTTGTTTAGAAAAGGCGAAGGCCGCATTTAAGTGAAATTGTTATTAAAAACAAGATAGATGAACAAGTTTTATTTGGAGAAGGAGACTATATGAAGTATGTATTCTACATCCTCATTACTATACCTTGGCATTTTTCTGTCTCATGAAGTACAATTTAAATCAATCCTCCAGGCTTTTTATTTACCATTCTTGTCAAGAGACAAAGCCCGTTGCACAAATCTGCTCAGTCACTTCTTGTGTTCATCACCTTGACTGATGCTTGTCCTGAGAAGTCCCAGAGGTTATATTTGTACTGTGATGGGACATACACCATGGAGGCACCCGATCCCTGGCACCAGCTCAGGAGTGGCTTGAGTCCCCGTTGCTTGAGGCCGCTGAGGCCACTGTCACCGGGAGCGGGCTGGCTGTGCCCAGACACTCAGCACCGAAGGGAGCGCTGCTCGGTGCCACAGCTCTGCTGTGCCCAGTTGGATGGAGACGTCTGTCTGGATGGATTCATGCAGGTGACTTGTGCGTGGTGACAGCTGGGCTCTTCTGTGTGCCCAGCCACTGCCACTGCAGGCAGCTTTGGCTTCTCCAGTGAGACTTGGAGCTGGCAGTATCATCCATCAGAACACCATCAGAGCCATTTAGCAAGGTCTCTGGGCGCGCTCCAAATAACTTTAAGCCCACGTTAGTCTGATTCTCCACCCTGCTTTCTCCTCCTTAGGCACATGCCATGCCATCGTGCCCAGCCCTGCTGACCCCTTGCAGAGGGCTGCCCACCCACCAGCCCAGCTGCAGCTCCAGGGCTGCGCGAGGGCATCTGTCTAGGAGACCCCACGGTACAGGAGGACAGCACAAAGGTCACAATGAATTATTGCCACTGATGCAAGTAAAATAGAGGCTTAATTGCCTTGGGGTCTTAATAAAGGGCCTAAGTTTATTAAAAATGTGGCCTGGATAGCAGAGCTCTAGGGTCTTCTCTGGTCTTGGGAGCAGGATGCCAAGGTCTGTGAGATTCAAGCAGTGTATAAATATGGGTGAGGGTGTGAGGACAGCAGGGGTGCTGCTGGAGAAGCTCTTAGGTAAGTCAGGGGGCTTACCCTGGCATGGTCTGATCCTCCCTCCCTGGAGGGACTGTGACTTCCACCAGCCTGGCAACCCAGGAGGGCACTACCCTGTGTGCGGTGCGGGTGCTGAGGACACCAGGGTACTGAGGAGCAATTCAGTGTGAGTGTGTAGATGAGCCCACAAACCCAGAGAATTTAACAGGAGAGAAACGAGAGCCCCGGTAGCGTGCCGTGATCGTATAGTGGTTAGTACTCTGCGTTGTGGCCGCAGCAACCTCGGTTCGAATCCGAGTCACGGCATCGCCCTGGCGGTACCACGGCACACGGGCTCTGACAGTTTTTGCCCAGGGAAGTGGTTGAGTCACCATCCCTGGAGGTCTTTGAAAGACGTTTAGATGTAGAGCTTAGTGATATGGTTTAGTGGAGGACTTGTTGGTGTTAGGGCAGAGGTTGGACTGGGTGACCTTGGAGGTCTCTTCCAACCTAGATGATTCTGTGAAATCAATGAAATTTTATAGAGTCCAGTAGAAATTTATAGGGGTTTTGAACAATATTACAAATTATTTCAACAGATTGATGCAATAATCTGTTTCATTCTTAGCATGATTCAAAAGATTTTCAGATGGTGGGGTTTGCCCTATGGTATGTATGCATTTCTGTTATTATCCATGTTAACAATGTATAATAGTTGTGCAACAGTGATCACTTACTCCAAGGTTAATGTCTGCACATTTACTCTTCCCTTAATCAAAGGTAAGTGGAAGTGCATTACTCTTATGTTATTTAACATGCAGCCTTTTGCCAAGTTTCATCTTGTGAAATACAGGCTTACATAGTGACTGCCATAGTGATAAGACATACCATACTGTGTAATTGGAACTGGTTTCCCATAGCTTTTATTGGGATTTTGCATTACTTTTGATGGGAATAATTTTGCAGTATTGTCTTTTGACAATTTGAGAAAATGAAATGCTGTCTTACTGGTAAAATTATTATTTGCAAATAATAAAATATATGCCAGACAGTCATAGCTACTAATTTAAGGATTGATTCAAATAGGTTCTTTGTATTACAGGTGAAGACAGGCAGTTTGATATCATTACAAATGAGCTGGAAAGGAAAGTGAAGAAGCGTGTGCCAGCTACATGGTATCACACCCTGGGTTGTGCAATCACCGTGGAAGTACACGGGCTCAGTGTCCTGGGACAGGAGCTGGCAGAGTGCTCTGTGCTTTCTGCTAACCCCGGGGCAGGAATCCTGCTCTGAACTTCACCCCGTCTTGGAGCTCCGTCAGCACAGTGCACCTGTCACTATCAGCCGGAGGAATTTCAGCTTTCCAGGGCAGACAAGTGTAGGTCACCGCGTACTCATGGAGGTGAGTGCATAAGAAAAAAAACTTCCAACCTGAGGTTCACAAGTGACCCCACACAAATCATTCAGAAAAATAAGCATTTCTGTAGTGTGAAGACAAAAGCATGTGCACTCACTCTGCCAAAAATACAAGTTTTTTTATTTTTTTTTCAGTCACAAGAACACTGCAGCTGTTACTTTGGCTCGAGAGAAAGTATTCCTACACTAAGGAGACATAGCGCCCAATTCATCTCTTGTATCAACCCTGTTAGTTATGCAAGGGATAATTTGGCTCACATAGCACTCTCCTAGCTACCAAGCCTTTTCCAGAGTCTCACTCTGGGCAGCACCCTAAAATTACTCCACAAGAGAATGTAGCTTTAATACTGCAAGACACTACCATGTGAACATCAAATTGCTAATAGCAAGTGAAAAAGCTCCTCATTGTGGTAATTCAAACCAGTGCTTGCATGTGTTATCCTGCAGTGTTATTCCGCACCCTCTAGAAATGCTGTCTTTAGTAGGAATTAGACTCCTCAAAGTCAAAAATTTGTGTTAAAGTCAACATGAGAGAGCTGCACAAAGAGAAAGATTCAGAAACATCTGAAGTGAATTCACTGTGCTACTATGGCTGTACAGAGAAATAAAAAAGGTTAGTAAGAGCATATCACTAGGGCTACAAGAGCATCATCAGACCGCCTCATATCACTGTGTTGCAGTTCTGACAGGGTGTGAGCTTATTTTGCACTAACTTCACTGTTCTGACGTTATATTACAGCAACATCCCAGATTCATGGGCCTTAGTTGTATGTTGCTGGGCAAGATGTTATCATTCAATATTAGAATACCATTCGTATATTAGAATATATAATTCTGAATACGTAATTGCTGAAGACAAAGGGAGGGTGAAATTTTCTATAGCATTAACAGACCATTCATGGAGACAGTATGTGCTTCACGCCTTGCAAGAAACTTCTAGGAACAGAGTTGTTAGCTCTCTGCCAGGTGACAGTCACTGAATTGGCACACCACCAGCTACCATCTTTATTCTGTTCATTCAGATACATGATTTTTTAACCTCTCCTCATACGCTATTTTTCCGAGTTGAAGAGTCACAAGAAAAACTGGCTACCAGGACAAAGAATGGATGAGGGCTCCAGTGGCAAAGCAATAAAAAACTGTATGTGTGGAACTGTGTTTATTGTATCTGGTCTGTACACACTCAATATTCAAAGCTGAATTATGGGTACAGGAACCCTCCTTTTATAAAAGGAGTGTTTTTCCTTGATAGAAACATCACATGTGCATTTAATAGTTTGTCGTGTTTGTTGTTGTTGTTGTTGTTGTTGTTGTTGTTGTTTTTCTCCATTATGTATACTAAGACATTTTCTCCAGTATGTACACTAAGACACTTACCAAAATCAATTAATTTCAGTTACTTCAGTCACCCTGGTTTGGAACCCATTATTTTGTAAGGCTTGGAAATATTGTATCTCTGTCTTTATTAAATATGAAGGGTTATCTCCCAGTAGTCAGGTTGTATGTGCTGTCTTTGCAGAAAGCAGTGATGCCCCAACTGGACTAATTGATTACAAATTCAAGGAGAATACACTGAGATTTTTATTTTGATAAACAAATTTCTGTTCACTAGATGATTTTGCTGAATTTAGTTTTAGATTTACAAAACTAATGAAGGATGAGAGCTTTTTTATCCCAGCCATCAGTTGCAGAATTGATCTAAGGGAAAGCCCATGTTTAATCCTATTTCATCCAAAGGAGATTTGATCTGATGTTTCCATTAGCTATGCAGTAGAGTAAGCTGGGCATGCTTGTAACCCATTTTCTTGATGATGTTCCACTATGTATTTTCCACATACTTTCCATTTCGCTAGTGGAAAATCTGTTACAGTATAGCAGTTAGATCAGCTTTCTGTTGCATGGTTTCATATCTCGTTATGGCAGCGACAGAAAATAAACTCCAGGATCCTGCATCATTCTTGTTGAGGTCTGTAAGCCTGGGTTATGGAGTAGAACTTCTTTCCTTATAGCTGGAGTCCCCTGCTTTACTTCTGAAAGCTTGAAAGAAATGGCATCAAAATAGAAGCTTTTCCAGATTTCCCTTTCACATTTTCTAGTCAAGAATGTCAGGAAAATATTTAGATCAGGTCTGAACAAAGGAATTAAAATAAAAATTTGTTTCAGCCCCTGAACAAAAAGCTAATTTTTTTGTATACTGCCACACAGGACCTGAAATATTTTCCTTTAATGTTTACATTTGTGAACAGATTTGAGGATGGACAGGTCACAAAGTGCAAAAAATGTTTAAATGATGGGATTTGGGTATTTTGGTATTTTGGTACAAGGATACTTTCCTCAGTGCTTCAAAAAGTGATTTATTAAGAGCTTATGTTATTTTTCTGAGATGCCACTGTTCAACTTGATGTAAGACTTTTAAAGTCACTTCCAACAAGTGAGAGGTACAAAGCCAGGGCATTTCACTAAAACCAGTGTTCAGAGAGAGTGTTTGTGCTTCTGTAACTAGGACACAAACTTTAACATTAGTGACTAGCAAAATCCAAATACCTATTACTGATGGCCTAACTTTCCTGCCAAACAAAGGGGTTTGTGTTGTAGATCCTGTTTGCTAAGCCCTGAGGCAGAATCATCAGAACATTTGATTTAAGAACTTGGAGAGTCACGAAATGGACAATATTTGGGTCAGTTGTAAACCACTTTGAATTTGAGCTATCTAGCAACAAGACACTTTCACTCCCTCTTTTTTTCCTTCCTAAGACTAGTTCCCTCTTCTTTTAAACATTTTCATTTCTAAAACCAAAGATATATTAAGTTTCTGTACTCAATGATGTATTTGTTATTAAAGAATTAGAAACCCCAGGTAGTTCCACTGTGATTTTAGCATTACTCTCCCACACATGCATAATGATAAGCTCTTTCATGACACTTTTAAACAATTATGAGCAGCCTTATTCAACAGATAATAAAAGTCTGAGAGCATTTCTTATTGTGAATTTGACTGCCTACAGAAATAAAACTGTTAAGTTGCACCTTTGCCAAACAAGAGCAACTGTGCCTTTGGCTAATTGCCTATTCTTGAAACTTATGAAATTTGTTAGATACTCTTGAAACTTTGTTTAGTGCTAGTTATTCTTGAAAACATATCCTAGCATAGAGATATCAGTCAAGATCTTTACTACTACCCCATCCTCTGATCATCTCAAACTGCAGAAGACGATGCGCCATTTATGTGCACAGAAAACGTGAATTAAATGTTTATAGACAAACTGCATGTTTTCTACTTCTGGTTTATCCTACTGAGAAAAGGCTTTTCAATATTAATAAAATAAGGTTTTCTTAAAAGTTGCAATGGAGATATGCTGACATACAGATCTGTGCATTGTGTAATACAACTCACAGAATTATCCAACTGCATGTAAACCATTTACAGGGAAAATTGCTTTGCTGAAATGCACACTTCCTTCTGGACACAAAACTACCTCTATGTTTAAATAGAGAGTTACCTGTAAATCAGCCGTTCTCTAAGACTGGCCACGTCAAATCAGTGTGCATGTGGAGGTATGTCACGTTTGCGTTCTTGTAAACTATTCAGACAAAAAGAGTAGTTATGGTAATTTCTAAATGGCTACCCTACTTCTATTTCTGGAATACCTGGACAGTCTACATCCTACTTTATAAATAATGAGATTTTATTATTACAGGTACTGTGCCATCCTCTGTGGCTTGACATCTTGTAGCCAAGTAACCCAATGCAAAACAAGTACCAACTGATTAAAAAAAAAAAAAAAAAAGTAGAAGATCTAAAGTAAATTCAATACTTGGATTTGGTAGGGAACCAAAGTAAATTAAGAGATAGGAAAGCATAATTCTTAAAATCTGGATCATCAGAGTCCAAATTTTTTATTCAATGCAGCCTTTTGAACTAGCTAAAATTAACAGAAGAATCCTGGGGAAACACCTAGATTAAAATACTGGTTACAGAAGGAGTTATAATGTTGTCACCAGTATCCAAAAACATCAGCTGAATTCCAGCTGTATCCCATCCAGCAGGTGGTAGAAGGAAATAGTGCCTTATCTGATACAGTGATCCCAAGTCAGCAGGTGGTGGCATCACTCAGACTTTTAATAAAAAACAAATCAGCCTCATCAGGAAGATTAACAACAGAGAAAAACACCATACCTCCTTAATATGCGTTACTGATTCATTTCACAAGTATTTCAACCAGTTGCAGTAAATCAGAAGCATGTAAGAAATGCGGGAGCTGTCTTAATTAATACAATTAAGTCAGTATACATATCAGTATTGTTTGTTTATTTTGGGGTTTTAGTTTTGATACTGATTCTACTATTTGCATTTCAAAATGAGTGCAAAGATACTGTGAAGTCTCCATTACTCCATGATCCCTCTGTCTTTTTACTCAGTGGATCTGTCTGCACACAGTCTGCAAAGTGCCTGCAAACTTCTCTGCTCCCACCGGGTCAGCAATGATGTCCTGGTTACACTCCTCTTCCTACATTCATTGCACTCCAGGCCATCAATAAGAAAATGTTACTTTAAAATATGCAATCATATTTCTTTGGTGAGGTAATGTCATGTGCTCTGTTATTCCCCTTTTCTAAACAATATTTTCATTTATACAGTTTATGATTTTTTTTTCTCCTAACTTCCTTTCAGTTCATTTACTGGGCCACCCATTCAGTAAATATCCTCACAGAGAAATAGATTTTAAAAATGCAGCAGGTATACCTGTAACAGTTCTTTATGCATAATGCATTTTCTAAGAAATATAGCTTTGTTTTCAATAGTCAAGTTCCCTTAAACTTCTGTTTCTAGAGGATTTTGCTGCTAAATGTACTCTTTTTTTAACAAATGTATTCATGCACACACACACTGTTCTCACAGCTGACTCTAGGCTGTACACTATGCGTAGTGTTAAATAGTTTTTAATACTCATAGCTTGTGGTCATTGAATACAGTCTTTCTGGTTTTGAAACACTTTACATCCAATTTTCTCGAAAGCATGCTAGGGAAGATTACGTTCTCGATTTGCTACGAGATAACTACTGATAATACATGGAAATTTCTACAGCTTTCAGCAGCCGGCTTTGACACACGCCGCTTGCATGAGTGAATGCCCCAACAATATGCTCTTGTGTGCACGCAGTAACGCGTTATATAATACTGCAGGCGCAGTAAAAGGCTCGCTCAGAAATATGGCCAGCACATTATGTGTCTGGAAGTAGAAACTAACCCGTGTTGCTTACACAATACTACTATTATTACTGTATCTCATTCCTTGTTGGAAAATGATTATCTGCTTCCACACTTAGTGAATACCAAACTTTCCCGTGCACTGCAGTATGCTTGCTTATTGAATTTGTCTGATACCAGTTTGTTTGTTGCAGTGTATAGGCAGACATGTAATACCTTGCAGAGGGACAGTAAAATACAATTACCTGTGTCTTTCCTACTGTTTTTTTAAAGATGAAAACAATTAGCAGCAATGACCGACTATGGCGAACTGTTAGACAACCAGAATCTACCTGACCCTTCATTCCTTTCAGATAGGTGATAAAATATCTAAAACTTGATCTGCATAACCATAGAAAAAAAATCCTACAGGGCAACAGATATATTCCTTGCCTGACATACTAAATCTGAATATATTAGGTAGATTTTTCATGGTCTTTTTGAAAAACCTTTATGAAAAAATGATGTTGGATTTCTTTTTTAGACTGTAATTTCTGCAGGTAGTATTATTGTGTTAAGTACTCTGTGGGCTTTAGCTTATATACTTTTGACTTTTTGTCATATTGGTGGATGTCATAAAAACGGAGGGAGCAGCAGAAGGCTTCAAATTTAAATGAAAGACCCTAAAGCTAGAGAATTAGAAAATAACATCCTTTTACAAGAAGGGTTTAAAAGTAGAAGTGGACTGAATGTCACACATCCAAACAGGGTCCTGGCCAAGGAAAGAGCCCAGCAGGAGATGAAAGGGAAGATCTCCTCCTGCAGCATTTGGCCCAGTGATCTGACAGAAAGCCGAGTGAGGTAGGGTGACACCAGGGTGGAGGTGACAAGAGGCAAAGAGCCACCAGCCATTCATGTCACGGGCCGGAGGGCAGGACTCCAAGCACGGCCACAGGACACTTGCCTTGCCCTTACTGGCAGGCCGAGCGGGCTAAGCACAGCAAGCATCTCTTTCCTAATTCCCGGGGACTTAAAACATAGACCTGTGCTGTGTTAGTATTTGGAGCTTGCCGGGTTTGTTGCTGGCAAATACTCAGAAAGGTAAGCTTCTGGAGGTGAAAGCGTTTGTGTGGAGCCGAGGAGCTACGGACGCTCATGTAAATGAATACTCAGAGGTATTTCTGCAGTGAAAATCTCCTGGCATTTTGAAAGCTTGCTGTGCTTAGAGACCAACACAGAGAAGGGACGTGTGACCGTGTACACCAGGAGCAGCTGATTCCCTGCCAGACCCAAGCACTCCCTGTTGTCCTCTCGTACCTCTCCTGTGTGCCCAGAAGCAGAGAGGGAAAACCCTCACACGGGGTGACCGGAGAGCAGCAACCAGAGCGAGCGCTGTGTGGCACACACCTCTCAGAAAGGCTTTGGTGCATGGACGTGAAGCTGCAGGGCCAGCTAAGAGTGAGAGTGAGCAGCAGCTCTGAGACCCAGCCAGAGGGGGCTGTGCTGGGTTAGGGGGCACGTAGCAGCCGGGACTCATGGCACCATTGAAGAAGTCCTCACGTTGCTCCCAGGCTCTCTGCAGGACACATCCAGCAACAACGGGCTATTCTCAGCACCCTCTGGTAGAAATACTGACCAGATGATCTCCACGCAATGCGAATAGATATATTTTCCTACATCACTGCTGTTGTAGGTTAGTTTTTTTTTTTAATTTAAATTTTAAAACCTTAATCCTTAAAGAGAGCTACATCATAAAAAATAGAAATGCAGAGCAAACAGCCTGTTATTTCTGAATGTTGATATTAAACCTCTGCTTTATTAATATCTCCTTTCATCTAGCCATTTTAGTGCAGGGAGGGAGATTACCTTGGTTGCTCTAGCTTCAGCTGCATCCAAGTCTGACCTGCAGTTCAAATCTGCTCCTGCTGGGGTATGCCAAAAGGCACCTGAATAAGAGCAGCTGAAAGATGAATGTTAGGAATTAAACTTTTTAGCAAACTATGCCATGCACTAAGTGAGCCCAAAGCAAAGAAGACTAAACGTGAAACTGCAAGTGACACCTACAAGGGTGGCAGAGGACTGCATTTTGGTCACAGACCCAGGTCATACCATGTCTGTCCTCTAAAGCCCAGAAGCGCTCACCCGCCTGAGGGCTTCAGATCACCTAACTGGGCAGACATATCCCATTTCACTCCCTGCTCGTGCTTTCTGGAGCAAGCAGGAATTATAAATAGGTGTTACCGTAAACCTCACCCCTTGCTCTGGATTTTGGATAGTAGGCCGGATCCAGCTGCACAAGAAGAAATTTTACGGGGTCAGTGCAGCTCCTGGCAACATCAGCGGGACTTCTGCAACTAATGTTGAGGACAAGGGAATGACTGAAGTGTGAAATGACCCTAAGGGCACCTGTGTATTTTTCAGAATAATAATGTATTTTTGCTTGAACACAAAGAGTATCAAATGTTCCGGTTACATAAATAGATATAGCTCTACCAAAGCAGCAAATTTTGGTCATTGTTTAAAAATTAATTCCATCCTTCCTAACTATCCGACATTTACTTCTACTACAAATTAAAAACGTAGAGGTGTTTCAGGCTCTTACAAAGATGTTAAATTGGTTATTAGGAAATAGCCATAATTCTTAAAGAAATGTATATCAAGAACTATTTAAAGACATTCTACTTACTTAAGTATTAAATGCAGAGAACAAGCTTAATTATTTCAAGATTTTTTGAATGAATGGAAATTGATATGAATTTCAGAAAAGGAAACACTTTAACTAATTTTAAGTTATTTTGAAGTACATATAGGCTTCCTTAAATGCCATTGGACTGACTACAAAGTTAAAAATATTACTGATGAATATTATTAGTTTTAGTTGTATTTAGTCATCTGTTGAATGAAATGTAAATTTTTGTGCACACGACAATACGTAAACATTGTATTTTAACTGTGATGATGTTTGTGATGCTGTTAGTCACAGAGTTTAGGTCTTTTTAAATAAAATACCTCTTAAAGAGGAGTATTTGTGATATAGTGCATGTTGGAGTAGTGGAGAATGTATATTTGGGAACATGGGCCTACACAGTTATGTTTTCTATTTTCTTGACCCCTAATATCATTGAAGGATCAGGTACATATTTGAGCATCTTCACTGAAAATTCCTAACCTTACCAAAGTGCACGCGAGACTTGTACTACAGAGAACTTGAACTACAGAGTTCCCAGATATTTATCCCATGTATGCTGAGTGAAGTTCAACAAGTCACTGACCGTGTCTTCAGAGATGCCGAGCACCTTGAAACCCACCAGTCTCAGCAGGATTTGGGAAGGGACATTTTTCCATGAAAACCATAGCACCTTTCAGTACCAGGTTCAAAGTGTGAACGTCCATGTCAAAGTCAGGCAAGAGCTTAACCCACTTTTCAAATCTAATTAAACTTTTTTGGATTGGGAGCAAGTTACCACTACACCTAATCATTAAAACAGCGCACAGATGTTGCACAGGGCTTGTACAAACCTGTGCCTATGAACAAATTAAAAGCTTTTAAGATCAGAGAGCAGTTTTTGAAGTTAAAAAGTAACCATGATTACATACACAATAACCTGTCACTTCTTTTACACTTCTGTAAAATAAAACGTTGTCAGGAAGAAACAGGGTCCTGAAGAAATGCCAGAATATAACTTTACACTTGCTTAAAATGTGCTTCCAAAGCTGCTACAAGAGATGCCACCATGTAGCTGATTATTAAAGTATATCTCTTCTTTAAAAAGAGCTTTTTGTAGTCAGTTTGATTGACAATAAAAGGTTATATAATATACAAAATTACTTGCAGCGGCGTAAGAAAGATGAAATTATACAACCTGTTTTCTTTTCTTTTTTTTTTTTAATTATGACCACTCAATATATTAAAGCTAGTTTTCATGAACCTGTAGTAGTGTTAAAATATGCCAAGATAAAAGTACAACAGAATTCATTACAAGTATCCTGCTTTTTAAAGTGTGGCTAAATATTTAATTAGTGGAAAGTGCTTTATTCTGATCTGCTTTCTTTCATCATTTTCCTGATTCTCCTGCAGTGAAGTCAAAAACAGCTCAAAGCTTCTCAGCATGGGAAGCAAAACTAAATTTTGCTGCCTGAAAAAAATGAAGTTAGGAGAAAGTTCACTTGTGTCTCAGGAGAGAAAAAGGAGGAAAGGGGAAGAAGGAGGAATTTCACTGGAGAGCCAGAGAAAGAGCTCCAGGGAGCCAGGATTTCTGCACCAGGTGTTGCCAGCGGGGGACAGGGAATCACACTACCGTTAGGGGACTGCTTCTTTGCCAATTCATAGCCGCTGTCTCCTCTGCCCCAATGCCTGTTTTCAGGTCCTCTAACACAAGCGGGGTGTCTCTGGCTGGTTTTACCATCCCTAGCAGTGCATGGCCATAGGCACCTTTGTCTGTATCATGAACTGAGCCCGCAGGAGGTCTCAGCTGGGGAAAAAGGTCCCCATGGCAAAGACAGAATTCCTTGCAGACATCTCAGCTTATGCTGGTGGCTCCTGGCAGATCTGTTTTTGTTGTTGTTGTTGTTGTTGATTTTTTTTTTCTGGTTAAATTTAGCTTTTTGCAGCTTATTGTTTTGCACAGTAATAAACCCAGTGCCAGAACATCTCATCTGGTGTTCCACAGCTTGCTCACTTATAGCAAGTTGAGGATGCTATATATGCAGTCTGATCAGCACAGGGGCTGCAAGGGAACAAAGCAAATTCCATGTGGACAGAACCTATAAGGAACTGAGCTCTTTAACCATGTAAATCTCTACTGCAATCTGAATTTTCAGAGCTTTATAATTTGCCAAGCCTGTGAGAATGCGAAGGCCAATAAACTATTATATATAGCATATCTCTCCTCCAAGAAACTTTTAAGTAAACAGCATTTTTTTCAGCGAGTACAAAACAACTTTATTTTCATGTAATCTAGTAATCAGAGATGGCTACAATGTCTTATCTGAATTTTTGCAAACATAATCAATCCAAGGTCTGGTAAAGTAATGAGCAATGAAAACAGGATCCAGTAAAATTTGCCTTCGACAGTCTTAATTCTAAGCAATCATACAAGTCTTATCTACCATGGCTACTTATGTTAGCAGAAAGTAAGTAAATAAATATTTCATACTTTGGATCTTTATACTAATAGGGGCTTTAGGAAAAACAGACATGGCTTTCTGCATGATTTTGTTAAACATGTGCTAGCTGGCTCTTCCCCGCTTCTTACAAAAGGACATAAAAGCCAGACCTGTCTTTTTTTTATCTCCACAGACCAAGAGACTGACGTGATCTGTCAAGATCGAGACACAGAAAAGCTGCGCACATCAGTGTCAGTGCTCTGTCTGACTGCTGAGACTGATCTTCGTCTGCTAAGGCCTGGGTTCTTCAAAACAAGCTGCCAAGGCAGCGGAGTACAGGTAGGATGTATGAACAAAAGACTGTGCTAGTGAGAAATTCATGTTGTTATAGCCTGAGATGTGGAAACCACTTGTGAATACAAGCAAAAAAATGTGCGTGTATGTGTGCATGAGTTTGTGTATATATAAATGTAGATATTCATGGTAAAAATATCCTTATTTGAAAATATGCAGACTTTAAAACAAGCAAGCTAAGGGGGCACATTTATCTTTGTCTATACAGCTGGGAGTCAGACTTCTGCCCAAATTCAGCTTTAGAGTACGTGGCTCGAATCCCACCTGTCGGTATGTAAATCTCATCTGGTTTACAGCAGTCACATTCAGCAATACTTGGGCAGTAAGCATACTACGTTTCTGTGTAGTAACTGGTTAAAACAAAAATTGGAGTCTTGAATGCCATTCTGATTTCATTTACACTAACGTTAGTCTGGATGTCTTTGATTAACAAAAAGAAATCAGATACGATCAGTCACAGGGGTGGAGAATATTTTTCAACTCATTGGCTCAGACTCCAGCTGGATAAACTGGCATAATCTTATCAGCTTAAATGGAGGAAAACTATGGGTCAGCCGTGTCAATGGCATAGAGATACAATTCTCCTTAATTCAGGACTATGTGACTGTATCCACAGAGAGTATTATCCTCACTATATTTTGAGACAACAGTTTATGGAAACAAGACTCTGGTGCAGGTAAGCAGCTCAGGAGACAAGGCAAGGGGATGAGAGCCAAAATAATGGCATGCTCCTCTCTGAGCTGCACAATGCTGGGGAGGAGTGGGGCAACGCTTGGTCCTTGGCAGAACCGATACCAGACTCAGAAGTCTTGTGCTTTAGGCAAAGTTGTCATTGCCTGCAAAAACATAATTTAAGGATGCATAGCCCTGCTCTAACCTCTTCCTTTCCACTTCCAGAAAGCTGGAGCACAATTATCGTAATGCCAGGAGAGATTCTCGCTCCATAAAGAAAATCCCGAGCGAAGCACACTCCATGGATAGGCTGGTGCAAAGCAGCCAGGGGATGAAGATTTAGGGCTGCTGGCTCTCACAACAGCTGTAGTTTGGAATCCACGGTATAAAAGATTTAGCTTGTCTTACTTGTACTTTATTTATTTCAGTTACCCTTACGTTTTTCATATATTCCCATAGGAGCTGCCAATGTGTTTTTAGTTATTCAAATACGTGCGCGTGTGTGTTATATTTTCCATCTCCTTAGTTAAGAAGAATATGCTTCTTCTTTATGAAGCAGATAACTGAATTTGGATCTCAAACTATTTTTAACAAAGCAGCAGTTCATTGTGGCGATTACCACACATGCATATTAGAAGCCAAGTGCCAAATACTCCTGCTCAATTTCTTTAACAGCTGAAAGAAATCATTTTTTAAAATATTCTGTTAACAGCTGAATGGCTTTCCTTCAGGCTTCTGGGATAAGGTGGATATATAAGTTTGCAGCCTAAAATAACCAAAAAATAACCACAGCAAACAAAGACTTAAGACATAAAGTGATATCTATATTATAACTGTAGCAACCTCTGAGAGTAAATTACCCAGTTACAATAGTAATACTGTATATTTGTAGAGCAACTTCCATCCAGAGCCTTCAAAATGCTTCGATGGGATATTAGTCATCATGACATTCCTGATGAACAGTTGTCATTGTCCTCATTTCAGAGATCAAAACACTGCAACACATCGTGATTTAAATGACTTGCTAGCTTCACTCAAGAAATCTGTAGCAGAGCCATGAAACATGTCCAGATATGAGGACCTCACATTTTAAACTCTCAGTCTAAAGTCTTACACTTCAATGCAACATGCCTTTGTATTTGATCTTTGTCCAGAACTTCAAACTTAATTTAAATTCTCAGTTTAAAGTCTTACCATTCGTATACTGTGACCCACAATAAAACCCTGTTAACGTAGCTGGAGACTTTGTCTGAACACAAGATGAATATAACTTTCCCACAAATGTCTTTAACTAAATCATCAACACCTTGTTATTATATCACTTAGCATAGTATGCAAGGATCTCATAAATGGTATTAAAGTGAAGAGAGAGTTAAGTATGTGGCTTTACATTCTTTAGAGTGCTATATTAGTTTGTACTTCCAATCTGAGAGAGACCACTTTCACACTCCTCCTTGGAGGCACTAAAGGTTATGTGAGGCATGCACTGTCAGGAGGAATGTGTTTAACCAAGATCCAAAACATTCATTTCAATGGCTGTGTTTCTGTGTTCCAGTATAACAATACGAAGTTAGTTATGTCCTCCACTTCCCCTCCCTTCCAAATGTGGTAGATAAAAATTTTAGCAAGACATCTCTTTTAATCCTGGAGTGTTTCTCTGACAGCTGAAAAATACCCAAGATTAGCCTAATTGTCATGCTTGGTAAACACATGTAGGAATCATAGTGTGCTACTTTTTTCTCTCCTGAATATCAGTGCACTTCTCTTTGCTTAGAGACAGACATAAGTGATAAAAGCATCGACTTACCAGACCCTGAGATGTTGTGTTTTACTCAGAGGCTTTCAGAACAAGTTTGAGTTTCCAGTCCCAGGAGTCTGCACAGTAAACCTGTCTGAATTCAGTTCTCAGAGAAATAGCTTCTGTAAAGGAAGGAAAAACCTTAGAAGACTCTGAATGTTAAGGACTGAAATGCAGCAGGCTAAAAGTTTATGAAAAATGGACAAACTAGTGGAACTCTGGTAGAACTTTCACCATTTTAGCATAGCAATGATAAAAACAAACTTGCCCATACAAATGTCAATGTTTCTTGTCATACCTTTCCTGTACCATTATTTTAAATGATCGACAAGAAGGCACTGATATGTGCTTGTTTTTCCTCTTCCTGCAGTGAGGCATCAATACAAAAGACATCTTGCTGCCCACATTGTGGCAGCAGAAAAAATAAAAAGGAATAGCCAAAGTATGTTATACTGAATGTATCATAGAACCATAGAATATCCCGAGCTTGAAGGGGCCCACAAGGATTGTTGAGCGCAACTCCTGGCTCCACACAGGACCACACAAAACTCAGACCCTATGTCTGGGAGTGTTGCCGAAATGCTTCTTGAACTCCAGCAGGTGCCATGACCACTACCATGGGGAGCCTGTTCCTGTGCCCAACCACCCTCTTGGTGAAGAACCTTTTCCTAATATCCTAAAATCCTGATAACCTAATATCCTAATGTAAGTTAATGATCCCACTCCAACAACACTTGAAAGACGTGTTGTCCAAGACACCTGTTCAAGTTTGCAGCAGGAAAGAAACTCAGAAAGTTGATCAGCTCTCTGATACATTGGCATGTGTTTGATTCACTGTATGACATTATATACAGGGACTACAAAAATCATCATGGTTTAAAGTGGTATCTCTGGGTAGTCCAACAACCATCTTCTCTCAACTTTGGTGTAAAAGGCATTTTACTTTTATTTTTGTCAGAAGCTGCTATTGATAGATTTGCAGGTCATCAAGTAGACAGACAAAAACATTTCCCCAACTTTTCCTACCTGCTGACACTGAAAACCAGTTAGCAAATTTTCAGAGGTGACTATAAAGAACATGCTTACTATATAGCATTGAAAAAAAAATCACAAGTAGAAAAAGTTTTGTGTACGAGTACCAGAGCCAGAAGATTAATTCCACTGTGAGCCAAAGTGAAGGGCTCCAAATTTGTTGATGGATATGGCACATTTAACAGAGGAAAAGTTTTCAGATGGATATAGTCCAGGCCTTAAGAAGACAGGGACTATATTCTGTTTTTGTAGGACTTCCTCACGAAGATTCTGAAAAAAAATGGCTGCTGGGAATTAAACAGAAACAAAAATGGAGCTGCAGAAAGGATTCTCTCAGGATTCCATTAGTTTACCTGTATTTCTCCCTGGTTTGGTCACTGCAGGTTTGAGTTTCTTCAAAAAGACAAGCTCTTACAAAGCCAACAGCCAGAAAAACATAAGTCTAGTCTAGAAGTAATTTTAGGTAGACGAGATATCTAGTTCTGTCTGCACTGACACCCAATGTGAAGTTTCTCTTAGATGTTTTCTTTAGGTGAGTTCAAGCTCAGCAGGCAGGTTACAGACAGTCCTGAGTAGAAATGACTTCTACACTTGAGCCCAAGCTGCTTTTGGGGTCACCACGCTGTGTAGAAACAGGGATATGCAATGCCATCAGGGAAATACTCACTGGCAGTACCTGATGGAAATGAAGGATTGGCCTTAGAGATTTATAACACAGAAATACGAAATTCTTGCCTGCTGCTGCAGCCTCTTCAGGCACACCGTGAGCTTCAGGGGATGCTGGAGAGGCCATGGGGAAGGATCTGTGGCACTGCTTCTGGAGGGCATCTCCAAGTGTGCTGCACACATCTGCTAACAGGCTGATCCCCCTGCCAGTCCCTTGGAGGTTTCTTTTGGTTGCGCTGGTAATATTTGACATCCACTGAATTCCTTTCTGCCCTCTGAATGTGAGGAAGGGGAAAGCCCAACATCCTGGAAGAAAATAGCAAACTAATTCCGGTACGCTCATGAGCACCAAAAGGCCCCTTGTCTGCCTGGTTTACAGCTCTTTTTATCACCCTTCATGGGATGAAACTATGGGCCCTCTGTGAACCCTACTATTTTGAGTGAAATTTGCCTACAAGTGCATAACGCTTTTTCTGTTGCATACAGAAAACATAACCGTGGCCACACAGAACGGCAAACTGTGACGCTGCGTGCCCTTTCTGGCTGGCAGTTGTTGGCAGAACAAAACTATTTGCAATCTTTTCCACAGCTGCAAAGTAGCTTTTGTGTATTCATTTCTCCAGGATGTAACGCTGTTCAAAATACAGAATTTTTAAATGATGGCATCTTTTGGACCATTTGTTCGACTGTCGAAGCATTCCATCAGTTGCCTAAGAAATAAGATGGTGTAGGCTCATGCACCTTTGCAGGAGCTAATTTTCAGACTGTTTCAATTTATTCTGTGTGCGTACTGCTGGAGAAAGCATGCATGACATTTAAATGATTTCAAAAGGCATTAAGTTATGTGGCCGTAACCTGCAGGATTGTGCACAAGCCAGAAAGGTTGGGATTTACTGAAAGAAAATTGAGGTCACAAACGTTTCTTGAAGCCTGGAATGCTTCAGTTTGGGACTAAGATTCACTGCCTTCCTATTATCCCAGAACTGTAACATTTGGGAACTCAAAGTGCCTGGCATAGCGTACAGCACAATGCAGCCTACAAATACCCTGTGTGAAAAAATAATCTCTCTAACATCAGTCTCTTTACTGCCATCCAGAGGCAATATAGAACCAATATTAATAATAATTATGTGTATGCATCACACCAGAAGCAGAAAAAGTTGGAAGAATAAAATCAGCAAAGGACTTTCAGCCATCAGTAAAGCAGACAGAAATGATGGCAGGTGTTGCATGCACTGACTTTGCATCCCAACCACCAATAACTAAAATGACAATAATAAATTCTGAAATAAGATTAAAGGTTGTGTGATGTTAAGATTTCACCAGCATAAATTTGGGATTTATACTAGTCTACATGACTGAGGGGAAAAAAAAGATTATGAAAAGTATTTCAAACAAGTGCCAATAAGAGTTACTGGTCATTCCACATGGATCTTTTTATTTCTTTATATCTTTAGGTATTCCCATTCGTAATATCTGCATACTACCCCAACATATACTTTTATTGTTCAGTGTCCCCTCCAAAAGCTTAACTTGGAGAGAAAACTCCACTGAGCTGAATTTCTGCCAAAACAGAAGAAAGTTTTACAAAGCAGTAAGAAAGTGAAAATAGAGTTTTGCCTTGGAAATGCCCTGGACTGCCCACGCATTTGTAAGGGCGCTGCCACCACTGCTTGATAGATGTCCACATCAGCTACACAACAGTAATGCTCAGAGTGCACACTCTTGGACCATGGCAGGTGGGAAAAGGTTATATTATCAGCTCGTTCACATTATACTTTCAACCATCTATTTTGAAAACCTGTGAATTTTCAAAAGTTTACATAATTCTCCATATTTATTGTCCCTTTTCACATACATTGGAAATTACATTTGTGCTTTCCAAGCATCCATCTGCTAAAATGCTGCCCAAAAGGACAACAATAGATAGTTTATAAAAGTTTTATGCTTCTGCTTATGACACTAAACTCACTATTTGCTATTGAGTAACCTATGTGCAGAAACTGCTTCTGCAGGAGGACTGCAGCTCATCCCCACAGAGCGCCCAGCCCCAGCCCTGCCTCTGCTCTTACATCCAGCCAGCTGCTGCACTTGCTTTTTAATTCCTTTCACTCCAAAAGACTGACCAGAAATTTCTCTGTCCTTGCAAAAGCAGCTGCCACATGGACATAAGAGAGGCTGAAAAGATGAAGATAGTCTTACGCAGACTTTGTGTACTGAGTCAGTTCAGCAACGATCAATGTCACTGATCTTTCCACAAAATTTCATAAACTTTGCTCCTCCTTTCTAACCTACTATGTGATATGGCATTAAAGAAGCTTTCTCTGAAGAAGCAGTTTCAAAGCACTAGGCTGACAATAAAAACAACTTGTGATATCATCAGTACCACTTGGGAGTTAAATTAAGCATCACACAGATGTTCAAGTAAAGAATTGTTAAGTAAATAATTGTCATTGTTAGCAAGAAGGTCAGTGGATTTTATTACATGTTTTGAAGTAATTAGAATCCATTTTGATACTGTTATTTGCCATATTACCCTTCTCCATTTCTAGTTTACAAGGACAGAGGAGTTGCAGAGCCCTAGGCTGATTTTGGTTATTGAGACAAATTTCTGCAGAGGTTGAACTGCTAGCAGCACCCAGGCCCACAGGTTTAAAACTATCCCATTCTGGCTAAATATATCTTTGCTGTGAGTGCTGAGCAGACATCTCTTATGTTTGTAAGACTGTTTAAATTGCTGAAGTTAAATGCACACTTATATGCTGTGGGATTGTAGTCCATGGCAGTATTTTGCTTTCAAGTATGTGAGCGTAAAACATAGGAGTCAGTTATAATTTACAAATACACGTATAAAAAATCATACGTACAAAATACATACGTAGGAACCTGTTCTTCAAAACTTGTATGAACATTACTTAGTTGTTCTGATGGGTTACAGAAGATATTACAGACACTGAAAGCTCGGAATTTAAATGGTTGACATGATGCCCAACACAATTTTTGTTCTACGTACTTCTCTTTCCCATGTTCCTTGTAGAAACAATATCAAGGTGTAAGAAATGCGTACAGCTATGATATTGATATAGTGTAAACCTGAGAAAACATAGAAACTAGTATTACTGAATATCTCTTTCAGCACACTTTGTTGAGCCTTAGGAGTGCTAAGCGGGGGCAATCCTTCTTGTCTGATTACTACAATGCTTTGTTACATGGAGATGAGTTAAGGAGTCTTTTGTAGTGTTAGACTTTGTAATGTCTACCTCTCTGGGGTTGGGTAACACCTTTCAGATTTTCTGAAGACAGTTTTGATGCCTTAATTGCTATCTTTTTTTTTTTTTCCTTTTTTTTTTTTCCCTAGGCTAATTAACATCAGTTCTCAAAAATCTCCTGCAAGACATTGTAAAACATCACTTGTTAAAGAGATTGTGGGGCTTGCTCTTGACAAATGTGAAGTGACATTCTGCCAGTGTCTTTTGTAAGATCATATAAAGGAGCTGGTTCATCTACCAAAAAAAAAGAAAAAAAAGAAAAAAATCCCACCAGGAACCAGTGGAAAAGACAATACTCATCATACAGAGTCGCAGAGCTAAGTAAATGGTTCACACGTCTTGCTCACATGAGATGAAAGGGAATGAATCTGAATTCATTTTGCATTTGATCACAGACAAGGAATGCTCCAGATCAAAGTGTGCCATAATAATGGAGACTAACTAAAGGCAACTAGATCCAAAAACATCTGTCAGGGGTTTGATGTCTAAAAATGGAAATCCTTTATATTAATGTATTATTACATAACCACATGAGAACCGAAAGGCTCTTGAAGTCTTATTTTGTTTTCATGCATTGTGGTTGAGAAAATTCAACGAACATAACCCCCCCAGATAAATCTAACACATTGGGAGAAAAGAGAGTGAAGATAACAATGAGTCTTCAACCTCTGTTCTCTTCATGTATGATCAGGCAACATTTTAAAAAAGGCTAACTGGAGAAGTGCTGGTGACCTGAATTAAGCGTATCGGCAGCATAGGAAATGAGGTTGATGGTTGTAATCCAATTTTCAGTGGACAAGGGAGCACATCACAAAAACCTCCCCTACAATTAGCACTAATTGGCAACTTTTTTGGCAGTCTCTTTACAGAGGGCAGAAATTGAATGGACATGGAGATTAAACTGTTGTTTCACTCCTAGAAGTACTCTCTTCGAGCAACAGCTGTGATGTATTGGGAGGGCAATGTGGAAATAAATGCAGTGGTTTTGCCTGTGTTGTACCTGTTCCGGGGATGAGCAGACTCCATTCTTCAGGGTTGTCAAGGCAAGATCAATACAGGAATTAAGTTGCATTAGAAGAGTGAAAACAATCTTTTAACTCTTTAGCTGAAAAAGCTTAAATGATAATAAATATTTGAAAGCATGGTGAAAAAAATGTAAATAATTGAAAGCATAAGTGCAGAAGCTGAAGCTCTGCAGAAATGAACAAAAACGAGTTTGTCATTTTTGATGGGAGAGACATGTGTGCAGAAGACATCATCATTGCTTCCTTCCTTTTTATTCTGGGATCATTTATTCACTGATGCAATGCTTTAGCAAAAGAAAGTTGCATCTTTTTGAGCAGTCTAGATGTACAGAAAGACTGGTGCCTATTCCAAACCGTATTTAGGTTTCTGAATTTCAAACTGAGCTCAATCACATAGCTGGACCCATGTTGTTGACAGAGGAGGAGACATTTTGATGCAGCTACCCTTGATGCTGAAAATCTTTTGGAAGCTCTCAGGCTTTAGAGCAGCTTTTGGCTCCATAGTAGCTGGGTTTGTACCAGCACAGAAGTGACCCTCACGTTTCTGGGTGAGTGAAGCTACAGCATGGCACAGACCTTGATCCAACACACTGCCATGTGGCTTGCGAAGAAAATCAGGGGGTAGAGCAGAGTCCCATTCCTGACAGGTTAAATAATCTACTCACACTTGGCTGTAGCTCTCTATATGCTTGCTATTTCCAGGAAAATGTCATTCTTTTTCCCAGTCCTTACAGATCTCTGCAGTTTCAAGAAATGCTCATACTCTGCTTCTGTTGACATTAGTTTCTGTTCTGCTGACGTTATTTTGATTTATTCTAGGGGCTGGTCTCTTGTTTATCGCAGACCTAATGGAGCCTAGATTGCTGTTCTCTTGGCCTAGTCTAGCATCACTAATTTCTGGAAAGAGAACTTATTGCTTCCTGAGAGCTGTTTTATTTTCATGGGGATTTCTGAACTTCACAACTTTAGTGTCATTCAGTTTTGCAAGCTCAGCAGTTCATCTCTGATAGAATTTTCCTCTGTTGTTTTCTGCAATTATTAACTGGTAACAGTATGCTCAGAGAAGGCCCCAAACAACCTACGTGCTTCTCCTGCAAGAGTTTATTGCCTTCAGAAAACATAGAACAGGTGAACCAGGAGGATTTGACTAGAATTTTTGTTTGTGGTTGTCATCTGTTAGTGCTATGTCGCATTTTAGTTGAAGAAACCCTTCTGGAGTGGGTTTAAAAGAAAGGGAGGTGATGGCTTGGCAGAACCGTTCCATTGTCTCCTGCAAGTGGGAAGTACGCACAGCTCTTCTGAGGTGCTCACTCTTTGCAGTGTTTTGGTGTTCCCTTACATATCACAAAGTAAGAAATGTATGTAAGCATCACAATAGGCTACAATCAGTGAGACAGCAGGACAGCAAGCGCTATAAATAGCGACAGATTACACAGTGTTAACTTTTGCCAAATTGTGTGCCAAGATTTTGGTTATAAACCAAAGTCTGTGAGAGGGTTAGAGTAACAGAGAGCTATAACTTTAAAGACAGCAGCTTTCACTGAACGGGCCTTGTACATGGAGTAAGGCGCAACAGGGTTTGATCTACCCTGACAAAACCTCCCTTTTAACTTTTTTACACTCGGGTTTCTTTTAATTTTTATTTTATTATATTTTCACGGACAAGTTTTTTTAATGGGAAACAGGGAAGAAAGGATTTTTCCCATATTCTTTATGATTTTACCAAATTTTCAAAGAAAACAGAAAAAGGGTACACAGCTGCCTACAATGAAATAGCAAAATATGCTGCCTGCAGTAATTAGTTTCCATCCTTTACACCATAGTCTGCTTTCAAATATTGATCTGATTCTGCTGATGCGATTCACGTTCAGCACTCCCTTGCTTCATGTATTCTGTAGCTAGCTGAAATAATTAGGAATCAGTTCTTCACCGTGAGCAGATCTACTGAAATAAAGCAGATCGGAACTACTGGCAGGGAACAGCATTGCAGATAAGATTCATGGAACAATTTCCAAATTTTAAGCTCCATGTATGACTCAAATGCCAGTTTCTGGAAATGGATATTTGTATTTCCTTGAATGAGTGATTTTTTATATACACGTTGTTTCAATTTAACAAAAGCTGTTAATTAAATTCTATATTGTTCCATGGATGGGTATTATATATACTAGTACTCTGGGCAAGTATAAAAAAGTACTTTAATGAACACAGCTCTTTATGCTAACAACAGTTTCCAGACCTCTGGAATTTTGGGTCATTCTATTTGACCGTGCTTACAGCATATTTTTAGTGTCTTCTGACAGTAAATTATACAATTTATTATTAAGAAACAGGATGAGCTATTATGTAGAACAGATTTGTTTCTTAAATCAAAATGAATTTTTTTATTAAATTGCCAGACCTTTTAAAAACATGAGCAAAATAACTAACTAACTAACTAACTAACTAAATAAATAAATAAATAAATAAGGAAGATTTCCTATTCCTTTTACTTATTAAATTTAACTTGTTTCACACTGAGACCTACTCTGACCTCTGTGGCAGTAAGTTAATTCTCCTTATATAACAGTCCTGTAAGAGAACACAAGGATGAAAAATTCTGGCTCCATAAATTCACCAGGGATTCTGTCATTTCAGCAAGGCCAGGATTCGACCTAAATTGTCTACTGGTACAGAGATTGTCTTGTTCTGTCAGAGAGGCTAAACTGAGGAATGGTGAGGCTTTGCATTCATTGAGCTCTCTTTGCATTTGGTCACCAAACTCCACGAGTCCTCCCTCCTGGAAGGGCAACCAGGGCTATCTGCACGGGGAAGGGTGAGGCAGAGCTGAGGAAGCAGTTCTCACAACATGATAAAACAAAAACATCTACTTTTGCATAACATACCTCTTGGTGATCTTCGGGAGAGGATTTAGGGGAACCGTGTTGTTGAGAAAGGGCTGACTGAAGAATGATACCGAACCTCCTGGTCATTTCTGACCGTCCCCAAGCTTAGCATCTTCCTGCCCGCTTTGTTCTGAGAAATTTCTTCTCTACTCCTTCTTTCTCTCCTCCAACTCCTTCATTTTATCCTCAGCTGCTCTTTCTGTCTCCTGCAGGATATTCCCAAACTCCCATACTCTAGCACATGAGACTTTAGACTCTTTCTTCTACTGTCCAGGTTCAAAAAAATCTCTGATTCCAACCAATTCTCTGTTGATATTTCCATAAATGGGCAACTGTTCGGGCTTTTGCCTCCACATTGCTGTAATTCAGCAGATAACGTTTTAAAAGCAGCAGCCTGGTGAGCTAGATGCCAGAAGAAGCAATGTTGCCATTACCAGAGAGCATCCACAGGAGCTTTCAGCAATTCCTGCCAGCAAAACACAACGTTAGTTCAATACCTGTAGGTTTTGCTAAGGCATTTTCAAAGGCATATAAATAGCAAATAATTCAAATACTGAAACAACATCACATAGGGAAGAAATTAGGATGTTTTATTAGTGCCACATCCCTCCCTAATGTACAATTTATATTTTTGTCATTAGCAAGCAAGCAGTTTAGCATTCAAAGGAGCACTATTAACAGTAACAATAGAGTTCAAATAAATCAAGGAAATTATGTATGATGTACTGAACTTGGTTTTAATTCAGGGCTCCAAGCTGCCTAGATAGCTCCAATGCTTGTTAAATCCATGCAGGTTTTGCCCTCAATATGGTTCACATTACTCTCTGAGCATAGCTGAGCTGACTTGCTCTGGAAGTAAAAAATGAGAACTAATTCATAGTGAAGTCAAAGAGATACCGAACAATATAAACATAAGAATCTACTCTTTTTTTTGGCTGGGCTTCTGTAGCATCTGATGGCAAGTCAGATCATTATACAAGGGGATTTCAATTTCCAGAAACTGTTTAGGCTTGCTCTTTATTCTGGGTGCTTTGAAGGGCTTTGATAAACACGCAGAAAGGCTCTGTACATCGCTTATTTATACGTTACAGCACATTTCATGGAGCAACCCACTACACCATTTTGTTGTCTTTTCCCTGACTTTTATAACATATTTCTCTATGTTTAACTCTTCATCAAGTTCATCAACTAAATTTTTATAAGATAAATTCTTTAATTGTATTGGAAATGTTTACAACACAAGCTTTGCATGACTCCTTCAGTTGAGATATTTAATTTATTGAACTCAAGAGATTTACTGTGCTATCTGAAAATCCTCATTCTCTGAATCTTTTTACTGCTGTGCATTGACAGAAAAACTTTCTTTCTGAAAGCTAATTTTTTTTCATGGTGGCTCCTCCTGCTAGTGAATTAAAAATAACAAACGAATGTGAATTAGTGAAAATCCAAAGCCACTGTATTAAACTTTTCATTAGTATTTCTACAGTGTGCTGTAGTGTACAGTATTATGTTTAGCAATGGTTATTATAAGGCCAACAGTATAAGACAGCTCTTTTTCCTATAAAGTAGTACATTCCATGTAATTAATCCATAAAGGACTCCTCCCACTAGTGGGAGGACTCCACTCCCATGACTAGAGTCATGGCTTCTCTTCTAAGGACAAAGTTGCATACAAAGTCACTCTGCGTTGCAAAACTTGCTCAGGAAGCAACTTCTGATAAGCAAAGAAACCAGACTCCAAAGTAACAATATTTGGGTTTGGCTGCTTTAAAAAGAAGCCCAATCTCAGCATTTTTAACTTTGTTCTAACTTAAAACTTTTTTTTGCTTACTCTTGAAAGCTAAAGACTTTCAACTTTCATGTAATTAATTTGGAAAATCGTTGGTTTCATTTCTCTTTTAAACATTCCTGTTTTGTGTCTTCAAAAATATCTATAAGGTACTCTACAATGCATTGAAAGCAATATGTGATTATATTGATCCCTTTGACAGTGATGGGTTTCACTTTTAATGGGCTTCCAACCTTCTTCTGAAGATGCAATCAACTGAGCTCAAACTCTGACATTAAAATTGCCTCTGCATCTGTGATGCTGAGAGCCTTCAGCTGCCTTCCACCTGTCCAACAGGCAGTCATTCCTGCTTTGAGGACAGCTGTCTTCCTCTTAGTGGATTCTTCTTTTGTACTTTCAATGTCCTGGAATCTGTCCTCAGATCCATCTTATATAATATTCAAGAAGCGCAGTCAAACTCTTGTTATTTAGCCTTGGTATTTAGTAATTTCCTAAAATGAACTTAATGGCCTTTGTAACACTTACCAGACCAAGGGGTGAATCTACATCTTTAACTTCTATCATTACACTTAGCTGTTCTGATCTCTCTGAAATTCAGTATTTGTAACAATATTTGATTTCACTGTTTAGTGTCTTCTTAAATATGGAAAGGTTTCATTTATTCCACTAACACACGTATCAGGACAGGGAACTTCACTTTATCTGCTGTAATTTCACCAGTTTTACGTGGTTTTCTGCAGTGTAATGGGAAGAATATCTGGCCACGGATATTTTTTTATCTGAAACTATAAATTGTGTAATTCTGCTGGTACCTTGTGCCAAGGTAAGGAGCTCTTCGGGTCATACCCTCACAGCTCTTACTGGTCTCCTTAAGACTCCATCACATTATCACCAAGTCACATATTTGTTTCCAGCATGATCCATAATCATAAAGAACACCATTATTGTTCTGGCTACCTGACCTGCTTGGTCCTCCCTACATGGTGTCTAGATTAATCACAAGATTGGAAGCCTTGGAGGAAGAGAATGGACAAGCCTGAGTTTTTAAGCTCTTTGATAACCTAAAGCAGGAGAAGAACAAAAGATGGTCACTTCCCTTTGGAAAGTGCCTCCACATCTCCTAATGTTTTATTAAGGCATTCTGTTGGTTCAGCATAAGGCAGGTGGTACCCTGATGTTCTTAATCTCCTTTGTAAGCAGCAATCTGCATATTTCTTTCATCAGCTTGGAAGTAGAGCTAGCCTCCAGATCTCTTTAGGGAGAGGGAGAAAAAATCCACTTTCATAATTACATTTCAACCACAAAAAAGGCAAAGATAGGTGTGAGGAGAAGGGTCACAAAATCCTTTAAATGTCTATTCTGGTACATAAGAATGCAAGTCCCTAGGTTTTCCTTCTTGTGTGGGATCCTCTTCTATTGGGAAAAAAGTTCTTCCAGGTCCAGCTTCTTCACACCCATCTTCAGTCAGACTAGAACCCCATCTCTTGCTATCTCACCTCATATTGCAGGAGGGGCAGAAAATTCTGTGTATCCCCAGTATTAACAAGATTCAGAAAAAAAAATGAAAAAAAAATCCAGAAGAATTAAGTCGGTTCACCTGTCCTGGTCTCTTCTTTATGAAACATTTGAAGGTGTCCAATTGAATTCTGTTACACGAGCATCTTAAAAATATCTCTGACATCTCCATTGCAGGAATATTTGCAATGTCAATCTGATTCAATCACTGGGAGAGCTCAGAAGCAATTTTAATTTTGTATCATAATTTTTATTATTGTATTATAGCTTTTATTCTAGCCTTATCTGGTAATTTGAGCTTTATTCTTTAAAATTTGACATTTTACACCTTCCACCTGTATTCAAGTTTGTAGATTCTGTATGGCAGAAAACATGAAACTGAAGAGAAAGACTGAATGCAATTTCCAGACTCATTTACAACCTCCTCATCAATAGCCTCCTCATGCCTATAGCAAACTGAATTTGCTCAGGTACAATGACAATGAGAGTGAAAAAATGTCCATGTGAAGGACCAGTAACTCTTGAATTTAATTGAAATCACTTTTCCAAAAATTCTTTTCCAATATAACAAGACTGCAAACAGATTTATTTTAATCTTGAGAAAAATTAAATTCCTAGTAGCTATGAAGAGGAAACTAGAGGATTTCAGTCATATATGAAATTACTTCTGACATAAAATACCTTGTTCTCCAGATGATAACAGAACAAATGAGGAACTCTCCACCCTCACAGCTAGATTTGTCCACCAAAGCACAAATGCATTCGTTGTCTTTCAGAAAAGGATTTAAATATTCTTTTCTGCTCATGTAAGTCAAACATTAAACTTTTTAATTACTTTTGTTACTAAATATAAGAATTGCTTTTTACCAGTCCTTTAAGGTTTTTATTTTTTTTAATAGATAAAGTGTAAGATGAAAGATCCCTCATTTGAAGATTTTAGAGCTAAAGGATGTGATGTGGCACTGTGTTGGAAGTAGTGCAATCTTCCATACGTGCAGGGTCTAGAGAACAGCTGATTTTATCTTCTCTTACAAAAATGGGATCCGATGTATTGTGAATAAAAGTTTTAATAGTTACTTTGGTAGTATTAAAGCTGCTTGCAGCTGGCAAACTATTGCAACCCGCTACTAGCTGAAATCTGCAGCCCCGTTTGGGAACTCCACTTCTGCTGAATGGAAGAAAAAAGCCTGCTGTGCTTGGTGTCTTTTTTTCTTCCTTTCTGTTTAAAATTTTGCCTTGTTGCCCAATAAAGTGGCTCTGAGGCCTGGCCCTCAAGCCTATGGTGTTCTTTACAGCTCCAGCTGCAGTTTCGTGGCAATGTTTCAGCATTGTACAGGATAAAAAGAGCGCTCTGATTCAAGCATGTGGAAAGGAGATACACAATGTAAACCCACAACATATCTACTGCGCACCAAAGGGGGTTGCCACATGATAGCAGCAGTCTGCCAAATCCTCTGAACTTTTGGCATCTAATAATAGGGATGGTGCAATAAAAGAAAATCAAGGAAGGAAATTATTAGGGAGCTGGGAAAAGAGTAGGACTTATGTCACTTTCTGCAGGGCAAACTCTTTATCCCCCTTCATTAATGCAACGATGATCAGACTGATAAAGGCTTAGCTTGGAGTACATCTGTTGGACAATAGCTGCTCTTTATTTATCTCCGTTCGATGTATCAAAAAGCATAAAGAGAAGTTTACACTCTTCCTACACTCCAACCTCTCACCCCAGTCCCAGAGCCTGAAATTTTCTTTCCCACTGTTTTGCTTCAATTAGAAAGGATAGGCTCAAGTATCGCCTTTGTTCCAACTTCAGAGGGATGGTCCCTAGGACCTGCCGTAACCTCCAGCAAGAAAGAAAAATTGAGCACAGTAACCCGCAGGGCACTACAGATCCCAATAGAAAAACATGGGAAAAGCACACATGAAAGTCTTCTATGGCTAGTATTTTTTATAAAGGTGAAGAAAATATTAATTCATATCTTAAAATAAGTGTGGAAATAAGTAGCTGGGTAATAAATGGTTTTAAAGGCTTACTTACCAGCTATTATATTGAATTATTACGATAATTAGTAATAATTTTCTGACTTAGGCTTATTTTTGGAGATTTTCATGAGTGTGTCCAAGAAAATACACCTCTCAGGATCATCATCAAATTAACACCACAAAGAAAACTTTGGATACTTACTCTGAACAAACTTTATGTCTTTATAAAACTAATCCCAAAATAACAGCAGAGAAAACGATCACTGCTGGCACTGGCTCAACTTACTTTGCTAAATTCTGCTTTCAGGTGACGTGGCTGCATATCCAATGAATTCCAGGGGCATCATCTGACTTTTCTGATGTTTTTCAATTTGAAAACTGTTACATGGAAAGCCAATTATGTCAATGGAATCAGCTCAGACTTATTTAAGGGATGTAGAGTGTATTGTTATAAATAAAGGCTTTCATCATGCTGCATGAAGCTATGATCTCTCCAACTATCTCTGAACATGTGGCTTAATCTCCTTTATTCATTTGTAATTTTACTTCCCGTGTTTTCCCTCTGAGAAGTCTTCCAGATATTTGCAGAGTAATTTTTTACTTTAGTACGTTCTCATATTTCCTTTCCTCTCTTCATGCCTCTCTATTCCTCAACATCAATGTTATTTTTTTTCCCATTCTTTCTCCTACTTCATTTTTTTGGCTTTGTTTTCTGTTTGTTGTAGTTGTTTGCTTGTTTTTTTGATGTTGGGTTATTATGTTTTGTTTTGTTTTTTTATCTTTTTCACCTTACCAAGTGACCCGCTTTTTACCAGAGCTCTTCTGTCAAAATGACTATTTCTGCATCACTTGCAACCTCGGGGTGCAAGTAGTTCCTCCTGGACCAGAACTATCATTTCACAGCATTTTATTTTGATAGGGTGAATTTTGAGGAGAGAAAGAGCAACATCTGCTAGTTAAGAGGAAGACATATTATTATCTATCGAACCACAGTATCCAGCTAGACAGCCTGTCCTCAGGCACTAGCTCCATCTGGATCATTCTGCACCACTCAAACCCAGCTCTCTAATGGAGGCAAACAGCAAATATGTATGAACTTCAGTAACTTCACTCTCTTCATTGTTTAGAAATCCTTTGAGTTAGCCAGTTATTGCAGTAAGATGAGAGAAAGTCAGATGGAATTAATTTATTTGATTTATCTGTTTGTGAATAATGTCAAAGAAAACTCATTAACTACAGTATTCCAGTGGTTCTCTGGAAGGGAAGATCTAGATACCAACAAGCAAATCACCAGGCAGTTGTGAACTGTTTAGAAAACACTAGAGAGGAAAGGACATCAAAAAATATTTTGACAAGAGCTTCTGAAAAAATTAATTCAAGCCAATATGGATGCTGGTGATTGGAAACAAGACTTCCATAGTTTGATGGGAAGGATCATTAAGCAACAACTGTGCAAAACCACCAGGAGGGGGTTCAGTATATACATCATCTTATGACTTTTGAGCAACGCAAAGTAATTATTTGTAAATATTTTGCCATGAATAAAGCTCTGCCAAAAGGAACATAATTACAGAATGGCTTTGCTAGAGGTGGCAGTGCATTTTAGAAAGCTAGACGTGGATTATCTGTGGCAAGAGGTAAGTTTGTTGCAGCCAGGTAAATCATTCCCACCTTTTCACCAGCTGGGCAGTGAAAATTAAGAATCTAACTTCAGCAATGAAGCGAGAGCCCTGCCTGAACCCAAGACTCCCCTCCACCAACCATCCAAAGTAGGCACCATAAACTCACATGATACAACACTGGTTTTTCCCCAGAAATCTCTTATTTAAAGAGAAGAGGAAAACAAAGAACAGGAAGATGATATCATAACTGAAATTTTATGGATAGAAAGTATGTATGGAGAGACTTTAAGTGGGAGTCTTTTCTCCAGAACTCTTTTTTTCGAAAGTTTAATGCTAAGTAGGAATATGTCACCTTAGAGTCCCTCCATGGTTAAAGAAAATAAATAGGCACCGTCACAGGACCTATTCCCAATGTCTATGTTAGGAGAAAATGGAATCTGTATCTATAAAGAGAGCCCAGCTCAGCCTTGCAGGCTGTCAGTGACTCACTTGATTTAGAAGTCTCCCTCTCGGATGCCTGTTAGGGCTGATCACTCCTGTCCCTGGTCACTCGACAGGCTGCACAACGAGTCTAAAGCAGAGCCACAAACTGCAAACACATTTCTGCTGTGTCAAGTCAGAGCCTTAGCTGTGAGGGCACCCTGCCTTCCAGCAAACGTTGGGAACAGAAGTGGTGCAATCTCTGAATGGCAACTACTTCATAAAAATAAATTACATTACTTGTGCTAGAGAAAGAAAAAGTGAATATGCAGCTAGGCAAAGATGAGGAATTGCTGCCTAATTTGTATCTGTCCATTTCAGAAAGCAGTTTTCCTTTTGTCAGGCTGGCATGAGCGTTGCTTCTTTTGTGCCAAACAAGAATTTTCAGAGGGTTCAGAGCATAAACGAAAGGTCACACAAGTATAGTTTTCTTGCACAAAATCTTCAAAGCAAAGAGGCTGCTAATCACCAGGGATGAAGCCTAGCACAGCAGAAAAGCTTGAAACAGCTTCTTCAGAGAATGTTTTAACAATCAGCCCCTTTTCTTGGGGGGAAAGTAAGCACACAATCACAACCTTATCTAATAATCACTACCAAGGCCCTCGGCCCTCCCAGGGCAGCGCAAGGGGAGCAGCAGACCAGGGCTTGCTCAGCCACAGCCGCCAGCCTGGGGCTTCTTAGGCAGATACATTCTTCCTAAAAGAGGGCAGGAGAGGTAGTCTTCCTTTAAAAAAATAAATAAAGAGAAGGAGGTGTTCATGGCCTTCTTTTGCAGAAAAATCTGATGCAGAATATTTAAAATTAAGGGCTACGGTCTTTGCAGAAGGGCACTGGAAAATTCAAAAGGGTTTGCTGAACTATGGGGAAAAATCTGGGGAATTTTATATTTTCTTATTTATTTCTTACTGTTTTACTGTATTAATGTAAGTTTTTATTTTAACTTTGATTACTAACTTTATTGCAATAATGTAAAACATTTAACTTAAAATACAGTAACAGTAAATTTTGATGTTTATTACTGGTAACAGCTCACTTCCTCTGGAAGAGATGACTGAGAAGTAGTTGTAAATACCAACTGGAAATTTCTTCATACTGGTTACAAAGCAACTAATTATTTTTTATAACAACAAGAGCAGCTGAACAGCTCTGTGGAGAGGCAGGAACAGGGAGCTGGACTCCTTTCTACTTAGATATTTAGATATGCAGCAAATAATAACAGCTAATTTTCGTTTTCCAGTAATCAAAGACAATTAGCTCTGGTCAGACTAGGCAGAAATGAAAAAGGGTCAAGGAAGCATGACAAGGATCTTCAGAGATATTGAACCACTTTCCTATGGGAAACAAGTAAGCAGACAAAAACCTTCAGACTGGACATGACCGAGGACGTATATGGAAGCAGACTACAAAACCTTAAGTGGCCTGGGTAAGGTGAATGGGGAATTACTGATTACTGCTTAGGGCAGTAGGGAACCGTGGGGCCTCAAACGAGGGAGACAGGGATGGAAATGGTTCTTCGAAATAAGAACAGAGTCTAGGTCTCCTTTACTGCCCTACGAATGTCCTAGAGGCTAAATGTGGAGCCTTGGCCACTAGTCTCAAATGAATACTGATTATGGCCATAGATGAATATCTGTCTTTAAGCATCTAGTTCCACTTACTGAAAGGAAAGCAGATTTTTAAATATCTTGCTCATGGCAGATCTTTGAGTGTCTTGGTAAACAGAGCTTAAGATTAATGCAGCTTTTCTCAATGACATCGTTTCTGAATTGGAAAGGACTTTCAGTGACAGTGAATCAATGTTGTTGGCCGCTAGAAAGGCACTCTAAGAACCGATTTGATAGAACAAGTCCCCATGTGATGAAAAGTGTTTTTGTAAGAACTATATTACGTCTGAAAATGTAGTTCCCATAAGATCATTTAGTGCAGTTGCCGCATGAATATTAACTGCTGCTTCAGCGACTAACATAATCAGTCTCACTGGGGAAAACAGACATGGTAGTTTTGTTTATCATCAAAATGACTGAAAACATTCTTCCACTGATTTTAGCATCATTTTGACTATGCTGATCATTTAAGAAACTAATTTATTTATCGTAATATTTTGATACAGCTACGGAATGTTTTTTATATCAAGAAATGTATTGTAGTGAGGAAGGCAACCTTGTGCTTTCATAGTAGATAAAAAAGATAATTTCTGAAGGAATAAAACTGTTTCCTTTCAGCATTCTTAATCCAATGACAGTTACAGAGCAAGGACTGAAGGATATAAATAAAGAAATTAAATAGGATAAAAATAGCACATGGTTGTAAAGTGCAAAGTAAATGGATACAGAAGAAGGACCATTATATTTAATCAACTTTCTGAAGTTTGCGACAAGAAAATCATACAAAAGGAGGATTTTGGAGAGGAAAAAATGGTGTAAGTCTACAATTACTTCAAGATTACTGCCATTAAAGCACAAACCAGGCAAAAGGTAAGAACAATGCTTTCATTTACAGATAAAGGACAAGCAGGACGTTCTGCCCCGGTGCAAACATCAGTCTCTTTAAAAACCAAGACATTATGGCCTAGCTAAATGGAGTGCCAACTTATCCCCTCCTTGCAGGTCAGGCTGGGCTCCATCTAAACCAAAGGGATATGTTGAATGAAAGGGAGCCGTGCCTTGCTCTGCTCCAGCACCAGAATACAGCACAGGCAGTGCAAGAGGCTGAACTGGGAATTAGTGACGAGGATCAAAGGAAATGGAGCTGTAATAGTGGAGTCCATGTAGCATCAGAGCTACTGAAATGGGTAGTTCCATGAGGTCTCAAAGAAACAAATAATATATTAATCTCTGGTGTCATGAGTGTCATACACTGACTGAAACTCTCCCCAGCTCTGTGCAGAAATTGAACACATTTTCCCAGTTTCTGATCTAGGAATTTCTTTCCTTCGCAGCTGCCTACAATATTTGCTCACCACCTCTGCCATCTGATAGTTTTAATCTTTCCAAGGTTTCCATGGTTCTCTCTAAAAGAGCTCTATCTTTATTCTATTTTCCTTTCTATTTCTGCTGGAACAGCTTTTGTTTGCCCATCTTTCAGCAGCTTTTTATAGGCTGTTCTTTCGCATCCATAATTGAATCCAAAACTTTTACAAGAAAATGTCCCACAAGCAGGTCACTTTCCACATGTGCATCATCACGTTGTGGGTGGCTGTTTGAAGTACATAGTTGCTTTATCTTCCAATCTAGTAATCTCATTCTGTGTCCTCAGCAGCACTGTAACATCCTTACGTCCCGTCATCATTTTGGAAACATCTGTCCTTTTCTATATACTCCTGCAGTGCATTTTTCCTGCAATTTCTGGTTTCAGACTCTTATCGAGGAACCTCCGTACCGCAAATTTCACAAGCTCAGATGCAAATGTAGTATTTCAGAGCCAGATCATAGGATTCCAACTCAGGCATAAGAGGACATACTCATCTTTGTGGCGCCCAGGTTCTCAGACTGCTGGGTCCGTACTCTTGCTCGATGCTGCTAGGACTTCTCTAACACATTGCCCTGAGAAATGCTGCAGCAGGCTGAAACCAAAGACAAAGCCTGAACGAGCAACAAAGCATGCCTTTTATCAGCTACCTCCTGCAACACTGGTAGGACAGTGTCAGAGGAGCTTCTGTTGAAACACGTCTTGATTTGGGGCTAGGCCAGGCTCACAGCGTGCTGGGGCTTTGGCAGAGTGCCCCAGCAGCTTGGTTTAGCTGACTGCAAGGCACTGGAAGCCCACTGCTTTACTTAGGAATAACAATTCCACCAATAATGGAGCCCCGTTATCATTGTCATAAAAATAAGGAGGCTTTTGTGATAGTAAAAATTCTTAATAGGCTGTTTCCATTCTCTCGTTTTAAGTTTACATGGGAATATAGCTTACTAGCCTTTAACCTACGCCTACTCCCTCCACATAATAATGGGTTCACATTAAGTAAATGCCAAAGAAAACTGACTTCTAACATCTTTCGGACTAGATGATGATTTATTTTTTATTCCTAAATTTACTTCCTAAGTTTTCTTTTACATTACTTTCTGTCTCTTTTTAATCTTCTCTGATGATAAAATAGTCTGTTCCCATCGTTGCGGCTAACCAAGTCATCAAACTAGTGACCTGTCCTTATTCTTTCTAGTTCCCATCCCCTTGTTTTTTTTCCCACACTAACCATAATAAGATAATAAATTTTGTTTGTAATTAAATAATCCCTGAGTGAAGTCCATAAACAGTCTTTGCAGCAGGTATCCTTTCTGCCAGGGGAATCTCTCACCACTAAGCTAGGGGCTTGTGCTCCCTCCCACTGTCATCTATCACTACAATAAATCACAAATCCTTATTAGCAGAGTGGCACTGCTTCACAAAGATACATACAGGATAAATCCACCTTAGGATAAATAGGAAATGGAAGATCTGGGGTTGAATGTTCTCAGGTTGAGGAGAACAAATATGACAGGTTATTTGTTTGTCTTCTGCAACAGCATGTTTAAAGAAAGGAATGGCCGACCCACGAGTTTTGAAGAAACCATGTAGGCAACTGACAGCAGAAGTTACACAGAGTACAGATTGCAAATTCCAGCCTGGCACATGTCACTTTACAGCCCCAAATCAGGTAGCAAAATACCAACGGACACGCAGCTCTAGCTTCCGCCTTTCATGCACCACGTTCTGAGATGCCCATTTCTCCTCAGGTGTTGCGTGATGTTGTCCAAGGGCTTGCTCAGAAGCATGCTGAGAGCCACACGTCTTAGCATTAGATATTCCTAGGTGAGCATCACATTGACCATGTTTGGTTATGAAGCCACAGCTTAATTTTTTAGGTTTGCTCTAGTTTAATCAAACAGGTATTTCTTTCACTGAGATATATTCAAATGTAGTGCCATGTTGTACAATGGCACGTTGTACAATCCAGCACTGCTCACTCTCTGTATTACTTTTCATAATTCCAAAAAAAAAAAAAAAAGGAAAATAAAGTCAATTTATTATCAAATTAATTCAAGATTATCCATCACATGAAAAAAACACTCCGCATTGAAAATAATAATTTGACAAGCACCAGACAAGCCTGTTACTTTTCTTCTGACCCACGTACATTAAGATATGGAGCGTACTGGATTGGAATCAGGGGCTTGCTCAGCAGGCCACCATTTTCTTCTCCTTCAAGAAGCTCCAGAGTGCTGTCTGTAGACATAACTGCCTATGAACCAGAGAACTGGCTAAAATAATCACTGTCAGGCTTGTATTCAGCGTTTTGTCTGTCTTTCCTTTCCTTGTGCTTTCTTTTCACCAGCTACCATTGATATTTTGACTCTGAACTTTGCTGTTCAAAATCATCACCTGATGGAAACCAGAGAGTTTGTGGTTTGAGTTCTTCCTAATGCTAAACGGACTGAGGCTTCATGTTGATTCTATATCCCATCCTTTCCTCAGTGGGAAGAAACCAGACTTTCCGTTACCTCCAAAATACGAGAAGGAAACACAGGCACTAAATGATTAAATGCTGGGCTCTTAGGGGAGTTTAGGAGAGCAGCCAAAGGTCACGGTGGTAATATTTGGGAACTTGCATCTGCGAAGTCCCAGTCCAAAGCCTTCACTGCAGTTCATCCTTTCTGTTTCTCACAGGAGAAAGGTGCAGGTTTCAAAGAAGACAACATCAGGGCAACCTTATATCCTGCTCCGGGCTGCATTATCCCAAGCTGTCAGCCTTGCAGTGGTTCAGCCACCTGAAATGATTCCTTTCTGGATATTTCAGAAAATCCTTTTGAAGGAAAGGTGCTATAGCCCCCAGAAATAAGATCCCAGTGCTATTGCTGATTTAAATGAAAATCATTGTGCTGTCAGTATGTATAGTTACCTGGTTTATTACTTGGAGTTTTGGCCTTCCCTTTTCATTTGTATGAATATCTTTGATCTCAGTTAATACCTTCATTTGGAGGTTTAGACAGCTGTAGTGTAAATACAAGGGACAGCATTGTTTTCATAATGATGGGGGTTTTCTCACCTGCTATTTCATTTTATCTCATAATTCAGTTAAATCAGGTGTTCTTATTTTCATGAATCAGCTTTTGCTTGACAAAGCCCCAGTTTGGATCAAAAGAGCAGGGGCAGAGTATTTTCACTTACAGAATACTGCATTTAGCTCCAATTGCTCCTGTCAGTCACTTTCATTCAATTACCTCTCATAATTAAATGTTCATCTAAACAGGTACTGCAGGTGGCTACAAAATTAGTGAGTAATGGAAAAACGTAGAAATTTGAGATTGTTAGCTTGAATTTGTGCCCAAACTGGAAGCAAATTAAAGTTGCCATCTTAGGACTGCACTTTTTTTTTTTTTAATCTGGGATAATGACTATATACATTAAGACAAATTAAATTGTAAACTGAGGGCCAGATCACAATAGTCAGCTCCATCAGCTTTTGTGAACAAACATGATACTTTTCCTGATGTCAGTGATGATTAGATCAGGTTCTCAGGCTACCTCTGAATAACAGTTGGTCCCTTCATGCATGTTCAATCAAAATAAATTACTAATTTTTATTATTAATAAATTATTAAATTAAAATAAATTATAAATAAATTTGGGGCTACTTATGAAAAGAGTTTATATATGCAGAAGAGCTGTAGTACCCAGTTGTCTCAGGATCTATTTTTGTTTGTTTGTTAAAGCAGTGTGAATATCAATGCCATCATATAGCAATCCTGGGCAGAAGAAGCCGCATCAGAAATGTGAAGGTTCCACAGTCAAATGCACAGAGTTAGAAAATGCCATTAAATGTCATTGTGACTCTGTGTTAGGAAATAACCTCCACAATACTGCTATATCCTCTGCTTCTTCAGGTCTGGGATCTCATTCAGGGGACAGAGAAGCCATAAACACCAGGCAGACAGCTACAGAAAATAGTCTTCAACATGCAGAATTCAGTGCCCTGCTTTGGGCTCCATGTGAGAGTTCAAACCCTGCTCTGAAGAGATTTACTGACTTCATGGACATTTCATTATATTATGGCACCATCCATGCCTCAACATGCTGTAAGCAATTTTTCACAAAAACCTCAGAAACTGAAAGAATCATTTATTTTCAGAGAGGGGAACAGAAACTAAAGGAAAAAAAATCTCCATTGGCTTTAGGTGCCCAATCTGATGTTTACAGTCAAATTTTCACAGTGAACAGCAAAGGTGTCATTGCTTTCAGCAGCAACTCACCACTCGGCACTTTGCAGATGGGATTCCCTGGTCCCTAAAAAGCTTCCCTTAAGGGGGAGGATACATTTGTAAAAAGTCTGCGGGTAAAAACCTTGAAAAATATTACATAGGAATTCTGTGCTGGAGGCAAGGACAGAATGAAGTCCCACAACACTCACTCCACTGCTGCAATTCCACATTTTACAATTCTGTATTCAACTGCCTGAAACAAAAGGCCATTTTTCCTTTCTGTATAGACCCCTCCACCATAAGCAGAGATCACAAGACAAAGCCTCTTTCACTGCACAATTCTTAGTCTTCCTCAGAACTTGATCCATCCTTCCCATTTTCCTGTGGGAAAAATAATTAATAAAGGACTGTATAATAACAGAGATTGAATTAAGATTGTGCAGGGAATCTGAGTTTCAGTATTTTTCTTCTTGCAACCATAATATTCTTTTAATGTGCTTTCTAGGCAGCAATTTCCTAAGCTTTTAAGAAAAGCCACACAAACCCAAAAAAATTCTTTAATGTGGAATTGCAAATTATGCATACACATAATCTTCCTATGTACACAGCAAGGTTAAGAGCGGGCTCAAGGCTGGGAAAGCCACGCCTGGTCTGCCCACATCGTTGGCTGTGGACTCCGTTGTAGCTCAGCTGAGAACATTAAAACTGCTAAGAAAAAGCCACCCTCAGGGTATCTGCGAGTGGATGAGGCTGAAAGTGTGCTTGGCTCAGAGTATTTCTGATCCATCCAAACTGGGTGAAAGACATTGGCTCTGCTCTAAAACATCTAGAACATCCAAACCTTCTCCTTTGGGAGGTCTCTGCAAACAGCTTTGTGTTGGGCCTCCAGGCAGAAGCAGCTCTGAAATACTAACAATACCTCAACTTCTAAAGGAAAACACTCACTATTTTATCTTGAATTTCTTTGTATTCCTCTCAGGTTTTTGCCCTGAAAACCTGTTCTTTATCTTGTAAATTATATCACATCTAAGTCCCTAAAAACAGTTTTGCACATTTCCTGCCAGTCTCAATACTATATGGATCACAATAATCTAGTAAATTCCAGTAAACTTTATATAAACTACTCTGCAAGAAAATTGAAACAGAGGTAACATCTACAGAATGATTTTGTATGATGTGCTGTGAACACTGCAGAGCAGCATATTTATTTCAGAGTTCATTAATAAGGATTTTTTTTTTTAGTTTATGTAACTGTTTTTAAATAGTAATTAAGCCATAAAAATTGAAAAAACTGCAGTAAATTGTGCCCACATTCTGACTCCTGTTAGGCACTGTCATGCAAATTGTCTTACTGCAGGAGAATAATAATCTGTATGTAGTTGAGATAAGCAGCTCCATGTGAATGTGGGGATCCAGCGCAGAGATCTTGCTGTGAAGGAGCCTACAAAGAGCCCTGAAAAAGCCTTTCTGCCTCAGATGTTCCAGGGAACCAGAAACAGGGCAGAGAGCTTTTCTGAAGCATACATATGTGTGTACATCTGTATGTGCGATCTCTACTGGAATCTGATTCATATGAAATGGATCAATCTGATGTTCTAGAAATAAGGAATGCATACCAAATTATTTTATAGCAAGCATGTGTCAATGCACTTTTAAAAACAGAGAATTCAAGCAATGTGACACCACTATTTTCACAGCTTCTCCTCCATGCTCATCTCTGGAAAGCAGCAATTCTTTTGACTGAACACCTTGTTTCAGAGCACTTCATGCCTACATGGGTCTCTAGTGTAACCTCTGTGATTAGGCTCCAATGCACATAAAACCAAATGCCCTTTCCACACGCATACTTTTGGTAAATTTGTCTGTCTGGCTCTGATTTTAACTCAGCATTCCTATACAGCCACATGATGGTCTTTCATCAAGAACCTCAGCACAATATGCTGTTTTATTCTTTACTCGTTAAAAATATGACAGTCTGGAAATCTACTCTTTAATGCCTAAAAGCAATTTAAAGCCTCGAATCAAATTTCTTGTGATGTTTTTACCTTGGATGGACAATTATGCGGATAATAAACTGAGTTATGAATTGTTGTTTCACCTGCACAATTTGTCTGTCTGAAAATAAGAATGTTAGAAGACACAGCAAATTGCTCATATATTACAATGGAGAACATAAAAGGGGCCAGTAAATACCAGCGGTTCAGAAGGCAGCTGAAGTTCTGACAGTAGAAATGCTAATCTGTTCTTTTCATGTATCCTTTTTCAGCATTATAACATTGGAAGAAAATTATGTTAAAAAGTAAAGATTGGATGTCACAAAAGAAAGATCTTTGATATATTTTTTTATATTCTTTCCTGATGTTAGCTTAAGAGGCCACAGCATAAAACATAGTTATCCCACACAGTAAGGGATTTACCTTCCACATCTGCAGTGCTTTAATATATGGGGCAGGAGGAAGAAGCTTTCAAGGATGAAAAGTTTTCACATTCACCTGATTCTCATTTTTCAATTCATTAGAATATTTTATATTCTGAACAAAATGCCACTTTTTACTTCATTTTGGGAATAGCACTTCATCTCTTTGCTTAACTAAGCCTTAAAAGCACTCAAGACAAACCTGTCCTTTGAAGATGACAAATCACTTCACAGTTCCTGAACACAATCAGCATCAAAAAGGTCCTAAGAGAAAAAGCAAGTATCACCTGTAGGCCAGCTGCTTTGCCAAAGCCACCACACCAGCCTTCTGCAATCTTACTTTTCTTGTTTGTTAAGGTCTTTGTTGTATAATTTCAAGCAGGACAAGCTCTGGGAGTTGCTGGGTCTGCCCTTTCTCTGTCTGACACGCTCGAGACAGGACTGGAAAGCTCTCAAGGGTTGAAGAGCTAAGCTCAGCAAGAAAATGAGGCAATAACTTTCTGAACCTATGTCCCTACCGCAAAACTGATTCTCTGTCCTGCAGTTTTACTCTACATAGCTCTTTCCATACCAGAGATGGGAACGGGATGAAGGTAGTCCACAGGCAGTAGAAGATGAAGTAGATGATGAAGGTAGTCCAAGGCAGTCCACAGGCAGGGGTAGGCATGGATGGATGCTAAAGAAGTGTGGCAGGTTCTTTGACTGGAATGGTTAGAATTAAAAGGTCACATTTTAGCTTAGAAGGGCACAAGGTATTTGCTGCTTCCTACTATGAAGACACTTTTCAGCATGTAAGAGAGAAGAAAGGTGGAAGGTGCTGTTTCACAGCTGCTGTTTCAGAAGATGGTTTCCTTCTTTCAAGCAAAGACAACAGTGGGTCAGTACAAGCCAGACTCTGACATAGAACATGTGCAAAGAAATACTGAGTTAAATGGGGCTATGCCAATTTACCCAAGCAGATCTAATTCTCTTACTTTCTTACTGACTTTCTCTCCCTGTATTCTTCACTTCTTGACACCACTCATTTACAGGAGCTACTTCCTTCCTAGGCCATCCCTCTCCCACCATTCCTGCCTTTCCCAACATGATTCTGCAGTGTATCAATCTAACCAGTAGCCCCTTCTGACAGAGCAGTCATCCCAGCCTCCAAAATCATCTCCTCGTTACCCTTAGACCAGCCGTGGAAAGCACCCACCCCAAAATCCACTTAGGTGACAGAGGACCTGAGCTTGTACTGCTCTACCCACCCTGAGACACACTCAACCCACTTGGCTTGGGAGGCGACCTGAATAAAAGAGAGGTGGGGACCTTTCTGTCTTTGAGAGAGCTTTTAATTTCATGAATTATATTGTCTTTTGTTTTTGTTTTTGTTTTTCTTCTTGGGGAAAGCAGATAGGCTAGAGCTCATTTACAGTAACATTATAAAATACATCACAGGCACTTCTGGGAGGATAAGGAACTGATGGGCTGCTTGAGGCTTTGGTAAAATGCCTGAGTGCGTGCTTACGTGAAAAATGTTGTGAAACAGAAATCTACTCTTTGCCTTGGACACACTCGTAGATGATAAGCACTATCTGCATCAGGAGTCTAGCCAGGGCTTACAGCTGGTGCGAGGTGGTGAACTCTGCCCTGTAGTTTTCCAGGATTTTTCGGAGTAATTCAGTTTAATGATTTGGCAGCCATTTAGCTAACAGGCATTATTTGCAAGGTGTAAAGAAGGTGGCTGTATGAAGGAAGCTGGTGGAAAGTCTGTTTGCAGCATGTGCCTTAAATGCTTTATGAGGGAGGTAATGAGGCTCTGTCAGGCGGCCATGCCAGTAGGGGCTGCCCCCGGGGTCTGTCAGGGCCTGTCCTACAGCCAGAGGCCAGGTGGCCAGGGGCACTGGGGCAGTCCCAGCCCTGGCACAGGGCACGTGGGGACGGTGCCAGGCCTTGGCCATGGGACATGGGCCTGTGTCCTGGTTCCAGTTAGGACAGAGTTAATGTTCCCTCATAGTAGCTGGTAGGGTGCTATGTTTTGGATTAGGATGAGAAGAGCGCTGATAACATGCTGATGTTTTAATTGTTGCAGAGCAGTGCTTACACCAGGCCAAGGACTTTTCGGCTTCTCGCTCTGTCCTGCCAGCGAGCAGGCTGGGGGTGCAGCAGGAGCTGGGAGGGGACAGACCCAGGACAGCTGACCCAAACTGGCCAAAGGGGTATTCCATACCATCTGACGTCATGCTAAACAATATATAGGGGTGGCTGGCCGGGGTGGGGGGGCCGGCTGCTCGGGGATAGGCTGGGCATCGGTCAGCGGGTGGTGAGCAATTGCATTGTGCATCACTTGTTTTCTTACACATTATTATTGTTAATACTATTACCATTATCACTATTATTATTATTATTGTTATTATTATTTTCCTGTCTTAATAAACTGTCTTTATCTCAACTCACAGGCTTCACTTTCCCGTTTCTCTCCCCCCATCCCAGAGAGGGAGGGGGGAGGGTGAGCGAACGGCTGTGTGGTGTTTAGCTGCCAGCCGGGTTAAACCACAACAGTCTTTTTGGCGCCCAACGTGGGGCCCGAAGGGTTGAGATATCGACAAATCTGACCAGAGTGTGTTAAACTAAAATTGGTATAAGTATTGGACCTGCTTAATAGTTGCTAGTCACGATGTTGATTGCCTTAATCTCCAGTCTGCTGTACCTGTATTCCAAATTGAGTTTTATGGTGCGTTACTTTCTGTATGTGCTCCCTGTTGCACTGTTTATCCTTTCCGGGCCCTGGTTTAAGATCGTTATGGTACTGTGCGGTGTAACAATGGCTTATGAAATGATGAAATATCTGGTCACGACTTTAACCTGGTATTTGTACTCAGCACTGACGTCGACTCTATACTTTGGAACCCATATCTCGGAAACTATTAGCAATTACACCTATTGCCTGTTTTCGTTAGGGAGCCAATCTGTGAAGGGGACAGGGGAAGACATGTTTCCCTACCTGTTCACTCTCCCTTTCTCCTTCACCACCACTCTCTTATCCCCCGAGTTAGTTACGGTGGTTCTCCGAGATGTTGAATATCCTTGGGATACTCAGACCAGCCTGCTCTTGTTGTTATGTCTCCTGAATGCGCTTCAGATTTTGTGGAGGGTTAAACAACTACTTAGGAATCTCATCCGGAGATCTGTCTTGAGGCGGGATAGTTGCGAGTGGCAGGGAGTGTGGGAGGATATGGGCAGGTTTCTAGAGCAGTGGTCACCTCCAGTGTTTTGGACATTCACCCCTGAACAACTGCAAAATCCTAAAAAGCTGGCAGAATGCTTGAAAAAAAGGTGTCATGACTCTGGCAGTTCCAAAGTGACACAAATCACTGTAGCGTGCTGGGGTCTGGCTTGTGCCTATCGAGCTGCAATTGATGTTATTAGCAACCTAGCTCCAGCTCCTGCAGCCGCTCCAGCTGCAGCTCCTGCAGCCGCTCCAGTTCCAGCTCCTGCAGCTACTCCAGCTCCAGCTCCTGCAGCCGCTCCAGTTCCAGCTCCTGCAGCTACTCCAGCTGCAGCTCCTGCAGCCGCTCCAGTTCCAGCTCCTGCAGCTACTCCAGCTCCAGCTCCCGCAGCCGCTCCAGTTCCAGCTCCTGCAGCTACTCCAGCTCCAGCTCCTGCAGCCGCTCCAGCTCCAGCTCCAGCTCCTGCAGCCGCTCCAGTTCCAGCTCCTGCAGCTACTCCAGCTCCAGCTCCTGCAGCCGCTCCAGCTCCTGCAGCCGCTCCAGTTCCAGCTCCTGCAGCTACTCCAGCTCCAGCTCCTGCAGCCGTTCCAGTTCCAGCTCCTGCAGCCGCTCCAGCTCCTGCAGCCGCTCCAGCTCCAGCTCCTGCAGCTACTCCAGCTCCAGCTCCTGCAGCCGCTCCAGCTCCTGCAGCCGCTCCAGCTCCAGCTCCTGCAGCCGTTCCGGCTCCTGCAGCCGCTCCAGCTCCAGCCCCTGCAGCCGCTCCAGCTCCAGCTCCTGCAGCCGCTCCAGCTCCAGCTCCTGCAGCCGTTCCGGCTCCTGCAGCCGCTCCAGCTCCAGCTCCTGCAGCCGCTCCAGCTCCAGCTCCTGCAGCCGCTCCAGCTCCAGCCCCTGCAGCCGCTCCAGCTCCTGCAGCTGCCCCAGCTCCTGCAGCTGCCCCAGCTCGTGCAGCTGCTCCCACTCCTGTGGCTGGGTCAGAGAAACGAGCTGTAGCAGTGCAAGTTGACCCCGCAGAGGGTATTCCAACCCCTGTGGCAGACCCTGTGGCTGGGTCAGAGAAACGAGCTGTAGCAGTGCAAGTTGCCCCTGTAGACAAGGTGAAAAAATGGTATAGAGGCTCAGGTCGTTTAAAACGCAGACAGTCTTCTGCTAAGTCTGGGCGAAGTGAAGACGAGGCTGGGCCATCAAAGGTGCAGGAGACTGAAGATGAGGATGAGGATGGCGAAAAATCAACAGTAACTACCCGGACTCCATACCAGCCATCAAAGGTGCAGGAGACTGAAGATGAGGATGAGGATGTCGGAAAATCAACAGTAACTACCCGGACTCTACACCGGCCATCAAAGGTGCAGAAGACTGAAGATGAGGATGAGGATGTCGAAAAATCAACAGTAATTACCCGGACTCTATACCAGCGTGAGCTACGAGATGTGCGAAAAGATTTTGGTCGCTGTATAGGCGAGCAGCTTGTCACCTGGCTGCTCCGGTGCTGGGACACGGGAGCCAATTATGTGGAATTGGAGGGCAAGGAAGCCAGGCGGCTGGGATCCCTTGCTAGGGACGCATGCATTGACAAAGCAATTGGAGATGGAGCACAATCTCGCAGCCTCTGGAGGCGTCTCCTGTCAGCTGTGAAGGAAAGGTATCTCTTCAAGGAAGAACTTGTATGTTTACCAAGCAAATGGACCACCATGGAGAAGGGAATTCAGTACCTGAGGGAATTGGCCGTACGGGAAGTAATTTATAAGGACCTAGATGACGCACAAACATCCGCAGATCCAGATGCAGTCCAGTGTACACCACCCATGTGGCGGAAGTTTGTACGGAGTGCCCCATCATCATATGCCAACTCATTGGCAATACTAGCCTGGAAAACGGAGGAGAATCCCACAGTGAATGAAGTGACTAAAATACTCCGGCAGTACGAAGGAAATCTCTCCTCTTCCCTAAAGGCCTGTGTCTCAGCTGTGGAGAAACTCTCTGAAGAGGTCCACCAACTTAAAGAGAATTTATCTTCCCCTCCACCTGAACGAACCAGTGTCCACCAGCTAAAAGAGAATGCTTTAGAGAAACTTTCTGAAAAGATCCACCAACTTGAAGAAAGATTATCTTCCCCTTCACCTGAACGAACCAGTGTCCACCAGCTAAAAGAGAATGCTTTGGAGAAACTTTCTGAAAAGATCCATCAACTTGAAGAAAGATTATCTTCCCCTTCACCTGAACGAACCAGTGTCCACCAGCTAAAAGAGAATGCTTTGGAGAAACTTTCTGAAAAGATCCACCAACTTGAAGAAAGATTATCTTCCCCTTCACCTGAACGAACTAGTGTCCACCAGCTAAAAGAGAATACCTTGGAGAAACTTTCTGAAGAGATCCACCAACTTAAAGAGAGTTTATTTTCCTCCCCACCTGTACAAACCAGTGTCTCAGCTATTAGGGGTAAACGTTCATCTATGCAAGGAAGACAATATGGTGGGCACACACACCGCGCCACCCTGTGGTTTTACCTACGTGACCATGGAGAGGACATGAGAAAATGGGATGGAAAATCTACTGCGACCCTAGAGGCACGGGTACGTGAATTGCAAAGGAAAACAATTGGGAAAAAGGAGTTCTCTGAAAGGTTTGCTGCTCCAACTTCCAGCAGGCAGTCCTTTAAACACAGAAATGAAGATTCTGACCAGGACTAGAGGGGCCCTGCCTCCAGCCAGGGGGAGGAAAGGGACAATCGAGTTTATTGGACTGTGTGGATTCGATGGCCTGGCACGTCAGACGCACAGAAGTATAAGGCTTTGGTAGACACCGGTGCACAATGTACTCTAATGCCATCAAGCTATAAAGGGCCAGAGCCCATCTGTATTTATGGTGTGACGGGGGGATCCCAGCAGTTAACTGTATTGGAGGCTGAAGTGAGTCTAACCGGTAATGAGTGGCAAAAGCACCGTATTGTGACTGGCCCAGATGCTCCGTGCATCCTTGGCATAGACTATCTTAGAAGAGGATATTTCAAGGACCCAAAAGGGTTCCGCTGGGCTTTTGGCATAGCTGCTTTGGAGACAGAGGACATTAAACAGTTGTCTACCTTGCCTGGTCTCTCAGAGGACCCTTCTGTTGTGGGGTTGCTGAGGGTTGAAGAACAGCAAGTGCCGATCGCTACCACAACTGTGCACCGGCGGCAATATCGCACCAACCGAGACTCCCTGAGTCCCATCCATAAGCTAATTCGTCAACTGGAGAGCCAAGGAGTGATCAGCAAGACTCATTCACCTTTTAATAGTCCCATATGGCCAGTGCGAAAGTCTAATGGTGAGTGGAGACTAACAGTGGACTATCGTGGCCTGAACGAAGTCACGCCACCACTGAGTGCTGCAGTGCCGGACATGCTAGAACTCCAGTATGAACTGGAATCAAAGGCAGCCAAGTGGTATGCCACAATTGATATCGCTAATGCATTTTTCTCCATCCCTCTAGCAGCACAGTGCAGGCCACAGTTTGCTTTCACTTGGAGGGGAGTCCAATATACTTGGAATCGGCTGCCCCAGGGGTGGAAACACAGCCCTACCATTTGCCATGGACTGATCCAGTCTGCGCTGGAGCAGGGGGAAGCTCCTGAACACCTGCAGTACATCGATGACATCATTGTGTGGGGTGACACTGCAGAAGAAGTTTTCGAGAAAGGGAAGAAAATAGTCCAAATCCTTCTGAAGGCCGGTTTTGCCATAAAACAGAATAAAGTTAAAGGACCTGCACGAGAGATCCAGTTTTTAGGAATAAAATGGCAAGATGGACGCCGTCAAATCCCAATGGATGTGATCAACAAAATAACAGCTATGTCTCCACCAACTAGCAAAAAAGAAACACAAACTTTCCTAGGTGTCGTGGGGTTTTGGAGAATGCATATTCCAAATTACAGTCTGATTGTAAACCCGCTCTACCAAGTAACCCGTAAGAAGAATGCTTTTGAATGGGGCCCTGAGCAACGACAAGCCTTTGAACAAATTAAGCAGGAAATAGTTCATGCAGTAGCCCTCGGGCCAGTCCGAACAGGACCAGATGTAAAGAATGTGCTCTACACCGCAGCCGGAGAGAATGGTCCCACCTGGAGCCTCTGGCAGAAAGAACCTGGGGAAACTCGAGGTCGACCCCTGGGGTTTTGGAGTCGGGGATACAGAGGATCTGAAGCCCGCTATACTCCAACTGAAAAGGAGATATTGGCAGCATATGAAGGAGTTCGATCTGCTTCGGAAGTGGTCGGTACTGAAGCGCAGCTCCTCCTGGCACCCCGACTGCCGGTACTAGGCTGGATGTTCAAAGGAAGGGTCCCCTCTACGCATCATGCAACTGATGCTACATGGAGCAAGTGGGTTGCACTGATTACTCAGCGGGCTCGAATAGGAAACCCCAGTCGCCCAGGAATCTTGGAGGTGATTATGGACTGGCCAGAAGGCAAATACTTTGGGATATCACCAGAGGAGGAGGTGGTTCGTGCTGAAGAAGCCCCCCTGTACAACAAGCTACCGGAAAATGAGAAGAAATATGCCTTGTTCACTGACGGGTCCTGTCGTATTGTGGGAAAGCATCGGAGATGGAAAGCTGCTGTATGGAGTCCTACACGACGGGTTGCAGAAGCTGCTGAGGGAGAAGGTGAATCGAGTCAGTTTGCAGAAGTAAAAGCCATTCAGCTGGCTTTAGATATTGCTGAACGAGAAAAGTGGCCAGTTCTCTATCTCTATACTGATTCATGGATGGTAGCAAATGCCCTGTGGGGGTGGTTACAGCAATGGAAGCAGAACAACTGGCAGCGCAGGGGCAAGCCCATCTGGGCTGCGGCATTGTGGCAAGATATTGCTGCCCGGGTAGAGAACCTGGTTGTAAAGGTACGCCATGTAGATGCTCATGTGCCCAAGAATCGGGCTACTGAAGAACACCAAAACAACCAGCAGGTGGATCAGGCTGCTAAGATTGAAGTGGCTCAGGTGGACCTGGACTGGCAACATAAAGGTGAATTATTTATAGCCCGATGGGCCCATGACACCTCAGGCCATCAAGGTAGAGATGCAACCTACAGATGGGCTCGTGATCGAGGGGTGGACCTGACCATGGACACTATAGCACAGGTTATTCATGACTGTGAAACATGTGCTGCAATCAAGCAAGCCAAACGGTCAAAACCTCTTTGGTATGGAGGACGATGGCTGAAATATAAATATGGAGAGGCCTGGCAGATTGATTACATCACACTCCCTCAAACCCGCAACGGCAAGCGCCACGTACTTACAATGGTGGAAGCAACCACCGGATGGCTGGAAACATATCCTGTGCCCCATGCCACCGCCCGGAACACTATCCTGGGCCTTGAAAAGCAAGTCTTATGGCGACATGGCACCCCAGAGAGAATTGAGTCAGACAACGGGACTCATTTCCGAAACAACCTTATAGACACTTGGGCCAAAGAACATGGTATTGAGTGGGTGTATCACATCCCCTATCATGCACCAGCCTCTGGAAAAGTTGAACGATACAATGGACTGTTGAAGACTACACTGAAAGCAATGGGTGCTGGGACATTCAAAAATTGGGATACACATTTGGCAAAGGCCACCTGGTTAGTCAATACCAGGGGATCTGCCAACCGAGCTGGACCTGCCCAATCAAACCTGTTACGCACTGTAGAAGGGGATAAAGTTCCTGTAGTGCACGTAAGAAACATGCTGGGTAAAACAGTCTGGGCTACTCCTGCCTCAGGAAAAGGCAAACCCATTCGTGGAATTGCTTTTGCTCAGGGACCTGGATGCACTTGGTGGGTAATGCAAAAGAATGGGGAGGTCCGGTGTGTACCTCAAGGGGATTTGATACTGGGTGAGAATAGCCCATGAGTTGAATTGTAGTATGTTAATTATTATATAATAATGTATGTCATCACTACCATGATTGCTATATATCATAGATGAAAATGGTGATTAATTAGAATGTATTGGACAGAGTGTAACCTGAGCATGACATAAATGGTATGGAATAAGGGGTGGATATCTGTCCTGGTTCCAGTTAGGACAGAGTTAATGTTCCCTCATAGTAGCTGGTAGGGTGCTATGTTTTGGATTAGGATGAGAAGAGCGCTGATAACATGCTGATGTTTTAATTGTTGCAGAGCAGTGTTTACACCAGGCCAAGGACTTTTCGGCTTCTCGCTCTGTCCTGCCAGCGAGCAGGCTGGGGGTGCAGCAGGAGCTGGGAGGGGACAGACCCAGGACAGCTGACCCAAACTGGCCAAAGGGGTATTCCATACCATCTGACGTCATGCTAAACAATATATAGGGGTGGCTGGCCGGGGTGGGGGGGCCGGCTGCTCGGGAATAGGCTGGGCATCGGTCAGCGGGTGGTGAGCAATTGCATTGTGCATCACTTGTTTTCTTACACATTATTATTGTTAATACTATTACCATTATCACTATTATTATTATTATTGTTATTATTATTTTCCTGTCTTAATAAACTGTCTTTATCTCAACTCACAGGCTTCACTTTCCCGTTTCTCTCCCCCCATCCCAGAGAGGGAGGGGGGAGGGTGAGCGAACGGCTGTGTGGTGTTTAGCTGCCAGCCGGGTTAAACCACAACAGCCTGCGGGTGGGCCTGGCTGAGCAGGGCCCATGGCTGGGCAGGGGAGCTTGGGCCAGGCCCTGCTGTGGCCTTGCTGGGGCAGGGGCTGATGGCCTTGGGGATGATGTGGGGGCCTGGGCCTGCGCAGGTGGGGGAGGCACCAGAGGAGGGGGTCAGATTCCTCATTTTCTCACCCCAAACCTCTGAGGCACTGAAGCAAGATTCTCATTAGAGACAGTCTTTCCAGTATCTCACCATGACAACCTGATATACTGAGGATGGGCATACAGCTGTGTCAGTCGCTTGTTGCACAACAATCTGGTGACTACATCACATGGACTCAAAGTCTTTCCCACCTGAATCAGAACTTGACATTTTGTGTCCCAAACTCAAATTTCAAAAAATTCTTTCTCTTACTTCTTGTTGAAAATGCCATATCGGTCATTTCCTCAATTAACAGTAACTTGTACAGGCTGCAGCAGTGGTTAACCAGCTATGATGAAATATGGATTCAGATTTCCACCTTGAACTGGGCAGAGTACAGATCCAAAGCAAGATCAGTCAAATCCCAGCAGCACTTTAAAATACTTTCTCATACCTTCAACACAACTTCAGAATACTGGTAACTGCAATATGCATGTTACGCAGTTATTTAATGATATAGTAGATATCTAAGCTATCCAATTATATAACTGTTAGTTATATATTGTGTGACGGAAATGAAAAAAAAAAAAGAGAGGAACTACAAGCCTATAAACCAGAGACCTGTAACAGGCAAATCTATCACAGGATCGACGTAGTGGATACTTGAATAATTATGATCTACTTGGGAAGAACTGACATGGCCTCTGTAAAGTGTTGCCTTACAGCCCTCTTGAAGCTCTGTGGCAGGGTTAAGAGCTGCGTGGAAATGCTTGCAGCAGTTATGATGGTGCACTTGAGCTCCTGAAAGGTGCTTGACAGAGCCGTCACCAAGCACCTTTGAGCAGTCTCTGCGTAAGACCGAAGGCCCTGGAATGCAGTTCAGTGGCTGTGTTAAGGATTGGAGCGCGGAGGTGACTGAGACAAATGAAGATGCTGAGTTCTCAGGGTAACAAAGATAAAGGTAGAGTGTGAAGAACTGTAGATTTTTTTTTATGACGCTAATGACAGGGGAAATACAACAGCAGACAAAATTTGAAGTGTAGACACATGTAAAGTGACTCACACAGACAAAACCTATACTGACTTCACACACAAAATAATGGACTTTCACCTGACTCTGGGGTGAAATGTTGGGATTGTGATAGCTGTTTTCAAGAATACATTGCTTCAGTGCATAGGGAAGAAGGGTGTGTCAAAAAGCCAATCACATACTGGGAGTAGAATCATAAATTGGTTTGGGTTGGAAGGGACCTTAAAGATCACCTGATTCCAACCCCCTGCCATGGCAGGGACACCTCCCACCAGACCAGGTTGCCCAAAGCCCCATCCAGCCTGACCTTGGACACTTCCAGGGATGGGGCATCCACAGCTTCTGTGGGCAGGATATGTACAGGACAAAACAAGCATCACTAAGTCAGTGTAGAAATCCATGCCGTTGAATATAAAACTGTATGCAATTCCAGATCCTTCATCTCCAAAATGGTATATTAAAAAAATGGAAACGGTTCACAGAAGTACAGCAAGTGTATGGAATAGCTTCCATAGGAGCAGTCTCACAGTGGTTCAGTTGTGGTAATTCATTCATTTGGGGGATACAATAGGGGCATACAAACTGCAGGTAACAAGAGAATGGATAGGGATGGACTTTTCACTGTCCAGTGTATTGAAATACAAAAGCCAGGGACCTTCAAATGAAGTCAGAAGGGAGCAGTTAAAAAAAAAAAAAAAAAGGAAAGAAAAAGGTGATTCTGGTAATTCTTCACATAACAGGTATCAAACATGAAACTCTGGGAAGAGGTTGAATATATTCAAGGGAAGACTGGCCAAATCACTCAGGTGCAGGAAATTGTCTGAGGTGAACATGGTTGTAGGATAAGCACCATAAATGTTTCCCTTCCTTTACTCTTTCCTACATGTCCGCTTAAAGAAACAGTTGTAGACAGGGTAAGAAGGTGCAAGACTGAACACTGATTCAAACCATTGCAGCAGTATGGCTCTAACACCAAATTCACTTTAATTCTACATATTTATTCTATATAACATCAGTGTGAAATCACTAAATGATTCCTGCTGTGCTGTTACAAGTGAGTAGTTTGGCCATGTATTATTACAGTTCCTTTTATGCAGAGTTCTGAAATTTGGCTTATATTAATTCGATAGAGGTGTGAAGGTAAAAAGATGAAGAAGTGTGTTTTACGAGGGCGGGGGCTGGTCTTAAGTTTTTAATTGCAAGAATGTTCTGACAGACAGATAGGTTTTTTAAATTTTCTTTTATTTAATGGGTCATTTCTAAAGCTAATTAAAAGCCACGCTGTTCTAGACAGGTAGGAGCACTGGTCTATAAGCAAAAAAAAAAAAAAAAAGTTTGAACTACTGTAATACAAGGTTCTGACTTCTGAGCAGAACAAAGTTAACTTCAGATGTCGCAAACATGACTTCATTGATTCTGCCTTCCTTACAAACATGACATTCTCAGATAATGTCACATGAGCAAGCAATCTGGTGTGACAGAAGCAGATGAGCATCCTAGAGCACTGAGGCCCCTGCACCTTCACAGTATGCAGTTCGGTGGTTTTACCTTGGACTAAGTATCTTCTAGGCTCCACCAGAGAACACATCCATGTATAGGGTTTGAAACTGTCCTAATTATCAACCTCAGGTTTGGACCTTTGTTCCTCTGTTTGAACGTAGAGTGTGCTTGGCACACACCTGGAGCTCACTTTCCAGTTTCATTTCCTCTACAAGAAACCTGAAGGGAACCAATGCACTGGAAGGCGTGACTGGGGATCCTGAGAAAGGAAAGTGTTAATAATTTCTCAATTTGGTTCCTTAAGCTTTTATTCTGGACAGAAGTTCTTCAAGGGAAAGGAGAGGAGCTTTGTGCTCATCAGCTGGGTGTGACAGGTCAAATCACCAGCTCACAGGCACCAACGCTAAGAGAGGAGTTAATGGAGTTGCATGAGTGAGCTGGGCCAATAATCACATATCGACCTGGCTTCTGAACCGCCTTTATGATGGGAATGTAACCTTAATCCACTGCATTCTGCAAGGTCTGAAAATTTGTACATTCTTATCGAGGATAATACTAGTTGTCAAATTTTTAATGAATTAAAAGTAACAGGATTTCACAGCTTAAGAACATTTGCATTTTTCCTATTCAAATGCCCAATTAATTATCTATAATCTACATTGAAAAAAAATCAACTGGCTATTGAACTTAAAACCCCTTTTGTTAGAAATGGAATCAGAGACCTCTTTTCATGCTTTAAGGCTTATCAGAAAAGGATGTTAGCAATAAAAGTACTTAGAAAAATAAGAGATGACTAAGACCTTTTTTTTTTTTTTTTTAAACTCAGATCAGTGCAGTGATTATCTTCTTTTCTAAGTGCAGGGGCACAGCTGTTTTGCTTATGTAGGTTAGACTTAAATAGCCGAGTATTGCACTCATACAAAACTCCCTGAATTCAACAGTTCACGTACATAATCCTGCAAAATAGCTGCTAAGATTAAGAGAACGAATTAAAGATAAATGCCCACTGAAATAAGCAGGATGTTTACCATACAAACTCTCTAACAGCTAACCTGACTTTTCCCTAGTAGAACACTTATATTATAGGAATTTAACCCATGGACACACATAATTAGCTCTTTCACCTTCAAGTTGCTGAAAGAACGATTTGCTTAAGAAGATTAGCCCTTTGAGTGTTCAATAGAAGTACTGACAAATGAGCCTAAAATGATTATAGAGGAGCTCTGTTAACACCATCTTCTGATCTTTTATTTTTAAATAGCATGCCTTTCAGTCAAAAATGTTTTAATCTGACCTCTTGCATCTTTCCAAATCAAGGATCAACTTTTAATGCTATGTATTCAAATCTCATTGTGAGGAGCTGGTTTCCAAGGCTCTTTTGAGATGCAGAGGAGACAATCACAGTCGTCCAAATGGAACTTCAGTGCTAATTCATTTCTTCTGTTTGTTGTAACTGCATGCAGCATCTTGTCTGCATTGTAGCACTTTCCCAAGTCAGTGGTGACAGGACAACTCTTTCTGAGCTGTGCTGTACCAAAATGATTCAGGTAATAAATAGTTTTTCACAAGACGGGTATTTTTAAGGGCAGGTGGAAGACAGAAGAGGTGATACTGAAAAGCAAAGACAGGAACAAAGCTGTCTCAGATGGGTCGTGGCAGGGAAACGGATTTTTCAATTGGTTTTGCTGCATACCATAAACCTGAGGTATAAAGTAAGCGCCGTAATAGAGCAAGCATTGTAAGTCGCCTTCAGTGGCTCTCTAGCTATTGTTTGCATGACAGTCTATTTTCCCATACGAAAGCTAAAGGTCAAATTTTGAATTACACAGACTTTCAGAGTAATCCTCTTACTTAAGGCTGTGAAATATCTGGATCCGCCACAATTTTACACAAGCACTGAAATCAAGGGAATTATATTTCCATAAAAGTGGCATAAATAAATAGTTTATCAACCTTGGGAGATTTATCTTGCTCAGCTATTACCAACAACTGAAAGACTGATGCCATAAACAGAATTCAACTCATGTTATTAATTCTCAGTAAAAATGGGTAGACTTTTCCCTTTTACTTTTAAGTCATACTGCCATCTACAGCTTGAATAAACACAATACTCTGCTTAGGATAACAGGGTAATTCAGGCTGGAGGGGATCTATGGTCTATAGCCCAAGCACCTCCAAAAAGTGGGGTAGCCTCTCAGACCACCTTGCTCACAGCTTTATTCACTTGGGTCTTGGAAACCTCCTCGGAGACTGCACAGCCTGTCTGGGCAGCCTGTTCCACTGCCTCACCATCCTCAAGGGGAAAAAAGTTTTTATTTTATAACCAGTCCTCTCATTTCAATTTATGTCTATTGTCTCTCCTGCTGCCATGCACCACTGTGAAGCCTGGCTCCACCTTCTTGCTCTCTGACTCTCACAAGGTTCCTGTCGGGATGTTCCTCCAGCATGTCTAGGTCCCCCTGAATGACAGACTCCAGTGTACCAGTTTGTTCCCTTAATCTGGTGTGAGCTGCACCAAACCTGCACCTGCAAACTTGTTAAGGATGACAAAGACATTAAAGAGCACAGGGCCCAGAAGAGTCCCCCGTGATATTCACTCCCATTAGGCTGTAACCCATTAACCATTACTCTCCTAGCCTCTTCCAGACACTTTTTTTTTTTTTTTTATCTGCTTGTTTGTCCACCCATCTAGAACATAATGCCCTAACTTGCTTACAAGAATACTGTGGAACACCATGGCGGAAGCCTTACTAAAGTCAAGGTAAATGACATTCTTCATTGTTCCGTTGTCTACAAACGCACTCATTTTATCACAGTTGATTTTTTTTAATTAAGAATATAAAAGATTTTTTTTTTCTTTTCCCAAGGGATGGTTCCATTAAAAATTCTTTGTCACCATAAGGCTTTACAGAAACACATCGTGCATTCTGTAAACAATAAAACAGGGTTTGGTTTTTATTATAAATACTTTTGCAATTATATTAATTAAACACCTCATCAAGTAATTGAATAAGCACTAACTAAAAAGCTATGTGCCACTTAATCCTGGAATCATTAGCATGAACTTAAGTAGCTGTATTCATCAACTGTCTGACAATGTGCCAGATGACTTGTTACTGTTGATTAAGGACTTGCACCTTTTTAAGACTTGGTGCCTGAATGCAACAACAACACAAGTATTTAGTGAACCTCAGTACAGCAGCTTTTTAGTTAGGTACCTGTAGCCTGCAAACTTGTTACATAATGGCTACTCAGTCTTCCTGAACGCTCAGTATAAACCAGCTTTTATAAAAATGATAATGAAAAAATATACTTTTGTTTGCATTTGTTCCCAGAATGTAACTTTGCAAGTAGGACATCAACAAAAATACGAAATCCGTGCTTGCAGCTCACAGCTTCTTGAAGTTCTGCTAAACCTGTCTGACATGACACACAGCTTTGCATTGTTTATTCCAGTGCATCCAAGGATTTGCATTTTGGGTTTGGAATGTTTTTGGAACTAGGATTTTGGAGTTGTTTCTTTCCCCTACTCAGTATGAATCTCAATCTATTACTTTTTCATGTTTCTGGCTTGAAAGTGGGATTCTCCCTCACTTTCTTGGCATTATACAAAAAATACCACCATTGCTATAATATTCCTGCAATCTTTCATTAATTGGTATCTTAAAAGTCACATTTCATTATTTCTCTCAGACAGACTGTTGCATAACACGAAGGATCAAGGTCAAACGATATATGAAGAGAGAGTTTTGACTCGTTCAGATGGTTGTCTTCATTTTTGATTCCTTCTTCACTGCCTTCTATAAAATATGACAGATTCTGAACATTTTTCAAAATGTGTCTGTAACATCCAGGTATATTCAGTTGTAGTGGAGGCACTCTGAATTTGCAAATCTGCAGCTCATCCTTGGAAAGTCTTTCATGGTACCATTGCCCAACTTTGTTACTGGGATACTTAATACTATGTCCCACCATTGGAAGAACAACCTTCAAGAAAAAAAAAAAGGATTTGAAATAAAGCTCACCAATTTCCCTTTAAAGAAATGTGATTACAATTGTAAATGTGTTTAAACCTTCTGTTCTGGGTCCTGAAATAGCAAAACAGCACCTTTTGCTAAATACAGCTGTGCAGTTACTTGGACGTAATTTAAATGAAAAAGAAAAAATAATAAATATATTACGATTTCTAAAACAAACTAGAAATATACTAACATGAATTTCCATACTTGTTGGGAAAGATAGAGAAATAAAGATATTAAGTTACAGATGTACGACTTCACAGCACTCTGAGCCTTCAAAAATTACATCAACCATTCAAGTGTTTTTTCCAGGCATAGATTGAAAAAAATTTCAAAGCATTTATATCCAACTTCAAAAAAACATTACCATACTGCAAATGACACTGTTCTAATTTCCATTACAAAGTAAATATTTTTTCCTTCCGTTTTTTGAGAGGGTGGAGATTAGTTCACATGTGTTTTCTTTAATGTGCATTCTGGCAAGAAATAAGACTGCACCAGTTAATATATTCCTATTATCTTTAAAACAAAACACTTTAATCAAATAAAGAGATCATCAACTCAGAATGTTTTAGACAGACTTACTTGGTATATAGAATATTTGTTAGCTGACTCTTCTGAAGCGGTGACAACATGAACCTGGAAAGACAGTTGTTAAAAAAAAAAACTTTTAAAAATAACTTAAAAAAAAAAAAAAACTTTTGCAAACTTTAAAGAAAAAGTTTAAAAGTTTGAAAACTTTTAAGCTCTGCATTCTAAGATTATTTGACTACTACAAGGCCAAATAATCTATTCTAGCTATGAAAAATATTACAAATGTTTACTATAATCTGCAATTTTGTGCTACATTGCCAAAAGCAAAAACACTAATTAAAATTTGTTCCGTTGAATAGGAATATACAGTAAACTCAGTAACTTACTACTAAATTTGGTGGCCCTGCTCTTCATTTGATTTGATCTACTTGGTTTATTAACCTTCACTCTCAAAAATATTATTGAAGAAAAATCACAATGGAAACATAAGCCACTCTTTTACAGGGACTAGAAATTACTCAGTTATCTTTCGAGTGCTTTTGCTTTCAGATTTATAAGAATTTCCACCCAAGAAGTGAGATACATTCTGCCCATGCACACCCCTGTTTATTTTCCAGTAAAACATTGCAAAATTCTATGCTTTATGTGATGATCAGGAGAAGGATAACTGCCTCCTTATCCAGTTAAGAAAAAGGTATGTTAACCCTGAAAGAAGGGTTTGACTGTTTCAGAAATGGACTTCAGCATGCCCAAGCCTGTGGCCAGCGTACACTTCAATGCTGGCTTTAACACATCTGCTCACCTGTGGCTCCATGCGGAGCACCAAGGCTGTGCTATGGGCAACCAGAAGCACTCCCTTGCCCTTTACTCTTTTCCCAAGAAGAGTAGTGTGCATTTTTGAACAGCTGCCAACAGTTCAGACTCTTCATCAATTTGTTTTAATTGCTGGAGTAAGAGAAATTTTGCTAAACATGCTTTGACTGTGTAGCTGCAGCATGATTAGCAGTTCAGTCTGAGGCCAACTTGCACCAGGCCTCACATTCAATAACGTACATAAATGGCAAGGTCTGACCTTGAAAGCAAGACTCAGATCTACACTGACTGATAACGTAGGTCCACCCAGAGCCTAATCTGAAGGTTTTCCCCAGCCAGACCCTAAGAAGAGCATCAGATGCCAGGCAGAATAAGTTCTTACATACATCAATTCTGCCATTCTGTCCCTTCTCATTCCTTCAATAAAATGAATAGCCAAAACAGAAAAACTGTTAAAATACGTCTAGTGTATATGCCTCTTTGTGGTAAATCAAAAAGAAATACATCACTTCTTTCCTCTTTATCATGAACAGCAACTGATTTAATAAACATGCCAAAATAAAAGCATTGGATTATTGTCTGACATATGAATGTATGAATGGGCTGCCCAGGGAGGTGGTTGAGTCGCCATCCCTGGAGGTCTTTAAAAGACGTTTAGATGTAGCCCTTAGTGATATGGTTTAGTGCAGGACTTGTTAGTGTTAGGACAGAGGTTGGACTAGATGATCTTGGAGGTCTCTTCCAACCTAGACGATTCTGTAATGTACTCAAGCGCATTAAGCTTATTTTTCACAAGAACTATTTTGTAAAGACTCACCTTGTCATTCAGGGAAAGGCTTTCATCATTTTCCTCAGTGAAGACTAGATCACCTTCAACAACTTTTGATCCATACATCTCCAGCCTATACGATGCTGCTTCGTTCCATATTTTACTGCAATAAGCATGGACATAGAATATGCGCATGGAGTGAGGAATACTGAGCCATCCTCTGGTACAACCTTCATGATTTACACCATAGCGATTTAAAGCACGTAACATCATCTTCTCTCTCACTTTACATTCTGGCAGCATCGTGAGTGTGCCCTTTGCATCCTCTGATACAAACAAAAATAATCATATAAGTAATCACCGATTTTTCAAATACTACCTAGAGGAAAAAAACACACTTAAAAAGATGAAATAATCAAGTAGGAATAAATTATGTCAGTCTAACCCCTTTATGCTGACTTTTACATTATTATTCCCTTTCTTTCAACATGTCATGTCAGACAAATTCCATCTTATATGCCTGTCAACACAGTCCCATGAATTCTATTCTCTGTATTTCACACGTGATAAATCAACTGGCTGTCATTCAGTTATTCAATCTAGTTGCAGTTTCTTAGAAATGTATTTCATTGTTCCAAAAGTTCTTTTTGGATCAGGTAACTGAAAGTAGAAAACAAGCTAGGACAGAACATTTAATCTCGATTTTAAGTCATTTGAAAACGTGTATTTCATAGGGGGTAAAAAAATATGTCTATTTTAAATTTACAAATCACAATGGCCACTAGGAAGTCTAGGCCTCAGCCAAGATGAAATTGTATTTAATCAGATTTGTACTACGTTATATAAATGTCTTATATTTAAAATCTTATGTTTTTACATATTTTTTCCTTCCTAATTTTTCTTACAAAGTGCGATTATCTGAAGGAGCCACTGCATCGCCTTTTCTTTCAGGAAAAGGCAAGCAGCTGTTTTCAGAGTCCGCATCAATGTCTTTCCATGCATCACGCAGCAATGTACAACACAGAATGATTCATCTTATCTCATCTGTGAAATGAAAGGTCTCTGTGTCCCTTGAAGCCACATATTGTAGCTGTCATGTCAACGTACAGTGATAAGCAGGCTAACAGATGTTGAAGATTTGAAGAGATCAAACATTTGCGGTCAAGAGCAACTTAAAATTTTTAGTTTTGGACGGAAAGTTGGCCGGTTGAATGACAGCAACAAATATGACACACAGAGCGTTTTACTCAGCACACTGTTTCTGGCATATGTTGTTGAATTCAGTTCAAGAAAGAAAGAAGGCAGATTAGAGGAATGTGTGAGAAGAAGATACATAATTAAAAAGACATAAAACCAGAGCCCAAAGGTGCAAGAACCCAGGAGCTAAGATTATTACAGAAATTTCATAAAATTAGATGCCCAAATGTGGTAAATGCTGAATGTCAGCTGGGTGCCTCATTCTGCATTCTTCCTTTTAAATTAGAGAGGAAAAAGCTGTATTCCAAAAGCTAACAGACTGAAGGAGGCCAAAACTGCTTTGAGAATAATACTGTAGTCTTTTCCAGCATTATGCTATATGCCATTTATTTCTGCACCCTCTTGCACCTGAAATACATTAGTTTTCCATTATTTTGCACATTTAGGGCCTGATCTTCATCTCATTATTAAAAACACGTGCAGTTCTAATGAGTTCCATGGAATATGTAATAAGTGACATAAAGCAACAGCAAAATAAAAAGTCTCCCTCTGTGCAGCAACGCTTTATTCCCTCGCAATACCTATGCTGAACTGATAAATAGACAATTTAACTGGACTTACCAGTCTGAAGAAAGTACCTTTTTGCCTTGTTCACAGGGTCATCAGTATCTTCGGGCGTGAAGAATAATTTCACAGCTTCCACCTTTAAAGAACAATATTAATAATTTATATTTTCTGCACGTAAAAATAATTATTTGTCAACTAAACAGACAATCATGCACCCGAATCTGTGCTGACAGATTTGCAACCTCTCAAAATCATTTCAGTGCTGTAACGTCTACACGAAACACTCCCTTTCACAGAAGACACCATGAACAGCACAGCCACCAGTGTGGCTATGTTATTCTCAGATTTAGGAAAGGTTCTGGTCGCAAAGAAGGCATGAGATTGCTTTCAAAGATCTACGAGAAATGTCTTCTTGGACATCCAGTTAGAACTCCTCCTCTGCATTGTAACACCATCATTCTATCCTGAGCAGGAAAGTTCCTTCCTTTTCTTTCCCTCCAGCATGACACATGTAACACTTAAGCTGAGCGCTTTCTGTAGTCTCACACAGAGGGGCAACAATCCTTTCTTTTAATACTGAACTGATACTGTGACAGGGAAAATACTACGTCACAGAATCACTGGTGGAGCCACACAGTTTGCACTACCACCTCTATCAGCCTGTGACTCTCGCTGTTCATCTCTTTTATCGACGTTTTGTAGTCTTCCTCTGTATTGGGACTGTGTAAACATATACTGGCACATTTTTAACACAAATGCATGTTTCAAATTAAAAAGTAACTGAGTTAAGACTAGAGGTTTATATCATTACTCTGCGGGGACTGACACATTGTGTCAACTGTTAACATATCAGAATTCAAAATGTCAGATACATCAACAGCTACTTCTATGGTCTGCCCTCAAATTCTTTCTCAGAATCAAAACAAGATTAGAGGAAAAGGATACTCAAGTATTCATTTATTTTGTAGAGTTTGATTCTGTCTTAAACCTGTGCCAAATACTATGCTAGATGCATTGAAAAGTATATGACTCTTATCTTAAGAGTTATTACTTAAGAAATAAGTTCTCCTTAGCTTACACGGGAACATTTGCTCAGAACTAAGATTTTGGGACAGTAGCCAAGGAATAATGGAAAGCAGCAATCTCTTTTATACAGCAGATTAATTACTGTGGCATTGAAAAAGCAAATTCTTTTGTACGATCCTATGCAGTACCTTGTGACATTTGCAAAAAGAATGGAGACCCCCATGAGGATAAAGAGGCTACAGGTTAAGAGGACCATGAATAAGCATTGTATAAAGATTGCTTCATTTTAGTGTTCAAATGTTGTATGGAATGCAGCCGCTTCCCTGAGAAGCGGCACGATGAGGATACCATTCCCATCGCAGACAGAAGAATCACTTCCTGAGCTACCTGCAGCTGCACCTACTGCTTCAAACAGATTTTCTTGATTCAGTATGAAAATCTTCACGCTTGCGTTGTTGTCAGAACTAATCTGGCAATTACTTCCAGCACACAGAGGGGTTTATCTCAGAAATGAAATTGCTCCCTGGGAAGGTCAGCCCCAGCACCAGACATTGCAACAGTAATGTAAAATGAACTTGACAGTAACTACTTAAATTACAAAATGAAAATACCATTTTTTCATTCAGTAGAGCCAATCCTATTTGATCTGTCTGAACATTTTGTCCCTGGCCAAATCGCTGAGGTCCATAGTAATTCACAAAACCTTTTGTCTAGAATTAGAAAGAATAAATATGTGAAGAACATCAAAACACCAGGTACTATTAGTGAGACTAAGCATACAACACATACATAGATCTGTATTTATATCCAAAATATACACACTGTTTTTTTAATCTGAAAAAATACAAAACAAAATTATGACTCATTATTTTAGCAACTGATTTAGAAAGGTCTAAAAGGACAATCAAGTTCTGTTCTCTTTATATTCAAAACATAAAACCGTAGGTAAGTGAAACAAAATCTTTTATACGTAATTATTGTAAATACTACTTCAGTTCAAATCAAAGAGAGTTCTTTCTATGTGCCGAATTATGAAATCTCTATTGAAGCAAATGCAGTACAGCAAAAGTAATGAATGGTACAAACCATTGGACATTTTTTCTTTAAAATGCTCTTTTTCACATGAGATTGTTTATATGATTATTACAACAGTAAAGGCCAAGAGTAAAAAAGTAAGGTGTAGAAGAGAGAAAGGCATTAAAGCACCAGTTGGTCGTAGGTTTTTTTTTTCAGTAATAAAATACATTTCCAAAATTTTTACACGTCATGTATTTGGCTTTTGCACACTGGATAGCTTTCATTTAAGTCTTTATTCCTGGATTAATCTTCTTAAAGTAATTTGTATTCTAGCCATTACTTAGAAAGCAAGGGTAATTACTGCTGTGCAAAACATCTCAACTTTTTCCTTTCCACCATTCTCTTCTACTTTTCTCAGTGACTTAAGATAGGACCTGAAAAAAACCCTCATCATCAGACAAGGGATAACAGCAATCAAAATCCACTCAATTTCAGAGGATCTTTGTCTGCTGCAAACATTTCACACGTGTTTATGTCATCAAAGTATACATTTTTTCACCCAAGCCAACCACGCGTTTTCTTCACATGACCAAAAAAGGCAAGCAGTTGACATGTATAACTATATTCTTTTACCCTATCAACTGCCACTGTGAAACACATCACTTTGGTTGACAGCTCACCTATCGATACTCATTTGCTACCAATTTGCCTTCCCATCTGTCTTGCTGCACCATGTTGGGTTCTGAAGCCTGCAACACAGAATGAATTCACTTATGGGCCCCCTTCAGACGGCATCTTTGTTCCAAGAGTAATGCAGGAAGGCCATAAAACAGCAAAGACATCAAAAAAGGGAAATGTCACCATTGTTCTGCCATTACAAACATTTTTTAAACGCAATTTGTTTTACAGCACAGAATTACAACCCCTTATTGGCAGCTGTGCAGCTTTTTTACCTTAATATTTTCCATTGCTTCAGATATTCTCTCTTTCAAATCTGCAGGGGAGTCATGACTGTGGAGTTTGAGATCTCTCACAATTATATCAAAGTGATTGCCCTTCAGCTGACCAAGCCTAAGGTGCTGGGATGCTGAATGTATGTTGTGTATTTTCATGCCTTTTTTTTCCATTTTGCTTCCAATTTCTTTCAACCTGCATAAATAATTGGGAGAAATTATAAGCTGTCCGCTGTAAATGCTATTGAACTTGCAATAAATGTCTTCTTTACCTTACACTAGAATTAAAAAGGCTTAAGAATTCAAAAGAGATTTAAAAAAGATTACTATGAGAAAAAAAAAAAAGAAAAAAAACAAACGCAGAGACAGCAATCTTAAAATTCAGCTGCAATCTATAAACACTTCTAAAACGTTTGCTTCAGTTGCATTTATGTTTTGTAGCTTGATGGGAAGTAATGTCTGCCACTCTATTGGTCTCCAAAACACAATTTGCTCTTTCTTGGTCAGCCTTAACAAAAACAAACTCAGAGCACTGATTTTCTCTGGGTATGCTTGCACATGCTTGTAATTGAAAACATAGCTGACAGTTCAGCTATCTGCCCTTTAAAGCATCTGCTCAATCTCTTTGTTCTTATGTGTATGAAATAGCCATTCAAATCAAGGGAAATTTCAGCTTACTTTCTAAGCAATATTTTAACAATTTCATAAATTATTTCCTGATATAGAAGAGGCTTGGAAGCATTTAACTATTGTGCTTAATCATTTATACATTAAGACAAGTTTTGCCTATTCTCTTGAACAAATGGCCTTATAGCCCGGTTTGCAGTGGAATTTTACTATTATTATTCATTTATGTTAGTTTCAAACCCTAAAAACATAAATTCTACTTCCCTTTATTTGGAAAGTGTTCTTTTTCACTAAGACTTAAAAACCATTAGAAAGTTAAAGCTGAGGAAGAAATAAGTTAAGGTTTTTACACTGGGAATTTTTTACTGCAGTTACTACTGCAGAACCTAAAGTATATTTTTTACCCACTGAGTTTTGTCTAAGAGTAACGAAAATGAGGAATTGAATGGCATGCCTTGTATTATTGTCACGTTATTCAGGATGTATGCTCCACCTCCACGCTTGCTGGCATCTTTACTTAGTCTCATGTTTCTATACCGAGCAATGTAAGAGAAGTTGATATTCGGCACTCTAAAAGAACATCTGTCCAAAGTATAATTGCAGTGATCTAGTTTATTTTTTCTAAATCTGTATATGGCTCTTAAGTTGTCTGTGGACCACAAGATAAAACTTTGATAGCATGTTGGAAAACTGTTCCGGGCAGTAGATGGTATTCAAGAAACTGTGAAGGGGATCACATGAGCATGAACTGGAAGGATAATGTCCCAGATGATATAGTATACTCATATCATTAAAACAAACAACAAAGGGAAGACTTTTCTTTAAATTCCCCACACTGAGGGACTTCAATTTTACGCTGTATATATCCTAAAGCCACAAAATATTAAAGCCGTTGCCACTGTGCTCTGATACAGGAGGGGAAGACACAGCAGTAGAATGACAGAATGGTTCGGGTTGGAAGGGACCTTAAAGGCCCTCGGGTTCCAACCCCTGTCACGGGCAGGGATGCCACCCAGTAGACCAGGTTGCTTAATGAACATTTAAGTATCAACATGGTGCAATCTACTGATTAACATATTAAAATTGTTTAATATTAACACATTAAACATGTCTTAAACTTAATATACCCAGATTTTTAGTACCTCTCAGGAGTAACCTTCTTCACAACCATAGGTTGGTAAGTAATAGCCTTCTTGTCTTTGATGCCAGTGTAACTGAAGTCTGAAGGAAGAACTCCAAGTTCAGCAGCCAAGATGCCAATTGCTTCCAGTGTTTCTAGGTTTTCTTTCTGAAGGGTGAAAGCTGAAACAATCATCTCAGAATTATTAGGAATTTGATCCAAATCATACAGGTGCTCTTCCAGAGCAGGTTCTTCCCTTCAAACTATGACAGCATGGAAACTACAAAGAAACAGTGCTCCCACTGTTTCCTCTCCCACCCCACAAAATTAAAGGAAATGGGACTTTTTCCAGTATTGAAAGGGAAGAATAAAGATGCATTAAACAAAAATAAGTACAATCTCCCGCTGGCTTTAAGAGCAGTACCTGACAAAACGCAACACAATTCAAATAACATGATTTATTCTTAGAAACACTTGGGATATCAGAAAACAACTGCTTTAAGAAATGAGATCATAAATCAAATCTGACCTTCCTAAACTGTCCAACATGAAAACGCATCTTTTCAAAACCCTCAATTACTTTCAAGGGAGAACTAACGCACAGGGAGCAACAGAGAATTAGAGGTACAAGCAAAAGACCCGTAAGCATTAACGGTGAACAGTGTATGTAAGTCGTTGTAGGAACTTGATTCATCCATCTCAGGTCTATTTTTCAGTGATGGAACTACATTACATTTGGAACGATTTATTTCAGGACAAGCAATGGGTACATCAGGCCTATGTATCATACTAAAATGATTCTGAGGGTCAGTATTAGTAAAGAACACCATAATACAGAATCACAGAATCATCTAGGTTGGAAGAGACCTCCAAGATCACCTAGTGTTAGGTCAGAGGTTGGACTAACAAGTCCTCCACTAAACCATATCACTAAGCTCCACATCTACACGTCTCTTAAAGACCTCCAGGGATGGTGACTGAACCACCTCCCTGGGCAGCCCCTTCCAATGCCTAACAACCCTTTCGGTAAAGAAGTTCTTCCTAATATCCAACCTAAACCTCCCCTGGCGCAACTTTAGCCCGTTCCCCCTCATCCTGTCACCAGGCACGTGGGAGAACAGACCTAACACTTTTACTAAAAATGCAATATTTACCTGTGTAAAGTTCTTGCTTTTCAAGGGAGCCCTCAGCACACCTTTTCCTGGACCCTCTCCCTCGGAACCGTACCGTTATCGCCATGTTCGCCTGCTGATCGCCGTGCGCCACGGCGAAAGTTTTCGTTTCCAGGAGCTTCCCGAACCTCCTGCTGACCAGGTGGTGCACCGCCTTCCTGTGCTCCTTGTCCCCGTCGGGCTCGAAGGAGAACGTGGAGTTCTCCACCTTGGCGTCCAGAAACCTGAAGAACCCGCTCGCCTCCCGCTCGCTGACCAGCTGCCGCAGCTCCCGGTAGCCATCGTCGCCTCTCACCACCACCTCCCGGCCCCTGGTGGCCGTGGCGAGGAAGGGGAACCGCTGCCGCACGGCGCTGTGCACCCCTGCCCGCTCCGCCTTGCCGCCGAGGCTCCCCAGGCTCAGCTCCCCGCCGCCCCACGCCTCCCTCAGCGCCCGGGCGAAGCGGGCCAGCCGCTCGCTCGCCTCCTCGCCCAGGCAGCTCGCCACCGGGTCGCCGGGCGGCTCGGGGACCGCCGCAGCGGGCTGCTGCCCGCCGGGGGACGGGGCTCTGAGGGGAGCCGGCTCCGCCCGCGGCTCCTTGGGGCCGCGCTGGGGCAGCGGCAGCTCCGTCACCACGAAGTCGCCGGGGCAGCCCTTGAGGGTGCCGCGGAAGCCGCTGTGAGGGGCGGCGTAGCCGAAGGAAGGCAGCATGGCCCCCGCGGGGCGAGAACGCCCCCAAGTTAAAAATTAAAACTCAAAATCGAGTTAAAAATCGACTTAAAACTAAAATATACAAGTAAAATTTAAATAAAAATGGAAATAAAGACGGCCCCCCGCACGCGGTTCCGCCTCAAAGATGGCGCCAGGGGGCGCCGCGGGGAGGGGCGCGGGAGAGCCGTGGGGGAGCCATGAGGGCGCTACCAACTCCCTCCACCGAGGGGGGGAAGCGCTCAAAGGGTGCTCCCCCCTCTATTCCCCCTCCCGGTGGTGCGCCCCGAGAGGGCGGAGCGGAGCGCCCTTCCGCCAGGCCCTGCCCTCTTAAAGGGGAACTGCGGCTGGGGCGCGGTGGGCCCCGTGGCGGCGGGATGAGCGGGGCGGTGGGCGCCGCCACCCCGGTGCGCCGCCTGCCCTACGGGCTGCTGCAGCGCCTGGCCGCCTACATCGACCCGCAGGACGGCTGGAGGAGGCTGGCCGCCGACATCGTCGGCCCCTCGGGGGAGAGCAGATACACCCAGCTGCACATAAGGTCCCGGGGTTAACGGGAAGTCCCGCGTCCTGCAGCGCGACCCCGTTTTTGGGGTGTTTAGCACCAATGCCGGGGGGTCGCGTTGCGCTGCTTCTGGTTGCGCCTGCGAGTGCTCGGGAGGCCGCCCCGCGGGGCTGCTGCCAGCCCGGTTCCTCTTCCTTCCTCCCCGCTCGCCTTCCCAGGCAGGCGACGGCCCAGCAAAACCGACAAAAATCGGAATAAACCAGAGCCACGGACCCATAAAACGTACCGTATGTCCCCAACAAAACGTTGAAGCTACGTGCATTAGACCCGAATTTGAACTTCCCTACTATTTTTCACGTCTCCAAGTGCTTCGCGCGTATCGTTACCTTCTCATTTTGAAGGCGTCCTCGCCTTCGCCATGACCCTCTCCTCCTCAGGACCCTCTCCTCCTCAGGACCCTCTCCTCCTCACGACCCTCTCCTCCTCACGACCCTCTCCTCCTCATGACCCTCTCCTCCTGGTTCCCCGCGGCGCCCTTCTGAAAGCCGCTTTCCGTTTATGGTTGCAGGAGGTTGGAGGCGTTCGTGCAAATGGGGAAGAGCCCCACGTGTGAGCTGCTCTACGACTGGGGGACCACGAACTGCACGGTCGGGGAGCTGGTGGAGCTGCTGGTCAGGAATCAGTTCCTGGCAGCGGCAAGCCTTCTGCTTCCAGGTAACCGCCGCCCGCCTGCGCTCCGGGCTGTGTTAGCAGCGCCCCGAGATGCTAAGAAGCCTCACAGCAACCTGAAGGTCGGAAAGGTTTATGTGAAAATAACCAGAAGTGGATATCTTTTTCATTATTTATGATACAAGTTTTATAGAATTGATTTAGTGTGTTTCAAGTCTAACTTAAAGCCTTACAGTACACACATGCTAGAAGAATATGATCTTTTCACAGAGCTTACATTTTGCACAATCTAAGTTAATAATGGCATCATTTTATTTGTTTGTATGTATTTTTTTTTATCCCTAATATAGTTAACACTTTCTCTAAATTCCGTTTTCAGAAGCTGTAAAGGAGGCACAAGAAGTTACGTTGCCTCTTTCTTCGCAGGAAACTTTGCCTATACATGAGAAACATCTGCCTATACAGGAAAAAGAAGTGGCATCTGTAAAGCCTAGTCTACCTGAGAATACAGAGGAGCAACCTTCAACTGCTTCCTACTTAAGTCAAGCAAACAACAGCTCACAGTCTAGTAACACGGGTAGGTGCTTAGTTTGCAAAACTTAAGTACAGTCTGTTTTGCTGATTTGTCCTTCACCTATATGAAGTAAATCTTGGGAACATATTGGAGTAATGACTATACTCCTATCTCCTTGCTTCTATTTTTGCTCTGCATGACTCTGAATGCAGCTTGTGGTAATAAGATGTCAGAATATGAGATGCACCCTGCAATTAGTGTGGCTACTGTAATGGAAAACTTAATTATTAATTGAGTTGCAATTTGTTTAGTGCTACACATAAACCTGTTGCCCTCTTTCAATGCTGTTTAGCACCTTGTGCTTTAGAGCTGGATCTTAAGTATCAGAAATACCTGAGAAGGTTGGAGAAAAGATGACTAAAGAAAGTATTCTAGGAAATATATGATTGGTCTGTTCCTTCCTGAAATACCACTTTTTGGGCTGCTGCCAGAAACATGATATGAGATAGAGATACATATATTTACATTTAACACAGTTCGTGTACTCTCTGTGATCTGCTGCACATTTTCTCTTACCTGTATTAGGAGTGTTAATAAAAAAAAAAATACAGTCAGAAGACTGCTACAGTACTAGTTCTGAACAAAGTTATGCATAGCCAGTTATATATATATTTATCTGCATTGATTTTTTGCAGATTTTTTTTAAATTTATTTCATTGCATCAGAAAGTAGGGCTCTGTTATGTCAGGATTTGTGTTGTAGCAAATAGAGAATCAATTCAATACGCTTGTCCCAGAAGCAAGAATGCATTTCTGTGCTAAATGGCATATATCTCTTCTAGATTTCCACAATTTTTGGTTTCATGACTTGGAAAGTATTACAAATAATTTCGATGCACGACCAGAATCAGCTGGAGGTAATAAGCTGGGAGAAGGTGGCTTTGGCGTGGTGTTCAAAGGCTACATCAATGGCAGAAACGTGGCTGTCAAGAAACTTGCTGCTGTGAGTTATCTTCAACATCTTTCCTGAAAAATGACCGTACAGTGTAGTCTTGTATGTCTGTGGAAGGCGTTGAATGATAGGTTTCAAAAAGCATCCCCACATTAAACATCAGTTGCGTTGAGAACCTTATCCTGTAGTGCTATGCGAGGTGCAAGCTGTCACCGTCAGCAGAGGTGAAGTCTTGCCTATCAGTAGTTCTTACAGTGGCTCGGACAGTTGTCGGGATGAGCAAGGTGCTCCCTCATTTCCCCTTTTGCACGCAAGAAGTAGCAGAAGGGAAGGGGCGCAAGCGAGGTTTCCCTTCTAGTTCCTATGGCACAGTCAGGTGGGAGACTCACAAGCTAAATAAACTCAATAGGTATTGCTGTATAATTTCGGTCTTTGTAATAAATGTTTTGTGTGAATAATTAATTATGTAACTAGTAAGTGCTTTTAGTAGGAAACTGCAGTGAAATAAAATGTACAAGTAGGAGAATCCAGTGAGGTAAAACTCACAAATACACGCTGGGTGGAGAACGAATTGAGAGCAGCCCTGAGGAGAAGGACTTGGGCATGTTGGTTGGTGGAAACAGTGTGACCTGGCACTGTGTGCTTGCAGCCCAGAAAGCCAACCGTGTCCTGGGCTGCATCAAAAGAACATGGCCAGCAGGGCGAGGGATGTGACTGACCCCCTGAGCTCTGGTGAAACCCCACCTGGAGCACTGCGTTTAGCTCTGGGGCCCCCAGCATAAGAAGGACATGGAGCTATTAAAACAAATCCAGAGGAGGGCCACGAGGAGGCTGAGGGAGCTGGGGTTGTTCAGGCCAGAGAAGAGAAGGCCCAGGGACCTTACAAGGGCCCCCTTTAGGTACTAAAAGGCCAACAGGAAAGCAGGAGTGGGATTGTCAGGGGGGTAGTGACAGGACAAGAGGTAACGGCTTTAAACTAAAGGAGGGTAGATTTAGATTAGATATAAGGAATAAATTATTTGCTATGAGGGTGGTGAGGCCCTGTCACAGGTTGCCCAGAGCAGCTGTGGATGCCCCATCTCTGAAGGTGCTCAAGGCCAGGCTGGATGGGGCTTTGGGCAACCTGGGCTGGTGGGAGGTGTCCCTGCCCATGGCAGGGGGGTGGAACTGGGTGGGCTTTTGAGGTTCCTTCCAACCCAAACCATTCTGTGCTAGGTTGGTGACTGTGCTGAAACTAGATTAATTGCCCCAGTAACATCATGTTACATGATATTAAAGATCATGTTCTGATACTTTTTTTGTTTGTTTTTTGAATTCATCAAAAAAATACAGGTAACAGTTGAGTAGGTGTTATGTGTAAATAATTAGAAGAAAGGCCTACAATTCAATTGGTTTGTGAGCAATCATGGATTTTAATATGTACAGAAATATTAATGTCAAATACTTTCTTTGCAGATGGTTGATATTAGTGCTCAGGATTTGAAACAGCAATTTGATCAAGAAATAGAAATGATGGCAAAGTAAGTACCAGATCATAAATGTAAGTACAAGGTTTTAAATGTCATTATAACCTTTCCTGGGTATCTGAGTTGCTAGATAACACTTTAGCTAGCATTGTCCCTTATTTTTGTCTTATCCTCAAAATTTACTTTATGCTGCTAAACTTCATATACAGCATGACTGTATTTGGTTCACATCAAAGCACTGCTGCAGAAACAGGGCTGGTTTCTATGTGCAGTAGGGCTGGAATGTGGCATGGGGCAGCAAGTTCCCTCTGCCTTGCTTTTTCACAAATGTTAGGCATTTGGCAGAACATATCTGAATAGAATTTTGTTGCCACAGGTGTCAGCATGAGAATCTAGTGGAATTGCTTGGTTTCTCGAGTGATGGTGCTCAGCCCTGCCTGGTGTATGAGTACATGCCCAATGGTTCATTGCTTGACAGACTTGCTTGTCTGGTAAGTAAAATCTTTTCTAGCTTCCAGCTGCCTTACTTTGTTGAAGTGGGGCTATTTCTGAAATACCTTTGAAACAGTAGCAAACCGTAGTGGCCAAACAGTATTTTACTACTTGCTCCTGTGTTCTAGAAGTAAGACGCACATGATAAGAAGTACTCTTCCAATAATGTTATATACAGATATTTTAGACCCAATGTTAATTAGTCAAAGCAGATAACGATATAATGTGATGTACCAGTACCCTGAAGTCCAGGGAAGCTTGGACTTGCTGTGCCTTTGTGGAGTGGAGCAGAGGGTGATGCAGCTCCTGCTTCTGACAATGGCTTGTTCTCTGCTAGTCCCTGAGATTCTGTGTTGTAAAACTGCCCTTGTGATAGCAGCTGTAACATGATATTCCTAGTCTGTGTATCTCTTTATGAAATGCCTAAGCAAATGGGGTATACTTCTTTTTAATTATTATTTTGTGTAGTGCTTTCATCTGATTTAATCAAATGACGTATCTTCTAGCCTTGGCCTTTAATAACACATAAGTTGGTTTGTTTTTGATAAAGGCAACTTTGTGTATGAGGGAGAAACCAGCCCTTGTTAAGAGTGATAAAAATGGTAAACCAGATTTAACCTGCTAGGTGTGTCCACAGTAATTTAACAGTATAAAACCTGCTTTATACTAAGCAGGTGCAACTTCTGAGGTTGTCATCTGTTCAACATTTTAAAATGGTGTTTCTTCAACACCTGATGTCCCCACACCCCAAAAATGTAGCTTTGCTTTTTTTTTCGCTGATCTTCCTGTTGTACTGGCTCAAACATTTGGTAGTTGGATGGAGAGCTGCACTGGTGTACTGATCAAGCTGAAGTCTGTGAATGAAATCTTTAATTTTCAGCTGGAGACATTTTCTCTGCAAGGCTCCACCTTTGCCCCATCAGGAAGGAATTGTGTTAGGATGAGAATAAGCAGCAGTGGATGGGGAAAGGCCTGGATGTGTGTGGTAGCACTGCTGGCTCAGGCTGGTTTGTTTGATTTGCTCAGATACCTACATGCATGCAGGTTTTTTGTTTTTGCTTTCCAACTGAGTCACCGTAGAAGACAAGTTAAGTTTTGCTTAAGACATTGCTAGTTTATTTGTAGAAATGACTGTCCTTGACAGAGATGAACATTTCGTATACATGTAACTTTGGCCATTATCAACAAGTGAGCTGAGAAGAATAGTGGTAATTGAAAGCTAAAGTAGGAAATACTGAGTCCTTTACAAGGGAAAGACAAATTTACAATATAAATTCAGAAAGAGTCCTCATCTGATAAAGTCCAGTAGGTGAGGAATGCATATACTGAATGTGTGCTCATGCTGATAAAGCAGGATTCATTGTGAATTCACTGGCTTTGTTTGGGGCATAAATTCTTGTTATGTCATCTGCTTCTTGTCTCGGCTTTGAGGAGCAGGTAAGGGAGGTGGTGGAGTGAAAAAATACTCTAATCCTCCTCCCTTGGCCACTGACAAGATTAAAAAGTGCTTTTGAAATGCACTTTGAAAGGTGTCTTCACTTCCAACGCCTAGTTATTAGCGTGGATTGAGCTAAACTCTTGGAAGACTTCTCACTAGTAGTACAAAAATGTTGATTGCTTGGAATGATTGGCTTTGACTTAAAAGGCACTGGTATTGGTGCTGTTACAAAGAGCAAGGTGCAGTAGATACTGGTAGTTCTTTGCAATGTAGCTTGTCATACAGGGTCAGCATCAAATATTATTGAGAACACCTGCTGCAAAACAGTAAATTAATCTGATGTGAAGTGTGGGGAAGAGAGCTAAATGTGACTCTGTCAAGGTAAATTAAGAAATCTATACCACTAGTCTTTTAAATGATTTACTTGAAAGTCACAAAATATAGCAAGCGATTGTTGTTTTGGATTGTGGTTTTTTGTTTGTTTTGTATTATGTAGACATTTTGTATCTATGTGTATAATAGATTTTCATGTTTGTACTTCCCTTTTTCCCTTCTTATTCAAGGATGACAGTCCACCAATTTCTTGGGATACGAGATGTAAAATTGCTCAAGGTACAGCAAATGGCATCAACTTTTTGCATGACAATAATCATATTCACAGAGACATTAAAAGGTAAAAGCTGCTGACTATCACTGTCTGTTTTTTCTTTGTTGTACCCTGTTCAAGTTTGTTAGAGGGAACAGACTGAAAGAATCATTGCTTCACTCAAGGGCACAATCTTTTCTGCAAGTGCCATCCATCACCATAATCTTGTCTGTGCCGCAAGGACATGACCAGAACAGACTTCTAAAGATAATTGGAGCTGTTGTAATCTGTCACTATCAAACTGTTATTTGAGTGCTGCAAAGACACACAGAAGTTCTGTTCTTTCACAATTGCTGCTAACAAAAAAGCTGCTGTTGGAGAACATTATGAGTTCTTAAACTGGGAGTTTTTCAGATGAAAATGCAGCTTTTTTTCTTCCTAGAGCACTTCTGAGTGTCTCCTTTGATTTCCTTCTATTTATTATGAAGACTTAAAATGACTTAAGTCAGGTTTATGAAATTCAGGGCCCTTCCATGTTGATGTGGTGTTCACTTGTTGGTTATATCAGATTTTTTTCTAGGGATATCAGAGATCAGAAAAAGCTTTTGCATTCTGTGATTTTTACTTCTCCCTTTCTTGCTAGCAGTTTGGTTCTCTTTTGAAATACTAATGCAGTACAAATGTTTGAAGAAAAGCCTTAAAGGCTTTTAAGGCCTTAAAGGCCTTACTCCTGTTGTGGGTTAGCAAGGAGAAACTGACTGGTTGAGTGTCATGGATGAATGTTTCAGTTGCTTTCTGGCTTCTGACAACTCTGCTAAATCTAGACCGCATAGGTTTCGTGAACTTAGTCTGTGCAGAAAGAGTTTGTTGCTTCAGCTCCCTTATAAAATGTACTGCTGCTTTGACAATTCATGTTTCTTCTTCTTTCTTCCCTGCTTAAGCTTCTGGACAAGTGTTATGCCTGGGAGGGACTCATTTTTATTACCTTGTGCTGCTCTACCCTTCTAACTGCTGTGAGTTGATCATATTACAGGATTGAGTTTTGTTTTGTTTTTCTTGAATTCCATTTTGTAACCTCTTGCACTTTCACTGTGACTAGTTCAATCAATTTGGTTGGTGTTGTTAATATTGCTGCCGCTCCCAGGTAAAACTTAGCAAAATGAAAAATGAAGTAAAACTTAGATGTCTTTTCATCTATTACGTGGGAACGTGTCATAACTACACAGGCACTGGAACAGCTTCTCTGTAGGCTAGAGAGGGCATGTCTGAATAGGTGTTCTCAGAATTGACTGTAGTTTTTTGGTTGGTTATACCCAGGAGATAGTTCATTTATCTTTTGAAGCTTGACAGTTGCAACAAAACTTGATTCTGTCGTGTGTATCACAAAGTGACCTCTTGTAGCTTGACTCTTCAGAGATCTGAGCTGCTTATCAACTTGTGATAAGTTGTGATCCTGTTCCTACTTTTAGAAGATGAGCTTTAAATATGAAACTGATTGGCTGATGTTTGGCTTTTTGCAATGATTATATATTATAACACTTTTTACAACTGTTCTAATGCCAAGTGACATTTTGTAGCTTGCAGCTGTGTTAATTTTGTTGACAAGGTTTTAGAGAACAAGAAAGGCAAGTTAGGAATAACTTTCTAGTGTTACATGTTGTATCTGGCTATGCAGTTTGCTAATAAGTTCCGTTAAGGGGGTCAGAAAATAAGGAGAAATACATAAATATTAAATAAGTGATTTTGAAATGGTTCCAAATTCTGCAAGCATAAGAAACAGTAGAAGGATATATGCTGCAATTCATTCCACTGAGTATTTTTCAAAAATATAAGATCTTTTAGATAGGCCTCATTCTTCGGGTTTTCTGAAAGGCAGGTAAAAGCTGGAGATCAAACAGAAGCACAGCACATTTCCAGTGTTAAGGAGTATTGTTTCTCTTTCAAGAGAAGAATATAAGTATTGTTATTCATTTGACATAGGAATTTGTAATGGTTGATGTTGTATTAGATAACGGGTATAAAACCTGCTTTTATTGGTTCTGAGTAGAGATTTAACAATTAAGAATTCTAATGTGACCCAATACCCAACTTTGCTCTTTTTCTTGTGTTTTTGTGGTAGGGTTTTTCTGCATGCAGGCATACACAAGAAAAACTATGCATGGATTTATCTTCCTGTCAGATGGTTCTTGATTTACTTAGAGTGATTCATTTTGAAATTGAGCAACTTCAAAAAAAAAAAAATACTGCAGTTCTTCTTATATGAAGAAATATGAATAAGGACCTTATATTTCAAGAAACATTCAGAATACCAGTTTGCATTTAGTTACTAAAGAGTTATTAGTCTGTAATAAAACCAAATTACTGTTTTGGAAAATTTATTTTTCTTTTTTCTCCCCTTTCCACCAGTGCAAATATCTTATTAACTGATACATATGTGCCCAAAATTTCTGACTTTGGACTTGCAAGAGCGTCTGTAACATTTACACAAACCATCATGACTGATAGAGTTGTTGGAACAGCAGCCTATATGGCACCTGAAGCTTTGCGAGGAGAAATAACGCCTAAATCTGATATCTTCAGCTTTGGAGTAGTAAGTAGAATGTTCGAAGCCATATATGAATTCTGTTTTGTAAATGGTAAAAGCGTACAAAATCAAGAATACCTAGAACTAAGCATGAGAGAACTCTGACCTATTATTTCTCCTTCCCCTGGTGGATGTGCTCATAAGAAAGTATTTCTAAACTTTGGTTTGTTTAAAAGCATTTAACTATGTGGATCAAAACTTTGAATCTGCTAATGCAGTTTCAAATGGTTATCTTTAAAATGTGAATTTATGTATGAAAGACCAGAGTAAAATAACATTCCAGGTTCTAGATAAATACAGGTTGAAGTAATGTAAAACAGTTTTACGTCTTGCATAGTAATACACAGAAATGTGACTCTGGTTGAAGATTTTTAAGAAAATGATGCAAATTTTAAATTTTCTTTTACTATATTTCAGCACCAAATATGTGGTACCGTGTGGGATTTGCCTTAAAGCTGAATACAGTGCTTATCCTATCCAAAAAAGATAACTCCTTACTATTTGGGAGAAAAATGAATCCATTCTGAATAGATTGAAGAGCCATCGACACCCTCCTTCATAGCATTTAGTTTCATGGGCAGGTAGGCCAGATAGCGTAATTGAGTATCTTGGGAGTCCTTCCATTTTGCTTTGAAGCAACGCAACATAGGGTGAGGAAAAACTTCCCAAACCACACTGCTAATAACTGATAATGGAAATAAAGGAAGGAACAACGATCAGTTGCATAGAGGGCTGTCTTTGGACAAATACAGATCCTGTGAGCATTTGGTTGGAAGACTGAGGATTATGTTCCTCTTCTCAAATGGTATATATGCTAAGGGTTGTTTATGCTTCTCTTCTGATTTTTTCTTTTCCTCATAGGTCTTATTAGAAATAATAACGGGTCTTCCACCAGTAGATGAAAACCGGGAGCCACAGTTACTGGTATTTTTCTTTTTACTTTATCTCTTTCTCCCTCCAGAATCGCTTCATGTGAAAACATAGTCAGTTAACAGGTTCTTAGACAATCAAATTAGTCAGCAGGAGATGCAGTTGTGATAAGAGCTATTGTATCAATGTGTGTTTTGGAAGTGAGGCAGAAACTTTTCTCTCTTGGTTGGTAGATGACTGCCCAGTCCCCTAGGTCTTCTCTTTCCAATCTGATACTTTATTTCTTTGTTTTGAGACTGTTTCTTATTGTTATACCATTCTGATTTATCAGTATATTCCGGTTTTACCCAGAAACTTTGATAGTTCATCTCTCACCAGAACATCTTAAAGCATTCATCTCCATTGGTTCTTTATGTTTCTTACCATTGCTTTATTATTTTTCATCTTCTTCAACTTTATTAAGAATTTGCAAATACCTTGGTTTTAACCCTAGAGAAGTTGGGAATGGAGGAGCTATTCTGGGGTGTTTTGATTTTTAATGTTTAAGTAGAAATTGTCTGCTAATTTGAAAACTATGTCTCCAAGCTTACTCTTTTGAATTAAACATCTTATAAGCTTGCTGTTTTTCATTTGGTTTAATTTTAAATTTCAAACTATTTAATCCAAGATTTTCATGGTATAGTTCTAATGTAAAAACATAATTATATACTGAGTATGAAATAGAAATGAGTTTTGGTTTGGTTTTGTTCCATGCTATTCAATAGCAGATCACTTCTAACACAGCTTTAGGAATACCCGTGTACTATTAACAGAATATTTTCTCTAATCCATATCTTCTGGAGTGGTGTAATACTTATCCTGTTGAACTCTGTGATGACCTTGGAGATCTCAACACTGTGTCAGATGCAATTCTAGGCTTTAAAAAGTGGGCTTTTTCACAAGATAAAACATGCTTGATACTCCATTTTAGGTTGTGATTGGTACCTTTTATCATTGTAACATACTTTAGGGAGCATAAAGAGAATGGTCAGTATAAGGCAACATGACATTCCTAGCTTTGAAAATTTTGGGATAGTTGAATGTTAACAGTTTCAGACTCACCTACAGGGGAAAACAGAAGGCCTGCCTCTATTTGCTTACTTTTATTTCTTTCTTGCATTACCATACTGACTTGTCTGTGGTATTCCTCAGACAGTATTTGTGATTGCCGATAATGTATTTCAAGTACGTTGGGGCTGGAAAGTTTGGGACTAAAACCATCAGATTTGAAAATTGATTTCAGACTAGAATCATAGAATGGTTTGGGTTGGAAGGGACCTTAAAGATCATCCAGTTCTAGCCCCCCTGCCCTGGGCAGGGCCACCTCCCACTACAGCAGGTTGCCCAGGGCCTTGTTCCACCTGGCCTTGAGCACCTCCAGGGATGGGGCATCCACAGCTTCTCTGGGCAACCTGTGCCAGTGCCTCACCACCCTCTGAGTGAAAAATTTCCTCCTAACATCTAAATTCTAAATCTCCCCTCTTTTAGTTTAAAACCATTCCCCCTTTTCTTGTCATTGTCTGCCCAAGCAAAAAATTGCTGTCTTTTTTTTTTTTTTTTTTTTAATAATCCCCCTTTCAGTATTTAAAAGTTGTACTGAGGTCACCCCAGAGTTCTTCGGGCTGAACATCCCCAACTCCTTCAGCCTGTCTTTGTAGGAGAGGTGCTCCAGCCCTCTGATCAACTTTGTGGCCAGCCCTCTGGAGCCATTCTAACAGGTCTCCATCCTTTGTGTGCTGGGGGCCTCCAAGTGGGGCCTCACAAGGGCAGAGCAGAGGAGGACAATCCCCTCCCTTGGTTGGTGCAGCCTGGGATGCAGTTGGCCTTCGGGACTACAAGCGCACTGCTGGCTCATGTTGGGCTTCTTGTCTGCCAGAAGCCCCAAGTCCCTCTCTGCAGGGCCGCTCTCAGTGAGTTCTTCTCCGAGTTCATGTCTGGGATTGCCCCGGCCCAGGTGCAGCACCTTGTACTTGGCCTTGTTGAACCTCATGAGATTCACATGGGCCCACTTCTGCTTGTCCAGGTCCCTTTGGATGGCATCCCTTCCTTCTGGTGTATCAACCGCACCACGCAGCTTGGTGTCATCTGCAAACTTGCTGAGGGTGCACTTGATCATCCCACTGTCTGTGTCATTGATAAAGATACTAAACAGTACCAGTCCCAGGACAGACCCCTGAGGGACACCACTTGTCACCGGCCTCCATCTGGACATAGAGCCATTGACCACCACTCTGGGTGCGGCCTTCAAGCCAACTCCTTATCCACTGAATGGTCCATCCTTCAAATCCATATTTTTCTAATTTGGAGATCAGGGTGTCATGTGGGACCATGTCAAAGGCCTTACACAAGTCCAGGTAGATGACACTGTCTGTTTTTTCCTTGTCAACTGATGGAGAAGTTTCCTTAGGGTAGACATAGCAGCCAGTGACTGACTGGTGGAGGAAGGCATTTATCTCCAGAATGAGGCTTTACGAACTTGACAAAAAAGAAAAGTTATTTGCGCTTATGCTTGCATACTTGTGGGTTAGTAAGTAAACATGGGTACTTTGTTACTTTTTCAAGAGAAGCAGCCTGATAAGAAACAGTACTAAGCCTTGAATTGTTAATTGAGCCTTGAATATTAAAGTTGCATGACGCAGCTAAAAGGAACTTGCTATGCGATTTTGTGTTAACTCAGAGATAAATGTACTGTACACTTTTATCACACACTATAGTCCCGTAAGTTGTTTCTGCAAATATTGATGCATAATTATGCAGCCAAACCATTGTCATTATTGTCTAGAAAAGCAGTTGCAAAAATAAATGCAGAGCCCTGAAAAGCAAGTTTTCAAATTGTTAATGTGTAATACATGATCTTCAGATGCTTACCATGTTATGGACTCATTGCTTCAAACTCTCTTGCAGTTAAGTATCAAAGATGAAATTGAGGATGAGGAAGCAACTATTGAGGATTATGTTGATGTAAAGATGCATGACTGGGATGCAACTTCAGTTCATAAAATGTATTCAATCGCTGATCAGTGTCTGAATGAGAAGAAAAACAGGAGGCCAAACAGTAAGATGGTATGTAGCTTTTCAGATTGAAGGCTTATTTGTAGCCTTTTTTTTTTTTTTTTTGTAGTTACAGCATCAGTTATTTGTACTTCTCTCTGTTCTTTTGCAGGTCCAGCAGCATCTACAAGAGATAAAAGCTTGACATATGTTTCTTCTGATACACGTGTTTTCTAAATGGAGCAGAGACCAGTAACAAACGCAGACTTTTATCAGCATTTACTGCGACATTATCAGCTTTTCTGCTTTCCAGAACTTTCTGGCCTGCATATAAGGTGTGCTGTTGGCTTGTCACCATTGTGCTGTTTTTTAACTGAGCAGCATTTCCACATATCCTTAGCCACTGGACCTTCAAAAAATTTTTATTTTTTATTTTTGTTTTTGTATTAACAAGTTTTAATGCTGGTACATCTTCTACATAGCTTTTTAAACAAATAGATTGTAAAATGGAAATGTCTTTTGATTTTTCAAGTATGCCTTCAGCAAACACACATGGCAGTAGCAGGGTAGGATGTCTTTCTGCCAATCGCTTTCTTGAGTGATCTACTAGACCTTTTTCTACTGAAGAGGAAAACATTTAATAGATGTAATTGGCACTTACACTGTCTTCTTGGGAAGACACAATAGTAGTACCCATTTAAAACCCACTTCTTGTTTTGCATTTTAGCTTGAGAGTTCATATTAGCGTGAATAGACTGGTAACGTTTGTGAATGTGACTTTTTCAAAAAGTCTTCTCAGGATTTGTTTTATTCAAATAAGTGTTGCTATCTTCTAGGTTTCAAGGTTTTATAAGTAAAACAATTACATTGCAATGCAAACACAAAAATATGTATAGCTTTCTTCGGTGAACTCGGTGTGATGACAAACGGTTTAATCTTTGTTCATAGGAAGACTTACAATTACTTTTAATATTTTATGTTTTAGAATAAGATTGTATTTGCAATATCTCATATAGAAATGGTTTATTTTGTTAAAAGAGGCCAATATAATGTTGTTAGGACCAATTCTGCCCTCTCCTTAGCTAAATAATTAAGCTCTTACTTACATGTATGGATATTAGTAAATATTAAAATATACATTTAAAGGCATGGAAAGCTTTCTGAAGTAGAAAGATCGACAGATCAAAGAAGACAATTCACTTCATTCCATTTTTAATGAGATTCTAGATACTTTGGATTACCTTTTATATGAAACTAACTTTTCCATTTACAACCTTTTCTTGTACTTCAAACTTTTTCTTGACAGCCTAGGGATAAGAAAATAGTTTGGTGTACAGCTAAACTAAGATCTATGATTATGGAAAAAAAATTAAACAGAAAAGGATCTGACTGCATTTAGGGGCACATATCCTTGTAGAAGGCATATGATTTCTACCTAGCAGTTCTATTTATAACATCAGAACTCTGGCTATTAAGTTATTCTGTATTTCCCTTTCAAAATGATAGATTAACCTAGAAAACAGTATCCACTTAAACCATTTCTAGTTTTATTGAGTATAAAGATTAAAAGCTGTTTAACATAAATAAAAACTCTGCATTATGACTGTGGATGCTTATTCCAGCTCTTAAAACCTTTAGTCTTGGAAACAACTGGCATTTTATGTTGCTTGTGTCTGATAATAGCATTATGTTAACCTCACTGCAGGGAATAAAGCTGTACCGCTTTGGACCAGGGATAGTGGAGGGGGAAAAAACCCACGCTGCTATAAACTGAAATGAGAATAAAATGCATTTAAGTCATTCTCTAAACAACTCTTCCAGCTGTTACTTGAAGGCTTCCTTTTAGATCATTTCTGCGTTCTACCGTTCCCTGGAGCTCATACATCTATATTGTTGCCCTGAAGTGGGTTCCTTGTCTCCCTGATGAGTGCTATTCACAGCTGGTATTGTAGAACAATTTTGTTCATGTACCAGATGTGATGTTCTAGGTACAAGGAGCATTAATGTTCTTCGATCATAGTGGACCTGTGAGCTGCCTCTTTGGGCTGCCTGCCTGTTAGCACCTACGTTTTGCTGGTAGTTCTCCTCACTCACTGAAAATGAAGCACGTTTGCTACCCCTTCAGTTAATAAATTATAAAAATTGAGCTCTTTTCATAGAATCCTAGTGAGGAATGAAGATATGTGTTAAATAAAGGTAGCTAGCTTATGTGTTTTTTTTGTTTCTAGTATACACAAGTTGCAAGGAGGGGACCTTCTCTACCCCACCCAAGCGCTTTTTTTTTTTAAGATCTGCAGATACTAAAACCAGCACCTATAGCCACTGACAGAGGCCAATAGTAGCTGACTTCTGCTTCATTTATTCCCTGCAAAAAGCATTAAACTATCCTAGGCTGCAGCCTTTACATTAATTACTATAGTAAAGCTTTCTGTGACAGAAGTCAGTAACTTGGTCATTCATGCTCTTGGTGAATAAAGGAAGGATGGAGCTGGAGGTGAGAGAAAACTTGGTACAGCTGCTAGTAGCTGGAGAGCACTTTTTTTTTTTAGCCTTCACACCTTTTGTCAGCCATAGTATTTCATATTCTTGCTGAAATGTGAAGAATTGCTGCACCTTTGTATTTAAGATGGCCAGCGAAGAGTTGTGTTAAACACCCCCTCAACATAAGGCAAATAAAGAGGCTTCTGTTCAAGTTGTCTGTGATACTCATGCTCACATACAGCATACCTCCTTCCTCTCTTACCCATGCCTCTTCTAGGAACAGCCGTCTTTTTGTACAGCATTTTGCATTAAAAGTGATTCTCGTAAACTGTAGTTCAAAACATCCACAACTTTCCTTCTTCCACCTGCCAAACTACCATATCATCCCTTTTCCCCATGGGGATGTGTTGGCAGGACATTTAAAAGAAAAGCCAAACCACTAACTTTACGAAGTCTACAAGCAGACTAGTTTTGGCAGTTTAGACAAACATTTATGAAACATCACCCTTTGATTATTTAATTTTACTACCTCATGCTGTACAATTAACAGCAGCTTGAACTATTATATTACTAATCATCTACTTCAGCATTTTAGAAGAAAGAAGTTTTTGAAGCAGTTTGTTGTTGGAAGCATAACTCCCTCAGGAGTTAAACACATTTGGATCCCGCTATGAAGGCTTCCATGCTGCTTCCATAAAGCAACAGGAAAGTAGCGGTATAACAGAGCGTATTACGAGTTCTTCAGTAGCAAGCACCAGAAACTTTGCTCCTGCCCACCTCTATTCTTACCCTGCAGTCACTTTTTCTATACTGCTTTCTAGTCCTGCAGGACCTGCCTGTTACTTACACATAGTGATGATAAAATACGTATCTTTGTAAAAGGCAGACTATGAAATGATTCAGACAACACTGAACTAAAGCATCAATCTTTATTTATAAAGTAGATTACAAAATAGATAAAGTTAATTTTAGCATCTGAAGGTGGTTTTCATTGAATACATAGACAGCATAAATCAAAAGTTTCCTTTATTGATGTGTTTATTCAACTATCAAACCAACTATTACCTTGGCTAGTTTCACAACCCCCTCACAGGAGGTTTATAAGACCAAATTGTCCCTACTTTACAACATAGACACTTCAAAAATAATTATATGTCATGTTAATTTACAACAATTAAATAGCTTGTGATTTAAATGTAAGCGGCTGCATTGCTTTTGGGCTTTCTGAAGGCCAACAATAGTTCTAAATGGACACTTTCAATTATTAAATTACCAGAGACAGTTTAAGAAATAACTTTTTTTTAATGCCCTCGTAGTGTGCTGGCTCTGAACATGTCTTAACAGTAGTAGTGTTATGGGAGGCAACTACACAGATGTAAACATGATAGATCTTACAAAAAGATCAGAAAAGCTTCTTATTGCTGTGTCAGGAGAATAGCTACAAGAGGCCTGAAGAGGCAGTTGGCAGTGCAAGACTTTGTGTAATTTAAAGAGAATTGTCTGTTGGAGCAGGCTTTCTCTTTCAGAGAAAAAGTGAGAGGGAAATACGCTCAGGACATTACTCTGCTGGCTGGTCGAGCGTTTGTACACCCACATAAAATATTTTAAAGTAAAATAACTTAAATGTCTAGTTTGGGCTGAACTCCACAGCAGCTCGTTGTAAGCTCCCTTACATAATCACTTAACCAGCTCTGGCCATCCTCCAGATTAAGCTTTCTACTTTCTATCCTCATCTACCTAGGGCAGGATTAGGAGAGAGAAAAAAAAAAAAACAAAAAAAACAAAAAAAAAGCAAAACAACAGCAACAACAAAACATGCATATATAACCACAACTGGTCAAACTGTTCATTATTTAGAACAGTTCATATTAAAAAGCTGAACTTCTTTACTGGCTCAAATGAGTATAAAAAAATGTATGTGCACTCTTGGCATGGTTGACACATGGGCAGGAATATTAAATTCAAACAAAAAGCCCTCTTGCAGTAATTTTTAACTGCTACAAGTCAAATGTTTACCTTAAAAAAAAAAAGTGCTGAAATGATTCAGACTTCAAATAAAAAACAAAACAAAAACAAAAAACAAAAACACTAGTTATAGTGTAATGCTGCATACACACTAAGCATGTCTAAAAGCAATGACACTTGTCTCACCAGTAGTACACACAAGAAACGTCCCGAGGACCAGCTCATTGTCCTAGAAGGTGAAGGCAAGAGGCAGAAGAAAGAACACAGCAGCTAAGGGCAAGCAGATTATCTGAGGATCAGGAGCTATTGAATTGGATTGATGTAGTGTATACGATTAAATGAAAAAAAGCTGAGGTGTCAAATTTCTACTGCATAGAAACAACACAGTAAAACCAGCGACTATTGCAACCTTCACATTACATAGTGCAATCTCAATAACAAGCTAGTATCTCCAAATGACATAATACATAAGATAAAACAAATTTTATCAGGAACTAGTAGTGTCTAAGCCTTATTTCCCTACAGAACTACGTTAAACTGAGCTATCCTCTGCCAGGTAAACACATGATTCAGCTATACAATGTATACAACCAGCACCTAAGATAATATGCAGTGAACCAAGACTTGAAGCTCCCATGAAGCTCTTAAAATAATAATAAAAAAATCAAAAGCACAAAGCTCACATACAAGATAATAAAAAGCAAGTCCCCGCTGGGGAATATAATCTATCCTTTACTTTAGAATTTGTCTCATTACACAATTTTAAATATTAAGTTCATCCAATACTTGATTTCCACATCTATTTATTCTTTAATCTCCTTGTTAAAATCATCTATTTTTCCTCTTCCTATTAAATAGATAAATCATGGTTCAATCAAGTTTAAGACTCTTCTGGCTAATTTTAGAATTTAGAAGGGAAGCAGAAAAAAAACAAACAAACCCCACAAAATCCTACTCAGGTGCTGCCAGCAGTTTTTCAAGACTCAGTTGGATTTTGTTTAAGATTTAACTTACTGTTAAAGTTCAAACATTTAGGAAAAGTAATTTTCAGAATACCTTTAAAGTTGCGGTTGATAATGGAAGAGCACTAGGCTCTCAAGCATAAATCATCATTATGAAACAAAGCAAATCTATTTCCATTTTTAATGAACTTGCACAGTTTCAGATCTAAGTGCATAGATAGATTATCAATCATTTATTAGAAACTTTAAGCATATCACTTTGAAAGCAGCTCTGTAGTCTACTGAGTATACTGAATGATGCACTTTTAATCACATTTAACTCGGTTATTCAGTACTTAATATATGTCTAATGAGTGGTATAGAAGTCTGGAAAAGCTGTAGTGGTTTTTACGTCACACTACTTTGAGAGACAATTCCACTAAATTGGTCATAAGTTTGAAATGACCATGCACAGGAAAGAAAAAATCCACTATTCCTCAGCAAGTACTTATCATTAACTGATAGATAACGGATTTTAATTAATCTTTTCGACTAAAAAACAAAAACAAAACCACCAACAATCCATCCCGTCAAAAATGTAAGAAAATCTTCTGCTAAATTAATGTCCATGAGAGCTACCAGAAGGAATAATGATTTATCTGGGACAGTGTTAGATAGTGTTTCAGCTCTTCACGCAAGTGAAGTCTTATGGGTTTCAAGAGGCTACTCATATGGACACAGGTTTGCTATCTAGGCATACAGCTGCTACTTACCCGCAGAAAATATGGGCTTAATAGTCTTGTCCGTTAAGCTTATGATCACATGTATTGCTATTAAATAATGGATTCTAATTTAAAATAAAAGGATACTAGCTTATTTTTCTTCCTCTACCTTTAAAATAACCAACTCTTCCACATGTCATAAAATATGGTCAACAAATATAATCATGTAACAACATGGGAAGCACTGAGGTCAGAAGAGGGGAGAGTAAAAAAGACCTTTTTTTTCCCCCTTGCATGTATGGATGGAATGATTTCAGTTCATTAGCAAAAGTCAGATTTTTTTTTTTTAAACTGTAATACCCTATAATTAATGCAAACGACAGTTTCTAATCACTAGATGTTTCAGTCTCTGCTGGACCTCTGATCAGTCTTCGTATTCCCCTCTTCCCTGCAGGACCTTTTGGTTTAGCAAAACTTTGTTTGTGTGCATGTTGTTTTGGATGAACCTCTTCATAAAGAAAGTCAGCAGTTAACTCATCACCATTATCAATTTCAATCTGAAAAACAAAAAAAGCAGCTTATAGTGTTACTTACCATACTCATCTTAGACATTTAATAACATTTAGAGGATTTGCTGAAGCTCCAAATACTGTATTAAAACCAATATGTACAATAACATTCAGAGTCTAACATGAAATGTTCTCAACTTGACCCTAATCACCTCAGAAATCCTGGATAGTGTTTCTGAGAACTTACCACTCTTACCAGTATTGATGTAAGTGCATTTTGATTTAATCAGTTCTTCTTTAAATATAAGCACAACTACATATCCCAAGAAAATCCTCCTGGCCTAAGCTTTAGCACAGCATACACAGCAATAACTAGGAGTATACGAGTTCACACTCCTTGTGGAAACAAGTGCTTATTAGTCCTCCGTAAGAAACTTCCTTAATAAAGCAGCATGTGATCTTTCAGAAAGTTTCCTTTGTTTATCTTCCCCTCAAAAGTAGAAACTTTGTTTCATTGTTCCAGCATAATCTTCACATTTTAAGAATTAAAGCTTTTTCACTAGAAAGTGTCTTAAAAATTAAAGTTGTAAAAGCAATGCGTATATATACTGCTGTCTCCTAAGACTGAAGCAGGAATATAAACAGCTTATACAACTCGTGGATTGCTGCAACTCAGCAAGTATTCAAGCCAGGGAAAAGCCAAAATAAATTTAATTAACAAGGTTTGTTTTGTTTTGTTTTAAATGTAAGAATATAAACCTGAAAGAAAACACTGTTCTGAAGCCAAACCCCAGTTTTTAATTGCATGAATTTAGAGTTCAGACAAATGCTTTGGCCCTGTCCTGCTGAGCATTCAGCACTTCACGGCCTGCCAACCATAGCACTCGACAGACTTGTAACAGCAATAAAGTGGCTGACAAGTACATGCTTCACACAGAGGTCTGCAGGACTTTCAAGAGTCCTTTGGTACATGTCTCATCTAAAGACATTTCTGAGAAATAGCAATGTATAAATACATGTGCTGATAATCTACTTAAGTTACATCAACACGATAAAAATGGCTAGTGACAAGTCTACCACTTTTTTTTTCAGGTAGACAAAAACCCCACTGAAACCAAGCCTCAAAATCCTTCTAAATTTACAGCACAAGCGTTAAGAATGTAACCATCAGTCATATATTTCGCAAATGGACCATTACTGTGGCCTCTGCTCTGGAAGTGAGAAACACTCGTTTCTGCATAGTAGTAAAAATCTTTACAGAGTGGAAAGATCAGCTTACTCACATGTCCTTGTTTGCCCCATCAAGGACTCCTAATGCAATTTAAGTTCCAGAACTGCTGCTTGATTTTTTATTTTGAAAATTATTACATAACCTTGTCCTTAAAGGAATTTAATGTTCAACAACAACATGCTGCGGTCCAAAGAATGACAGGCCTTTTAGTAAGAAATCATGTTACTTGTAAATAGTCCTTCGAAGTACTCTCAGACACTGTTGATGCAGAAGAATATGTTTACTAAATCTACGAAAGTGTAGAAATTATGAACCAGAGAAAAGCCCTGAAGCTTAATCAACAAGTATTTCTTGTTCAGGACAAGCTCTTATGCAGATCTTTAATAACTATGCAGAACTTTTCATTGTTTACAGAAAGTAGTGGCAGAGATAATTATGGTTAAGACTATTAAGAAGGGAACTGAGGAATGGAAAAAATACCAGTACACCCAGTGTACTTACCTTTCTAATTATTGGCATCCACAACTGTCTTTCTACAATTTCTAAAAGTGGACTTTTACAACTAGAGTATAGCATTCGTTCTCGTATACTACAGGTGTATCCTGGCATGGAGTAGATGAAAACTGCAGGAAAAAAAAATCAGAACAGAAATAAACCCTATCAAAACCTGTATCATAGAATCATTTAGAGCAGAAAGACGTTACAAAGCAACTGGATAGTGTGAAAGGGAAAATATCCAGAACAGTTTAGGATGCTTTGCTCCAGCGTTTAATTTCAAAAGAGGGGATATCTTTATTTTTTGACATGACAACTGATTTATGCATGTTCATAATCAGACGGAAAAGCTCTCTACTTTCTAAACATAGTGACTCTTCAGAAGTCAGTTTCACAACCAAATGACTCTGAAATTTATGATTACACTGAGAGGTCAGATTCATGCATCTTTCTCTCTGCCTCAAGATTACTAAACTATTTGAAACAAGCCAATGAAAGTTAATATTGGAAAATTTTCTCATACCTATGGATTCCAAATAGTCTCCTTCATGGGCATGCTTATAGAGGAAAAAGTGGTAACGTGCAGCATCCTTTGGAATTCTTTTTGGCAAGTCCTTCAGTTCAGTATGAAGTGTGTTAGCCAGAACAATAGTTTCATTTTTCATATCAATTTGCTGTTAACAAAGAAAAATGCATGTAGTTAATACACAGAAAGCAGACCAGAGAATATGACAGGATGGAAAAAAAGATTTAATTAATCTAATACAGAATGGCAACGTGTATATGGCATCAATGTACATTGTTCAATACACAGGTGATCTAATTAAATATTTTTAATAGTGAGTACTAAAGTATTTTATACTTGCCAGTTGCACATAATTGAGTTGCTTAATTTTCAATTTCTCCAAAGCGTGAATAGCTTCTTTAGCAATGGGGAATGCTACTCCTTGCAGTGTTTGATGCTTGGTATCTATGCCAACATCTGTCTGTACCTGGAACACAAGTCAATTGACATGTAAAGAGAAACTTCCGCAAGTGTTTTGTTTCATGCAGTAACTGACGATGCATCACATATGGCAACACGCATAGTTAGCAGTAGCTATTCTGAGAATAAGCCACACTGAACCATCATCCACTTCTGGAAAAGACTTGCATATTTTTAATTTACGGTTACATTTTGCTTACTTACCTGAAAACAATTTCATGTCTCTGAAACAGCTAGCTTTGTAAAACCCACAGAATCACAAGAGAAAAAAACTGCCCAAGCGTTAAGGAAGCTCCAAGTTAAATTCTGGTACAAAGACACAGTAAGCCAGGAGCTTGATTTTCATATGCTGTGCTTTTGAACTGGCAGTGTTGTTTATAAACTTTGCTGTATCTTGAACATTTTTAGATCGAAACATAGATATGTAATTTTTCAACATTCTGGGAGGAAGAGAGAAAAGTTGTGTCTTATTAGAGAAATTGATCTTCTTAAAGGAAAAAACAAAGCATCTTCCCTCCCTCCCTCTTCATCATCCTTCCCCCAAGATCCTACACCAAAAAGAAAGCAAACAAAAAAACAAACAAGCAAAGTCTCAATCTTTGACTTCTAGGTATAACACAAAGTAGAAAAACTGATGGTAACTGCAAGCTAGACAATCACTCATAATCTGGTTATGTTAGTCACATAAACTACTTGAGATAAAAGGACAGTTGCTTTACAGCCACTTCTCAAGAATTTATGTGATGTATTTTAACGTTCATACACAGTTTCTCAGAAAATGAGCTCTGGCTTCCAGTCTTTCCAAGCCTAAACTTGTCCAACTGTTAGCTTTTGAATGTCCTGACTTCCTTTTGTAATTTTACAAATGCAGTTAACGTTGGTAAAGAGGTAGCAAAAAGCCAGACAGAAAAGCACACAAAATGGAAAGTGTGAGTTTTAGATCTAACATCTTCCAGCTGATCAGTTTTAATTAAAAATAGATAATGAAATATGCAACAAGAATGAAAACAATTTAAAAAGAGACACTTCAGACAATATTAAATTATACTTCATATTTAAAATGACAGTTTATCAGTAACAAAGAAGGAGGAAACAAAAAGAAACGGAGGAGCTTACTTTTGTATAAAACTAACAAATTTATTAACAAGATTATATGACAAATAGCTGCAAAATATATCTGCATAAAAGCCTGACTAATAAACTTTATAAAATTGGCATTACAGAACAAAATGTAATAAAACATATTAAAAAACTATAAAAGACATCAAAGACATCTTGGAAGTCTTGGGACAGTAAGCTAAAGAGCGTATCCCAGCATCCAGATTTATGGAAAGGATTAAAATCTCCTTATCCACACTGCAACATATTTCAGACCACTAAAACAAAACAAAACACCCAAGCCACTTAAAAAAATAGTTAAATCACACTGCAAGATTTGTTAGTGATGTCTGCTGAGAGGGTGATAAAATGGCAGATGAAATTTGATGCGAACAAATGTGAAACAACGCATGTGGAAGGACAAATGACCTCTCTTCTACTTGTACAGCAATGGGGTTGAGCTAGCTACTACCCTTCAGGAGCAATACCATGCAGGTCACACAAAATATTTCTCTGAAAATGTCAGCACAGTGACCAGCTTTGGCAAAAAAAAAAAAAAAACATCAACAGTAACAAAAAAATAAAAATAAGAAAACACCACTAACTCCTACCCACAAATAAAATGTTATGAATTGTTAGTAAGAGTAGGGAACAGAACAGAACACATCACTACGCACTGTAGGTATCAGTAACATGCCTGCATCTTGAATACCACATGCAGTTCTGGCTTCCCCATCCCTCCTTTTCATAAATTTTATAGAAGAACTGGAAAAACTGCAGAGAAAAGCAAAAGGATCAGAAGTATGGAGTGTCTTCTTTGGGAGGAACAAGGACACAGATTAGGACTCCTCAGCCCAGAAGAGAGAACTGATAAGAAATACAGAGGTCTTGTGGATATAGTGGAGAGTAGGGGAGGAAGAGTGAGAAATGACTTTTCTCTGCCTTCCCTACACAATCTGTAGGGGTATCAGAATCAGCTGGTAGACACCATGCAGCAGTTCTTCACACAGTGCTTTGTCAAGCTGTGGAATACACTGCCACAGGATCTGTGGCCAACAAAAACTGTATATGGATTTAAAAAATGACAAGACAATATAATGGATTTAAAAAAAAAAAAAAACCACACATTAAAAACAATTACATAGTAAAACATCACGTCCTGCTCAGGAAGATCCCTACCTGCATAGGCTGAGGCAATGGGCAAGTACTCAAAGGAATTATTATAGCCTCTTACCCTGCTCTTACAACCTCCTCAGATTCCTGCTGTTGCTAACTTAGGGTCTTGACAGTAGGCTAGGTAAGCAACCTCTGACCTGATTCAGTGAAATACTTCTTAGGGTAATGACAAAAGAATATAAATGCGCAAAACACAATTTTTTATTTTTTTATTTTTATTTTTAATATCAGAAAGCTTTTAGTTTGCTGAAGATAAAGCAGGGAAGTTAATGAAATGCTGCTTCCATGAGCCTAATTACGGGCTTCATGTGGCAGAAACAACAAAGATACAAATGACACAAGTTAACCTACTGCAGGATGCTTCAAATAAAGCCAAAGCGGCAGCAATCTGCAGTTTATTCATCTCTGAGAAGTACAGCTATTGCTGCTGAAGTTTCATTAGAGCACATAAAATATTAGTCCACATGAATCAGCTGTTAAACATGATGCACGCAGGGCATAAAAGACAATACTAACACCAACAGTAAGTGATCATTGACACCACGTAAGTTTTACAGTCTCTAACAGTTGTGTTTTGCTTTTTTTTTTTTAAAGCTCATTAGGTAAAATACAGTGTTTAGTGATGATGAGCGCATTTCTGCATTGAATTAATCAAAAATAAAGATAGAAAATGACAGAAGACACCAGTCACAAAAATAATCGTTAATAAACAACACAGTTACAGCAAAAGCACGCTAGAGGGTGAAAATGCTAGAGAAGATAAAGAACTGCATTTAACACGATGCTTTGCTGGCATCCAGCTGGAAAACAAACCAGATTTCCCAGTGGCTGTAAAATACATGCCTAAAGAACTAATAAGATCAGCACAAGGCCTATTAATACATGTCTGAACACAAACAAGAGACTGAGTCATGGAAAAATGTGAGAAAAGAATCCTCTGAAACGTATCAGTCACTAGCTAACAACAATCATCAAATTATTTGGTTAAAGGCATTTGCTGGAAATCTTTCTATAAGGCTTTTGTAGCAAAAACAGATCAGTCTTTTAAAAGGACTAGCTACTTGCTTTGGATTTCTGGTTGTGGTGTTTTTGGAACTTTAAGACTGAGAAGAAGTAAGTCAAAATAAAGACAAGTAAACTGGTTCTGGCAGCTCAGGAAGGGGAAGCTTCACCTAGGGATAAAGGCGGCTGAAACATTCTTCGGGATTACTCACTGCAACAGTTGCTATTTGGCATTTTCTCTACCATTTCTGCCACCATGTGAAATGTATGTGGACAATAACAAAATGGTTGAGGCTGGGCCTCTGAAAGTCCCTTTCTCCAACACCCACCACCCAAGCAGGGACACCCAGCGCAGGCTGCCCAGGACCACGTCCAGGTGGCTTTTGAAGGTCTCTATGGGGGGAGACCCCACAGCCTCTCCGGGCAACCTGTGACAGTGCTCAGGCACCCTCACAACAAAGCACCCTAGGGAACAAGGTTGTAACCAGTAAGCTCTTCAGCTGGGAGGCCTCTGACCCAGACACCAGACCTTGTCAACTCAGCAGGATCACGCTGCTCTGTCTCCAGCCGTCATCGTCCTGCAACCTCAACTCAGAGAGAGAAATCTGTGTTCTCATCCACTTAAACTTTCCCTTTTCTGTTCTGCCCTTTTTACCCCAGAAAGGCTTCTTCCTAACAAGATGGTTCTAACGGTATGTTAGGAACTCTGAACCCAACGCCCCAAACATGCTCAAAGACACTGTAGGTACCTCATTAATCTTAATTTGTCGGAGTTCTTCTTCTGCTGCAGTCAGAGGTGCAGGGGCGGCCTGTGATATCAAATATTTTTTATATCCATTCAGCGAAACATCATCCTGAAAGCACAATATCACTATTCTTTATTTTTTTATAATAAAGGCTTTCTTCAAGACAGTCTATGCAGCATAAATAAGCAGTTATTTCCCATACAGTTACGTTCGCTTTATTTGAACAGACTGCAAGTGTACTTGCATTTGCAAATTGAACTTGGCTTCCTGAACAGCAGGATCCGCTGGGCTGCTCTTGTACCCGGTTGTACAGCGGGCAGAATTTCCACAATTACCCCGTAATTACCTTGCTAATTCAAAAATTAGTCTTAATGAAGACTGGGGTATGTATGAAGTCATTCAGCCTTCTTGGACTAAACATCACAGAACTGACACAATTCTTACCAAAAAAAAAAAAAAAAAGCACATTTTCTTACGAAATCTGCATGCTCAGACTGGTGGCTGATTGATAGTTTTCTACCTGAAAAAATGGGAGACAGGAATACTGCCTCAGGACATAACGCTGCCAATAGTTCAGGATGCAAATTCACAGAACTGATAAATTCTGATAACCACTTTGGGTAAGTTATTAATTCTCTGTGTCAGTTCTGTCCCTCTCCAAAGATGCCGATACCAGAGGCAAATACTGTTGTGCTTCAATAATTAAGAATCTCACTCAGAAGAGGGCGGGATTTATGTAATCATGTGGATATGACTTTATAATCAAGTTCTGAGCCCAGTAGAATGTAACTGCTGCGCTCACTCTATCTTTGCTGAAGGAGGAAAAAGGAAGCAGTAACTTTGATCTCTAGCTAATCATCAGTTTTCACGAAAGCTATAGGAACTCTGCATCTTTGAGAAGTCCAACTTGTGTTTGTTTACAACTGGCAACGGATCAAAAAGTCAACACTTAATATTGGCAAACTGGCAGACATCACAATCAGCTTAGACATATGTCCCAAGGAAACCACAGTAATTCCCTTTAAAAGCCTCAGATTCCCTTACATGCACAACACTTGCAGGCTTTTCAACATTCCTTGGAAGTTTGTCAGACTTCATACATGCACCTTCCAATTATCTTACCGTAACTGAACATTCAACTATTAGTATTTTCATTGAACAAATCATTAGCTACTAAAACTCTCTTTCCATAAATTAAGATGGCAGACGTGGACTCAAGTTACATTTCACAGTCAAATTTTAAAGAACTGGCAGCTTCATATCCTTGGTTTAAGACATAAACATTTGTTTTCAGATGTTAAAGTCTTCCAGATAGCTGTTGTAGCCCACCTCTGATTCGGACCCATACATCCATAATGGCTTTTATAAACAATTGGCCTGAAAGTTTGAGGTGTTATGGCTTTTTGAGGATTCACATGTCTCCACTGAAATTAAAAGATTCTCCTGTTAGTCCTAGTTTATTTAGTTTTAATATCTGTTCGAAGCAAGGACATCTTAGCCTGAAGTTGTTCAATAAAATTAATTACTTTTTCAAATGAGAGCAATTACATTTTTACATTGGAGCAATACACATAGCTTTTAATATTCCTTCTCCTTCATCAGGAAAGAACAGAACCACCACAAATTTTTACCAGTAAAACCAGCTACTATTCTAACTGTTCCTTAGAATAATGTGCTGACTTTAAAGAGAAGAACTTACCTCTACTGTTCCAAATACTTCATCCTTAATATGACCACCTCCAAATTCTTTCTTAAGTGTTGCCCGGGTTGCTGCATACAACATTTTTTGACGAACCTAGTATGTCAGAAAACATACATGGGGTTTTTATTTTTTTTCCTCTTTAGTATACACAGAGAATCTAGTATTTTGGGGTACCAAGTCCATTAACAAACACCCTTCTTGAACAGCTATTTTAAGAGCTGAAAATGAAATTTGAAGTTGTACTTCTTAATAACAAATAAAATCACAGCATGAGCTCTAGAGCATGATACTAACATATGCTATTAAATTCTGAAGTGCACAATGGGACATTTTACTATGCATTATTATTATTAAAGTAATTCCAAAAGTAAATTGCAGCTTTAGAGTATGACCTTTAAAAAAATAAAATTTAAAATAGCAACAATAAAAAAAACGTTAAACAAAAAACAGAGCACAACCCTTACTGATTTTAAGTGGGGAAAAAAAACATAATGATTTAGATCATTTATCGCTGGTCTGTGTACTAAAGGACACAATAGTTACAGAACGAGCTAATTGCAAATAACCCACTATTTCTTTTGACGTGGCAGTGGCTTAGTTCAACTACAGAATGCAAAAATGAAATTTTCTGGAGGCAGATGATCTGATGATGCTCCCTATCAATTTGTGTCCAACATACTCACATTTTGCTCTCCCAACAGTCCCACCTTCCCCACCGTATTTCAACATCATGCCATCCTCATCACAGTACCCTTACCTCTTCCACCCAATCTCTTCTGTGCACTTCACCCTTTGGTCTCCAACTCCTTTCTAACTGCTATTGGAAATAGTGCAGGAATCTAGTAATAGCTTTACTTTGTCCTGCCTCGTTTCACATTCCCTGAACCTGTACATAACACCCTAGTTTCTCCTAGAAATCCATATCTCCGACTTCAGTTTCCTCCCATGTTCTCTAACCGCTCACCGAATAAGAGTACATTCTGTGGTGTGCCACAGATCCAGAAGTGCCAACCAGTCGGCCAGCAAGCCAAGTAGAACAAATAGCTTGAGCTCAAACTATAGTCTTTCTCCCTATAATGACACCAATTGAGATTTCTGTCTTGTGTTCTTCGATGAATTTCCATGAAACACTGATGAAAAGACAGACAAACAAACAGTACATAAACATGTGTTTTGTTTCCTCCAATTAAGCTAGAAATAAATTGGATCAGCTGCACTCCATCTGGACCCACAATCAGGTTCAAGAAAAATGTTTCTGTGGTTCTCTTGTCAGAAAGTGAGGGGAAGGCTCAGGAATGCTTTACTCTCCAAATCCTTCTCACCTAGGATTTGGATCAAAAGGCACCGCTGAAAAACCATTAACAACATGAAGCCTCTGATGACTACTACTTACAGGAGAGTGATCAGGGGACCATGCAATGAAGATCCATTCATATCCTTGAGCATTCTGAGAATCTAATCTGTATAATATATAGCATGGTTGCTTGTCTTCCAGAAGGGGAAGAACAAAGGAGTCGTAATCCTTTTCCCATGATCCAAGTGGCCGTCTAGAGGATCCCAGAACAAGTTGCTCTATAACCAATAACCAAAACTACGTGTTAGCAACAATATAGTTAATATTGTTTTTTTTTCAAAATTAGCTGTTGTAATAAACAGATAATCAAATGCTTCTTTTATAATCATGTTCACAACAATGGAAATCAAGAACGCGCAATGTGAAAGCAGGTGAATTCCTGCACAAGCTCTCAATGCATAACACGTGTCACAAGACTGATGTTTTTAGCATAATGTGCACAGAAAAGAAATAAATAAAAACCGTGTTTTGCTGGTTATCTTATTTTTAAATCGAAACACTTAAATAGAAATAAGATGAGAGTAAGTTTTTAATTTTTAAAATTAGCTTTATTGATGCTCTTACTTGCTGTAACACACTAGTGTTTGTACTTATTGTGAAAAGACAGTCAGTTGTATAGTGAAGAGTTGGGAATGAACATGCTTGCACTAATCACTAATTTGACAGTAAGCAGATAAAGCCCTTTCTAATACAGCTTCATAACTACAGTCCTGAAATGACTGAAGTTGTTTATTATGTATAATTGGCTTAAGTCTGTATAGAATACTTCAGATGAGATTTAATTACGTGAACAGCTATAGCAACAAGATTTCTCTCTCATTTATAAATCACGTCTCAGTTTTTCCACAGGAAAAATATTACTACAGTAGCTTTCAAAACATTAACTTCCCAACAAATACTAGCCCCTGCAGCCAAAAGAGAAGCACCTTATTTGAATGGTTCCCACAATGATTTGAGGACTATTACAGTAGCTGGTATGCAAAGTATCTTTTGAGAGTCCAGGACCACAACTCTGATAGCTCAGACAAAAGTACAGCAGTATTCAAATGCCTCTAATGCAAAACTCTCTGAACAAGCCACTCTCCCACAGTAACTTTCCAAGGCACAGAGCATTAACAGTTCAGAGCAAGAGAGTATTTGGCACTTCTTTGAACTAGATGGCACTTCTTTGAACTAGATGCAAAGTAGCTGAAGTCATACACGTAGACAACCAGAACATCCAGAATGTATTTGCCAATTCTTAGCTCTAGGTGCCTTTGTAGTCATTTGAATTTAAGATAGGAAGAAATAATAATAAAAAACCCACAGCAATTATGTTGTATAGCAGCAAGCCTATTCTCTTATTCACTCAAATTAGCTGAACTCAATTTGAGTATTATCTATTTGCTAAGGACAGTTGCTGAAAGATCCTGCTAACAGGTGATACAACTGTCCCTCCTCTAGCATTCTGGGAGCATCAGAAGTTTCTTTTTGAACTGTGGAAAACAGCGTTAGAGACTGAATTCTGGTTCCACATACAGACAAAATGCACACATCTATTATATACAGCATGTGTATATATGTAATATATATACATTCACACAAACATACACGCAGGCACATACAAATACAGGAAAAAATTAAGACAAAAAATGGAAGATACTTTTTAATACAGAATGAAGGTAATAAATAGGGAGTACCATATACACAAAAGCACATTGTTTTACCTTGCCTAATAATAAAACCAAATTCAACAGTATGCCAGTGTTTGCTAACCTGTATGGGTGAGACTTTTTACGACAGTGACCTGCCCATTATATTATTGCTGCTTCCTTGAGAGAAGCGGTGTTAAATGGTAGAAAACCTCCTAAGAAAAGCAAACACAAAGAAGATAGCAGTAGGTTACTTACCTAACAATAAAAGTATGTATGTGTATTTACGCACACATGTTCCTTCCGCCGACCAACAGGTTTTTCAGTGTACTATAAATGAATGAACTTCGGAACAACCAAAAACACCTCGAGGTAACAAGGTGGGTATTTGACGTACTTCCATCCAAAATACGCAACAGTTCTTGGTAAAACATTAAATGACAATTTGAAGAAAAACTCTAGTGCAAAAATACAGTAGCAGCATACTGAAAACCTCAGCGTTGCCAAAACTTAAATCCTACCTCCAGGACAGGAAAGACCTTGGTAACATTAAGTTTTGTGGAGTTCTGTTTTTTTAAACAATTCTATATGTAGGTCACTAAAACAACTAGGAAAATAACTAAAAAAATCAGAGAAAAATAATAAAATTTGACTAACCATTGTCAATGACTATTTTTAAAAGCCTGTATTTTCCATTTCTGGCTCCAACAAAGACATCTTTGACACTTCCACTAGCTGAAAAAGAGAAAATAAAAGTAACCAAATTAACACATTTTACTTTCCTAGAATAAAGAATACTCATGAAGGTAAAAACAACATTGGAAAAGCATATACCTGGCCCTTCACTAAAACGTTGGACTGGAAAAAGAACACAAGAGTGATGTTCCCCCCTACGCTCCTTGTCAAATCATGTTCCAGCCACTGGCATGCCACAAAAGGGCGACAGACAACATTACAAACATCTGCAGACATTATAGACAGACCTGCTTACTCACACACTGTATCATTTTCAACATTGTGAAAATTAAAGGTGACATCACATCACCGCTCTCAGGTTTCACAGTTCACACAGCAACACAAAGCACAATGCAACTCAGATTACTATAGCTTCATGAAGTCTGCAGGCTTAGTACAAACGTTCAGACATAACTTTATGCCTGCCAGGAAAAAGTTAAGAGCTTGTCTGTAAAAAAACACCTGTCTTTCCTGAGGACATCCCTGTACTGGGTTTGGTTGCAGGGGGCTGCAGGGGTGGCCTTTGTGAGCAGAGCCCAGCAGCTGCCCCAGGTCTGATCAGAGCCAGCTCCAGACGGCTCCAAAAGGGACCCACCGCTGGCCAGAGCCGAGCCAGTGAGTGACGCTGGGTGGGCCTCTGGGAGAGCTTAGGAAGGGGAAAAAAAAAACTGCTGTGCAACAAGAGTGAGAAAACATGAGAGAACCAACCCTACAGCCCCCAAGGTCAGTGCAGCAGGAGGGCAGGAGGTGCTCCAGGCACACAGCAGCAGTTCCCCTGCGGCCTGTGGAGAGGCCCCTGGTGGAGCAGGCTGTCCCCCTGCAGCCCACGGGTCCCACATGGAGCAGATCTCCACGCTGCAGCCCGTGGAGGAGCCCCCGGTGGAGCAGGTGGATGTGGCCTGGAGGAGGCTGCGGCCCATGGAGAGCCCCCGCAGGAGCAGGCCCCGGGCCGGAGCTGCAGCCCGTGGAGAGGAGCCCACGCAGGAGCAGGGGGTCTGGGGGGAGCTGCCGCCCGTGGGGGACCCGTGCTGGAGCAGTTTGCTCCTGGGGGATGGACCCCGTGGTACGGAGCCGTGTGGGAGCAGTTCTTGAAGAGCTGCTGCCTGTGGGCAGCCCCCGCAGGCTCAGTTGGGGAAGGACGGCATCCCGTGGGAGGGACCCCACGGGCAGCAGGGGCAGAGAGGGACCGTGAAGGAGCGGCGGAGATGAAGGTTAGGGACTGACCACAGCCCCCATTCACTGTCCCCTACACTGCTCGGGGAGGAGTACATAGAAGAGGGTGGATAGGGGGAAGGTGTTTTTAGTTTGCTTTTAGTTCTCACTGCTCTAGTCTTTAGTAATTGACAATAAATTATATTGATCTCCCTATGCTGAGTCTGTTTTGCCCATGACAATAATTGTTGAGTGATCTCTCCATCCTTATCTCAAACCTTGGGCACCTTCCATTGTATTTTCTCCCCCTTTTCCTTTGAGGAGGGGGAGTAAGAGAGCAGTAGTGGTGGAGTTCAGCTGCCCAGCTGGGTACAACCACCACAACCCCTCTGAAGAGTACTCGGGAAGGCTGCTGCTCTTTGCTCATCTTTCATATCAACTTGAATGAATCTTGATAACATTTTTTCAAATTCTGACCTACCACAGTAGGGTAGATTTACAATGACTTTACAAAGAAGTAGCTAAAACTAAATTTCTTTAATTCACATTAACACAACACAAACATGATAGAGTTGCTTCTGTAAGCACATAGAAGAGCTGTGCTCGAGTCCTGTGAAGATCACTGTAATCTCAACTGCTCTACTAAATAATCTGAGTGCAAATCAGTTCGATTATACCCCAGACAGGGGGCTGTACAGCATTTATTGAAGAACATTCATTGCAAGCTGGTCCCTTAAGTAATCCCAAAGCACAGAGGATAGCACCAGCACGACAAACAACAAACCAGGAAGCATAAAAAGGATTATTCAGTGACGTTGAGGCCGAAGGAACAGATGGCATCTGGCTATGTTACTGCCCATATTCAAAATATTTAAAATTCATGTCCATCTATGCAATGCCTGGGTCCATTCTACAATTCCAAAACAGGCTGGGGGAAGGACCGGGAGCCTTAGCATTTAAACAAACTGAACTGCATTGGGTTAGTCCAACCCCAGCTTCATCTCAGTTCGCATTTCCCCACTCACCAGTGCAGACCCTCACTGTGATTTGCGATCAGCTTTTCTGATCGTCTCTGCCTTTCCTAACGCTTCCACTCAGCACACAAACATTACGCCACTTTCTAGACCTCCCAGTTCCACTGGGATTTTTTTTGTCCTCTTCTCACCTATGATCTTTTGTTCTCTGTCCTCTTACATCAAGCCTACACAACCAAACAAGATAGACTAGTCCCTTGCACTTATACCAGAACTAACAGCTCCTGAAGTAATTTTTTGAGATGAGACACCAGCTATCAAGGAACAATCTCACTATCAGTGAGGTACACCCTCCCCCCGCCACACACGCAAGGTTTTAAAATTCACAACAGAATAATATCATTTCTGCTTAAATTTTCTGCATAGCTGAGACCTCATTTACAATTTGGTTGTGGTATCTCACTGACCAGCTTACAGTTTAATTTGACTTTATTTTCTGAAAAGCATTCATAATGATAAACACATCTATTTTCTCCATATGCACTACTGCTTCTATTAGTGAAGCTATATTTCAGTAGTAGAAATGCTTTACCATATATTTGGGAAGAAACTCTGGATATATACAAGTTCTACATATCCTGTCCTATTCAGCAATGGAAATTATCTGCTGTCTCTGTACTATTCTCAACAGGATTTTTAAAAAGATGCAACATACACAACTACGATAGACAAGCTGACATATACTTCTTTCTTCAATGAGCAAATTCACGTTAAATAAGCTATTCAGTATTAGAATAGTCCATTACAAAAACTAGTTAAAGGCTTCAAAGGATGGTGTAAAACAGCCTGTGAACACACACAGTTATCAACTCCTTGGATTTACTCTGCTGCACTTTCAAAGTGACTTACCTGCAGCATGGAATATTAAAACTCAATTAGGTTTATTTCACAAATATCATTTTAAAATAATTTAGAAGACTCGAACATATTCTAGCAAGTTTCCCCACAGCTCGATGCACCCTGACTTCCTACACTATTTACTGCCCTGTTTGAAAGCCCAGTCCCTTCAGCATTTGCCTGGTACATATCACTGTCCCCATTACTTCACTCCTGTTCCCAGAAAAGCGCACGCCGTGCTGCCAAGCCTTGCAACTGTTTAGGAGCGACACTAGGCTGTTTGTTGCTACCCAGCAATGGCACTGACAAACGCTATTCCCCTCCCGGCTGCAGAGGCCTCGCCACAGACAGGACCCCTGCGAGCGGGCTGCCCTGCATCCCGGCCTGCCGGCGCAGGATCGGCGCAGGAACGCAGCCGAGCTCCCTGCAGATCCCCTCGGAGGACAAAAGGCTCCCCAAGAAATGAAGGTGAGCTGCAGAAGAGGATTAGCAGTCCTTGCAGTAAGCAACAGGGTATTCTGCTGCTCCTCCCTCTGATGACAGCAAGAGGAAAAAAGCAAGGGAATGAAGAGCCACTGTAACAGTTTCTCCAGCCTGGAAAAGAAAAAAAAGCTCTTTCAGAAGCACCTCAAGCCTGAGAAGGGGTGACGAACTTAAGAAGAGCAAACACTGGCGTAGAGGGGAAGGGGCTGAGGAGAGGTTAAAGGCTGAGGAACAAACGTAGCCAAGAGGCAACAAAGGGATTAGAGGAGCAGTTAGGAGCCACTGCGGCCAGGACAAAAGTCACCTTCACCAATAAATGCAGGAGAGCAGACAAAGTACAGCGCATTACTCACTGAGCAAACAGACCGCAAAAAAATCATAACAATAAAGCCCCCGCAATCCCGCTGCGTTATCCCCTTTCAGCAATTCTGCGCCGGGGTGGGGGGATAATACTGAGACATAATTGCTCCTCACAGTCTCCGAGGCCTGGAAAAAGAGGGGAAAAAAGGCTTTCCCGTACATTTCCACCTTTTTCTTGGCCTCCTATAACAGGGGTTCACCGGGCTTCCCTCCCGCTGGGCTGCCGGCTCCCTCCAGCTTCTCCTCCGCCTTTGGGGCTCCTCACAGCTTCTCCCCAGGACGAGCCGGCAGCGAGTCGGGGCACTGGCAGTGCTGCCGCCGGGCACACACCGGCTTCCCGAAAAGCTCCGGCAGCCCAGCCACCCCCTGCCCCGGGGCTGCGGCGGGACGACGGTGCCTGAAGCCGGCAGCGGGGCTCCCCCTGCCCGCAGCGCCCCAAGAGAGGAGCGGACAAAGAAGGCGCCGGGCAGCGCGCCCCTAGGGAAGGAGACGGAGGGCAGTACCTTGGATGCCGGTCTGGTGGGACATGTCGCACCGCTGCGCCCGGGGCTGCCCTGTCCCGGCACGGCACGGCACGCCACGGCACGGCACAACCCTGTCCTGCCCAGCCCAGCCCAGCCCGGCTCGGCTCTGCCCGGCCCGGCCCGGCCGCCCACACGTGATGGCGCCGCCGCCACTCAGCGGTCGGAGGGAGCGCGGCGCCTGCCGGGCCCGGCCGGCCCCGAGGCGCTGCTGCCCCCTACAGCGGGGCCCCGGCGGGCAGCGGCCGCCCCGCCGCCATCCCGGGGCCGGCCCGAGCCCGGTGCGGCCGTGTGGGGGCGCGGAGCCGCCACGGACGGCACTGCCGTGCCCGGTCCTGTCCTGTCAGCCCCGGTCTGTGCCGCGCCCCGACAGGGACTGAGTGCCCCGCAGGGTGGTTTGCAGACCGAAATAACAAGGAAGTGGGGGATCTCCGGGGGCCTGGCACCGAAACCGCCCTCTCTTGCCCGGGGCAGGAGGGAAGGGTCCATACGGTGCTTACGTGTGTTGTATTTATCGTGTATTTTGCATTAAACTGTCACCAGTAAAAAGCTAAATATATCAGGGAACACAGCCCAGAGCCACATCTCTTTTAACTCGAGCCTTTGCTCCTGACTAGGGAGTCTATCTCCATTAATTTTGCATTATTTCATAAAATCATTAAGGTTGGAAAAGACCTCCAAGATCATCTGGTCCAACCATCCCTTTACCACCAATGTCACCCACTGAACCATGTCCCTAAGCACCACGTCCAACCTTTCCTTGAACACCCCTAGGGACAGTGACGCCACCACCTCCCTGGGCAACCCGTTCCAATGCCAAACCACTCTTTCTGAGAAGAAATGTCTCCTTATTTCTGACATAAACCTCCCCAGTGCAACATGAGGCCATTCCCTCTAGTCCTATCACCGCTTACCTGTGAGAAGAGGCTGACCCCCAGCTCCCCACAGCTTCCTTTCAGGTAGTTGTAGAGAGCAATAAAGTCTCCCCTGAGCCTCCTCCAGACTAAACAACCCCACTTCCCTCAGCCGCTTCTCATATTTGCCAATTGGTGACACAGCTTCAAAAGAAATAATGAAGATTTCCTCTACTTCAGCATGGGTCTGGTCGCTGAGGTGCTCGCCTGCATTGCCAGGGTGTGAATCCAGGCAGAGAAAGGGTGCACCTGCTTCTCAGTGAGTGGATGATCCGCACAGGCAAAGGCTTTTACACTTTTTCAGCTTGTTGAACGTTTCCCAATGCTCCCAGCAAAGGAGAGCCCAGAGTAATGAGTTTAAGCCTGCTCTGAAGGTGTGTTTGCTTTTGCTAGTTGTCTTTCACAGGCACTTCTGTCCACAGGTTGAAAAGCACCACCCTCTGACGATAAAAGATGCATCCTAACTCTTCTCTAAACATTTGCTTGTGTCGTGTACCATCATTTGCATTTTTTGCTCTGGTCTGGATTAGACTCCCCAGGTGAAACATACAGGCATTGTAGAAGTAACAGGGCTGTGGGCACTTAATAAAATGTCCCAACGTTCATGATTCTTTCAGGTTCTAGGGAGTTGGCAGGGTGTTTATGGTCACTAACCACACGACGTAAGAAATGCTGTAACAGCGCACATCAACTACCTAGCCCAGTGGCCTATCCCCACCGTGGCACAGGAAAAAAAAAGGAAGAGTAAGGCAAGCATGTGGTAATACTTGCCTGGCTCACCTTCCCAGCCTCTAGAGGAATTTCTGAAGTCAGCTGATTTCTTTGTGTTGATAGGCGTCTGTGCCTGCACTTTGTCATATCCCCGGTGTAAAGACACCGTGTGAGGGATTCAGTGTCCTATTTGGGAAATGTGAAATAGCACTGTAACTGTAGTACGTGAGCAGCGCTGTGTAGTGCTACTGCAGCAAATAAGAAGTCACTGTGGAGATGTGTCACCAGCTAGTGAGCTGGGGTTAACTGAGGACTGCAGCGGCTGGGGAAACAGAGAAGCTGCAGCTTATTTTCTAAGCAGAAAATAAGGGAAAATACTTCATGTGAAAATCAAAAAATGATAGGAGGTACCTCCCAGAGAACAGTGAGGCCAGCTCTAATTCCTCTATTATACACCTCCAGGAGCGTAGAGGTTGTAAAATGGTAAAGCAACTCTTGGAGAAGAGCTTTTCCAAGAGCAGCTAGAGTACTAGAGTTCAGAGTGGTACCAAAGATGTGGTACTACCACAATTTAAATCATTTAACTCAAGTCTGCCACTGGTCCTTTCTGTCTAACAACAGAAGTGTTTATAAAGAACTGATTTGTCTCCAAATGTACCAAAGAAAAGGATCATGAAGAACACGATCCAGCTGGTCGTGTGTCCCCAGGAGCACTGGTGTTGGCACAGAGTGGCAATGAGGATGCACAGCCAAAACTGTGGAGTCACGCTGTGACTGTGCTTTCAGTGGCAACCCACACTTAGACTAGAGATACTGGAATGGTACGAGACTGTAGTGTCTGTCACCACATCGAGATCACCTTGACTGTCTGAGGTGACATCACATCAACTCCCACCAATCTGTCAGAGGGCTCTAAAGTACAGACGAGGGATCTTACCATCTGCTTCATATGAAACGAGCCTTGTACACATTGGCATTTCATGTGAGATTTTTGGGGAAAAGGCAAACTGAAAGTTTTAGGTAGTTTCTAAAAATCTCAGTGTTTGATGTTTGACAAAACAAACAAACAAAACCATGTTGCACAGAAACAAGCAAAAACAAGTAAAGATTTTATATCTGTTGAATATGCTTAAACACATGAATTTTAGCTTACTTTGGAGCCTTCCTAAAACGTTTTTGACGATTAAATTGCTATCCAAGTCATACGACTGTTGGGAAGAATAGAGAGGTTTATTTATTAGTATATGCATAAGCATTAAGTTATAGCTATATTTTCTTCCCTGTACTTAAATTATTTTTTTCCAATGTACATTAGTTTTTGTATCTGATTACGGCTGTGCTTGTTTTGATAGAGACTATATATTGCAGAGTTTCCCAAATTTTAATAGCATTCTTTTAACTTAAATAATAAATGATGTTTTGTTTTGTTTTGAAGGAAATATTTTTAGTAGACTTTGATACAGCAGTTTCTGTATGACTTCTGGGTCTTGTTTTTATTTCCACTGTCTTTATTTTTTTTCCCTATACATTTATCTCTTCATTGGTTTAACAATGCACTATTCACTTCTGCTAGCTGATTTAATGCTGTGGGTATAATCTCTGTGGAGTCCTCAGTTAATTGTGTTCATAATGGTGTGCAAACATTTTCTCCTGTTGTGATGTTGCCAGGAAGGCTCATTCCAAGTTTGACTATGATTGTCCACCTGACAACGCAAATTCACATATTTTTTTACATACAGTTTTTATTACTGCAGTCCATACCTATCTAGAGGTGATATTTCAAACACTAAACATTTCCACCAGGTGAAGAATGATAACTTTTTTACTGAACAATAGTAAAACTCAATTTTCTTGCAGTAGAGCCCCAATGCCTGCAGGTCTCTATCCTGACACCCTTCAAAGCTTAAGCTTAGATTGTTTTTTTCCCCAATCAGCATGCTCTTCAAAAATAACCACATTTTCAAAAGAATAATTATAGTATTAGAGAACTATTCCATAAGCAAGATAAACTTTCATCCATATAGAATAAGAATGAATATAAACTATTTCCTTCAGAGATATGTGAAAACTTAATTTGTTCTATTCTGTTTGCTTCCTGTAATCTCCGTTCCCATACACCCATAGGTAACTAAACAAATAAATCACACCACTCCTTCAGCCAGATTTGTTTATAATTTCAAGGATATAGGTGTGAAAGGTGTTCATACTAAAATAGACTGTGATTTCTGAGCATGATGTTGTCTTTTTGTAAGTCTCAGAATATATGGCTTTAATCAACCAACACACTGTGTGCAAGTCAAATAAAAAGATATTCCTTTATAATCACTAGACCTTATGTGTAGTCTGTTATTAAAAATCTTGCTATAGGAACTCCACACTCTTTTGACATTATAGCAAGCATGTCGTTATTACAGTACGAAGGACATCTCTCATTTTATGTACTTCAGTAAGTCTTCATAGCACTGTGAATATATCTCTTCATTTGTTTATGCTCATAGGTACACGCTAGGCAGACAACTATTTTAAAACTAAATTATGATATAGCTGATAGCCAAGTTTGAGGTAGTAGGGGGTTCCCAGCCACTGATGCTATTTAAAAGTTGCAGATGCTATCCTAAAAGTTGCAGGCAACTGATTCTTGTTGTATTTTGATATGCTTTGACAATAAGAAGCAAACGTCTGGTGAAATAAACTAAACAAAGCACAATTGGTGGGAATTCCCATATTTCTTCCATCGTTCTGTTCTGTTAAGTGCAGAGTTAAATTATTAAAGAGTTGACTCTGAATATGGTTTGCTGGTATCTTTGTCCATTTCTAGCTCATATTCTCATCTGGTAAATCTGTAGGTAGACACTAGACATGGCATCTACATTCTCTGGGTACCTTTACAGCATAAGGGGCAATATGACGGTCACATTGTTTCATGCTCTCAGTGATTTTGAAATCATGAAATTCTTCACATGGTTCATCTTTTAATATATTTACCCTAATAGTAGTGACTAACTAACATGTAAATACCACTGCGAAATCATTGTGCAAAATGATTTGTGATCCAGTCACCTTTCTTGCCACCCGGTCTTCTGCCTACATGGTGTGTTTGAATGCATTCCAGAAGTGCATTAAACAGTACGACTGGTATCTCTGCGGTTCTTGTTTTTCTTTTTCCTTCTCTCTCCAAAGGGAAATACTATTTTAATTATTTAAAACCTATGTTTACTTTATCGATTATTGATGACAAGGTCAAAGAAATTTGTCTTGTGCATAGAGTGCACAAGAAAGAGATTTTTAACAATCATCTTAGATGAGGCTCAAAGTGATTCCTAGGTCAAAGAAAACAAGAAAAACTTTGTAAAGAGCTGGGCAGCTCCATTAGGCCTTTGGAATAGTTTTATAAATAACAATCTCCATCTTAAATGTATCAGGGGACAGCTTCTGCCTGGGTGCCTTCTTCCCAGACCATTATAAGCTTGGCCATAAACATTAAGATTCTTAAATCTGAGTGGATTCTGGGGGAAAACTGTACAGAAAACAGAGGCAGGGCATGATCCGCACCAGTAGGGAGAGTGGCTAGAGACGTACTAATTATTTATAGCAAGGCACATTACATTGCTCTAGCTCAGACTGAAGGTAACAAAGCAATAACTGAAGCCATTTTGTCTTCATTCAATAGGAATGAAGTCTTCTTGCCACCAAGAAGAAGCTCCACTTCTCACTTTAATAGTACGTATATTAAAAACAAACATCCTTATGGAAATAAACATCTTTTTATAACGGAAAACAACAACAACAACACAACTCCAAGGCAAACGTCAACAGCTGATTGTGTTCACGTAAGACCTTCCTCCACGTCTCAAACTAGAAAAATTGTTCCAATATCCATTTATTGTTGAAGAGACTGGGTACATGCAATGCCTTCCAGTAGCCTCCTCTTCTTTCATGTTTTCATGTTCATTAGGGCTGTTCTGCCTTCCACTCCATTGGATTTGGTAACTATTTCTTGATGAGAAAGAAAATGTTCCTGGGACCGTTTTGGTTCCAGTTGGCTGCTCATACTGATAGCCCAGCACTTGGTGACTGTAGAAGGAAGCTAGTTTCAGAAAGCTAGTGAGTGCTGGCAAAGAGCCACCAAACACAATGCTATCTAGATTTAGAATAGGCTTTATCTGCCAAGACTGGTAAAAACAAACAAGGCAGATACAGTGATCAGGTGAAAATGCATAACACAAAAATTAGAGATTTTACTTTTATTTTTCCAACTATTACATGGACGATATCATGACCCTACTGAAATCAACAAGAATTCTCTCACTGACTTTGCTACAGTCAGGACTTTACTAGTAGAGAGCACGTGAGCAGTTTTTAGTGGCAGGTCTCTTGGAAGCATATGATCTAAGATGATATGCTGGTGCTGTACTAGCATGGATCCATTCATTTTCCTGGTAAACTCCAAAGAGAGATGCTGGGCAACATTCTTTTCATACCTATTTCCACTTTCTTCTAGTATTTGCCTGAGGTGAGTGCACTGAGATGTTGTGAAATACAGTCAGCTGAAACACCAGCACTACGCTGATCACGTGCAATCACTTATCTTGTTTTCCATCGCTATAGAGATACCGGTTCCTCTCCTGATGAGGTACAGTTCGTACAAACTAATGCTAGATGAAGTAAAAGCAGCTCTGGCCAAGGCATTGTTTGCACTCTGTGCTGAAGACACAAAGTCCTTAAGTCACTTCCTCTCTTAATTAGGAAGAGTCCCAAAGTCTTTGTGTCCTGCTAAGACTGTTTACATTGTAGCCTGGGGGGGATTAATATTTGAAAATTTCAGTCTTTTGTTGTGTATTTTGTCTGACATTTTACCTATCCTTTCTGAGATACTGTATTGCTGTCTGATTGTCCATGGCTTAAATGGCTGTGGACATATTAGATCTAATTTCTCATTCACTTTACTGGCTCCTATTATACCTCTCATTGCTATGTTAAGGTCTTACATGATTTTCCAAAGAAATAACAAAACGGTTCAAAACTGCTGTTAGATAAATCTGCTTTTTGATGTAGACATCATCAGGACAGCTAAGGCCCTCTGAGATATGTCAAAACTGAGGTGGAAGAATGGTGGTACCTGGGACAGAGGATTCTTCCTCCTCATGGGGTCCCACCTGTAGGAGAGGAATTCAGTCAGACAGGCCTTTCTCCCAGGTCCCTCACAAGTGAGTTTCTCTCTCTAAGTTACTACTAAGAAAATAGTAAGAAAATGTGCTTTGTGTGGAGGTTTTATCTCAAAAGGTCTCCATTAAGCCAATTACGGTTTTTATTGCTACTTGTTTGTAGAAAGCATTGTGAGATGTGACAATACAACTGTACCATTGATCCTTACTCTGTAGTGCTTACTGTTTCAATAGACAGAAATGCAGAAGAGGGGTAGGAAAAATACCTGCAGTGAAACCTGGAGTAGTAGCATCATTCATGTCTAGCATTTAAGCCTGCTCCGTTAGTGCAGAAGCAGAATAAAACCCCCACATACACACACAAAACAGGTGTGTGCTATGGTTCAGCATAAGCTGACAGTCTCCAGAAGTTCATTTTAGCTCCAAAAGATTCTACGGTGAACACACTGCTGCTCTTATAAATGAAAAGAAATTCAAAACAAATGAAGGACAGTTTGACTGCACTGTACATTATTGCTTGTTCTCTTGGGCACTTACTCAAAGTGCCTGTCAATTTTCAATGGATTCTCAGCTGTTAAATAAATTATTACATTTATCATTGTAATTTTTTTTTGGCATAACTGTTTTTTTTTTTCCACAGTGTATTAGTGCGAGCCCAAAATAGCAGCCATTTGTCACAGGATATTCTTTGGCCCTTGAAAAAAGGTCTATTTGCATAATAGATACTGCATATTCCTGTATATGATAAGAAGGAGTTTTAAGGAAAGGTCACAAAGCTTGGTCTTCTCATCGCTTGTCCAGAGCTAAATATCTGATAGCTATGAAACCCCTCCCTAGGCATAGCAATGTATATATGATTCTTTTCTTATCTTCACGCTATAGTTAGCTCTCTCATGTTTAATGTTGTCATATTTGATTATTTTCAGTGAAATTATAGTTAGGATTCACTACGTGCTACCATTTGGACAGTCACTGAAGTCATTAGCATGTGTAATTCAGTTGTATTGCTGAGGTTTGATGCACTGCTTGGACAAGTCATGAACAAGACATTGTACTTGCACAAGACACCTGTATCTGTCTGCTTCATCGGGGACAGATTTGCTCCTGAGTTATACTGGTGCAGCACCAGGTTGCTATAACCTCTGTTGGAACACCCAGACCAAACAGCCAGCGCTTCGTTAGTGCTCTCTGCCCTGCTGTGTTTCTGTTTCCTCGCTCCAGTCAGGTGTACATGACAGTGCCGGATCAGCACAGACTCCTTATCTCACTCGATAATTTACTCCGATTTGTGGTATGCATAGATTTGAAAATTAAGATGTTTAATTATTTGAGTTATCACACTGTGCTCGAATTTAAAAGCAATACTTTGGACAAGAAGCAAATTTTTTTAAAGGTCATGTTACACCTATTTTTGTTTTAATAGAAATGGGATCAAGACACAGGGAATTTATATGAAGGGACAGGAAAGCCTCAAACTTTTTTTTACAGACACAATGAATTGTCATACTGTTTATATTCAAAGTGCAGTTGCTAATTGCATGTTAAAAGCATAACATGAGATGCAGTAGTTGAAAACATGGGAGTTTTTATTTACTCTGTATTTTTTCTTGAGGTTAAGTAATTGCTCCTCATTATTTTTAATCATTTTTTCTTTAGTATTGAATAAACCAACAAGTCTTACATTATTTTCCTGTCAGATGAGGCCTCACCATATAAAAATAATGCAAAGGTCGTACGAAACAAGTGATGCTGTATTTTTCATATTAGAGTTCGGCAACCTTAGAACGTATTTTCTTTTCCCAACTCTGTTACCAATTTCCTATTTTTCTGAACTTTTGTCTTCCTGCCTGAATCCTACCTTTCTGGCACCTTTTTTTACACTGTGATAAACTTGGACATTGTGGTTAAGCAGTACCATGGAAGTCTGAACTCAGATTGCATTTTTTCTTAATTCCTGTTTTCTCTTATTCTGTATATACAACTGTATGTATCGAATTCTGCTCAAATTTTGGTTTTGTGACTTAACCTACCAACAGAGATGAAATCATCCCTTAACTTCCTTTTGGCAAAGTAAAACTTTCTTGATAAGGATCAAAAATTACACATTAATTACCCAGATCCCAAGATTCCCCTACCATTTTTAGACAGAAGATCATTTATATTTGTTATAATCTGTATCTAAGCTCTTTTTTAATTATTTTTATTTTTATTTTTTCCCCGCCCTATTAAAGCAACAGGTATAACTTGTTCCTATTCACATTTACATTTATTTTGAAATGTTTTAGTTTGTACCCAACAAATCAGAGTCCAGAGACTCAGCATCAAAGGTGTGTGTCCCTTTGCCATTATTATTAATTTCCCTCATCTTAGATGATTTTCAATCTCTTTCTTGTTTCATTGATGAAAATGTTAAATGGAACAAAAAATATGTCCCTCTAGCATGTCCCTGGAAGCCATTTCAATGAAATGCCAATGGGTATCACAGAATCACGGAATGTTAGGGATTGGGAGGGACCTTGAAAGATCATCTAGTCCAATCCCCCTGCCGGAGCAGGAACACCTAGATCACATCACACAGGAACGCATCCAGGAGGGTTTTGAATATCTCCAGAAAAGGAGACTCCACAGCTTCTCTGGGCAGCTTGTTCCAGTGTCCTGTCACCCTCACCATGAAGAAGTTTCTTCTCATATTTAAGTGGAACCTCCTATGTTCCAGCTTGCATCCACTGCCCCTTGTCTTACAATTGGATGTCACTGAGAAGAGCCTGGCTCCATCCTCCTGACCCTTACCCTTTACATATTTATAAACATTAATGAGGTTACCCCTCAGTCTCCTCTTCTCCAAGCTAAAGAGACCCAGCTCCCTCAGCCTTTCCTTGTAAGTGAGATGCTCCACTCCCTTAATCATCTTTGTGGCTCTGCGCTCGACTCTCTAGTTACTCGGGTCCTCGTTCTTGCCCTTTTTGAAAACTGGAGCGGCATTTGCTTTCCTCCAGTCCTCAGGCACCTCTCCCTTTCCCCATGACTTCCCAAAGATGATGGAGAGTGGCCTATCAATGACTTCTGCCAGCTCCCTCAGTACCCCTAGGTATATCCCATCAGGGCCCATGGATTTACGGATGTCCAGATTGCTTAATTGGTCCTTAACCCAGCCCCCATCAACCGAGGCAAACTCCTCCTTTATCCTGACTTCCTCTGGGGCCTCAGGAGTACAGGGCTCCTCAGGACAGCTTCTGGCAGTATAGACAGAGACAAAGAAGGCATTCAGTAACTCTGTCTTCTCTTTATCTTCTGTCACCAGGGCACCCACCTCATTCATCAGTGGGCCTACATTTCCTCTAGTGTTAGTTTTATCTGCAATGTATTTGAAGAAGCCCTTTCTGTTGTCCTTGACCCATCTCGCATGGTTTAATTCTAAGGAGGCCTTAGCTTTCCTAGTTGCCTCCCTACATCCTCTGACAACAATCTTATATTCTTCCCAAGTGGCCAGCCCCTCCTTCCATGATCTGTAGACTCTCCTCTTCCACTCGAGTTTGCCTGGCAGTTCCCTGTTTAACCACACAGGTCTCCTGGCCCCCATTCTTGACTTCCTACCTGTTGGGATGCTCTCATCTTGAGCTTGGAAGAAGCACTCCTTGAATGCTAACCAACTATCTTGGGCCCCTTTTCCTTGAAGTACCCTGTCCCACGGGATTTCCCCTAGCAATTGCTTGAAAAGGCCAAAGTTGGCCCTACCGAAGTTCAGGGTTGCGATTCTGCTTGGTATTCTGTTCCTGCCACGTGAGATCCTGAACTCCATCGTCTCATGGTCACTGCAGCCAAGGCTGCCCTCAACCTTCACCGCTTCAACCAGCCCCTCCTTGTTAGTGAGGACAAGATCCAGCAGCGCTCCTCTCCTAGTTGGCTCATCCACCATTTGCACCAGGAAGTTGTCATCAATGCACAGGAGGAACCTCCTGGACTGCAGATGGCTGGCTGAGCAGGGCTTCCAGCAAATGTCAGGGAAGTTGAAATCCCCCACGATAACCAGGGCCTGTAACTGTGAGGCTGCTATCAGCTGCCTGTAGAAGGCCTCGTCAAATTCCTCATCCTGCTCTGGTGGCCTGTAATAGACACTCACAACAGTATCATCCATGCCAACCTGCCCCTTAATTCTCACCCACAGACCCTCAACTCGCTCTTCATCCACCCCTGGACGGTACTCAACACATTGTAGTTGCCCTCTCACATAAAGAACAACTCCACCACCTCGCCTTGCTGGCCTGTCTTTTCTGAGGACATACCTATCCATGACCACATTCCAGTCATGTGAGCTGTCCCACCACGTCTCTGTAATTGATGAGGGTCTGCTCTGCATATTGGGCCCTCTGTTCCTCTCCGAAGGGAATCTCCTGCTACATTTACCCTTCTTTCTTTCATATTGGAGGCAGTCTTGAGGCGTGGTGTTGACTGCCTCTTCCAGTGTGACCTCACAGGCGGGCCTTCCACCACACCCTCGCATACCTCTCCTTCAAGTCCCAGAGCCTCAGACTTACCGAGGGGCACCTGGGGGAGCGAGGTAGGTAGGAAGGGTTGTTGCCCACGATGCCGAACTGGGTCTCACTTCCAGCCCTCCTCATCTTTTTGGTCCCCTCCCACTGCCTGACAGCAACAGGGCAGGGGCTCCACCACCCTCTGGGGGGCATCCCCCAGTGCCCTTCTCTCTGGCACCCCAGGGAGTTACACCACCAATCTCCTGCTCACATGCCTGGATGTTCATTGGTCTCTCCACCTCCTCCTTGAGCTCTGCCACCATGGCGAGCAGACCTTCCCCCTGAGAACAGGCTGCCCTCCCCCGGCAGCATCAGGCTCAGGCGCTCCCTGCAGCCAGAGGCCTGAACAGCCACATGTCCACATCTACGTCGCCACAGGCATTTTGGCATGAGCTCTCTGCTGAGTGGACTCCATGGTAGGTTTGTTGTCTCGCAGACTGCCAGTAGGTGAGCTGGTCTCCCGAGCGAGTCGGTGCAGAGCTCCCGTGCCCTGCCACACAATCACATAAATACACTGATGTCTTGGTGCGTGTGTAGGTACTACTGACCTAACCAAACAAATGGGATGTCTCCTGAAGTGACATCACAACAGTTTTTCAAAGTGTGTGTTCTGCCAGCTCTTTTTCTTGGTGGCTGTTATTGCAGAAAAAGAGGTACTAGTTAGGCCAAACTTGCTAAATCTGGTGAATGCTCTGACTCACATAGTGGGGGCGGGGGAACAGCCGGCACCACTGTCAAGCGTTTGGTTATTCTGGTTCTTCTCCCTTTCACTCCTTTCTCTAACTGAGTCCTGAACTTGCCTTTCTCATATTTTTGCCCATGCTTGGCTGTCAGCCTGATGAGCCTGTAATTAAGTAGGTCATCCTATTTATCCTTTAAATGTTGTTACAACATTAGCTTTCTTCTATTTCTCTGAAAACTCCTTAGCATTTCAGAAGTTGTTAGGAATCAATTTTAATGATTAACATTGCTGCCTATCACTACTTTCATTTAGTTTTCTAATAACACTTTGACTCTAATAACTCTGCCATTAAAAAAAAAAAAAGTTTAATTTAAATTGCTGCTCTTTTATATCCTGTTATATTATTGATTTAATAGAAAGTATTTCAATGTTATATAATGTGAAAGCACAGCTTATGCTTACCAAATGTGCAATAGAAATATTTATTGAATAATTCTACTTTTCAACATTCTTTTAGGCAATTCTTTTTCTTTTCCTGGTCTTTTTTTTCTTTTTATATCTAGTAGTAAAGCACTAATAGTATTTAAAGTGTCACCATCTCTAACTTAACATTCTTACTTTCAATGGGATGTATATTTTTTGTCTTTTATTCTGAGTTCTTAAATTATTTAACTTTTTAGTTGTAAATTAACTGTTGTGTTATATTTTAATTTATATTTTAATCTCCTCCCCTCCCCTCCCCTCCAGTTAGAAGAAGCTGGGGATGCAGATAATGCACAGTGGTGTAGCTGAGACTGGTTGCCATAACCACATCTGTGAAATTTCAAAGGGCGAAATCTTTTATTCCAAGCATGTTTTTCTGCAGGTGCACTGGGTCTGGATGGGATGGAGTTAACTCTCCATCCCAGGGGAGAGTTTTGGGTTTGTGGCTAAAACAGCGTTGATAACACACCAGTGTTTTGGCTACTGCTGGGCAGTGCTCACAGGGTGTCAAGGCTGTCTGTTTCCCACTCTGCCCCCACTCCCACCCTAGTGGGGAGGCTGGGGGCGGGCAAGATGAAGGGAGGGGACACAGCCAGGACAGCTGACACAAACAGACTAAAGGGATGCCCCATACCCTATAACATCATGCTAAGCAATAAAGCCTGCGGTGGGAGGACAGGGGTTCTCTTCTAAGGTGGCTGTTGCTGAGGGGCTGCCTGGGCATCAGGCTACTTGTGGGACGTGGTGAGTGATTGCCTTTGCATCTCCATTTTTTTTTCCTTCACTTTCCATGTAGTCTTTTTGTTGATCCATGAATTTTCTTGCTTTTGCTCTTCCTATTCTCTCCCCAGTCCCTTGAGGGAGGAGGTGGGGTGAGCGAGCCAGCAGCTGTGTGGGTGCTGAGCTGCTGGCAGGGGCCAACCCACAACAGCAGGATGGAAGAAAAATACATTAGGAGCACAGTCCCTGACTAATGGGGTTTTGAGATTTGAGGGAATGAAGTGCTTTTTCGAAGCAGCAAGCGAGGGAGGAGGCATTTGTGCAGCCACAGATGAAAGGAGTGGGAAGACAGGCTGAGAGGGCTTGGGCTGATTAACCTTCAGAAGGGGAGGCTAAATTGGGGGGATGGGACACCTTAGTGAAGGGTCTAAAAACCTGATAGGAGGAGTAAAAAGATGAAGCCAGACTCCTCTCAGTGCTATGCAAAGGCAAAGGGCTCAAACAGAAACACAGGATGCTTCATTTAACATATGAAAACAGCTTTTTCCCATGAGGGTGGTCAAACATTGGGGCAGTTTGCCCGGATAGGTGGTAGAGGCTCCAGCCTGGTTAATGCTCAAAACCCCATGGGACACAACCCACAAAAACTTAGTTTGACCCTGCTCTGAACAGAGGGCTGGACTAATGGATCTCCGGAGGTGCCTTCCAGCCTCAGCTCTGCTGTGATCCTATGAAATTTTGTGGGTGGTCAGTGACCCCAATTTTGCTGGTCTGGTAACTAAGCACATCTTCTGTATAGATGACATGGGATACTAGAGAGCTTTCTCAGATGAAACTGTAGCACTTTTTCCATCTGTAGATCTACCCTCTAATCCTGGATACACAAGGAGAAACTAGGCTGTGTTATAACAAATTTCTCTTTTTTTTTTTTTTTTTCTTTATCAGAACGATTACACCAATTGTTTTAGTTTGGACCTGCAGCCTTTTCACTGACGAAGCTATCACTTTTGTTTTTATGTAAAAAAAGCAAAGAAAGCTTTCTGTTATTACAGTGACATTATTTTGGAACGTAGAGCAGCTCGGTGCCCGTTCCTGTGCCAGACGGGGCTGTCTGAGGCAGCAGTCTGGGGAGAGAACTTTGCAGTTGCAGGCTTATGTGCAGAGGGCTGAATCCTCATATTGGAGGGTAAAAATGACTTTACAGAAATTGAGACTGCAGTAAGATATTTGTACGGTTGGTTCAATGCTTGCAGCTCTCTGCTGGAAACAGTGTAAATGTATAGCCTTTGAACAAGGGCTGTTTTATAGTAGGAGAGCTCGTAACGTAGCGTCATTCACAAATACAGAAACTAGCATTTCAGGTTGTCTCACTGTCCTGATTCAACCTGCTTTTTAGATTCAGCTACCTGCTTTTACTGCTGGCCTCCAGGTTATCGACACTTCCATCGACAGAGTTGGTTTACATTCTTCACCTGTTGACATTTCCTGGCTGTTAGTCACTGGGCCTGATTAGTCTTGTCTTCTTAGATCATGTTAATTGCTGCTATTTCTGTGACGAGGTGGCCGAGTGGTTAAGGCGATGGACTGCTAATCCATTGTGCTCTGCACGCGTGGGTTCGAATCCCATCCTCGTCGAGAAATTACTTTGTTCAAGGCCAGGCTGGATGGGGCCTTGGCCAGCCCGATCTAGTGAGTGGCATCCCTGCCTACGGCAGGGGGTTGGAGTTAGGTGATCCTTAAGGTCCCTTCCAACCTGAGCCATTCTATGATTAAGGAATATGTTCCATCAAATTAATTTTGATGGCTTGGTTAAGAAAAATGAAATAGAAGTGGTCCAGCTCTTTTTTTTTTTTTTTTAATATATATATATAAGTGAAACATTACACTTGAAAAATAGAAATTAGCATTCCCTAGGGAAGCAATTGCAACAAGAAGTTTGGGGGAGGTATATGATGTACTTATGTTTTTGGTTACTTTAGTAGAAAAGGACATGGTTTTCATGTGATTGACTTTTACAATGGCTTCAAAAACTTGCTCACTGATTTACTATCTGCAAAAACGTGGATGAATGCTCCGTAGTTGTAGCATGTTTGGTGTTACCATCTCAGCTGAGCAGCGTTTCTTGTGTGTTTTTCTTTTTTCTTTTTTTCTTTTTTTAGTGTGTAGGTGCATGAAGAGTGTGATCTCTTTTGTGGTGGGTGCTGCCTCCTTCTCTGTGGATTCCCATTTGCGGAACAGAAGGAGGCTGGTTTCTCTAAGCGTGGCAGCGCACACAGAGCTGCTGCATGAAGAGGCAGTGCTGTGTGCTGTATTTCGGTACTCTCTAGTTGCACATGATGTTTTTTTTTTTTTTTTTTTTGCTTCGGAATATTTTAAATTTCTGTTTACTGCAAAGATAGCATGTTGGTGGTGGGGGCGGTGCTAAATATATTGTAAGTTCTATCTTTCTACCTCAAATTGAGGGTGTCACAGGATATTCCACTGAGGGAGATCCCATAATCATAGGGTGGTTTGGGTTGGAAGGGGCCTTGAAGATCACCCAGTTCCAACCCCCTGCTATGGGCAGGGATGCCATGCCACCCACTAGATCAGGTTGGCCAGGGACCCATCCAACCTGGTCTTGAACACCTCCAGATATTCAAGATGATGTAATTGTGTCAGATACCTTCAACACGGTTATGTTTATTGAGAAAAATATGAAACTATACTGCTGTAAGTACGGAAGGGGCTCACAAGACTTCAGCAGGTGCTTGTTCTGGCTGTGCTGGCCTTTCCCAACACGACCCACCTAGAGGCCCATCCACGTTCCTCAGTGGGCATCATCCACATTCCTCTGTACCTTGGCCTGAAGCAACCACATGTATATACATGTGTTAAGTTCAATGCCATGCTTCAGCGACCTGCTGCCAAGGATTTACATGACTTTTCCCAATCTTAGGGCAATGTTCAGCTTCAAGCAGGGTCTACCTCTCCCCAGCAGACCGGGTAGGTACCACACGAAGCCCTGCCGTAGCGCAACACCAAGAGCATCCTGTGCAGTGCCAAGGGCATCCCTCAGCCGTTTCCCCGGGATGTCAGCAATGCCAGCTGGGGACCGATTCCCCTCACAGAAAGCCTTTGCTCTGCCACCGGCCCGAAGCCCCAGGCCAGCAGCTCCCCCGGGCCGCTCCGCGGCACACATCTGACCCCCGCGTGGTCTCCCCCAGCCTCTCCGCTCCGCGCCCGAGCGGGGAGCCCCGAGCGGGGAGCCCCCGGCGAGCCCCGAGCACCGCCCCGCCGCCGCCTCTCCCCTCCTCCGGCCCTTCCCACCCCCGGGCCGGCGTTTTGCGGCGGGGCCGCGGCGGTGGCGGCGGCTGGGCCCCGGCGGGGCTCCCCGAGGCCGCATCCCCGCGGCGGGGCCGCCGACCCCCCCCCTGCCGCAGCGGCGCTGCCCACCGAGGCTGCGGCACGGCCGGCCCCGCCGCCCGGCAGAGGAGGGGCAGAGCCGCAGCCGTTCCTCCCTCCCTCCCTCCCTCGCTCCCTCCCTCCCTCCCGAGCCTCCCTCCGAGCCTCCCGAGCCTCCCTCGGGCACCCAGCCGCGCCGAGCCGCAGCGCCGGATCGCCGTGGCGGTGAGTGGGGGCGGCACGGCCTGCCCGGGGGGCCGGGGGAGCGGGGAGAGCGCCTTGCGGCAGCCCCGGGACCGAGAACCGCAGCCGGAGCCCCCGAACCGGAGCCCCCCGGAGCGGCTCCCTGAGCCCCGAAGCGCTCCCGAAGCAGCCGTGGGGCCGCCGGAGGTGTCAGGGCACCCCGCGGGTGCTGTCACGGCTCACACCGCCGTTTATCCCCAGCCCTTCGCAGGTTTGTAAAGGTAAATTGTTTGGGGCCGTCCGTGGGTTCCCCAAGGTGGGCTCTGCTCCCCTCAGTGGTGTTTTACTAAGGTGTGGGCCGGTGCCCCTCGCTTCGGTCAGAAAGTTTTCACAGGGCTGGCGCTTCCCCGTGCAGACTTTTCAACTCGCTGGTGGGGTTTTGGCTTTTCCGAAGGTAATTCACGCGTAACGTGACATTATTAATTTTGTACCTTTACTGAATGCCCTGTCTGAACCTGCTGAGAGCTCTCATTCCTTTGCTTTTAATGGATACAGGATTCCTCATGGTTTAAAAAAAAAAAAACTCTGATTATAGAGTTCAGTCATTTTGAAGAGACTACCTAAAGAGAGACGTCGTAATTCAAGCTGCTTGTAAGTTTGCAGAGTAATACTCAGTCCATAGTCCAAGAAGGGATGGGTAATTTATTGTTTTATTTAGGTCTTTTGCTGGCATTTGGGTTTGATTTTTTTCTTTCTGCAGGGCAGATGACATTTGCAAAAATCTGTACTGTTCAGTTAAGTACAGTGTATCCTTCAAGGATCGCGCTGTGATAAACAAGCAATATTATTAGATACTCTTTTTTTTTTTTCTTTTCCTTCCTACACTCTGAGTCCCTTGAATAATTGTGGTGTTCCACAACACAAAGGCCTTATATCTTTCTGAAAACAACATGGTTCAGCAGGATGAAACAACTGATTTGTTGTGAATAAAAGAAAAATCAAATGACAAACAACAGAAATACTAACCATACTCTGTTGCATTTATCTACAGCTGTTCCACGTAAGTAGACAAGTTTCAATATATGGTTTTCATATTCGTACAAAACTGTGCTCAAGGCACTCTTATTTTCTGGTTTTGAAAATACCTGAAGTCAATGAAAAGATGTCTGCAGACCTGCCTGAATTGTAAGGATTAATTCTAGGAACTTTTCCGTCATGTTGTTCCTTCATATAAACACAAGTTTCCGATGTGGTTGAGGGACATGCTTCTAAGTGTCCTGGAGATGAGGCAGCAGAAGACTTTATTGCACTCATGGGCTTGTTCCATCCTCCTCCTATAAAGAGAAAGACACAATCTAGGTATAGCATCAACATTTTGAAATCTGTGTTGTATTTCTTGGAGTGTGGGTGGAAGGGTACTCGGAGTTTCCTGTAGCCTGTCGTGTTCTTTCATGCTGTATTTTCATTCTCTATAGCAGAGCTGTGCCTTTAAAGAGATGATATAGAAATGCTGAGACTAAAAATATTGTGCCTTAATATACATGTGTTTGTCGTTTTTTTTTTTATTTGTATTTTTTACATTGGAATGGTTAGAAATTTCGGATTTTCTTCACCTGAATCTAACAGTATCTTCTGATGGAAACTTTCATTGCAAGTCAATCCCAAGTACTAGAAATGACCGATCACAAGGTTACAGCGATTTGTTTGTTGTAATGTGCAGGTATCTCCTCAGCTTCCAGAGTTCTGGGTATATGTAACAATGCACATTTGTATCTTTACATACAGGCAAAGAACAGCTCTGAACTATCTGAGGATGGATAAAGACTTCCGCTACTACTTCCAGCACCCGTGGTCTCGCTTAGTTGTGGCTTACTTAGTGATCTTCTTTAACTTCTTAATATTCGCTGAGGATCCAGTGTCTCACAGCCAGACAGAAGCCAATGTTATTGTTGTCGGTAACTGCTTCTCCTTTGTAACAAATAAGTACCCCGAAGGAGGAGGCTGGAGATGTCTGAAGGTGCTCCTGTGGTTGCTTGCCATTCTCATAGGACTGATTGCTGGGAAATTCCTCTTCCATCAGCGTCTGTTTGGTAAGTTACAAGATGCACCTATGGACTTTCTAATAACAGCTTTAGGACTTTGCCTTTAAACTTCCTGCTTACGTACTATTTTGTAAGCTTTGCTATTAATCACCTCAAATTTTTAGAGCTGTATAGATCTCAGCACATCAAAGCTTGCATCATTGTGGAAATTAGTGCCATGTCTGCTTATGTGAGCATAATTCACAATAAATTCAGTCAAAAAAGGCTAAAAGCAGTGAAAGCTGATGTGTTCGAAATAATCGAGAGGTCAGTGATTTTCAATATTAAAAAAGTACTTTGTTTTCAAAGCGAATGTTAAATCTTATGTAATTTTCTCAGCAATCTGCAGAAAAAGTTTTGTTCCAGTAGGCAGTGACACTAAATGTCTTGTCTAAAGTCACATAAATGGGAGGCAGGGCTGTTGCTTGTATTAGTAGACATGCGATAAACAAGTCCCACACTAAAACGGGAGCTCTGTAGAAGCAAGATATGCCTGTCTCGGTTCAAGAACAAGTCAATGAAAGGGAAAGGTAGGAAGTGGAAAAAATGTGACAGCAAGTGCTGAGTCGAAGGAATGGAATGACCCTGGACTGAAATCTGAGACTGAGAACTTAGGTGTAGACTTATAGAGATACGAAGAGAGATATCTATCATTGTCCTAACTGAGTGATGTAGTAAATGCAGAAAATGTTACATCTGAGGGCTCAAGGCTGTGTCAGGTTTTAGAGAGAAGTAAAAGTCATAGAAAAGATTACTTCTTCCTTGCCACCTGCAAGGTTTTGAAACATCTGATTCTAGGTATGTCAGAGAGACACTGCTGGACCCGATGGACCAGTGCTACATTCTTGTGCTGGTAGGACTGCCGGGTGGATGGATTGTTGCTGGACCACCTCAAAGCTCATGAGTGATTGGCCTTTTCCTTAGTCTGCCTCATTTAAGATAAAAAGAGAGCCAGTATTATTTCAGTAAATTGAAAGGAAAGCTGTTATGTCAAGGAACAAATAAGAAAAGCCACTCTAAGAGACTTCTCTTAAAACCCTAATTCTGAAAAATAGTTGAGCATTTTGATGCCTATTGAGTGGACTTTTTAGCATAATGTAGTGGTAAATGGAAAATGCCCCCACAGAGAGGATGTTTTAGTTCCTTAGTTCCTGGGTTCTGGAACGAGCACTGTTGCAATTATGTTTTCAGTTCTGACTTCCACAACTGAGCAAAGATTTTGTTAATTTCCAAATTAGTTAGGGAAAGTTAGGGAAAAGTAATTAAACCAGTGACAAAATTGGGAAATAAGCCCTATAATGAGAGGATTTAGAGGATAAAGGAAAGCTTAGAGGGTGACTCGCTCAAATTTAACTTGAAGGACAGAACCTTCAGTCCAGCAAATACACTGCAAGGTCCAATGCTTGGAAGTGGCAAATTGCCAAAGGTGCACTTTTTTTTTTCCTTTTTTTTTTTCCCGTGAAAAAGCTAGATAATTAGTGGAACAAGTGATAGGGTGGAGCATCACCAAGTCATCAGGACAAGTGAATTTTCTTTTTGGGATTATGTTCTATTCTGGCTAGGTAGGTTATTATGATAATTCTTCCCGGATTTGGAAGTGTATATGATAGAGAGGACATAGCTGAATGTGAATTTTAAAGCGGCTTGAATCAGCATTACTGCCAAAAGAAGGTCTGCCCTACCTTCAATGTCTGCTGCTTGTTCATGCTCTTGTGCAGCTGCTTAGTTAGGGAAGTTAAGCGTGTTTGCAGTATCCACCTGTTATTTCAGTGAGGATCATATCTGGTCATACAGATATTTGTGGCAGCACAACGAAGGGGGAAAACAAACAGGCAAGATTTGTCCTATCTCTGCTCCAGTCCTGGCTTAGGGATATTTCCAGTTCTGGTCTGATGGAGCAGTATGAATTTAGATAACAATCTGATCTGAGGCTAGTTGCTGCAAGCTCAGTTTCCTGGCAGCTCAAGCCAACGTGAATCTACCACAGTCCCACCCAGCCGCGTGGTTTTGGTGCCTCCCAAATGCGATGTGATTCAGCTCAGGCAGCCGATCCCATGGAAAGCCAGTTGCTTCTGCTGTCGTGCTCCTTGTACCGATGCGATCCCTTAGGTGCCAGCGCTGATGTGGTGGCCAAGGTCAGTGCAGCCAAGCTCGCCGGGGGCCATGGCAGCCCTACCTCGTGTTGTTGGCTGGAGTGCTGTGGGACTGCACCCACGCAGCGTGTCGGTGGAAATGTGGTGCCTGTGATGTGCTGAGAGCGGGTGGCAGTCCGGGTGACTGGCGGTCTGCCTGTCCTGCTGGCTGGTGTGGCCACGCTAGCTGTACACTAGCCAGGGTGGAGGGCGATAGCATTGATGCCATGATGTTGTGGGCTTCAGAGGAGGCTTGCAGCCTGAGCGTACCTCTGAGTCTCCAGAAGATTTGTACAGCCCTTACTGAAATCTTTCCTGCTGGTTACTTGTCAATACTTCAAAAGATTTACTGCCAAGAAACATGTATTTTATTGAGATCCTCATTGAGTATGCCCTCTAGATCTTCTAGCATCAAGCACTTTATGAATTCAGACCATTATTGTTTTTAATTTCCCTATTTCAAAAGAGATATAGATAGATATTTCAAAGTATCTCATTTTAAAAAGTTTGTGGATGTGTTTTTTTTTTTCTTCCTTTTTTTTTTTTTTTCCCCAATCTAATCCTTTTTTTTCATGTATAATTGTTTGGAACCATTTTAGTTTTTCAGTCCTTCTGTATTTGCTTATATTTCTCTGTTATATTCTGTTTGTAGAGGAATTGTGACTGGTCGTTTCTTATGGCCTGTGCATAATTTCCTGCTGTCAGGAAACCAAATAGCACCAGTCAATCTCCCTGTGTCAGATCTTGGCTCACAGCGTATGCTGCAAATTGAAATTGAGAAGGATTAGTCTGCACATCTCACTTTAGATGAAGAGGAGTGAAAAGGATTTTCTTTCCCTGTGCCCTTCCTGCTCTTTTGTCCCTTGTCTTCTGTATTTCTTGCTGCTGAGTGTGCATGTGAACTAGAAAAATAGTGCCTCTACAACTGCATCGTAATGTAGTTTACCATCTATGACAGACCCCATCCGATAGCCGTGACTGTTGTGAACTATAAAAGTAATAGAATTAAGTTCAGGCAAGTTACGTTCCTAAAAGTAGAAGGAGAGGGGTGCTAGAAACATAATTTAGGCTTCATGTCTCTGAGACTACAGAGAAATAAGAGAATAGGTAAATGATATTGTTGAGAAGTACAAATCTTGACTAGAGGGCATGGTGAAATGTTTCCAGGTGATAATACTCATTGCAGCCTTTGATCAGTAACCTCTTCAGGCACCTTCTTCAAGACACTGCTCATGAGTTACAACAAGATGAGAAAAAAAGCCCTACATTTCTTGCTATTCACTCAAGAAATAACTTACTTCATTTGATAAACATCTCCGGTGATAAAGATTTCTGAGGAAAACAGTCTTCATCGAGTAGATTCTTTATATTTTTATGGCATATGGTCAGAACAAATGGAATTTTAGGATTGCCTTTTGGCTGTTATCCACTACATTCTTTTGATTCATCACCAAGCATATCTTGCATTTGGTTAGCTTTTGTGTTCTGACGTGCTTTGTATTTTGCACTGGAAAATGAAAGGCAATAGATGAAGATCAGAAGTTTGGGGAAATAAAGATTTATACCCCAGTGAATTTTGATTCTGTATGAGAGAGTTACTTGAGGAGGGGAAAAGTGGTATCTCCTTTGCTCTTGCTTTGAGATTTCTTGGTTTATTTTGTGCTTTATTAAAAACAGAAAGAGCTTATAAACTGACCCCATTAGATGACAGTGTGCATTCAGAAAATGCATTCAAATCTTACATACTGACTTAAAAGAAAATCATGAATAAGCTCTTGCAAATATTTTTTTGTATCGCTCTGGGGCACTGTCTGGAAAATAACACAATCTTTAGTGTGTAGAAAGTGTATGTTTTAATCGGCACCTTCTCAGCGTATGTACAATTGCAGCTCTGTACTCAAGCCTCAGGCCCAAATTATGCGTTCAGTGGGGATTTTTTACCCTAAGTTCAGGCTGTGCATTTTGCATCAAAGTATATAAATGTATTCTATCACATAAATTTAAAATTATTTTTGATTCACATTGATTTTTAGCATTGTAGATAAATGGGCAGTATACTTGGGAAAAAGTCTTATTTTTTTCAGTCCAACATCTTTGCTTTGATGTGTAATAAACCTTAGCTTATGCTGCATATTAAATGCATCAGTTTTTCAAAGCATGCTTACTACACAATGTGCAAGTATATACCTGCTCATTTCTCTCATTCTAAGTGATAATAAAGATCAAAACTGATTAAAAGTCTGCTATTACGGAGGCTGGATTTTATTCAGTTGCTAACGAGTATGTCCAAATTTATGCTTGTAAGTTCATTTCTAAATGCTGTGGATGGAAAGTAAATACTTAATGTGCTGTAACAAATTATGCAAAACAAGATAAACAGAATGAAAGCTGTATTTCTTAAAACAGGTGGACCATCGTACTACTGCGAGCAAATCAGAGCAGTTGAATAAATGTTGAATTCAGTGGGTTGCTCCCTTACAAATGTTCACAGTATGCAGTTTGTCTAGAATTAAATAATAATCTGAGCTTTGTAGACAGAGGAGTGAATAAATAAAGCAGTCATTACAAGAATTGCGTTGGGCTGTACGCACACACTAACGCTGCAAATTTTTTAATGGACGGTAGTGCCATGCTGGGAGCAATTTCATGAGAGACAGTTTCAAACAAAACACCCACTGAGGACCTGTTGTCTGAAAACATTACTCTTTTTGTCGAACGTTTAATCTGAAAGGCTCTAAAAGATATTGCAAACCTCTTATAAACAGACTCTTCATGTCTGCTTTTATGCTGAGAGGTAAAAGTATGTAACAACTGAAGCAATGAATGTATGCAGATGGCAAGAGGAAATTAGGTGGAATGGGATTTAGTCAGGATGATAATATCCTGCACATGAGAAACGTGAATCTGTTAGGCAGCTAGCTGACATCAGATAAATTTGCACAATAGCACATATATGACTGTTAAGTATCCTGAAATACCAGAGGTCATGTTAGGGTAAAATCGGGGCTGTGGTATTGCTGCTAGCGTTGCTGTGGCATATCGCTTAGCGGGGCTTGCGCATGGCTAATGAACCACATGAAAAAAAGAGATGTGCTAGGATTTTTGCATGGTTGTTCTTCGGCTAGGTTGTTTCCCGTTCTGGTTGGATAGCAGTTACATGAACAGTTGTGCCACCGTCTGTAGGAGCAAATAATGGGTGTATGGCAATACTTGCCTCAAATTCTAACCTGATGGATAGAGCATATTCTTCTCTTTTGTCAGCTCTTATCTTCAATTACAATAAGAGCTGTCACTTAATACCCAGCAGCTTTGTTCCTGCTTTTTCTTTTCCATTGATGACTTCAGCCTAATAGAATGCTACTGATGTAATACCTGGTTTAAAAAAAAAAAAACTGTCTTCAGGAGCCTGTTCAATATGAATTTTAATAACAATGAAGTTTATGCTGTTGAAGACATTCAAAGTCTACTTGATTGCTTCGAAGTCAATTCACCTCTTTTGTATTCAGTAAATGTTGAAGCAATACAATCAGATTATTTTGGTCCTACAAAATGTGTGCCAAAGGGCCAATCTAACAGATAGCTAATAATAACACACAAATGACTGTGAGCAAGCATTTTTGAAAGCCAGAATCCTAAACAACAACAGCAAAAAAACCCAGCATAAAAAGCAAGAAACTCAGAGCCAGCCACTGAACGAGTGTGGGCTCATCAGATTCCAGCTCTGCAACACTGCCAGTAATTAAGATGTCAGTTTAAAATAAATTTTACATCATTCACCACGGAGACCACAAGTGACCTTTGAAATATAAATAAAAGGCATGCAAGTGACCTCCTAATTTCTTCTTTTACTCTTGTATTTTTAGAAGAGCTGTAACATCTTACTGCTTCCTTTCCTAAGGTTCAATGAGGATGCCATTGTCTGCTCTTAGCATTAGTTATGGAATCTGTCTGACGCCGTATTATCTATGGGTTGCAAACTACAGAGTTTAATTGGAGATATAGCAACAGTAGCTACGAAAAAGATTATTTTTGCAGTGAAGGCTTTGATTCTTCTGGAGGCACATGTTCCTTTCCCCAGGCAGCAGCATGAGACTGCGGGAAGAGCTACATGTCAGATTATCCGTAATGGGAAGGCTCTAGAGAATATTTAGCATCCAGTGCCTGAAAACTAAAAATATTCTCATTGCTACTTAATATTGATATGTCAACTCTGTGTTTTGATCTCTTTGATGTGACTTTCAGATTTTTGTTTCCATTCAAGGCAGGGAGTGAGTTTGGAATAATGCCTGCCACTTGCAGGAATAATATGTCTCAATTCCCTGATTTCTAGAAATAGAAGTGAGCTTATTCCTGGCAGAAGCAGCATGATGGGCATAGTGCAGGTGCAGCCTAGTGCAGGGGCATAATTCTGCTTTCCTTATTCCTTACAGCAAAGAGATGGAGGGGGTGTTCGTGTGGAACATCACCTTGCTGCGTGCCCGATGGGGAGCCCCAAGGAGAACATGAACTCAGTGGTCTTGCTGTGCCTTTTTGAAGGTCCCCTTAGGCTGTCAGAGTGGCATGAAGGTCCTTCACATACCAGACAGCATTTCTCTTTCTGTGATCCTGCTGGGACTCCAAATCAGCTAGTGTGACTGACATACAAAGTTTTTTGAAAATTTCCAGAATAATAACAAAAACAACATTCCAGGGTTTAAAAAAACCTTTGAATATATTTTCAGGATTTGAGAACTATTAAGAAAACCATAAATGTGATTTATGCATCTTTTTAATACATCTTCATACATTTCTCTTTTGAGGAGGAGGGATCAGCATGTGTGTTATGTGAGACAGGTAGGGAAGTAACCCGGTATTTCTAAATGTGATTCCAGAGACAGGTGAGTCAGTAATTCCTCTGGTGAGGCATTTCAGATGCTGGAAAACAGTTTTCTGCTTGCTTTCTCTCTTTTCTTCAGAAGGGGCAGTGCCCCCTTCTGCACTGGTAGCCCGTGCCAGGGGGATGGCAGGAACAGCAGACACCTTTCTGCTTTAAGGATTTGAACTCTGCACGAGCCTGCAAAGTGGCAAAAGAGTCTCCATGGGGCAGACTGGGCACCTGGGGTAGAGCAGCAGAAAGGCTTGGTTCAGATAAAGCATTATGTTGTCCCCTGTTTTCTAAGTAAGGTGAGATGTTCTTACATATCTAGCATGTTTCACTCCAGAGACAGCTGCATTTTAGTCCTAATCAGGGTGACTTCCACCATATATCAAACACATACCTTTTAGAAATGCTTTGACATTTAATCCACAAATAGCCTTCGTTTATTACTGCCCAAGCATCAGCACGTTGTGGTTCCTTGGTGCCATTAGGAGGGCCTCATTAGAACTGACTCTGACTTTGCATGGTTATGGGGCAGCCCAGTCTCTGCAGCACAACACAGGAGCAGATGACTACGTAAGTATTCGAGAGCAAGACTCTTCTTTTGAAATTTTCATGTGAAAATGATGGTGATTTAACGATACTTATGATAGTTATTACCATACATAACAGTAAAGTTAGGTATAGTTACATACTTTAAAGATGACAGCAGTAAATAGAAGAACAGTGAATGTTTTTCTGCTTCATATAAATCGTAGAGTCATGGAATGGTTTGAGTTGGAAGGAGCCTTAAAGACCACCCAGCTCCAACCCCCTGCCATGGGCAGGGACACCTCCCACCAGACCAGGTTGCCCAAAGCCCCATCCAGCCTGGCCTTGAACACCTCCAGGGATGGGGCACCCACAGCTTCTCTGGGCCCAAAATATCCAAATAAATATCCCAAAATGTTTAAAAGGTAGAAAGTGGTGTCTTCTCTAAAGCTCAGCAAAGCAGGAATTGAAGATTTCTGAGATTATATATCCAAACAAAAGGCAGAAAAGTCATTTATTAAGACATGAATTGAAAATTACAAGCTACAAACATCATTTCAGTTTTTGCACATTTCCTTGCCTCCCTGTTCCACTTCTAGTATAGTAAATTCTGCTTTTTCCTTTGTTTTATGTGTCTATTAATTAATTATCTGGAATTATTAAATATATATATACTGCATATCCAAATTGGCCATAGAATAAGTTATGGCAAAGTAGATGATTTGGATGTGATTGTCAGTTGTTTGCTGTTATGATTTATAAGACTTCAGAACATTACAAACTTTATGGGTTAAGCCAGACACGCTTCTGGCTCGGTGTCTGACAGTGGCCCGCCATGGATACTGAGGAAAGACAGTCCTGATAACTCCCAGAATAGTTTCCCAGCCTCCAAGAGTTTCTTCAAGATTCAAACAAAAATGTGTCTATTTTTAGGTGCCTTTGACAGTAATTCTGAAGACAAATAATAAAGCTATAGTCAGCAGTAGTCTTTATTCCTGCCTACCTGTTGCTAAGAAGCAAACCTTTCACAAATTTTCACATAAACCCCCAGATTTATCAAGTTCTTTTTCCTCCTACTTGTGGTGGAATATTGTGAAACTTGTTGGTTTTGGCCATTTGCCCGAAGGCCAGAAAAACTGAAGTTTTTAAAAACAAACTGCCAGTTGGAAGGAGACAGATTCTTCCGCCGAGGTCGTCTTGTCTTAAATTACCTTGAATTCATCTTTAATCTGCAACCCTGGGATGTGATCTTTCAAAGAGGACAACTGCTTGAGGCTAGCTTATGCCCATGCTAAACAATGTTTTCTGTTTCTGGCACGCTGATGCCATGGTACTGAGAAACACACTTTTCTTTAATACTAACACAAAGAAGAAACAAAACCTGTGCAAGATTCAGTCAAAGTCAAGCATGCTAAACAAATAGTGAAAGTGATACGTTATGGCAGAGGGGACAGTAGGGGATTAGGCGGGATCAAGTTCCTAGAGAGTCAAAGCAGCAATATTAAATTATAGTTTATGGGGGGGAAAGAGAGCAAGGCCTAAAATTTGATTAATCCTGGCTTTAATTAACAATAAAGCACAAATGTCCTAGCTGTCTTGCTAATCTATGGTTGTAGATGTGACAGAAAATATGGTCGTAGATGAAAGTGGCAGAAAATATGGATCTCAATTGGCACTTGATGGTGTAATATGCTGGAGTTTCATGATGTATAGAAAGTGAAGAAGAAACCAAAAAGGAATATTTTACATGGAGTTCCTGCCCCAAGGAATTCAGAGCTTAGCACAGCATTCAATTTCGTATCACTTTCATACAACAAATGAAAATGTAAAGGTTTTTCAGTAATTTTCTCCATGTCTCCCACTTTGACGGATGTTCTTTCTGATACATACCAAGGTAGATTACTTCAAAGTGGTTTGAGCCGTGCTTACACCCCAAGCACCTCCTCTCTGTGGCAGCTGAAGGTGGAGCAGATTTATTTAGACTAGGGGTCACTTCTATATGACCTATCTAAATTCAAAGGGTAAAACAGAAGTATTTCTCTTCCGGGAACAGATTTCGATTTCTTAGCCTGCTGATGGAGAAAGCAAAATCTTCCTGAGACTGGTTCTGATTGCCGTGCTAGTGACACATACCGAAACAAATGCAGGCATCAGCTGTCTCTTCAGAGTCAATGGGACCACACTGCAACACTGCCGTCTGCACAGGGTGGGCCCACAACTTACCTGAAAGAGTCTTACCCTCAGCATGCTGCCAACACCCATGAACGCTGGAGCTCTGAGATCCTTTTTGTGTCAAAAGCTATATACCTTTGGTGCCAGTGTCTCATTTGATACTGTGTTCTGTGGGGATAATTCAAACATTCCTAGTTCTCCTGCTTCCAGTAATGCTGTACAAGTGCCTCCTCATAGCTCAGCTTCTCCTGGAAAAGTTATTCCATTTGCTGTGGAGCACAGGTTCTTCATTTACTTTGTATTGTGGGTAGTGCACTGGAAGTCAGATTGATGCCTGATATAATTCCTTTAGAAGAACAAAACTGAGACCAGAAATTCTCATGCTACCTACCTTGAATTATATTTAATCTCTCTTTTTCATTTTTACAGTTACAAACCTTGTCCTTCAAGAGATATGCCATAAAGCCATCTTGCATGATTTTGGCTTGTTGAGGGAAGCAAGTTAAGTGTCTCCTAGTTATTTACTTGCTGTGATTTATAACGGAAAGGCGAAGTCCTTCAAAGACTGTTTCTTCCAAGAAGAACGTGTGTATTCTGCAGTACATCAGTGTCAAATAGGTGTTTCTGGCGGTATGAAAGGCACTATTTATTTTGGCTGAATAATTCATATTATATTTAATCCCTTTATAAATAGACCTCTTAAGGAGTCCCAGTGAATATTTTGTGACCATTGTAAATGCCTCAAGACAAAATTTGTGGTTGTTTTTCCTCACTACCGTACAAGATGTATTGAATGTAGTCTAAAAAGATATTCCTGAAATAAATACTACTTCAAAATGAGTGAAGATATTTGATTCTATCGAAGAGGTTTACATTCCTTACTCTATAAGGGAAAGGATCTTCCTCTGAAAGAGCTGGAAAAGTTTAGCAGCAGGACTGAGAAAGTGCTCTGTAACCTCAAGAAAACAAGTGCCATATACCCTTTTCTGTCTATTTCGTACTAAGATCTATTTCTTATTAAGACACTGGCATCTCAAGATAGAGAGTTCTTTTTTTGCTATTTGAAGATAAAGATGCTGTGCAGTATCATGCTGCACATAAAGCATGCTGGATCTGAAAGCTGTGTCATTTACATGTTTTATTATTTCTTTTACATTTAAACTCTCAGATCTAGAACTGTATAAATTATTTTCCATGTGAAAATAGACACATGCACCTTTAGGGGTGGAGTGATTTTCTTTACTAGTATCACATTTCCCAGGGAGTAGGGTTGTGTTCCCTGGGAGTGTTTGCCCTATTAACATACAGAGGTGGATGGAACAGGCTTTCTTCCCGAACAGCTTACCAGCATCTTTCTCATTTAATTATTTCAGTTTTGATCACTCAGACCTGTCTGGTGAACCAAACTCTATTTGAGTAGCTTCTAAGCTTCTAAGCTTAGTTTGCCTCTTGCAACAGCCTCTGCAAAGTGCTCCAGCTGAAGAGCTCCAGTTGAGGAGCGCTGTGTTTGCTTCCCTTGTGATACTGAAGCTTATGAAGGTCCAAGTACACGTATCCTCACCAGCAGGAACCTTCTCCCCGGGGCAGACCTTAGGTTTTAATGGCTTAAAGATTCACTCCTTGAATTCTATGCACACTTTTTTCCTTTGCCATCTTTCAGTGAAAATGGGCTTTCTAGTGGATATTGTCTAAGGTAAAAAAGCTGATGAAATATAGGCTCTCAAAGTACACCAAAATATTTGAATTCCATAATGGTCACTTGAAGACCTTCTCCAAATTTCACAACTAAAAGAGCCAGAATCTTGCCTTAGCCAGTCGGTCCTTCCTTATTTCCCTTTTCTTTCCCTTTTCTCACCAAAATCTTACCCAACAACACATGACAGAAAATTTAACTCTTCAAACAGCATGCAGGCTGAAGCTTTCTATTAGAAGAACTGCAGTTATTTCAGTTCTTTACTGTATTTGTGAAGAGCTTGCAGAGGCAGTCTGTATGCACTCGGGGTTGTCAGAATGCCTTTCTGGTTATCAGATCCCTAGCAAACTAAATCTTAACTCAGCTGAGGCTCACATAGTGCTGTCTGTGAAATATGACTTATTTCCAGGTACACTTTGGTGTCTTGAAACTGTTGATGTGGAAGTGGTGTAGATCACACGCTTCTGTTTGTGTGGTTGCCCTTTTTTAAAACGTTGGACCCTCCTGCCTTCAGCCAAGTGTCTCTCCAGGAATGAATGCGTTCTGTTCTAAGGTACTCCAGGGATGAGTTTTTCCTAACCTCAGAGAAACTGGGGCTCTTCGCGAGGTGCCAGATCCACCACAGTTTCCCCAACTCACCTTCCAGCAAAACTCCCTGGAGTCCTGCTCAGCCGGGATACTCGCCGGTGAAGCAAATGAGCGACAGCAGGTCTGCTATTCCCATGCTGCGTTAATGTCTATGACACACGAGGTCCTGCTGTTGTAGAACAGCGGCGGCTGTTGCAATTACAGCCTGTGTAAACACCTGGCCAGAACCGCAGTTATCAGAGGAAAATTGGCTTTGAGAAGCAATTCAGACAGAAGTAATTATCTTTCAACAGAGGAGCACCTTCTAGTGGTATTGGGTGAATATGACAGGCAGTTAAACAGTTTCTTGAAATTAGGAAACTTAAATATGGTAGAAGAATAATAATAATGAATGTTTCTGTACAATATATAAATGATTAAATTGGAAATTGATTTTAAAACAAACCTGAATAGGGAAAACGTATTTGGAAAAAAAAATCACATTTTTCAATAACCACTCCTCTCTGGCCAAAAGAAACCAGCTGGCTCACCAGCTTTCTATGCACGTACCATAAAACTGTATTTTCATGTGTTCTGCTGTGGAACCTTCCCACCCTTTGGCTTTCTTTTGGTAATGAAAATTTGGGTTCATTAGCTCTGATTGAGCTGCAGATGAAATTTGCTACAAAGCTGTTATTTTGTTCAAAATTTCACTGATTGGTAACAGTTTCTCCATTCAATTTATTTCCAGGAAAGATATATTTACTCAATAAATTTGTCAATATAGTATTTGCCATGGTTGCTTAGTTTTGCAAATAACATAGTATCAAATTATTTAAAATTCAATTTTTCCAAAGATGCAGCTAGTTGAAATGTATCTGGTGGCTTCGCTGATATTGCAGATTTCTACTCTTTCCGTTTCTATGCAGTTAATATTCCTTTTTGGACAGTATCACAGAGTGTTCCCACATAATACACACAAATGATGTGCTATATCTAGAACGGCAAACTAGGATTAATGAGCAATGCTTCCAATGATGTAATTGCAGAAGTTTTGTTATGTGCATTAATGGAAGCTATCTGCATGGAGCACATATTCTCTGATATTCATTGGGTTCCTTTGTCAAATACAGGAAGTCCAATTTGCAGGTTGTTCAAAGAAGATATAATTACAGTTAATCTTTTTACTTATATAAACATAGTCCTGTGTTGTTAAAGTAAAGAACCTGACCTTTTTTCCTGAGCAATTTTTTCAATATTTGGAAAGTTCATCCCACAGTTGAAATAGGTCTTGCAAATGCTTTAAGCAGTGAAAACGTACCCCATTTCACTGTTTTTGTGCTTGAAGCACACGCTAATATTGAGGTAGGACTTGACTAACTGGTGATGTCCCTTTTGGTGTTCAGACAAGCGTCTCTCTGGACACATATACAGATGCTAGTTGAGAAATGTATAGCTTATGAAATAATAGTTTTCTCTGAATCTGCAAATGCTTAAGTCTAAGCAAATTCCCCGGTCTTTCATGGTAAGCTAGACAGCCTTCTTGATTGTCACCGGAATATACGTCCTCTCAGTCCTACAACATCAATTCTCTGCTTGCCTTGTGCATCTGAAATGCAAACACACTCTGTAACCTCTGGGGTGCCTGCTTGTGAACTGTGAGATTTATTCCCAGTGTCCAAAACAGACGGCATAATTGCAAATATTTATTGAAGATGAGAAACAAAACAAAGCACATGCTTAATCTGTTCATACAGATATTATATCAGTAAGCTGTCTCTGATCAGGGTTTCTTTTTTATTCTTTTTCTCTGCATACGTTAGGCCTCAGAGGGAGAGAACTTTGTGCAGGGAGCTCTTGTAGCTGCTCAGCTTTCCTGAGTCTGCTGTGGGGGTCTAGCCAAAAAATAATGTACTTTGTTCTCTCCTTGTTGTTGGCCAGGAGAGAGTCTAGCTTCTTTTGTTGTTGTTGTTTTCTTTTTAATTAAAATGAGCATTGTTTCTCAACCTTCGAGACACAATTTCTTTTTATTAGAACATGTGCTATCTCCTGTATTTGACTGAACTTTTTGACTCAAGGAAATGTAAATCTCTTTTCTCTCTTGCTCTCTGCCAGTCCTTGACAACTCAGCATGCATGTTCGTTCTGGACCTTACATTCCTGCCAGTGAGTCCCAGAGACAACACGGCTTGCCTTAGTCCTGTAGAAAATTAGTGGCAAAGCTTGTGGTCAAAGCTCTCTTGAGTTCCAGTTCAGAGTTAGTTGTGGGGTGGTTGCCTTCTGTCAACCTCAGCTTCGTGTGTTTGAAAGAAAGGGATGTTCCTTATTCAAATCAGGCTAAATATTTATTGTGCACACTTGCTATTATGTAAACATATTAAGCTATTTACATATAAACATATTAAATTACATGTAACACCACAGTCAGGTTTGTAATTTGCTTTGACACAATACTGCATTTTGGACAATTTACCACAAAGACCATTTGTAAAGCTGTGGCTGCTCCTTGATGGGTGAGGACAGAATCTGCTTTGTGTTCTGACTCAAAAATGCTTTACAAATGTTTCTTTTTGAAAGGACTGCATGGTAGATAGGTTGTAAGCAAATCTAGTTTTTGTTGTTTTTGTTAAAAATAAGCTTATGAATCACTTTCAGTACAGTGTCAGGAGAAAAGAACAAACAGTTTAAAAAAAATTGAACTAATTATTTTGACAAGGCATTGCAGAGTGTCTCTAAAGTGGTATTGAGAAACAGAGATTACAGTCCTGCCCTTCAGAGTTCAGCATCAGCATTATATGGGATATGAATACTGTAATGCTTCTTTTACTTATTGTGAAATTTGAGTTCTAGTAAATTCAGAGAAGAAAACTGTAGTTTCTACTAGGTACTACAAACAAAGTCATGAAATGTATTGGAATTCTGGAATAAGAAAAAGGAGGAGGATCGTGGAATTACTTTTATAGTTCTGGCAGTTAAAAAAGCAGGTGCTTAAAAATGCTAAAAAATCATAAAGGATAAAGAGTGAAAAAATATAATTCATCCTTATATGCCCTCTAACCAACTTTTTGTTATGCAGTAAGGACATCTAAATAGAGATTTTTTTTTCATGATCATTTTATAACCTGGGATACAGTCAAGTAAAATTAAAAAATCTGCACCTCACAAATAAACATGTTAGCATTTTGCATTGCCAAGGCAGGATTTTCAGCTGCTTTCCTACTGAAAATTGTTCTAAAACATGATAGGAAATCAATATCTATTTTTTAGTTTTTCTTTTAACTGCATCAGCACAGTTGTTTAAGGCTGATGTAATGACATCAGGAAGAGTAAAGTCTCTAATTTAAATTACATTTAAAATCTGTGTAATGGAAATTGACAGATGCAGAAAAATGCAGAATTAAGCCTGCCTGCACACTCATCTAGTCCAACCCCCCTGCCAGGTAGGATCACCCAGAGCACATTGCGCAGGATGGCATCCAGGCAGGTTTTGAATACCTCCAGAAAAGGAGACTCCACAAGCTCTCTGGAGAGCCTATCCCAGTGCTCTGTCACCCTCACAGTAAAGAAGCGCCCCCTCATATTCAGCCGTAACCTCCTGTGCTTCAGTCTATGCCCGTTGCTTCTTGTCCTTTTGCTGGGCACATCTGAAAAGAGACCGGCTCCATCCTCTTTACACCCTCCCCTCAGATGTTTATATACGTTGATGAGGTCTCCTGTCACTTTTCTCTTTTTTCAGGCTAAACAGGCCTGGCTCTCTCAGCCTCTCCTCATACGACAGCTGCTCCAGTCCTCTCATCATCTTTGTAGCCCTCCTCTGGACTCGCTCCAGTAGCTCCATGTCCCTCTTGTACTGGGAAGCCCAGAACTGGACACAATGCTCCAGGTGTGGCCTCACCAGGGCTGAGGAGAGGGGGAGAGCCTTCACCTGCTGGCAACACTCTGCCGAATGCAGCCCAGGGTACCGTTGGCCTTCTTGGCCACAAGGGCACATTGCTGGCTCATAGTCAGCGTCATGTCTACCAGGGCTCCCAGGTCCCTCTCTGCAGAGCTGCTCTCCAGCAGGTCAGCCCCCAGCCTGTACTGGTGCTTGGGCTTGTTCCTCCCTAGGTGCAGGACCCTGCACTTACCCTTGTTGAACTTCATGAGGTTCCTCTCAGCCCAACCCTCCAGCCTGTCGAGGTCCCTCTGAATGGCAGCACAGCCCTCTGGGGTATCAGCCACTCCTCCCAGCTTTGTGTCATCAGCAAACTTGCTGATGATGCACTCTGTTTCATCATCCAGGTCGTGATGAAAAAGTTGAACAACACTGGACCCAGTGCAGAGCCCTGCAGGGCACCGCTGGGTACAGGCCTCCGACCAGACTGCACCACTGAGCGGAGCCCTCTGAGCTCTGCCAGCCAGCCAGTTACCAGTCCACCTCACTGTCCACTCATCTGGGCCCCACCTCCTGAAAATGCGTTTCACCAGCATTTGCTTCATGTGAGGCTAGTTCGCATCAGGTCCATGTGACCCCCAAAATCAGTTCACCAGAAGCCTGATGGAGATGCCTTGGCTACTAACGCTCGTCTTCTGAGTGGTGTTGGCTGGACTGGCAGGAAACTGGAGGTCCTGGGTTCCCGTAGTACACGGAGTACTGTGTGAAGGCGTCGCTCTGCTAGCCAGGTCAGTAGCTGAGACCTTGAATGTGCATGTTTTGTGGCATTAGGCTGAGTTTCACTTTAGAGTGCGAAAGCTGAGAACTGCAGTCCTCCCCAACTAAGGCTGACCTTTCCCAGCTGGAGAAGCCCTGTCCACACTGAACCATGTGAAAAGGAAGGGAGAGAGCTTACCCGGGCAGTAATTCTCTGCAGGCCATTGGCACGTGCCCTCTTCTCCAGCTGCAGGCACAGCTGGGCTTTGACCACCTGTGTCTGGAGCAGGGGTGGCTGGGGAGGAGGTGGCGTGACCCATGCAGAGGTGCAGGGCACAGGCCCAGCCACAGGCGAGGGGGAAGCACGAGCCCGGTGTGTGGTTTGTGGTCAGCATTGGGAGACTTGGGAGACTGGGACATTTCCCTAAGACAGGGGAACCACCTCGTTTCCCTCTGAGGTGGTTGGATGGACGTGGTTGCATTACTTGCCTCTGCCTTGGTTCCTCCAGCAGTAGAATCAGTGTGGTGATATATTTTTTTCTTCCGTCTAAAGAGCATTGACTTCCACTTGTGAAAGCAGCGTACAAAGGTGAAGTATGTTATCTGCCTTGTTGTACTGTTTGTCATGGCCTCTTTCCAAGTGCAACGCTTCTGAGGCGTGGAAAAGAAAAACTTTGGTATCAGAGTACATTTATCTATGTATACTGAAGTGAAACCCAAAACCTTAGGAGCGTTTTAACACTGTTATTTTAAAAAGGTAGGCTTGTATCTTAATATGAAAATTTCAGGTGGTTTGTGTGTGAGATACAAGTATTGAATGGGCAAATGCGGAATGGTGGATGCATAAAGATGGCTTACCTTACAAAGCACCTTTGGGACATCTGTAGCTCTATCTACATCTTCAACTTAGAGCTCTCTGTTTTGACATTTTTTGCTTGCAAAACAAAGGTGAGTGTTACAGTAACATATAAGAAAGTTGTTTCTCTGACCTCAGTTGATCACATGTGTAAGTACTCAAACCTTTTGGGCCATGGGCCATTTTGTATTCATCTAGTACCTTATAAAGATGCCCCTCACTGTAGTGTCTCAGAATCTAGAAATAGTACATGAAAGCTACCCATACCTGGCAGTCAGTTTTGTAGGCTAATAAATTATTACCATGTTAATACCATGGTGTGTTCAAACTCATTAGAACAGCTGGGCATTTAATTAGATACCATGGCGTCAGATTTAATCCAAACAGTGGTCTGTGAGGAACCAGTATTGCAACATATTTGTCATCATAGAAGATGTTGACTTTGGCTCTTAGCTGTTCAGTTTATTGTTCACTTATTGTAGGAAAATGGAATAATCTTATTTGATTTTATATGTGTATGTCAAACTATCTGCGGAATATTATAATAAAACATTTTAGGAGCTTTTATTTCCAAACAAAAATATGACCAAGTAAATATGAACAGATGCTTTTGTGCCTTTTAATTCTTACTTTGTAGAAAACCTTTGATTTCAGTCAGGAGAACATTAACATTAGTTCAGCCTGGTTGAACGAAAACACTTTTAAAAAGTGTGTTTAATTGATTATAGCATCTCTTATGAGCAGGCAAACAATGTCTAGAAGCCTTGTCAGCTACCAGGGAGTATTCACAGCTGATTATCATAAGGAACTGCTATCTGAACAGCAGAGGGAAAAGAGTGAATGATTTTTTCAAGAATTTTGTGTCTGAAGATGATCTTTAAGGACTAGATTGTGCCTATAGACTCAACCCAGTACAAGGCATGTTGTAGAAGAAGCTTGAGATGGGAGAACAGGCAACAGAGGCACTGTGACACAGATATATATATATATATATATATATTTTTAGGATGTCTTCATTTTTTTCCTCTTCTGTGCTTCATTATTTGGGGTTGTCTGGGAATAATCTTTTCAGGGGTGTAAGGTGGTTTGTTTGTTTTTCCTTCCCCACGTTCTTGTGTCTGTGAGCACCTTGTGTGTCATTGATGGCTTTATTGACAAAAAAATAGTGAGCTTTTATAAGTTTGTGGAGAATTCCATCCAGCTACAGAAACAGACCTGGAGAGAAGGATTTACTTTTGTAATACAGTTTTTCCCATATTTCTCTGTCTGTGGAATACAAAAAGGAGAAAAGCAGAAAATGTTTTTTTATTAGCGTTTCAGTGTCCAAACAGTGTGTCCCTTGTTCCGCAGATGAACCCAGAACTGTGGACTGAGGACATGGGACACCTGCCTTATACAATAAACTAGAGGAGTCTCCAGTTTTCTCCTGCTTCTACCCAGCAAAGCATATAGAGCAGGACTACCATCCATGCTGCCTGTATCTCTCTCTCAGATCCTTGGAAATCAGGGAGGATCAAAGCATATGCAGCAGAAATCCGTATCATCTTGATATATGCTATTTCATGGCAATTTTTATCTTTTGAGTTGGCTGAGATCAGGATTCGTGCCTGGGAAAAGAGCTCCCTGCCTCTTTGCTTCCCATGTCCTTTCCTGGTCACTGGGCGCAGCACTTACAGTGCTCCTTAATACTCTCCCAGGACCATGATGGCAATGTCTGGCATCCCTCCATCAGGTGTGCCCTGGACCATGCAGCCCTTTGGTAGGGCGATGCTGACAGACAGCAGAAATCAGCTCATTTTGCCTCATTTTGCATCTTTTTATGTGTATTCTGCACAGTTCTGTCACATAGAGACTATAAAGGTCATTCTCCTTCAGTTAAATGTATTTTGTGTTCTGATTACCTGACCAGAATGAAATTCTCCTTGTCTTATAGAAAACTTTTTGAGTCAGACTGTCTCACTGACTTTAAAGCATTTCCTAAAACAAGTTTTTCTTTTTTACACACTGAAACACAGGCAGTGAAAACCATGACTTTGCTTGAGAATCTGAGCAATCCACATTAATGCTGCTCACAAAAGGCATTGCATGTGAGTTGTGGAAGGGTTGTCTGTGATGCTTTTTAATTGTTGAGCTTGCTGCAGGTTTTCAATCCAGTCTTTAATTAAAATTTTTAATTTTATTCTTGCCAACTTTGGGGACTTGTGAGCACACGTTGCATTCAAAGGTGTTATGAAGGCTGCAATTCTAAGAGGAAATATATATGTAGATTTTTTCCAAAGTCAAGAAATGACTTCGATAACGTTTTTCACAATTTCTTCTGAGTTGAATGCTTATTTCCTTATTAACAACAGAAGACCTTTCTAATGGTAGTAGCTTAATAATGTAATAGTAACATTACTATCTATATAGTAGATAGTAAGCAATGAGAACTACATTGAGCTTTTCTGTTTAACTTTGTGTCCAGAAAAACTTATTTTGATTTCACATTGAATTTTACAGACAAATTAACTTGTTGTAAAACAATACCTAAGTGAGAAGGAGACAGTGTATCTGTAGCTTTAAAGATAGTTTAGAAGATAATAATAGCAAGTGTTTGATTTTGGAAATAGCTCACTGTTTACAAACTTAGTGGTGCAATCCAGTGGGAGCAATAAACTCATTTATTGCAGAGCTTCACACTTATCTCTCGTGTTCTATCCCTTCCCATGCTGAGAGCACCGCTGCCACTAAGTGGCATTGACATTGTTTCTGTATCAGTTTGCGATGTGAGCATATACTAGAGCAGATAACTGCCCATGTGTGCCCATTCAGAGATTAACAAACTCTCTTAAGGAAGTTAGTGCACTGCTAATAACCCTGTCATGTTTACAAAAGACAACTCATGCATAAAACAAAGTATTTTTCCTTTAAAATACGAGAAAATTAAGGATTAAGAAGTCATCAAAGGAATAAAAGCAGAATTTATGATGAGGTGAGTGTGTAACTCCACTGAACAGAATATAGACAAGCAATGTTGCTATGAGGTCCTCATTTATACACATCCAAACCTATCTGAAGTGTTTTAGATTATCAGGACCTGGTTCTTCATTTCACATCACAGTTAAAAAAAATTAGAAAAAACAATGTTCTAAGTATTTTATATACATATATATTTACTCAATGCAACTGAAACATTCAACAAGTGAAATTTAATACCAATGGAGAATAGAATTATTTTTACATAGCGATGTGAGAACAAAATCATATTCAAACTTTGGGAATAAAAAAAATAGTATACTAGAGAAGGTATATTAAAAAGTACTTTGTCACTAATTTCTGAAAATAAAGTTAGTAGGCTTAGTAATATATAGGCTTTTATAGTTAAGGTATTTCGTGGCAAGAAAGCAGGTGGTTGAATATGAAGCATGACCTTGCCTGTGTATGTTGGGAGAACATATATTTAATGACTACTGAAGATGGATGGATGTTCTTCAATCACTATAAATTTTACTGTTTTAATTAGCAAAGTCCACTCTTGACTGATTACCTCAGGCTGCCCTGAAACTGATGCTAAGAGCCTAAATGAACAAGAAAAAAAGAACTCTCTATAAGAGAGCAGTGTCTCTTACTCTTCTTGCAGCTCAGCCCCCTTTGTACTTCAGAACTTTTCCTTTGCACGCTTCTCCCTGTTGATGAGTTCAGAGTTCACTGGCAAACAACTTGGAGTTTGTTTGCTTCAGATCAGACTCACTATGGCTCTGACTATCCCTAGGGATGTTACCTTATTATTTTGTTTGTTTATTTTTGGAAATCTATTGAATTTATCCAGGTTAATGAGGTTCCACTGGCAGTGCCAGAGGAACTCTAGTGCACTCTATAAGTACTTACAGAATTAAAATTAGGTACTTATAGAAAGCCTCTCTACAAATGCTCAAGAAGTTCAGCCGTTAGCATCATGATTCTTATTAATTGCACAGTCCAACCACAACAGCACTTACGAACATATGAAAAAATAATTAATAGAAGCTATAAGAAGACTCCTCAACACGGTGTGCTTGGCATTTTTCTGGCCAAGTAATGAAGTAGCTGCTTAGAGCTTTTATTCGTTGTTCATTCCATATCACATGTACGTACAGGGAAGAAGTGCTATGCCACAATAAATTAAGATATATTTATAACAATGATATTTAAAATGCCAGTTCTGGAAAGCCAGGAGTTGCTAGTGTTTCTTTTGCGGTTGATTTACATGTTAAGTTTTACCCTGCCTTGCTGTCTATTCTTGCTTACTCAGGAGATTGCTGTGCTATACAGGAGATGAAATTTTAAATCGATCTAATGGTACAAAGCCAAACGGGTAGGAAGAGATGCGTGTCTTTGTAGATTGACATTTAAGTCACCGTTCTTGGGGACAGAATGATGTCCCTTACCTTTTGTGTCAGACAACAGCAGCACTGGCGTTTGGGATGACAGTTTATGTCTTTCATTCTTTGGTAGAATGTCTTATTTGCTACTGTAAAAATGATTGGGTCAAGGCAACTGCTGATGCTGCAGATGATCTCTGTGATCTGATAAACAGCAAGCAATGTATTTGTGCTCCCACAGGGTGCCTGACAAGTAATTCTGTAGATTAGTATCACCATCATCATGACATGATAAGGTGTGAAACAAACAACAAATAAAATCATGGCAGCTGAGATCAGTAAAAAAGGCCTAATAATTCTGTTCCTTCTTTGCTGGCGTTTACTGAGTTGTAGCAATGCTTTGAGGGTCAACATATAGCATGTAAAGATGACCGTGACTGGAATTAGGAATCTCAAGACAATCTTGGAGAGTACAAATGGCACGGCAAATTGTAAAATTCCTCCAGTGCTATCCTGAGAATTTGTGCTGTCATGTTGTCTTCCGATTTCAATGGTGAAACAGATCTCTGGCACCGATGCAGTGACTATGAAGATCCATACAGCAACAGTACAAGACGTGGCCTTTCCTTTGTCCCACCACGTTAATGAACTGATAGGATGGACAGCACCTATGTATCTGTCAAAACTGATGAATGTCAGGAAGCAGACACTTCCGTAGATATTAATACTAAAAAACAGTCTTATGATGTGATAAAACGTTTGACTGGAATAGTCATCTAACCTCTGGAGGCTATAGTATACTGAAAAAGGTGCCATGAGAATCCAAGTGAAGTCACACAGTGCCAAATTAAACAGAAATATGCTGTTAGTAGTCCATGTCTTCCTGCAGTACACATAATGTCGTAGGGCAAGTATGTTGCCTAGAAATCCCACTAACAAAATGAAAAAGCAAACCAGAATCAGCAAGTAACAGTACCACTCCAGCTTAGAATTGGTGTTGCAAATGAAAATAATGCATGTGCTGTTCATCGTCTGTCCATAGAGTATGCCTGAAGAGGAAAAAGAGACCAACAGACTTTAAATAAAAACGTAATTAAATATGTTGAATTTACAATTAAAAACTTAATTTAGAAGTTAATTTCAGTATTTTTGAACTGGCAGAAGGATTCAGAATAAGGTATAATGTACAAGCTCTCTAGCTGAAAAAATGCAAATTCCACGTAGGCAACAATCTTACTTTACAGCAACACATCCCAGGCTTTTGTAAAAACCCTCATATTCTTTGCCATCTAATATTTAGTGTAGTGCATGATAGATGAGAGAAAAAAAAGCATGCACCTGTAGTAACAGCCCACCGATGTATCCGTGTCTAGCTTTGTAGACAGCAGAGGGGAGGACAGGAGGACAGAAGGGCGGTAACTGCCCAGGCTCGCTCCATCCTTGCTTTGACTGCCTTAGGTACCAATACGGGGCCTAGAGGCATTTGTGATGTGGGCAGCTGTGCAGTGGGCAGTGGCTCAGGGCCATAAGACAGAAACAAACCAAATCAGGATGAAATCCTGGTTGCGCTGAAGGCGACACCAACCTTTCCATCCAAAGCAATGAACAAGCTGCTTTGTTGGTGTTTTTTCTGGGGTTCTTCTCAAACGAATGTCCCAGACCACAAACACTGGGGTTTTGGCAGGCTTAGAAAGAATTCATTTTGTCTCAGTCTTTATTGCCCAGTTTGTATCAACTCCTATTATGGATAATCAGGAATATAAATCTACAGTGTGTTTTTTTTTAAGCAAGGTTTTTACACTTGTGAAGGCTTACCTTTAATCCCAAAGATTTTGGACTCTTAATAGAACATCACAAAAACAAACAAAGGCTGGAATGTTTTGCTAGAGTGAGCTGTCACCAATTTCGGTTTGTCATGTTTCTAGAACCTTGCTCCGAACGATGAAGGAGATGTTAATCTGTAAGGTTTGTCCAAATTGGAACTTATTTGATGGCCATAAAAACAGCCATTTATAGCTCAGAATGCACAACAATGTTTGGTAGGAAGACAGGTATTCCTTAACACAATATAACTTTTCCAAAGGTGTGTTCACAGACATAGGTCAGAATATAACACATAAGAGCTGCTGTGATGACCTGTTGAATAGAGACTGCATTATTGAGCTTTGCAAATTTACCCAGTGAACTTACAAAAAGTTAGTTCAGGCTGTACTGAATAAAATTAAGAAGAAAAGTTGTTTCTCAGCAATGAAATGACTTTCCAGAAAGATAGAAAGCCATATGTTCAACTCCCAGTATATTTTACAGGTGGGAAATGTTTGCTCTCTAAATGTATTTTGTTAAATGTATTTTGTTAAGTCTTGAAACACTGTACTTTAACCTGGGATAACTGTACTCTTTACCTGTGTGTTTTTCCGTGGTGTTTGTGAATATCAAACTTTGTATACATTTTTTTCTTCAAATTTATGAGACGACCTTGTAAATTCTTTAAAATGTAGTCACCCTGATAGGTACAAGAGAGTTAAGTAACATTTGCTTTACAATGTGTTCAGTTAAAAGGAATTTTAGTATGTATAGGAAAGTTATTTTTTCCTAAAATCATCCTGGCTAGACACCATGTGTGCTTTGAATTTCATTGTATTTCCCACCTCTCTGCCTTCCATTTGGATAGCTATGAATGAAGGCAGTAAGCACTCAATTCCATTTGTGTTGTCAGTATAAATAAGCCCTGAACTGGCTACAAACAACAAGGGCATAGCTGCATGAGGTAGTTGTAATGTCAGGGATTCCTGATCCCATCAGGTTCCTGGAAAAGGACTGTAGGTAGGTCTGAATGGAGGGAGGCAGGCAGCTGTGCCAGCTGCTCCACTTTGCTCTAAGCTGGCTGGATGAAGCCTGGATGTGTAGCCCTGTGACTGCACTAAGGCAATTACAGACTGGAACTAATAAATCCACTGTTCCCTTTGTTACCTTCAGTTTATTAGACTGCACTCTGGAGGTGCTGGAACTGCACAGCTTGTTAAGATTCATTTGGAGCTCAGAGTCACATTAGAAAATATATTTGCATTTTCCTATGTTGTTTCTCCATATTCTATGAATTTCCTGTGAATCTCTTTAGGCTTTTTCCATGAACCCCATGAACCTTGGGGTTTATATTTGGATTTTCTAAAAGGTTCTCATTGTCTCTTACTTATTCATTGTATTATAGTTGAGCTTAGAAGCCATAACCAAGACTAGATTTTTGAAACACTATGCATTGCAATCGGTGTGAATGACTTACAGCCTAGCAAACAGGTTGGATACAATCAAACAGATTCAGAAAGAAATAGAACCTTTTCTGAGGAAATGTAATGAGCAGGAGAAGAACAGAAAGGGGTTTGACTCCCAACTTAGTGCTATAACAAGAACTCGTGGTCTTCCGTCAGAATTTGAAGACTTCTCTACAATCAAGACCCAGTTTCACTGCACCTGAGTAGACACAACAAGCATACCCTGCCATGTCTTGAGACTACTGGAGCTACGCTGATGTCCAGTAGATCAGCATGTATGCTGTAATGATTTCAGCAGTGACTTTTTATTTTATCAGACAATGGCAAGCTTTCTGTCTACTTCCTTAGCATTAACAAACTAACTCAAGCTACCAGATGTGACTACGTCATCTTCACAGTTCAAGTCCAAAATTTTGCATCTGTAGTTTAAGAAAACTTTATTTTCCTGAACATTACTTTGTTCACTGTTAAGTCCATGTATTCTTAAGCAAAGCCAGCCAACATGCACACACACATCTTAGCAGTGGCAGAATGAGCAACAGCACCATGACATTATCCTGTGACAGGTGAGGAGATGCGTATGTTGTTAGTGGCTGACTAAGAACAGATTTGCCAGAATTTGGGCTTTCAAAGCTAAAAATAGCCATTTTTGTGGTTAATTTTCCAGCTAAACAGTTTCAGCTGTTGATGGAGATAGCCAGGAACACTAAATGGACAGAAAGATCAATCACATGATGGGTCATCCAAAATTAAAGGAATATCTTTATTTGATGAAGGCCTTGATATTAAAATTTCAGTCATATGACCAAGAAAGAGTTGAAGTTTATGAGCTCCAGCACCGATAATTAAGACAAGGAAGTATGCTAAAGTCATGGGTAGGAATTGTATGTTGCTCCTTGAAGAAGCAGTATAATGGATCCAGCCGTCTTATGGGCTATGGATATAAGGTTGCTAGAAAAGTTTTAATTTTAGAACAGTGACCTATAGACTCAGTTTTTCTATCTGTCTATTGTGTTGTCTCATTTCCTGGACCTGAAAGAGATATAGCTTAGATCTGTGACTCTCTAACAATAACTATCTACAAGCTCCTTTGTCATTTCCCCCTAGCAGCATCTGTAAGTTGTAACAAAGTCCAGAGAGTTTCTCTTTCTAGAAGAAGTCATATTTCTTAATGCTTTTGATTATGTAGAAGATGTAAGACCTGATCTGAATATAAGTTGACTTACTGTGGCTCACTATGCTGGCCGTGACTGATGAGCTGATATCTTTCCTGGTTTGTTGCAGTGTCCTAAATCATGAAGTCTCTACTTGACTCTGTTCTCCTTGTACCTGTGATATGGCCTCCAAAGTCTTGAAGTAGATAAATGAACATGTTTGATTAAAAAAATAAATTCTTGATGAAACTCCTTTTGGACCTAAGAAGCATTGTATCATTGAAGAGAATCTAATCTATGTATACAGCTAATTGTAGCTCACAGTTTATCACTATTAATCATTTATATGGCATTTAACTTGTAACTTTACTTCCGAAGTTCCATTATGTATAATGAGTTTGTTTATTTTTAAAGTATTTACTTCGATATGAATAAATATATCCTAGGAACCATTCTTCCACATCATACCTGTTTTTTTTTTTATTTTTTGACATTTGTAACAAGGTCGTAATGAGAGATTAATTTGTCCTGAAGTAAAGATTAAGCTGAATTAACAGTTTATTTTATGTAATTTTGTTCCTTATCCACTTTTTCTTTGTCCCTTGCTCCTTTTCACTTGCTAATCTTTATAGTAAAGACATATAGTATATATCCTGATTTTACAGCAGCTGTTTTGTTTGGATTATTCTAAGAATTTTATATGGTTACCATGCATAGGTTTTCCACACTTCTGCCTATTCACATACCAATCTACTTCTGTTACGTATGTGCTCAAAGTGTACCCTTTTAGCTCATTATATCAAAAGAATACACTGGGGACAATAAGTAATATAAAGCTGTATTTGTATGCAGTGAGATAAGTACATTGTACTGATAGCCAATTCCTTTCTTCCTAATGACTCAATCTGTATTATGATTAAGCTACTATTTCTTTCATTAAAAAATGATGCTCATGTACTTACTTGAGGGTTAGTGAAATCCCATATGGCAAACATTAACTACAGTAGAGTGTTAGATAATGTTTAAGAATTTTCCTACCAGAGGCAATATTTATAAAAAAAATACTTTAAATAATATGAAATTTATATGCGTATGTACTAATCAGTGTGCAGTAGCTAAGTAAAATAAATAAATATATATTTCTGTGGAGAATACAGGTGGGATGAATATGTAATAAATCTTTCTCTTACCTGTTTTAGGAGTGCTATAATTATCTATTTTACAGAAGTCTGGATTCCAGGCTCTGGTTTTTCTCTCCATTAATCGGGATCTTCTAAAATCACCACTCTGTTTTGCAAGTACTGGTTTTAATCCACGGTTTCAGTAGTATTCCATATGCAATGGCAGCTCTTCACAGAGCAAATGTCAAACTGTAAGAGAGAGATCATTTCATCATTATGCCCCTCCTCTCAATCAGTCGAGACAAATTGCTATTACCATAGCAGCCTCCACTTGCTTTTCAGGGAAAGGGACTTACTACAAATCCACAGTCCGGCTTGGTCTGGGGCTTTCATCACTGATAACATGAAAGAGAAGAGTGGAGAGGCCTGGGGCATGTATGTGTATGTTTGCACTTTCCTTTTCTTGCCCCTCCTTCACTTCCAGAATCCCTGTCACTGCTGCCCTTCTGCTGATCTGGGCCGTGGACCTGTGCTGCTCTTGCCCCTCTGCAGAGCTTGGACAGATATCTTTGTTTTAGGAAAGGAATGGGCTGGATGAGACTGAGAGAGGTTTAGAAGAGGAAAGGAGCAATAAGGGTAGATGTAAAGATCTGGAAACTGGGCAGAATGAAACTGTTTGGAGAAGTGAAAAGGCTAATGGGTGACAGGACAAGGAGGTGAGAAACTGATGTGTTTAGGACAGTGAAGGACAGAGAGAAACAAAGTAAGAGGACAAGAAAGAAAAGGAAAACTAGCCCAGGAAAAATACGTTCCTGAAGAAAACGTGACAAAAGTTTCTCCTATTACCTACGATGAGAGTAAGGAGAGCTTTTTTTCCAAGTGACAAGACATACTAGTGTGCTTTGACAAATGCATCCTCTGCAGAATGAAGAGAGAGGTATATCACATCACATGATTAAAGCACCTACATCTAACTATTTAAAACAGTACCAGATTTTAGACAGGCTTCAACTTTGCTGTCTTAATGAAATCAGGGAAGCACAAAACATATGTCAGGGGACATACTTTTACTTCAAATACTTCACAGGAGAAAGGCTTTCTTAAGCTGATGAAGAGAAAGATGATGTATGAGTCAGTAACTTTTTTTAACATTGGAATTGAATTGTAATGGTCTTTCTCAGCTTCTCTTAAATACTGTTATTGGCAAATTGATGTTGCATTCTCTCTTCTTTTTTCCTTCAGATTTCATATTCAGTGTGTAATATTTGCAAATAGGATACAGAAAAAAATGCGCTTAAGGAACTGAGATTTTTCTCTGTGTGTGAGTGGTGAAAAAATGAGGACTCTAGGGTCTTATTTTGCAATATTGCAGTGAGGCATTATTATTCAGCACTTGGCAAATTTTAGTTTAAAAAACTGCTTGGTAGTTGATCAGTCTTTCTTATATTGCCTTATCAGTAAAAATGATAGCAACTATATTGCTGCTAAACATGTTAAATATTACCTGTTGGTACAAAGTCCTTTTGAAATCCCTGCTGGGATGCTAGGTGTTGATCTTGCTGGGAGTCAAGCACTGAAAAAATAGTTCTAGAACTTTCCACCACTACTCACTGACTTCTGTTTAAATCATTAATTACCGAAAATAAATAGCCCTTGCTCAATAGGAACCATTGAAACCAAGTGTAAACTACAAAGAATGAGGAGAGTGTTGTACTGCATTAAGACTTCTGTGGTAGGACAAGAAAATCAGTCTTGCTCTGACAAATGTGTAATATTACATTTGTGAAATGACAAGAACATTACCATGAGAAACAATCAGCTCAGATACTCTAGGGAACATTTAATTCTCTGTGATGCAGTGATAGCATTTGGTGTACATTTCTGGCTAGGAAATGAATAATAATTACATTGTAAGTATGGCTATAAGCTCTATTCTGATTTGTGACACTTTTTTGTTTGGTTGGTTGTTTAGTTGTTGTTGTTGTTGTTTTATTTATTTATTTTATGTTACCACCTATGGGCTTAATCATTCTGGGGTCTTGTGGTATAATGTAGCAAAAGTCAACACCGTAAGAAAAAGAATATTATTGTCTTCCATTTTGTGGATCAAGGAGCTGAGTGCAGAGGGTAAATGATTGGTGTGTAACATAACAAGACGTCTCTGGTAGAATTCGAATCTGACTCTAAATCTCATGGCACTTGCCTGGTGTGTATCGCTGGTGAGGTGACCCCAGCTGAACACTTCAGTAGACCTGGAGTCTACGCCCCCCGATGTACTTCAAGAAGCTCAGACTTCTTCAGGGTTTCAGATGCTGCCATTAAATGGGTAGCAGACAAGAACATGTGGCAGCTCTGTATAACCTCACAAAAGCGGGGAGCAATGAGATTGCACAGTATTATCTCAGTTTTGTTGTGAGGAAGGGTGATTATTTATTTACCATCTATACATGTGTACTTTGGGCTTAAGCAAGAATCATCTTTGGTCCTGCAGTCACCTGCTCAGAAAAGCACATCTCTTTTTCTCATTAGCCCAAATGTCCTGAAATCCTCCACTTCTGTTCTATGTTCATGTTTTTCACAAGCTAGACCAACACATAAGAGGAGCTCTCGATCACCTCATATGATAGTTGATCTGACTCTGTCTATAATCACTGGAAAGAGACAGGCAACCATAAAGAGCTAATGACTCTGTTTTTACTGCTCAAGAGTCTGGCAGCAAATAATGGATTTGTACAGCCTGAGGTACTTCTGAATTTATAGACTTGTTTCTCTGGACATTGTGCAAATGCCACTAAATGTGGCTCTTGCCTTGAGGTCTAATTTTGTGAGATTTTCCCTGCTGTGGTATTTGGTTTAGAATTTTATGATGTATCAGTTTCTAGAAAATGGGATGGCTTATTCAGTTGTCCTTCAGGTCCATCACTCCCTCCCACTTTTACACAGATGTGCAGCACTACTGTTCACTGAGTCTCAAGGTCAGCAGGTTGGTGGACCTAATTAATAGGAAGAAAAATGGTAATTTTTTTTTTCTAGATGGGTTAGTTCCCCACTCCTGTTCACTTGTGCATAGCTGCTCAGCTTGCTGTGCCAGCATTAGAGCACAGTGGGTACAGATGTTAATAGCTGGAGCAGGGAAACAATAAAGGCTGCTTAATCAACACATAGAATTATGTGTGGTGTATGTGAAACCACAGCCACATTTTGGTCAGGTAGCACAGGACCTTATGTGAACTCCTTCAGAGGTTCAGTTTAATGATTTTGATTGTAGAATCAGAACCTCAATCAGTTTGTCACCAGTTTGTGGGAAGCAACCTTGTAATTTTGTAAGAACAATCTCTGTCCATACTGAACTGCAAAAGACTAGATTGGTTGCTTGACACCAAATCTGTCCTCCCTACACAAAGTGAAATAATTGGACGTAACAAGACACAGTTTAGGACTTTATTTTGTTTTTGTTATCATGTAAACATATTTTTACTGACTGGCTAAAATATGGTTTCTTGTAATATTCATACCACAGGTCAGTTGCTCCGTCTGAAAATGTTTCGAGAGGACCACGGGTCTTGGATGACAATGTTCTTCAGTACCATCCTCTTCCTCTTCATTTTTTCTCACATTTATAATCTGTTCCTCATTATGGAAGGGAATATGAGGTAGGTTACAGAGTTTTATTCTGTGTCTTTTGCTCTAGAATATATTCAACTGGAAACTTTTCATATTATGCTACTTTAGAGTGAACAAGAGATTACCAAAATGTAAATATAGTAATATTGACCATCTTTTTTATTTTTTCTGTTTTCTGAATTTAGGTAGAATAATAATTTAGTTGGTTAATGAACCGAAACTTTAATGCTCTTGGCTACAAAAAGAGGGATCCTAGCCAAATGATAGCAACTATTACTTCAGGGTACTAACAAACATTATATCAAATTGTTTTGATTTGAAGTTATAGCTCAGCAAATTTGATTTGAAGTTAAGACTGAGTAGTTTAAAAGTATAAACATTACTATTGTCCATACTACGGAAATTCAGAGATAAAGTTAAAAGAAATTGAAACATCCAAACCTGAGGAAGCAGATGCTCAAAACACAAATACTAAATGTGCAGTATAGTGCTATTTTGGTTATGCAAAATAATACTTGCTGATCCAGTTTGTTAAAAAGATCTTAAAAATCTGTATTTATTTAGTTTTTTTCCCATAAAATGCTCCAACAGGGCAAAGTTACTGTTGGTTGAGAGATGAACAGCTATCTTCTTATGTCGGGATTTATTTTAAATTAAGCTTTTAATCTGAAATTTATGGTTTAAGAAAACTTACTTTCTCTTATTATGCACAAAACCATTTTCACATGCTGATTTTTTTGTGAGAAAACCTACATTATTACTTGTCTAATACAGGCAAAATGTCTAATACAGGACAAAAATACATGGTTGTGTTGTTTATGAAAGGCAAGGTAGCATCTGAAGAGTTCTTAGCAAGAAATAAGAAACTCAATGTATATTTCAGTTGAAGAACCGTGTCAAATAATCGAATGACTTGTTCTTAGCAAAATATCGAAGGCATATCAACAGAACCTGATGAAGTGTTATTAAATGGACCTTGGTGTGGCATGTTACAAATCTTTGGCTGTCAACAAAAATACATAGCATATAAAGTCATCTTAACAATGTGACATAAAACAAACCCTGAGTAGAGAATAGATAGGGTGTCACAGAATGAAACCAAGTGCAGACCAGCTGAGCTAATCATGTGTCATGAAGACTAAATTGATTCAGGCAAGGTGGGTAAAACAGCAGAATCACCCAATATTTTAGAAGAAATGATCGGGAAATGATCATGGTAATGATGTGGTAAATATGAACAGGTGCCTAATAATAGGCAGAATAATCCTCCCTGCAGTGGGGAGAGTGGGAGCATTGCAGCTTTCTGGCTTCCTTATTTACATAGTCGTATGATTTATTGGTATTATGTTAAGGTTTATATTTGGTATTTCTAAAGCTTCAGAAGCTATAACTGGCTATTAGACAAACATTAACTGCTTTGAAAGCTTGGCTCATGACTGGCAACCAGAGCTCATTTGTCCTTGTCAACATTCCTGTTGCCCCTATCTGTTGCACACTTTCATTAGCAGCACTGAGGAGATTGTGTGGCAATCAGTGTCCACGTTTATGGAAATAGATAGGCACAGCCTATTTCTAAAATAGCTGGTGTTAGTCAGCCTATCCTCTCACTTACTAGTGAGGTCCCTCCTTGCCTGGAAGGGATGCTAGCCCTAGGTTTGTTGCAATCGTTTTGGGAAACTGACCATGCCGTGCTCCAGGAATCACCCTGACTTTCTGAAGTGTGTGGAGGCTTGGTAAGGCTGTTTTGTGTGTGCATTCCAGCAAAAAAGGCAGCAAGCAGATGAGGAACAAAAAGTTTCAGTTTCAAACTGCACAACCTAAAACATCAGTGTAACAAACAGAGCTGTTGGATCAGTCCTTTCAAAGTCAAGATAGAACAATATGTAATGCTTGTGAAAAGAGGATTTCTACAACAAAAGTCAAACATCATTAAAGCCAACTACTTCACATTGTCATAATAAAATGTTTTAAGGAGTGGATTAGTTTCTTCCAAGTAAATATAATCCTTGTGAAAGCCATTTGTTTCATGTTTTGTACTTATGTACAAAACAACACCTCTGTCTACGTATTTTGCCACAGTGCCTTACGGAAATGACTGGCATCAGACGAACTGGCTTCCAGGCGAAAGGTCAGAGCCCACCTGTATGATGGTTACAGTCTTTGTAGAGATAAGTAGACCTCATTTCTGTGGGATCTTATGAAACACAGGCACTCAGAATACATATCTTTCCAATACAAATCTTGTGGAAGACTTACAGATACTGTCTACTAAGACTGAGTGGAAAAAAGTTTTTTTTTTTTTTAATTTTAATTTTTATTTTTGCATATGTTTGCTCCTTGCTCTGTCTCTGGTTCACCTTGCCCTGTGTGCTGCCACGAGTGGTTCTGAAAAGTTCACGTATGTCAGATATTTGATGTCATCAATGAAAATTCCTGGGTGGCTCACCAGTAGGAGAATCATATGTCTTGCATGTGCAAGCCAGCCTGGGTGACTTCAGCAGAAGCAATATCCTGTTGAGGGCCTGATAAACCCATGCCAGGAGTGCTTTAAAGTCCTATCATGTTTCCGTCTCTAAGAAGATACATTTTGCGATTGCCAAGATTTTTTTTTTTGATGAGTATTTTTGAAGACACTTCACATGTGTCTTAATGTGGCAAAGTTGAAAAGTCTGAATGTATCCCTTAAAGGATAAAGGTACAGACCGTAAGTTGCTGGGAAAAGTAGAAACAGAACAAGTTGCTGGTATTTGAATATATATTATACAGCTGTTTGCTGGGTGAAAGTGTAACTATTTGAACTGAAATTTTTGTGAGGGATTATAATGTATCATTTTTAATTTAAGCCTCTTTTTTATTCAGCAACATTTCTTTTTAGGGACTTCACCATTTATTGCATTGACCCACTGTACTTTAGGTTATTGCTCTTTTAGTCAGAGCTCAACATCTTGTTGAGGAAACATATTTGAAAATCTGTCCGACAATGATCTGCAGCTATTATTTCTTATTGCTTCTCATCCCTGAAAATAGTAAGCAGAAGCCTAGCTGGGCACAGGGCCCAAGAAAAACAAGGTCTTTAACGGAGAATTTCTCTGTCAGGATTGTGGTAAGCCTAGTGTGATGCTGTGGAAGACCAGACTGGAGACAGAAAGCAGGAAAGGATGCCTTCTTTATGCATGATAATTTAACCCAGGGCTGATGGAAGGGTTAAAATAAAAGGATTTGCAGTCAGGCCTCATTTTACAAGGTCTGTGTCTCTTAGGTGCTATTTAAGGATAGGTAATTGTAGTTAAGGGATTTTTTTTGTTAAGTGTGTTTTTAATTGCTTACCAAACAATTCCTAAATAGTCAAGAGGCATGAAATGCCAACAGCAAGACAAAATTACTGGCAAGTTTGTGTAACCATCTTGAAGGCCCAGCAGGGTTGAGGCACAGGAACAAGGTATTTGGTATTTGGTCTGACTGGTCCTTCTGTGCAAGAAAGATGTAGAAAAGAGGCTAAATGTGAAAAAAAAATCTGGAGGTAGGAAGGTTCAGCCATTATTCTAATGATTTAGAGATCTGGGGAACATACCAACACAATTCCCACAGAATAGAGTAGCAGGCCTTGTCAAAGCTGCTCTGAGACTAAGGTGGAAAAAGTTGTTCTGTGTAAACCAAAGTAACCTTAAGGAATGCTTTATGCTCAGATAAGGAGAGAAGATTTATTCTGGAATACTTTTAATACTAGAGGCACAGTAAAACCAATTGCAGAGGATCAGAAGAAATATTATCTTACATGATGCCAGAGGCTGCACTGTGCAGTGAGAAGGAGGCCATTTCATTTCCTCTGTAAATCGGGATTTTAAGGCTTTGAAGTAGTGAGAAGGGCATTGCCGGTTACATCTTCTCAATGGGTGTATGTCTACATTAGCCATCAATATAGTGCGCTGAGAGAGGGATGTGGGTATGCCATGACATGACGCATGTTGGCCTGAGGATCTGCTCTTCACATTATAAATCTTGCGATGGTTTTGTGCAGATGAACAGAAGTGCAAGGTCAGAACGCTGTAGTCCATCTTGCTTCTGCACAACAGTCCTCTGCACAGCAAGTCCAGAAGGCCTAGCAAACAGACTATCGGATGTCTAAAGTGGCCTGTTGCTGTCTGTTTGCTTGCTCAGCACTTGTCTTTGCCCTCACATAGCTGAAAAAAATCCCTTCTTTATCCATCTTACAACATCTGTGGGAGCCTGTTTAGAAACCTCAGTTCATACTCTGAATGTTATTTCCATTGACACAGGCCTGCATATACCGAACAGAAGGGTGATTTTTTTTTTTTTTTTTTTTGTAGTTATAGAGAATAAGGAGATAGGGACTGCTCTTTTATGGAACTCAGCTTCTGCTTTGCAGTTCTCCCATCCTAAAAAGTGTCTAACAGCTCCTGTCACTTCATTGTAATGTTTTCTTTACCCACTGCTCTGACAATGGAGGGCAGGGGTGAGTTCCAGTTTGCTTGGAAGCTGAACTGGAGCACTGCCAATGCTGCTGAGCAAGGCTGAAGAGTGTGACGTGGTGGTAGCACACCGTGATCAGGTGAAGTGCCAATGAAGAGTGGCTGTACAACTTTAATGTGGCATCACCATGGCTGCAGCATCAGAGGGAAAAAGAAGTTCTGAGACCCAATGCCTGTTACAAAGAGGGCAGTCACAGCACCTGATCTGTATGGGCTGCTGGCCAAACACCTTGGTCTGCCATAGGGAGACCTCCTCTGTTGTGGAGGTGGCTGTTGTGTGAGCACCATCCATGCTCGATTTCTTAGAATTGTCCGAATGATTTATTAAACCCATCAGGTGCCTGGCAAAGAGCTTGTAGACTATTGCCGTGGGAGTAGGAGTGGAGGCACACTGGTGGCCATGTTGTGAGGAAGTGGCGGTGGAGGAGCCATTACTAACAACCAGCCCCTTGGGGTCCCACACGGCCCTTCTGACCCCAGTCCCCATGTGGGGCAGGAGTTGGGCGTTTCCTCTACATAACCTGAGCCTCCTGGCCCACCAGGGATGGTTTAGTGTCACTTTGTTGTGACTGAGTGAGTCGTCGTGACAGAGTTCATCCGAACTTCAGCAGGCCCCAGCACCCAGCCACTCACCTGGGGCAATGAACGCACCCAGGGTGGAGGCCTCTTTGGGGCACTGAACTTGCAGATGCATGGAAGCTGGATGTCTGTCTGTCAGGAGTGGTCACTGCACAGTCCCTCTGGGAACAAAGTGTGCCAGCAGGCACATCTGGGGTCCCCCCACACAGCCCTGAACAGGGTGATCCTGTTCATACAGCCCTCAGCAGGAGATTGATCTCCTAAGTACCTTCATGGTCTTCTGGGAGGTGATTTGGGTCCTTTAAGTGCTTATAATATCTTGTGCTGGACGTTATTAATAACACCCAGCCAACATTTCTCTTAGAAATAGTAAAATTGGAAAAGCAGGAATGCTGCTGAACATTTGCAGCAAAACCAAACCTATTATGTGCAGAAGCGAAGAGCCCATTGTGCTAAAGTAAGACCCTTAGAGGATTAAACAATAAAAATGTTTCACAGAGTGACATTCCAGAAAGTTCAGGTCAGCATGACCTAGCTTGAAGACTTTTAAAAAACTTTTTAAATACATGCATTCACATAATAAATGGTAACAAGGACAATATGAGAATAACAAGTACTTTAAAAAATGTTTTACTGTATCACATAATTTAAAAAAAGGAAAAAAAAAAAAAACACAAAACCCCACCAACTCATCAGAGTCCAACTCTGCCTGTTACTTGGGGAAACTGGAGCTGTGTTGGGCTATGGATTTCTTAGGGCTTTCCCAGTGATTCCCAGCTCACAGCGTGCAGATCCAGTCAGCTGGCAAGCTGCAGGGTGCCCTCCCTTCTGAAGACCTCCCCCAGTTGCCTGTTACAGGGAGCCTCTGTGCTACCTTGCCAGAGATCTGATTTCTGCGCCTTGACTTTGGACTCAGTCAAAAAGCTAAAAGCAGTGGAAAGGCAATAGTTCTTGACCTGTTATTATCCCAGGTATTGTACAGTGGCCAATCCTTTATACGTTTACAGAATCCTCTTCCTGCCCACAGCCACTGCAGGAGGACTGATCACATCGCTGTGGTCTGTTCCATGTTTCAGGACCGTAAGTTCCCAGTACCGGAGGCATATGGCGTGCTACAAGGCATGCTGGTGTGCACTTCCAGCTTGGTTTCACAGGAAAGGAGGCTTTTATCTGTAGAGTGAAGGTTAATATAAATGTGCTTAGTATAAATGTACTGTGCAGTGTGTCAGGTGTGGATTCAAGGTGTCACAAAAAGTGCCTATGTTGTGTGGCAGACCTCTGAATCCAGGGCCTGGAGTTGTGGTACTTCTCAACACTTATCTATTCAAGATCTTGTATTTAATTTTCAATGCCCATGTAACCTGCCAGTCAGACTGAAGCCATCTTATATCAGAGCCCTATCTATTTTAATCATAAGAATTAGCCACATACATGTGTTTCAGGCCATAGGTACTCTAATTAGTACTATTATAACAGCTAGCAAATAACTTTGGCCACTGCTTGAAGTCCCATCTAGGTCCTAACCCTGTGCAGTGAGCTTATGGAACGATGATTAACTTAGTAGTGTCTGAACAGGTAGGATTAATCTGTTTGAAGTGCAGGTGGGAAGGTGTGATGTCTCTTTTATCAAAGTACCATTGAATGCTTTTTTGAAACATGAAGGTCTTGTGCATTCATTTATATGTTAACCAGACTTGTAGTCTTTTGCAGTGATTTTAAACAGCAAAACATCTAACAGATGAAAAACAGAGATTATTTATTTAGGTCTGTATCTGAAACTATTTTTTTTAATCAAATGAGAAGGATGACTTGTTAGTGAAGGGAAGGAAAAAAAAGAATATTGCTAGTGTTCTTCTGCAAAACTTTATTTTCAGTTTCCGAGTGTATCCCGAAAAGGCCCACGCGGTGGCAGCAAAGGGCATAGTTTAATGTTGGAAAAGTTGAATCCAGTGGAAGTATAAGGGGATTCTTTCTGTCAAACTTTTTTCCAACACTTTTGTGTGCCACAAACAAATTCATAGTCCCTAAATTATAGTATTCTTCTTTGAAGGAATTCTGGGTCTTGAACTATGTAGGAACTGTCCCCTATTTTTGCCTTTTATATATGACTTTTGTATGCTTAACATACTAAAATAATTTAAATTGGTACCAAGATGTATTGATTTTTTTCCAGTTGTATTGCTTTAAATGGATAAAATATTGCCTAAAGGAAATCTGTTCTATTCTATGTGAGCCTGTGTCAGTAAATAATGCCCCAAGGTTTAAAATTATAACAGAGTGATGTATTTTTCATGTAACATCCAAAAGTCAGAGTTGCAACTGCTTTTCTCACAAATGTCAGCTGTCTTAGATGAATCAGTTTTCAATTGACCAGCAGGTGCTGAGATGCATCACTATTCAACGTTGTAAAGTGTCATTAAAATCGTAGACACATGCCATTTTCTCTTCTGTTGCTAATTGTGACATTACTATGGCTATAATACAGGTTGTCAGGGTTGTCTTCTTTGAGTGCTGAATGTGTCAGGAGGTGGTTTGGAGTGAATTTATTATATGTGTTGTTACTGTGTTTCAGTTATTCTTATAAAGCACTAGGAGAAAGTACATCTTTTTGGTGTACTTGCATCTTAGAGATTATTTCTTTCACAGAAAAAGTGTGAAATTGCAAAGTATATATTAATAGCAGAAATTACTTAGGAATTAAAAGTATTCCTTTAATTAATTTTAACAAAGGCTCATTTTGAAGAGGACTCTGCTTAGGTGATTAAGTGAATTGTGACCCCATTCCAAACATTCTGCAGTTGACGAGTGCGTATAAAGAGGGTTTGTGTTTCATTTAACAACCTGAAACAATTAAGCAGCTATATACATTAAAACAAACAAACAAACAAACAAAAAAACCACACACACACAAGAGCTTTCTATTAAATACTTTACCTTTGTCTGGAATAGATACACAGTTCCACTTTTTTTTTTTTTTTTTTTCTCCCTTGTTGCAACTACATAGAAATAATGGTGTCCCCGGAAATGTGTATTTACCGAAGTCTTTACACCAGATCTTATTCAGGATTCAGTCTTCTAGTTTGCGTACTTGCTTTTCAGCGATTGTAAGGCTAGTCATCATTAGCCTAATTTTTTGGCAAGCGTTAGGAACAAACAGGAACGTGTTTTACTGTTACTGTTCTGTAGAACTGCAAGGTCCACAATGGATCTATTAGCCTTCCAGACTGCCTTCATAGATGTATCTACTCAACCATGTTTCATGACCTTTATGTTGCTATATCCTTTGTATATATCTGTTTTAGTCAGATAGTTATACCATAGTCATCCTATAAGGCAAAGTATAAATTGGTTTTTGTTGTTCTTGTTATGCTCTCTTGTTAAAGCACTCGGCTAGAAAAAAGGTCTTAATATCTGTCCCTGCTCAGTTGGCAAGGATTGGAAATTCAGAAATTTCAAGCTCTTGTGAACTGCCAGAAGGAAGGATTTCAGATCTATAAGTCTTCTATGCCATTCCCAGAGACTAATCCTTTGTGGGCATTATGAGCCTTTCCTAAAGAGTGTGCAGAAAATGGGGATTCCTTTAGAAGATTTAGGGTCTAACATAGGCTGTGACAAATGTACACTGTGCAAATATACAGAGATATCAGAAAGTTTAGTAGAGTTGTAAGAATTACAGATGTAAAATACTGCTCCAAGAAAGCACAAGAAAGCAGTCTTGAAGTGGTCTTCGGGCGAGGCTTTTTATTGCAGGTTGTCATCCTAGCTGGGATCCTAAGCCACAGGTGTCTAGGGAGATCTCATCAGTAAAAGAAACCATGTTTTCTAAGTAACTGTGATTGAAGAACCTCATCTCTTGAGCCAACATCAGTACTTGAAAATCAAAGTTTAAAAAATTTAAGCTTAATTTTCAAACCAGTTAAGGTGTTTTATATAAAAATATGAAAAGCACCTATAAATATAGCACCTATAAAGCTACATATACTCTCAGTCATATCATCTGGTGAAAAAATACCTCTTGGTTTCATCTGCTAAATCTGCCGTATTGCATCTATCTTGTGTAAAGTAGACTTCGGCAAGCTTCTTGTCTTCCTGAGCCAGGAAACACCAGAGCAAAAAAAAAGTTTAGTTTGGCTGTAATTAAAAGATGATGATTCTGAAATTCCAAACCATTAAAATACTAAAAAATTCATTCTCCAAACCATGCTCTCTGTGCAGACAGAGGACAAAGTAGGTCTTGCAGATCACAGAACAACCACAAGAGAATAATCATAGAACCCAGCATGTAAATAAGCTCCCAAAAAGCTCCCTAATCCATAAAGACTTCTTGAGATCCTGCTTGTGGTCAGCAGGATCAAAGCCTGCCAAAAAAAAAAAAAGCCACAGTTGGAGCTGTGTTATCATAAAGTACCCATAAGGCAGGCTGATCAATTTGAGAGCTGTGCTAAACATTTTGGTGGAATAACTGAAATTAGGAGTTTGTAGAGAAAATCAAAGTGGGAGGAAAAAAAAAAATCCAAGCTAAACCAGTTGAAGGTTGTCCCTGATCAGAGATGCCAGAGGGAAGAACTGTAAGTGCTGAAAACAGCCAGGCCTGTTAGCTAAGTACAGCGACTACAAAGGATGCTGGCGGCTGCCATGGGAAAAGCATGTGAGAGACAGCGGCACGTCCAGCACCCGAGGAGTCGCAGTCGAGCCCTGGGTTGGACAGAGGAGCAAGGAGCCTGTGGCAGTGACAGAGCTGTCCTGCGGTGTTGCTATGGTGACACTGATGTGACTTTGGGAATGTCTTAGGGCTGTGCAGAATGATTCCCCTTTCCTCCTTTGCAATAAACACCCTTTCCTGTGCTGGTTAGGACCGATTAAATAAATTGACCATGTCACTGTGTAGTTATACCTTATGCAGAAGTTTACTGTTACGTATTTTATTTTTTACATATTTTTAATTTATTTTATACCACTGTTACGTATTTTATTTATTTGATTCATTTTTTAAAAATTATGTTTAAAGTAAAAAAAAATCCACAACTTAAAATATTCAAAACATCAGTTAATGTGTTTGTATTAATGTGAAGAGTATATGAACCAAACTTCATGTAAGCTTGTTCATTTTTTGATGATATAGTAAATTTGACCATTTTTGAAGTGTTCTCGTTCACAACACAAATACAATGACAGATTTTTCCTGCGCCCATTCTGTGGGCACTCAGTGACGTTTGTTTGTTTGTTTTTGGTTTTGTTTTTGAAGGTACAGGTAAGGGCTATAACATTGCTTTTTTATTTCATACCACTCTGAATTGAATTGACATGTAGACACAGGTAGTGCTTTTCCTTAATCACACATTGTGACTGTGGCATTGTCTGTTAGGATTTGGGGAAATATTCTGCTCTGTCAGACCTCTTGCCTGTTGAGGAACCACAGTGTTGCTTTTGCCCATGTGTCGTTTTCTTTGCCCGCGACACACAAGCACTGAGTCTCCTGAAGACTGAAATGTTTGGCTCTAACCCAAATTGTTGGGTTCCAAAGGAAGAAAATAACCTTGTTTAATGTTAGTGGGTTACATAGCAGCTCATGATGTGGAGCCATATGTCTATGGAGAATCGTAATGTAGGAGGCTGAAGGGCCTAAGACACCTTCTGAGGCCTGTTAGGATGTAGGCCTTTCAAGATGATCTGGGTGTCTTCTTCTGTCTTCTTGTATAGTAAATCAAATCCTTAGGTGATCTCTTCTCACCATAAACTAGGAAGTGTGTAAAGCTGTAATCTGTACTGTTAGGAGGTTTTTCCTTTTGCCTGGAATGAAAAACTAGAACTGAGCCATTTCTTCTGCTGTGTGGAACTTCTGCCAGTTCCTGCTAACTGAGGAGCTGGTCCATTAATGTCTCTCTCTTTTTCCCATTTGCTTTAATTCATACAAGATAAACACAAATACAGTTTTAATAAGTATTAAGTTATTAATGAGCACTTTCACTAAAAGCATGTTTTTAACAAGGAAAATGCTGCTTAGCACTTTTCATCCCTCTTCACTTTGGTTGAACCTCCCAAGGCAAGAAGTACCTGGAATGGAAAAACACGTGGCACGGCTGCCACCCCAGTGAGCCATTTGCATGCTCTAGGTACTGCTGCTGTATTCTCTTTTTTATTGTCCTGACAAAACAGGGGAATGGAGAGCAAACTGGTCCCCATCATCTCTGCCAGTGACTAAGTCGGTGGTAGCAGCAGGTGGGTCGGCAGCCTGTTCCCCGGCCTTGTGAGGCTGCTGGAGTGGAGGGCACAGTTGTGCTTCAGACTGCTGAACATGAAAGCCAGGACAGAGCAGAGAAAGAAATGGCAAATGCAGGAAGAAAATTTATAGGCGCTCGCTTTCCCCTGGCAGCAGCAGTAGCAGCAGCTGATGTGACTCACACATTTGGCCCATGTCCTGCTTCCAGTTCCTACAGGGCAAGGCCTGGGACAATAGTCCCTGCTAGCAGCCTTCCCATGGCCTGTATGCATTTAATGTCTCACATTGGAATGCGACTACTTGTGTGAAAGAAACTGAGCACTTAAGGTAGTCTTTGCCGGGTTATGGCCCTAGTGCTATGGTTAAACTGCTTTTGCTAGAGAGGGCAATCCATCTGTTGTCTTCATCTTTCAGTAATGCGAGAGAGAATGGAAGAAAATGAAAGACCAGATTTATTTTCAGAGAAAATATTATTTGAGTTTATTCAAGCATTCGCGATTGCAGTACCCCCAAAAGTACATGCATTTGTAAAACACATTTTGTTGTCATCCTGAAAAGTCAGAGCACAGAATTTTTTACAGAAACATCTGAGTTTAGCTAGTGGTAATACACGTCTCCCTATGACTTTTATCTGCTGTTATAACCATCCATCAAACTAAAACTACAACCATAACAGAAATAATATGTCCTTTAAAAAAGCTATTTACCTGCATTTTTCAGCAATTCTGTATGTTCTGGGCCTGTTCAAAGAGAATCTGTAACTGTGATGTAAATACAACTGTGCTTTGGTAAATCTGGTAAATCTGCAGGATTGCTGCAGTTATCTTAAAGTTAAGAGTTTTAAAACAGGGCACCCGCCTCACAGGTAACACGTGTTCATTAATATTTACATACTTCTACAAATCAGCAGATTAAGAGATGTGCTCGTATACACGAACTTCTAAATGTTTCCTTTATTTTAACAGGAATTGAGTACTTTCTTCTAGACATTTTTCATTTTTGTTCAAAAATTTCTGATTGTCACCCAAGCTAGAAAGTTTTCACATTTTGGCTGTCAGCCAGAAGCTGTGAAAATTTTTAGAAAAATGAGATATATTCCAGTAAAAGAATGGCTGAAAATCTACTTTTTTTTTTTTTTTTTTTTTTTTTTGACACAAGCCTTTTGATCTCCTTGGATGTCATGGAGAGATAGGTACTATTCAGTTTACCAGACAATAAAGGAAACAAATGAAGATGGCAGAGCAATAGTTCATCTCACTCTTGTTACTTGCATGATTTTAACTTATTTGAGTTAATCTTAAATTGAAACTAGTGGTATTTTTGTTGTTGGTCTCAACAGCATACTAAGCAATACTCAGAATATGGAGTAACCCTCATATCTAGTTCTTCAACAGGAAAAAAGACAGTAAATTTGGGGAGGGAGTAGAAATTTTCAAAAATTGATAAAGAAAACCTAGTCTGCAATAAAACACTGAGGAGATTATAGAGTTTTGGTTTTTTTTCTTCATGTCTATTTTTTTTCCAGTTCAGCTTTTGGCTCACTCTGTGAGTCTTCGTGCCAAATCTTGAGTTCTTTAGTCAGAATACCCGTAAGATGATCCAGGATTTTTGCTTGGTAATAACTGCAAAACTCTCCTCGCTTTTACTGGTAAGCAACAAATAGCATCTTAGAATTTCTTCAGCCTTCTTCACAGACATTTTAAGCCTTCTTCCCAGCGCAGTCATCTACAGATTTTGAAGTGAATTTTTTTATTTTCTGTGCAACACTAGTTTGCAAAGTTTAGAGACAGGACTCATTACCCTTTTTTATTTTTTGTTAGTTGTGTTCAAAATGTATATTGTGTAGTTTCAGCACCCAAAGCATCTTCACACTTGAATAAGTTCCTGGAAGTTTTGTTACATAGTCTTATGGTGGTGGTCCTGTGTTTGCTTATGAGCTTTACTCGTGTTTCCATCTGCCTGCTGATAAGAATGTAAATTCTTCTGTAATTCATAAAATTGGGTTTAGATCAGAACAGTGCTGTGCAGTTAAAACTTTAAATTAAACTTTAGTGATTAACATATTCTTACAGCTGGGTAGCCAAACATTGGTTTCTGCAAACTGAGACAGTTATTATTTTGGATAAAACATTGACCACATGCTGTAAAAGTTAATAATCAGTCCAAAATTCTTCAAGAATTCAAAGACCATTTTGAATAATGTGCAAACAACTACTTATGGCTATACCAGATGGCAGAAAAAATTGCTAAATTAATGAAAAGAACTTTTTATAATGCATGTTCCCACAGCTTTCTCTGTGTTAACATTGTTCAGTTACATTTAATGTTAAAGCATTATAATTAATATGACATTTTCAGCATTATTCAGACAAAATGCAGTTACATTCACTGAGATTTTTATCTTGTCCATTCTGTAGGGATTTTCTGTGAGAGGAAGAATGGACAGTGTATTTAAGAATGTCTTGTTTGTGTTTGTGTGTGTTTAGGAATGGGTGTTCATACATAGGTAGAGACAGGAATATTAATGATATATGTATATTTCTGAAAAACATGAAATGGCTCTTTTATAATGTAAAGCTGTATGCTTTTGTCTTAAGGCATTACTGAGAGTCTTGTATTTCAAGATTTCCACACCCACACCCCCTGCCCTTTTTAAAGTAAATAATTTTTAAAATGCAATTCACCTATCTAGGAATGAATGAATTCAAAAACAGCTGAACACCAAATTCCAGAATTCCCTGATTAAATGGTATTTATATATGCCTGCAGAAAGGTTAATGTAAGTAAGCATACATTTTCTAATGCAAAAGTTTTTCCATGCAATAATTTCTTACAGAAAATTCTTGAGTGCCATGCAGATAGATTAGAAATATTTTGCCTCTTACCTGTTCTCCCCTAGCAAAGTGTAGGTTGGAAATTTATTTTTAGAGACGTTTTTACTGTAAAAGAATCAGCATGACTGTGATGGAGAACACTGCTGGTTGTAAAAGTTATAATGAAATGTTGAAAATCACACAGTTAGAGCCTATCTAAATGGAAGCAACCTGTAAAAAGATTTGTGATAAAATGGTTTTCAGTGACACAGGCTCTGAAAAGAAGGGTAAGGACACACAATAGGGTCTGGTTCTTTCATATGACCCATTGTAATATTTCCATTGTATCTAACACATAATGGTAACTGAGAACATAAGTTTATACTAGTTAACAGCAGTGTTTGACACCTACAATTAGTTCTCCATTGATTAATAAATGATAATATTATCAAAAGAACCTTTTCCTAGCCTTAAAGTACCCGTAAAGCTAAGAGAGGGGATATTCCTTTAGCACTTAGCCATCTGAAATATCAGGAAGATCACACCCTGCGCTGTGTAAGGCACAATGGGAGAATTTGCACAGGGTTTTTGTTCTTATCTTGGAACAGTGGAGGGCAAGACCTTGCAGACTCCCTGATGCCTCCTCACGCAGCAGCTTCGCTCCTGAGCAGTGTGTCAGCAGTGACAGAAACTCGCAGTTTTGGTTCTGTGACACCAGCTATTAGTGACCTGTGGGTACTGTGCTTCTTGGGCTTGTACCAAGGCTGGCAAGATTGGCTCAGGGACAGAAAAAAAAAATAAACCTTCCATTGTAAACTTCAGAAACATGCCACAAAAATCTGGAAGTTTTAAGGGCTAAAATACACTTTTCTGTGCCTCTAGTCATAAGTAGCAACATGGATCCACAAAATAATCTTTTAGTCTTTTTTCCAGAGTTATGTTGCTGATAATAAAGAATTGCTTTCTTGCAAAACTTATCCACTAGAAGCATTCCACGTTGAAATGAAATTCGTCTATACATGCAAGAAGATGAATAGAAGTTAGGATAGAAAAAATGACATGCAGCAAAAAAAATTCCTACCAGTAAGCTGAAACCAATAAGCTGGAGTGTAACACTACAACCATCCATCCGTGATCAGTGCTTGTGACTCAGAAACATCCGCTTTTTAGTTATCTTGTGTTGTTTTCTTTTCCAAATAAAGGTTGCCTGCCTCCTCCAGGAAATGGAGAGTAAATGTTGAATTCTCATACTGGTGGAGTTAAGGAGGAAAATCTTGGTTTTGTCTCCTTTTGCTGAAAGGTTCCTATGTGACCCTGCATATTTCCACACGGTGGATATTAAGAGCCAGGTTTTCCCTGTTGTGCTCTGCCTTAAGTTGCAGTGGCATAGATGAAGTGAATCATAAGCAGTCAATAAGAAAAGTGCATGCGGTGTTGGAGATATTGCTTGAATTTTCCAGTGATTAACATTATGTTGTGTACGACTGCATGCGCCCATCTGGTTCCAGCTGCTTTGTCACTTGACAATGAGAAGAGAGTAAAAATGGCTACAAATAAATACTTTTTTTTTTTGGTCTTGTTTTGTTTACCACAAACTTATGCTTAGGTTTTGCACAATAAAAACCACAGTAAGCTGGGTTAGGAAATTCAAAATGGGTCTAGGGCCTTTGTGATTCTTTCCCTAGGTTTTCCTGCTGATTCAGTACGACCTTTCCTTTCCATAAATGTATCATCAGAGGGCTGGAGCACCTCTCCTACGAGGACAGGCTGAGGGAGTTGGGGTTGTTCAGCCTGCAGAAGAGAAGGCTCTGGGGACACCCTACAGCAGCCTGCCAGTGCCTAAAGTTTTCCTGTAGCCCCCTTTAGGCACTGGCAAGGGTTAATGGGTTTAAACTAAAAGAGGGTAGGTTTAGATTAGATATAAGGAAGAAATTCTTCACTCAGAGGGTGGTGAGGCACTGGAAGAGGTTGCCCAGAGCAGCTGTGGATGCCCCATCCCTGGAGATGTTCAAGGCCAGGCTGGATGGGGCTTTGGGCAACCTGGTCTGGTGGGAGGTGTCCCTGCCACACAGGCCTGTGCAGTGAAGAGAGGCTGAAGACACTTGAGTTGTCTAGTCTGGAGAAGAGGCTCAGAGGTGACCTTGTTGCTCTACAACTTCCTGAGGAGGGGAAGCGAAGAGAGAGGTGCTGGTCTCTGCTCCCTGGTACCCGATCACGGGATGCAGAGGAACAGCACAAAGCTGCACTTGGGGAGGTTCAGACAAGATATTAGGAAAATTTTCTTTACCATGATGGTGGTCAAACTGTGGAACTCTGGCTTCCTAATGAAGTGGTTGATGTCCCATGTCTGTTCAAGAGACATCTGGATAATGCCCTCAATAATGTGCTTTAACTTTTGGTTAGCCACAATGTGCTTAGGCAGTTGGACTCAATGATCTTTGAAGGTCCCATCCCACTGAACTATTCTATTTTGCTCTATTTAGTCCACTGGATTGGACAAATGTTATTTTGGGGGACAACATGGGGTCATCAAGATAAAGGAAAAACAGGTAGATACATCACCAGTAGTGATGCCTGTAGTCTCCTCAGTGGAGATGCAATTTCATTTTGTGCTGCATAAAGCTGGTAGTTCAAGCATTTTTTTTTTTTTTCTTTTTTTTTTTTTGTGTATGGAAAACTATATTAAAATTATGAAATTAAAATTAAGGCAGCTAGAGGGCACTGTAGCTAAACATTTGTAATGTGCCTTTTAACTAGACCTGATTTACTTGCCAGACATAAATTATAATTGAGAACTAACAATAGCTTTAAAGCTGCCCCTCATGTCTTTTGTCATTCCTAGAATATATCTAAATAATCTAAAAAAGCATCTGAAAGATGTGCTGTTTCCATCTTTGATGAGCTTTTGAGTGAAGAGACAAAAATATACAGAAGGTATTATTGAATTCCCACAAAATAATATATTCACTATAAACCATATACATAATTATAGTGCCATCTGTACATTTCAGATGTTGAAGTCGTCAACCAATAATCACAGTTGTCTAACTTATACATAATTGATAAGGGTAGATGTTTTCCATATGTTTTACCAGGATCTTCATGTATGTAAATAGGTGACGAGGTATTCCTACATATGTCAAAAATTGCTTTTTTGATCAGAGGTTCAGTGCAGTGCATAAAATATTACTTCATGAGTTTGTTTGGTCTTTACTCTGCATGTTTAGGAAACTGAGTAAAACAGAAAATATTTTCTGTAGGCTGATCCCTCCCTTCACATATACCTAGCAGTATTACATCTGTGAAATGAATGTCACGGAAATCTCACCAAAGAAAGATTCCAGATTTTGTTTTACTGAGAACAGTAGCTTCTGAACATGTAAGATGGGATTTAAGGTCAGATTTTGTTACACAGATTTCCTCAAGGAATTCATTAGCGCTTGTATGACCTCATTTGCACAAGCAGAACAACCTATTGTGAATTGGTACTCATGTCAGTGAAGTACACTGAATCTGCCCATAAGTAAACTGCTTTGAATTAGTAAGTCAGGTGCCAGATACTCACTCTAAATCACAAGGTAATCTTTGCTGGATATGTGATACGTACATAGATAAAGGAAGAACAGTTAGGCTGTACAAAATCTGTCTGTAAATGTATACAGGAAAGTGTATTGATATTATTAAGGGCTCTGGTGCAATTTAAAATAAGTGATTCAGAGTGCTAGTGTTTGTTTCCTGCATAAAAATGGTGAGAATCGGATGAAGTGTTACATTATTTTTCATGATTCGAGAGTTCTTGATATTTCATCAGGACACAACACGGCTATACATATGGTTTTTTAATGTGAGGTTTACATCTGACTTGTCTGAGTGCTTTTATCTACATTAATCACGTACCAATTAACTACTGTTACCTAATTACACCATCCATTTGGTGGAATCATGTGTTTATCCCACCTAATTTGGTGTGTGCTGGTTAGTGGTCACAGTTGTGCAGTTCAGCTGGGATGAGCTTCACGCTGCGTGTTGCAGCTGCACCATGACTCAACTGCTCTCTCTTTTGTCTCTCTTTCATTCGGGAAGGTGACAAGGTGGGTAACAGCTGAGGCAGTTATCAGTCTTGGGTTTATTGGTGGATTGAGTGCATGCTCAAGGCAAAGATGAAATGATTCCAGTCCTTAGGGGGTGGGAATTTTCCTTTTCAGGCTGCTGATGATTGAGCCTATTGTTCCTGATTTTTGGCCTTGTTATTTTCCTGTGTCATTGAAAAATATGCCTGCACCTTTGCAGCAGCTCTAAGTATATCCTGGAGAACATCTGAGTTTGCAGTAGCCTCGCCAACAGTAAATACAGATATTGAATTTTTGTCACACTCCCAATAGCTATTCTGTTTCTGTGAATATTGCATGAAGTATACTTTTAAAAATGTTAATTGGAGCCGACTGTGTTGATTTAATGAATAGTTGCACTAAGTGTATTAAATTCATGATTTATAAGATTTGTTACCAGATTAACCTTCGGTATTTTTAATTAAAGGCAACCAATTTTGTCAGTTCAGATGTTCTTTACGTTCACCAAGGAAGAAACACTATAATAAACCACCAAATAGAAATGAAAGTTTATTGGGGTAGGTATGAGAAGAATCACACTGACCTAGCAGAGTCCTTAGATTACAGAGAAACAGGACAATTGATTCCTCTCATTGAGACTCAGAGTCTCAATGTGAAAATAAACTCTTTACATTAATGCTTCGCCAATTCTGAGGTATGTTTGAGGCAACTAAACATACGGTGTACTGTTTTTATCTCTTTTCCCTTCCTCTCTCCAACAGGAGACTTGTCTGAATCCCTTCTGTCTGGTGGTATAGAGATCAAAGCTATAGGGAATCAGGGATTCAGCAGAGTGCAAGTTTTAAATAGAAGTCCTCCCAGCAGTTCATTCTGCAAAACAACTGTTTATAAATGCAATTTTGGGTAGTCCCAGAAGTCCACAGAGGATAGGTTTTCCTTCATTATTCAGGTAAATTAATGTAAACCAGTAGAAGCATTGCTCTGCAGCATTATTTTTTGACTACTTAAACTGCGATTTCATGTGCACGTAATGAAACATGAACACTGCTTTTGTTTTGATCGTTTGATAATCCTTTAAGCCCAGTGAGCACTTTTGGTCCCCATAATAATTCTTTGCAGTTGTTGACAATGTATTTTACATTTAGGCATTATAAGACCAAGCATAGAGAAATATCTTCTCTTGCACCTGTTCTTTATTTGTTCGTGCATCAGAGTCAAATAGATGGTTAGAAAGGCAGGATGGATACAAGTTGGATTTACACTGATAAAAGTATTTCCCACGTAAATGAAGACAGACATGGATTGATTAAGTGTCAGGCTACATTTTTACTAATGAAATGTTAGAAGAGAACAGTGCATATCTAGTTCCCTGCTTCTTGTGTACCTGGCACTTGAGTGACTACAAGTGTGCAGTCACAGCCTTCTCACTATATTACAGCCTGGGATTCAGGTGAAACCCCTTCTTTAGCCTGCTCTTAGGGAAGAAATTACTTCTCAGTCCTCTGTTTCCCAGGCTTTGGCTGGGAAGATGTTATTTACCCTTTATCCATTCTGACTGTCTAAATATTGGGGGCCGCTAAATCTGGTTTTGAACATTAATGAGTTTGACAGTGGTCAGATATCCTACCCCAGAGGCTCCTGTCCTGTGTCGGTAAATGCACTAGGATATATACACTCTGCACTCTGCCATCTCATGGAGGAAAAATTGCAGATGTAAAATCTTTTTGATCTAAGTATGTCACTGGACAGGGAAGCTGCTGCTGTTCTGAGAACTGTTGTGCTGCTTTTCTGGTGTGAGTTTTCAGCTTCTGACTCCTGGTTGTTTTATACCTTTCTGTAATAGATTAAAGAATTTTTCTGTATCCAGTGATTTGTGTTTTCTTTTTCTTTTTTTTTTTTTTTTTTTTTTTTTTGTAAAGATGCATTTATTCTGTGACCAGGTCACCTCTCAGTGCTATTTTTAATCTGCTCTGCTAAACAGGCAAGTTTCAGAACTCACTGTACATTTTTTCTCCAGCCTTTTTTTTTTGACACGTTCTCATTTTTTTCAACATGCTTTGAACTCCAGAACTGGATGCAGCATTTTGGGATTAGTCTTACCAATGCTGTTTGCAAAAGTAAAATGATTCCTGTTGTTCTGCATGCTGCTTCTGTTACTGATGCAAATTAACGTGGCATTTCCCTAAATCTTTTGGCCTCCATCCCCCTCTAGTGAAGTCTGTCATTCACATCCACTCCTCAGTTGACTGACATTGCTGCTGGTAGAAGCAGTATATTAAGCCATTCCAATATAGGCTTGGATCTTCCTCTTGCTACCTGTGAGTATTTGGAAAAGCATTAAAAATGGCCCTGATAAATACTGCTTTACACAGAATTTTTGAATGAAAAGACCAATTGTTAGTCCTGGTCATGTTCTACTGTTTCATCTCTACACTGCTCACCCTACGGAGGCAGTTGACCCTACGGTGTCCAGCACCCGTTGCTGTTTATTCCTTTAGTCGTTTTTGAGTACAGAACTGACCTTGGGAATACACAGCAGAACCTGTCTTTTAGGGCATACACATTTCTATATCTAGAGGGACTTCCAGTTTAAACATATTCAGGCCTGTATAACAGAGGTGCTTGTGTTTTGAAGGAGAATGGCTGAGTACATCTGTGTACTGCTGGAGTACGTGGTATGCCACGAGCTACTCCTCGAGCTTCAGGAGCAAGAGGGAGGGGAGTAGGGAGAAGGAAGAACCTAGCAGGCTGCATATGTGAGTGCCCATAGGCATGACAGAGAAAATACATTAGTTCATTGCAAGTCAAATGCCCTCGGTGCCCAGCAGCTGACTGTCTTGCTGGAACACTGTGCCGCATGGGCAGGAGATAGCAATGAGATTTGTGTAGGAGGAAAATCTGAGGAAAACCGCAGCCAGTAGCACAAAGCCCCAGGAGGATGTTTGAATCACGTATCCTGGCACTGCCCATGCCAGTAAGCAGCTGTAGAGGTGGCAGTCCCTTTTGGATTATTAAGTAATCCTCGAATTCCTCAAATGATGATTTGTTTCACTTACAATTCTGCTTTCTTCATCCCTTGAGTTTCTGTCCATCACGATGTTTACTTCAGGCCTTTTGAAGCTGTTTATGGTTATGGAAAATTACCTTGTTCCTTGCTGAGAGCATTTGTTGTTCAATTAAGTTGTTTTTTTTTTTTTTTTTTTTCCATGGCTAATTTTGGACAGTATTTTTTTCCTGTTTGCTGCATTACTAAATAGAAGTGGCTATTAGTAAACTCACTGAAAATTACGTATTCTATCAGATCCCAGAGAGTCCTAAAACATGTTTACAATCATTGGTTTTAACATCCAGTATTTAATGACATTCCTTCAAGTATCTTCAGAAGATGTGAAGTTGTCTTACTTTCTGGTCTGGAATCTCACAGAATAGTTTGCTGCTGTGAAACAAGGCAGCCAGTTCAGAAAGGTGTTGTTTAGGCGTGAGTTGGTTTGCCAATAATAAAACTCTATTGGTGAGGTACTAACAAATAGATAATGGCTTTAAAAAGGAATCTCATTCATTTCTAGATGACATAGTAGAAACAGTGTAAAAGATACACCTTCAGAAGAAGTATATACAATTTCATCCCTAACATCATGCTAGACAGACTGGTCTATTTTCAATATTTTTTCATATTAATATTGAATATTATTAATATTTTTATATTAATATTGAATATTCATATTAATATTGAATATTTTTCAATTAAATTCACTGATGGAGTATGTTTCGAAAAAACAGCAAATAGTATTAAAATGCAATATTAAAAACTCATGAGGGTTCTGGGGAATTGAGGCATATAGGTCCTGGATTTTTATCCATCTTACAGTCATGCTTTGGAGAATAAATGTGTTGCTATAGTTGAAAAAGTTTTGTGGTGCTCAGTTTGAAAATTGAACTAACAATTTCAATACAGGCACACTTTTGGCTACTTTTTGGCTACTTTTGCAGTTACTCTTTAAAACGCACTTGGGGACAGTTGGAAAAGCCCAGCTGTGGAAGTCTGGTATCCCTGCTGGGCAAAGCGGTGGGATCAATGAACTGTAAAACAAATAGGCTCTATTAAAGAAGACTCTAAAAGAATCCTTCTGCAGGGGGATGTCATGCCTTACAAAAATATTTTAGAATCCTTAGGGCATCACTGAATATGTGGACTAATAAATCCAATTGGTATAACATACTCAAATTTCCAAGTCTTTCAACAAGTTTCTGATCTAAGGCTTTCAAGATTCTCAGTCAGGATTAGAATAAACTTATATTGAAATGAACCGCTTATTAAAAGACAGTAAACAAAGAGTAGAAATATACAGTCAGTTTTAAGAAAGAAGGGAATGTGTTAGTGATGTGTCAAAGGAATCCGTGCTGGTCTCTGTACTGCTCAGTGTTTGCAGAAGTGTACTGGTGAAGGGTAAGGAAAGGAATGGCAAAGTTTTGATGGTACTACGTTGTACAGTGTTGCAAAAATGAAAGCTCACTGTGAAGAATTACAGAAGAATTTCACAACGCCAAGTTACTAGACGACAATGTTGCAGATGACAAGCTGTTGCTTCTCAGCAAACAGGGCCTGGAGTTAATATAGGTACCCGTATAAAAATGTCAGTTCAACGGTGAGCAGAGGACAAAGGAGAGAATGTAAGGGATTATTAAGCAAAGAGCAGAGAAAAAAGAACTGAGTTTAGAACAAGGAACAAATCAGTGTGCCACTGTTCATACCTGAAGCACTCCTGCGTCTTTAATAACATACATGATTCTGTTTCCTCTTCAGAAAATAATATATAGAACTTGAAAATACACAAGGAAGGGCAGCAAAGATGATCAAAGGAACACCTCCCATATCAGAAGGTATTAAGTAGACTAGGGCCTATAAAAAGGTCTATAAAAATCATGGGGGGGACACACAGTGAACTAAGAACAATTTTTCAATGTTTCTCATACTATAAAATTTAGGGATTATCAAATAATATCAAATGGTACGATGAAAACAAATGGAGCTTTAAACATGATGATATCATGTCTGGCTTGAGCCTCAGGTGGCTGGGATCTGGGAGTCTATAATGGGGAAGTATCACCTATAGGGTTTCCCTGTTCTAATCCTTTCCTTGGGCATCTGTCAGAGGTAGGCTATTGGGACAGACTGATGTTTGATCTGGCAAAGCACAAGCAGGATTATATTCCTATTGTTCTGATTGTGTATGTTTCTTAAATGCTAGATTATACTAAAGGAGATATTTCAAACACTGTCATATTTGTATTAAGCCATATGAAATACATACTGAAGAGCATTACAGGTTACATTCCTAACATGTCCATTCTACTATTCTTTGAACAGCAAACTTATGGTATTTGACATTTCTTCTAAGAAATCTCATGAAAGATAAAAATTATCTGCCAGATAGTTTAACTGATTATAATGTAATAAGTGGTGACCTTAAAAATCTGGAGATGCTTCGGTGCTGAAAGGAAATTTAGCAACAAAGTGGGGAAAAAATTAAAAAGTGAAAAAAAAAAGTGAAGTTTCTTCTTAGGTGACTAATGTATATAGACTTACAAATGGGAAAATCGGTTGAAAGTACTGGCCTGTGTTTATTTATCCATCAGAAATTCTCCTATGTCTAATTCATAGTTTGCAAATCTTTCCAACGTGGGACTCAAAAGCATAGTGTTTACTCTGATATACATTATTGAAGAGTTGCAGTAGGAACGGAGCCTTCGTATCAAACTTGTTAACTAAATATTCATTGGTGAATGAATATTTTCTTATTCTTACTATGTTGCTAAACCCATAGGAAAGAATATAATGCAAAATCTAACAATGTTACACAAAAAAAGGAAGCAAGATTATGAATTACTAAAGTGTTATGTGAGAAATAGAGAGATGAAAGATTGTTGAATGCTGCATAAGCATACTGGAGTCCTACCAGTAAGTTTATGAGCGTACTTCTGTCTGACTATTTACTGGCCTTTTATTGTAGTCTTGCCCTTCCCTTTAAAAGAGATGGCAAGTGAAAAAACATGAGAAACATGGACATGAGAAAATGAAAATGGAAAGGTATTTTGAAAGCACTTTGTAGTGCAACAGAGATAATATTGTAAATTCCTTGGGGTACACTGTGTGTGGCAGTTCTGTCCAAATTCTTCTATTTGTTAACAAATGTATACTAAAGAAAAACTGCCTATTTCATTCATCCAGTCACCAATTCATTCATTCACTTCATACAGCTCCTGTCAGGCACTGGACTGAATGTACTGCATCAAATGTTTTCCCCACAGTCCTAAAATATTAGCTAAATAAGCCATTGGTAACCTGACCCCAAAGAGTGACATCTTGTTATAAATATCGAAAGAAGGAAACATTTGAAAGCTTGACAGGATAAATCAGCCCCTCTCCGTCTCCCTGACACCCCCACATACACATGCGCATGTGTTACGCAACATATGAAACATTCAGAACCTTGAATTAGTTCAGGATTTGTCCTCGCATTTGCAATTTACATACTGTTTATCACCACAAGTGTACACATATTATGGCTTCCTTTTTATAAATCATGTCGATAACACATTTTTGCTGCATGTCGCTGTATATGAAGTATCATTTTGTTTTTGTCAGCAGACTGCTAAATGACAGGGAAGCGTCTGCAGTGTGCATAAAGCAGCATCTTGTGCTACACCGCAGGTCCCATGTGAGAGCTTACAAGGAATACATTTAAAGTTACAGCAGCAGTATAGCTGGAAAGATTGCCAGCAATCATTTGATTGTGATGTGTATTTGTATTTCTTTCTGACATGCCTGTATACACGCCGGTGTAAATATTCCACGAAGGTTGCTGACAATACCATGCGCTCCAGTTAGCGGCCCAACCTCTAACTTAACTAACCAGTACTCATTCACAGAGAGGATGTAAATAGTTCTGCTTGTTCTGTAAAACATGTAGAAAAGCTGATGCTCTTGAAAGGCAGTTTTCCAGTATCACTAGCAATGTGTGCCTCTGTATTCAGAAACACATTTCTGAGTTTCAAGGATTTTCTGCACAGGACCAGGATACAGGACAGTAGATTAAGTTTTAGCTACACGCATATAATACAAACACAGAGGATTAACTAAAATATTACTGCAATAGAAATGAAATGAGCATGTTGCTGATTTTCGTTTGCTTATACCAAAAAGTCAGGAAGCTTTTTGCATAATACTTTTCATAAAAAAAAAAGAAAAAAAAAAAAGGAAAAAAAGTAGGATTTAGAATAGAGGCATATGGTAAACATCTCTCTTTACTGTCATAAATTCTACTGGTTTACACTGTGTATAATTCATAGACTTTTAAAGTCAGGGTGTTTCAAGGTTAATTATTTTAATAGTTGGACATACGTACTTTGTTTCTACTTTGTGTTATTTAACTTAATCTTTCCACCATTTAATGTTGTTACTTGCTTTTTGGCTAGATTAAAGAGCTCTCTACTACCAACAGTCCCCCATGTAGGTACTTGCATGGTGTAATCAAGTCCCCTCTTAATCTTCACTTTGATCAGATGGGCAGAGACTCTTAAGTCTCTCATTACAAGGCAGGATTTACTCTCCTCTGATTATCTAGTGGTTCCTGTGTTTGTCCATCTTTCTGGTGTTTTTCATCAGAGCTTCAGGACCTTAAACAGCATTCAGAAAATACATGCAATATCCAAAAATGCTTCCATACCTAGGAGTAACTCTGTCCTCACAGTGTGGATAGGTATTCCTCTGTGTGTATTCACAGGGATGTTGGTATGTTAGTACTGCATTGGGACCTTGGGTTTTCCTTGCTATAATGCTTGCATTATGCTTTCTCACATGGTATCCCTCTTGTTTTACAGATTAGCACTATTTTACTGAATATTAAAATGTTATTTAAATGAAAACACTATAATAAATAGTCCAGATTACATAACTGTGCCTGGGTTTTGCTGTATAGCCTTGTGTCAGCTGCAGTTTTATTAGCAGCCAACTTCTGGTGGTTTCAGATCAGTGAAGGACAACTGGTTTTGTAATCCCAGGACAAACGCGTACATGTATACGTTTTATAATCTGGAAGAATTCACTGCCTATTGTTTTAGATCTCAGCTTCAAAGAATTTGTTTTAGCAAATCAGTGGAGCTATGTAAAATTTCAGCAGTTGAGGATCTGGCCTAGTTTATGTAACAATTTTTGAATTCACTGGCTAGGTTGACAATCAGATGTTTTGAAGTCAACCTTTTAAGTCAGAAGAAAAAGAAGTTGCTCTGGAAATACGTGTCTGTGCTTTATCCTTCTTCCTCCCACTGCCTCCAAAAATACTCTGTTTGCTCTCCCAGAGCAGATGAAGTTCCACAGAACATTTAAAGCAAACAGAGCCATCCTCTCCTAGACACCACGTTGATGGAGGTACTCTTTTTCAGATTCTAGCGGTGTGTTTCCACTCTCTAACCCCTCCTCTCCCAGTCTGTTTTTTCAAGCTCAGATAGCCTTACTGCAAGGACTATTTTCTGCCCTGAAGAGCCGCTAAACTTGTTTTCAAACACGTATTTGAACATCTTGGAGGTAGGCACCTGGCAGCCCAGGGATCAAGCTCTGCATGATGTCGGGTGACGATTACGTGGCTTTACTGCTACTGTGGCCCAGGAAAAAAACGTAGTGAGGATTTTGCCTGTATTTCAGTGGAACGCCGGTGGCTGCTGAAGACCGCAGGCATAAAATACTTGTCTTATAGCAGTGTTTTCTTCTCGCTACCATCTGTGAAAATGTGAAGCTTTAAACATTTGTCTCATGCATTTATGTGTGGGAGGTGTGATACATTCAGTTTAATAAATGAGTTTTAGCTTGTTTACAATATATCAGAATTGACTATAATTTGGACACTATGCATCTGTTCTGGAAAATGTCTAGTGTACTTACTTTATAATGGAGTGTGATTATGTTTATACTTGATTTCTCCTGCACAATGAACCATAATTAAAATTTAATTTGTAATCCTTTGGTAATACAGTACGAAGCTGCTGTCAATTAATTGGAAGCAATTAATTCATTAGATAGGAATGAAAGTACCTCAGGAACAATGAGCATAGAGAGCAGGACAGTGAAAACATCTGTGGGAGACAGACAAATGTAGTTCAAGTCTCCAGGCCATGGATTTTCTTCTGTAGTACTAGTAATCCTTTTGCTACAAAAAGATGTGTTTGTAGCTGTGTTTTAAACCTGCTTTTTGCTTTGTAAGCCCCTCCTTGGAATCTAACTTCATTTGTTTATGAGTTGCATTTTGTTTTTAGAAATTTTTGTTTTAGAAATTTTGGTTTTAGGCAAAAAGACATTGCCCTGCCCTTCAGGGAGGTGAATGCTTGAGGGAAGATTCAGAGAAGTAGCAGAGACAGGCTAGCCGCTGGGTGTTTCTTGATAACTTGCTCACTTCAGGAAACGTTTTTCTCATTCCTGGCTAGAGGTGAGTTTTCCAGCCTGGAAAATGGAAAAAGAGATTCGGAGAGGGAAAGGAGCAAAGTCTGAGAAGCAGACCCTTCCACCAGCACCCCCTAGCAGGTAGGCAGGGAAGCTGAGTGGAGGACTGCAGAGCTGCATGTCTTAGGGCCTGGCAAGGCACAAAGTCTTCAAATAGATCAATTTGCAATTACTCACTAGCAAGTCACTCACAATTTGCTCACTGCCTCAAGAGGGGAGGGGGTTTAAGCTCTTTCTTATGTACTTCAGTAGTACAGGACTTCATACGAGTCACTTCACATGCATTAAATCTAGCTAATTTCTTAAATACAGAAATGATGGGCTTTCTTCTCATGGTCTGAGTTCTTTTCTGGGGCCTCCTCTGGCCCACCAGTTAGATGCTCATCTCCTTGCTGTCAATGTTGCAGCAAAAAAAACCACATCAGTTACCATTTACATACCTTCCACACAAATGTCCTAATTAATTGGTGTGGTAAGCTTCGTGTGGCCCATGTTGGTTTCAGAGTTCAGCTTTAGTTGACCCAGCCAAGTACTCTGGTTGGTCTTGTTCCTTATGGGAGTACTTATTTCACTGAGTTTCTCTTTCTCCTTCCCCTGTATCTATTTGCATCACCCAGAAGACTGGCTGTTAGGCTGATTCCCTGTTTTGCTATGCTTATCCTCATTTCCATCCTTGGCTCAAAGTAGCCTGGGTGAGCCTTGTTGCTCCTGAAGACACAGCTCCTGCAGTGGCACCCACTATGACAATTTATCTTTACGATTTGGTATATATTTTGCATGTTTGGATATTTTTTTTTATTTATTTTTTTTTTCTGTTGAGAGCCTGCAGCTAGTCTAATACAGCTTTACCCAGTGTATTTTCTGGGTAAAAATTTGCCCTTGCAAAAAAAAAAAAAAAGAAGGGGGAAACGGCATGGAGTGTAATCTCCTTCACAGTTAAATACAATATAAGAGACAAGAATAGGCTCTATGCTAAGCTAAAAGTAACTGCTAGCCTTCTCAAAAGGATAAGACAAACACAGACTGATCTTTCTTTCAGCTAAGCAAGATGAATCCGTGCGGCCCACATCTATATTACCAAGTTGTGTGGCAGAGCAAAAGTAGATCTCTAAAGCCAAACAGCTGGTGCCGAGGGCCAAGTGCCCTCACTATATACATTCTGGGGTGTGTGAGGGATTTGCTCAGCCTGGCTTGGGTCTGGTCCTCACGTGGACACCAGTGCCACTGCAGGAGAGCGTGAGGTGGGAGCTGAGTGGGAAGCTGGCACCTCAGTAGCGTGCAGCCTTCCTTCAGGGTAAATCCACCTGCACATTGCTTTCCGTATTCTGCACCACTGGGAGGCAGCTGATGTCCATGATCCCCAGCAACTCTGTTTCGTAAAGCAGCCCAGAAAATGCTTTGTGCTTTGGACAAACAGATGCTTTGTAGAAGGACAGAGAGCAGCATTTGATCAGGTGAAATGAAAGCTCTGTTTTTGTTCTGTCTCAGCATACAGAGGGAAGCACATCGCTTCCAGGCCACTCAGTTCATTGTAATTTCCTTTCATGTGATTTCTCTGAAGCTCTGGTCACCAATGAAATAGACGTCAGGAAAACAGGGACTGTCTGGGTGACAAGCAGTAGAGCAGAAGTGTGGGCTAAACAGAGATAACGGACTTTTAATTCCTGTATACTTACCGCGTGTGTTTTTTATCAAAGTACCTTTTGCTTAAGAGATGCCCCAAGTTACGATTGCCTAATGGGTAACGTATACCAAAAGCCATTACAGCATGAGAGGGACTGTCTTACTGCTGTATTTTTGTGGGGAAAAAAAAAAAAGTTATTTAGAAGGGAGAGTAGATGGTGAAATTTGCCGCTGTTAAAATAGGCACCGTGGTACCACGGAGCGTTAAATTTTCTTTGGAGCTGCCCACAGACAAACAGTGCTTACTTGCTCCATGAGGTTTTCCAAAGCCCCCTTGGACTAATTCATGTCACACCAGGAGGAGCGGAATGAATAAATTAGTTTTCAGTTTTCAGTGTTGTTGCCAGCAAACAGATGTGTAAGAAAGGCGTTGATGTGCCAGATCATCGGTTCTAACTTACAGAGGTATCCAGGGGTCGGGCATCTGAGAAGGGAGCACAGGAGCGTAGAAGGATGCAGTGGTGCTTCCACCAGTGCACCCTCACAGCTTCCACCAGGGCAGTGCTTAGGAGATTTCTGAGCTAGCTGATGTATCTATACAGTAGTAGCACAGTAAATGTGCTCTCTTCAATGAATTTGTACTATCACTTTTTCACGTTACCTAAACTTTTAGCGGCTGCAGTGCTCCAGGCCTACATTGTACAGTCTGTTGAAAGTACTTGCTTCATTAAAATTGTGCTCATTTCATTGGCTATTAACTAGGTTTAGTGTTAGGGGACAGAATGATAATACTCTATTTTCATGTTGTTTCTCCGTTTATATTTGGGATTCGTGTATCTTGTACCACTGTTTACTTTTTTTTCATATGAAATGCCCCATTTAGGCTTTAAAAAAAAAAAAAAAAAGCATTATCTGTGGTGGTAGCCATGGTAGCCAACAGAGAGCAGTGGGGACTTCTTTGTGGAAAAAAAAAGACACAAGGGAGGGCAGAGACTATCTTGAATTGATGCCATTGTTCATCTGGGCTCATCACTAGGTGAAATTTCAGTTAACAGTGAAGGAAGATTGGCATGAGAAAATACAAATGAAATGGAATTTCTTTTCTGAGATGTACAAAAAAAATCCTTAAAGGGAAATTCATACAGTTCAGGTAGATGAGCTCCCTAAAATATCACAGAAATCTCCCTTTGCCTGCCCTCTGTTACATCTGCATGCAGGTGACTCCATTAGGGTTTCTCATTGCTCCTTCAGTACCAGTGCAGCAGCATAGCTGGTGCCAGATACTTTGCAGAAGAAAGGTAACTTTGTGCTTGCTGCCACTGAAAAGGGGGTTTTTATAACACCCAGCGAGTAGTGAATTGGAGCAAAGAAAATGAATCTTTTTGTATTCAGCCACTGTTTCACCATAACTAAAACAGAATTATTCTATCTGCTGGACAGCAGCGCTGTTCTTGCTCGGGAAGGAATGTTCCTATTGAAAACAGGGCTTCAAAGAATATTTTGTCTGCTTTTTATTTACTGTAATACCAATTCTAACTCATTATACAAAGCCAACCTACACTTGAGGTTGTTTCCTCATTTTTAAGCACTTTAAAAACTTTTTGTCTACCTGTGTTTGTCAATGGAAAAGATGCTATTGAGGCTGTGAGACCAAAATTTCAAAATCTGGCCCATTTTTAATGGTTTGCATGGTGGAGATACCTACACTAAAAGCTTTTTCTCCCCTTGCTGGAATCATCACAGAGCATTCATTTTAAATAATTGTATCTTGCTGTCCTCATGTGAAACGTTACAGGCAACAAGGAAGAACAAGGAAGATGAATAAATGCCTTGAGCCACAGTGCAGTGCACTGAAATGCAGGGTTAACTCTGTGCTGCTGTTACTGTTTTGAAACTGAAGTAAACTGAAACATTTCTGAGTGTGATGGAGTAAAAATACACTATTATCTTAGGCTGGTGATGAGTTCTGCTGACAGCAGTTGTTGGTCTCTGAGAGCACGTCAGATGACTGCGTTTCATAACAAAGCATAAATTTTGCATGGCGTGTCCTCTCCTCGGGAGTTTTGCAGTGTGACTTGAACAGCCGTTTTCTACCTAGTCCTTGGTAATGAAGGCTTTGAAAGGGAGAGTCTGATCGAAAATGCTGCTGTTTTGAGGGTGCCTCCCTGCCTGTGGACCACTGAGAAAGAAAAGAAACAGAACAGTGAAGTTGTGGTAGGAGACGGTATCTGTTTGTGGGCCTAAAAATCCAGCAGAGAGAGCAGAAGAAGGGAAGGTGCATTTATTTTGATTTTGAACGTTGTCGAGACTATTACTAGTGCTTTATTTACACTCATTTTTGGCATTAGCAGTTGAAAATCTGAAGTATAGAAAGCGTCTTGAGAAGCCAGTTCAGATTCTGGGAAATAAGGGAGCGATCGATTAGCAAGGCCAAGAGCAAAGAAAGGTGAAATGGAAGTACCACATATAAACATTTCAAAATGATGTTTCATGCCATAGAAATTCCTCGTGCTCCCATCTGTATACACATGGAAATCCGTGTTAAAAATACCTCATTTAATTACCCTTTAATTTCTTCCATTTCGATCTCACCATTGCAGTAGAAATAAAAGAGTGAGGTTAGTTCTGCTAATGGCTTCTTACCAAGACTTTAATAATGAGGCTTCGCAGTGGCTTAAAGTACTTCTAACCCCTCAATAAATAAACTGCCTTTGTTATAATAACAGTAATGCTCTTTAGCACTTATGTAATTTCTTTAATCTACACGGAGATTTACATTCATTATGTAGTTATATCTTCTATCAGCCACTGAAGCTAGTGGAGAAAAAGGCAGAGAATTCAAGGGACAAGTCTGTGTTTACAGAAGTTGGTGTTTTCATGGCTGGCTTGAAACTCTTGAACTACTGGTTTTCAGCACTCCTGCAGTATTTCATTCAAAATGCTCCCACACTGCCATTCTTTCCTCAGATCTGACCTGCATATGTTTCTGATTGCCCTCCAGCACATTTTCCTTGACATCTGCTGTCAAGCTAACTGTAGGTAGAAGCAGCTCTGGTTCTTTGGTTCTTCCAGTGGGCTGCTTGACCAAAGACTGGCACTACTGGGAGACCCAGCAGAGGAAAATAAATAAATAAATAAGTAAAGGGCCCTCATAAATTTTTATTGCAACTGGATAAAACTTTTAAGTTAGATTTTTTTTTCTACTTTTTTTTTTCCAAATAAATTTTTTATTTTTATTTTTTTTTAACAAGAAACTGTGTACTGCACTTGGTTATTTATTTCTTTATTCGCTTCTAAGGAAAGGTGGTATAAAAGGTCAGCTTTTAAAACAGTTTTTCATTACTCTTTGCATGTATCTAAACCATTGTGGTGATGTATGGAACTGCAGGAAGCATGGTCTGGGTAACTCACGTCTTCATACTTAATGCTGCCAATGCTCAACAGCCAGCCTGTTCCTCTCTTGATGTACTGTACCTTCTCTGGTAGATGCACAGTCCACAGTGCGGCACAGGTGTTGTATCTGCAAAAAAATACATTTTGGAATTGCAGTTTTCAGAATTCATCTTTCTTCAGAAAGTTTTGCTGTAGCAGTTTTCTGTCCCAATTTCAGAGAAAAATGAGTATTGAAACACTGAATTTATGTGAAGATTGAAAGTCTTTTTTTTTTTTTGTCAGTTTAAACGCATATAAAATTAATTATTTTCCACTAATCTAGGATCTTTTCAGCCACCTATTTATTCTTAAAAGACAGAAAATAATAAATAGAAGACAAAAAAGTAATATCCTTGGGAACCTTGAAACAATGTGTAAAGTATTTTACATATTTGGCCTGTATAATGTGGACTAGGAATAGTACAGAAATGAGATATAGCAATTGTCGTTAACATTTTTGTTACAAAATGGATGCTTTGTGTGTCAAAAGTTATAATGCATTCAGTTTGCCATGCATTTATATGGAGTTGAATAATTATAAGGAATAATTATATATGAATGAAAAATCTTTAACTCCTAACAGCAAGTATTTCAAATGTATTCGTAAATACAGTGTGATGCTGTGATTGATACTGAGTATTTTTTAAGTATTCTAAGTATTTTTGATTTAACAAACATTGGTGTAGCTGCCATTAGTAATTCAGATTGTGTGAAATAATATTGAAGGTCCGTACACTTACATTAACTACTCATTTTGTAAGTATGAGAAATATGATTTTAACAGTCAGACCTTTGAAATACCGAGTAAAAGCCTTTTGTAGGTGCAAATAACATCTGTTGTGAGAAGATCCAGCAAAGCATACTCATTAAAAGTAGGCACAAGCAGGAAAATGGGGTCAAGTTCAGCCCCTTAAGCAATTCAGCAGGAGGACTAGTCTTCATTAAGCTGTAGACCAATTATAAAGCCAGGCTTTTAAAGTGCTGTCAGATCTGCCATGTAGGTGACATATATAATCTATCAGTGATCTCAAGCAGATACTTTTTACCTACTAACCATTAACTACAGTGTAGACATCCTTACCGTGAGACATGTTACAAGTTCCTAGGGAGATAACAAATAGAAACTCTCTGCTGTACTCAGCAGGAGCAAAGGCTTAATATTCTTAACCAGCTGCAAGCAATGCAAACAGTTCATTAACACAGTTGCTTATATAAGGCTTGTCTGTATTTTGTTTTTTATTAAGCTTTTTGCTGTCAGCAGCTCTAAAGCCAGACATTTATGCAAGTGAAAGCGTGGGAAAGATCTCTGAAGTGTTCCCCAAATGCCCAGTTACGTCTGAAGTTTGGTTTAGTTTTGCTCTTTCTCTTTGGATGGAGAAATCCTGAGTGGTCGTTTATTGGAACTTTAAAAATGTATTATCCCAAATAGAAATAAATTATTTTCTGTCATCACAGTGAGTTTAGAATTGATAGAAATGTAAGCAACAACCTGACATGTGCCAAGATAAAAAGAGAATATGTCACATTCTGATGTGGAAGTTGATCAGAGGTGCACCTTTGTGCTAATCTGCAGGGACCCAACTTCTTTCTTCTTTTTTTTTTTGTTTTTCTGTAGCCTTAGGATTCATTTGAAATGCCATCTGTTAAATTGCTAAACTCTGTTCAGTGCTTTTGTGAGAGGAGATGTCTGTCTACTAGGAGTTAAAGTAAATTATTTCTATTTGTGTTTGTAACCTTGAGATGTAAGTGGGAATGTCAGCCCTTCTGATTTTGGCATTCTCTTGAGCAAGGCAAGTGATTCTGGCAGCATAATTTTATTTGTCTCTTGTCAGCTCCAGGTGGTTTCCTTAGTCTATATCCGGGATATTTATTCTTAACAGAATTATTTCCTCCTCAGCCGGGCAGATCTGCAGTGTCAGCGTCTCCTAGTTCACGCTCTAGTACAGTAATCGACAATCTGAACAGACAAGATGAATGTAGGCATAAGGAGAAATAATAGAAAACCAAAAAACTGAGTTGACAGGACTAAGCAAGTAAGTAAAAAAAATGTAGAAAAAGATTCATGAATGGAATTGTGAGTAAGGCAGTCAGATAGTTTCCCCTCCACTTAAGTATTAATAGTGTCCAGAAATTTATACACCGTGCCAGTTACTGTAAAATGCTATAAAAACTGGGGAAATAAAAATGCAGTAATGTGTCTGCTCTTTTAAGTCTGAGTCAAATAAGTTCAAAAATATATATGCTTAATTCTGAATTGTGAGGAATTACTGTAAATTATACATGCCCTTCAATAATTTGCTGTTGCTGTTTCAGGGGAGCAAATTCAAAAAAGCAACAGGCACAAATTTGTAGATAATTCAATCTTCATTTTCCAGCAGTTTTCTAAGTACTGTTTGAGCTTTCTGTTATATGCTAATGCTAGTATTTGGTGAAATCAATCTCTATACAATTTAACAGCAAGGTAATATGCACTGTTAATGACCATCATCTATCTCGTCTCCAGATTCTTATTCTATTTCCTTTCAGGATAATCACTATCATTAATGTACCTTAATGAAATGAGATAAATGTGAAGGGTAGGGTCAGCTCATCTGTGGATGTAAATCAGTGCAATCCAATTGATTTCTATCAGCTCACACCTATTTACAGCTCTTCATAACCTTGCGCAGAGCTTCAGAATTATAGTTAAATGCTTAATGTTCTTTTTGCTCTTAATTTTGACTCATACAGCTAATATGTAGCCATATTTCAATTAATAAATGGAAAGTACATTTCTGTATCAATGAATAATGTGGAGTTTTATTTTGAAACAGGCAATTTCAAAAGGAACTACAGCCATACCTGACGATTTATTTAATAATTTATTTGACACCTACATTTTAGTAATGAATCAATCAGGAACCAGGAGCTGGTTCATACTGTTCGCTTGCATTTACTTACTGGTCTACTTCGTGATAAGCTGTCACTGATATTCTGAATTTTGCAATTTTTTATTTTACTTGTTGCTGAGATTCGGAAATAGGTAGTTTAATATCTGATGGATGTGGTGAAAGCTTTTAGAATTGCATTTGTGAATTTAGAAGCCCATGTTCAGACTTAACCTTTTTTTGTTTGAATTGGTTTTGCTGGTTAATTTGAGGCTACGTGACCCTGAAAATGTAACGAATCCACTTGAGGGAGGTCCAGCTGAGGTGAAACCATGATTTGTGTTAAACTGTGAATGCAAAGAACTCTGCTGCTTTCATTTGCTGAATATGTGATCCAATTTCTGTAACTTTTAGTTAAATTTGTCTTTTCTTCAAACAAGTCTACGTGGAAATCCTAGCATGAATGTGTGATGTTATATTCTGCTTTGTTATAATTAATTGTATCTAATAATAGATTATTTAATAATAGATAATTTCAGTTATACTGGTTAGTTATGTGTATAAAGAGTTACTGTCCAGTTTCCTGATGGTTGTTTAGCCATCTATCAAAGCAAATATATACTATTCTCTTTAGTCACTTCCTATTAATTTTATGGTTAGTGCTGCATACATGACACAAAATAGTGGAGAACTAGGCCTACAATGCCTATAGTGTTATATCTTACATCCTATCTTAAAATCTTTCTGATTGTCTATATATTCCATTTTGGTTTTATTCAGTTTTACTCTGTGAGTGCTGAAAACACCCTGCAGACTGTATCATCTAAACCAGCTTAGAAACAACTGCTGTGTAATAACCGATAAAAGATCACTCTTTCCCCAGAATTGTTATGTAGTTTCCCAAGAACTTGATTTTGCCAGGATATCCTGCTTCAGCAAACTTAGCAACATGCTTAATTTAAGCACAGACTGTCTGGCATCAGTAGCATTGATGTGCGTGAAGCTAAGTGTCCTGCTCTATGCAGGTTTCTGAAACACAAAGGTTAGAACACAACTAAAAATATGGCTATTTGAGAATTTGAAAATGTTATAAACGGCTGATATTTGGAGCTCCATGTCTACAAACTTTAGATATTCTGCTAAGCAATCTGTGATTGTAGGAGAGAGTGACACTTAAGTCTTCAACTTGCATTTTGCTGGGGAGGGAAATGAATCTTAAGTATTATTGAATCCTGTAACCCGATAGTTCTAAAAAAGCATCTTGAACTTACATGTTTGGTTACACTGATTTGAAGCTGTTAAATTGAGCATCTGGAATTATTGACTATTGCCACTTTGAAAGTAAATGATTCCCAATGGGACCTACTTCAAGGCTGGCATGAATCCAAGATATCAGCCTTCTGACTGCGTATATACATGAATCCCTAATCTCATCAAGCAGGTTATTTTAGGGAAGCCTAGTAGATCAGTAACATGATGCCTTGCAATTTCATTAATGAAATCCTGTCAGAATAAATTAATGAATAGCCTATTGATATTTCAGGCTTATTTTATGGCACTGTAATACAGTTGTTTAATAACTCATTGTGTTCAACCATTTTCAGTGTTGTTGATGTTAAGTAATAACCAGTGCAGTTACTATGTTATTCAATCTTTCATTTTAACAGTAGTATTGATTTGGTGAAAAGCAGACTTAATACAAAACTCTTCCCTGACAAACTTGGCTGTTGCAGCCCTGAGAGCACAGGAACCTTGCAAGTTCTGCAAAAGGCTAAACCAAACTTGTGCTTTGATTTGAGATTTTGAGAAATGTTCATTTTGATTTATAATAGCCTTTCTGTGAAGAATATTACAAAATCCTGTCTGGATTATATTAACTGCCTTTGAATGAATTTAACTGCCTTTGTGCAAAAGTGCATCATTTTCTACCCATATTTTTTATTTATTAATGTAATTTAATATTTAGAATTGTAAAATGAATGCAAGTGCAATATAGTCAACATCATTAAAGAAGATTGTTAAAAATAAGTCAGAAAGGGAGCGGGGGTGAAGGGGGCCAATTGTATTAAACACGAGTGATTTAATCTTGTTTTCAGAAAGAATTTAAATAAAATTAGTCTCAGTATCTCACACACTCTGAAGTTTGAACGTAGATGTGAACAATATTCTGTAAAGATTTAAAAGTGTGCTTGTCCAGTTTTTGGCTTAACTTTACAAATCCATCTTTAGTGGGGACTTTCTTTAGGTTTCCATGAGAGTCTTCTTTATATGACTAATGACTCTGAAAAAGTTAACTAAGAGAGAAAGAATTAAGGCCTTAGGAGGAGAGATAATGAACAACAGATCTTAAGTATGTCTGTTGCTAGAACCTGCATACAAAGTAAAAACCAGGCTCTGAAAACTAGTGATAAATGATCTGCTACTAGTATTTGCATTTGCTGTTTGCACTCTGGTGATTTATGTTGCTTTAAATATCCTTTTCAATTCATTTCTTTACTATCATGTGTGAGTTTCTTGTCCAGCCTAAAGAACTGGATGCTAGGAAGTTCCTCTCCAATCAAAGGTTGAATTCTCTGCATTAATAAGAAGCAGCTGTGCCAAACCAGGGCAAGCCAACTTACACTACCTGCATTCTCAGAAGCATCTTCGCTTTCCTACCTTATGTTTGCTTTTAGGATCTTGTTTTTTCAAATACTCTGAGATGGGGGGTGGAACTGTGGCAGATTGGTGACCTACTGGGGGGAAACTGTCGCCCCCAGCTGCAGAACCATATTCCTTCACTTAGCTGAAATGGCAGTTTGATCTGAAAAATTAGCAATCTGTTATGCTAACCTGGTTTGGTTTTAGTCTGTTATCCCAGCACCTTTAAGGAGTTCTGTCACCTTTTTTCCCCACAATTACTATTTTTCAAGTTCTCTCCCCCTCCTCCCCCTCCCGCTCCCCCATTTAATGTGTAATACTCCCTGACTGTAGTTGGCAGATTTTTTTCCTGGTAAATCAGAATTGGTCTGAGTGAGGATATGTGGAGTTTCTGGTGGCAATAAGGAAAGGCACATCTACATTGTGTTTCTCTTTAAAAATGCCTCTAAAATAAAATAAAGCAAAAAGAGGATAAAATCTGTGATAACACTTTTTTTTAGGCATATGCATGTATTGAACTGGTAAATGTGTTAGGAAAAAAGTTGCCAGATCATCCTGTGACTTTGATCTGGCCTTGCTCCTTGTTTCCTTTGTAAGATTTGATTTTGCTCAGGGACTAAGTTTGCAATGACTATATTTATTTATTTCCATAAAGCTTTTCACACCTTAGAAACAATTTTGATGGGATCAAGGCCAGCTTACATAATCTATTTTTCCTCTTTGACTTTGAAGAAGGAAGAAAGTAGACAAAATAGAAACAGGAAAGTGCTTTACTTTCTACAGCTTTATAAAAGGTATACATAAAGTGTAAGAAGATGCAGTAGCTGAAAGCAGAGTCTGGACAAATTAAGAGTAGAAATAAAGTGCAGCTATGTCATAGTGTGATTAAGCAACTATTGCAAAACCTTGATGTGTCCATTCTCCATATGTATGCTAAGAGCATTAAAAATGAGACTTTGTAAAGGACTTGCTTAATCTCATCTGGAAAGAGTCTATTTCCATTAAGAATTACTCTGTAGAATTTTATGACCTGGATTATACAGATCAGAATGGATTATCATGTTTTACGCTTTACAACCTTTAAATCTGTGAATTCACAAGTAATTACTATGCTAACTATCACATACTAGAATATTTCATTAAGTGAAAAATAACGTAAAAACATTGTAAACAAATAACTGAAAAGTTGAAATGTGAAAGAAATTTGCTTCAGATGGATGGCATGGAGATATGGGCAAAACTATGTAAGTAGCATCTGCAGGGAAGTAGCAGTCAGAGCCACAAGATCCTACTGCAAGACCCAAGGTAAACAGCTGTTGCTTTTTCTCCAGTTACAAGCTTACCTACTGTGGGTAGTTTCACTCCATTAAGGAAAGATCGATGAGTGAGACCAGAGGCCATACAAAGTCTGAAACTGCAATTATACAAGAATTGCTCTCTTTCAATATCACTTCTCTTGTTGGCACTTGCCACGTTAGTGTTTCATAGCTCTCGTTCCAGCAAACAGCAGTCGCTTCCTCACTCAGCCTGCCTTAAAAATAAATTTCTTCCTGCGGTCATGGGCATCAGCTTGTAGATGAAATACCTACTAATAACGAAGGCCGCTGTTGTGGCTAAAACCTTTTTTCTCTTAAAAGCTACTAAAATGTAGTGCCTGCATTGTCCAGGCAAAGATAGGTGGATGACAAACCTTTTCGTTACTGTTCGTTTCTTATTGCTGATGTCTTCTCTGTCAGAGCAGGTTCTTTTGCTTTACTGCAGCTCTGGCCCGAAGAACTTCAAGATGAAGTATGTTGAATATGGTCCCTACTTTTGCTTTATACTTTGTATATATTTTATTCAAGCTGACTATAGTACTTTGAATTATTTGAAAATGTCTCAGAAAAAAAAAGAAGTATTAATTCTTAATAAATGAATGAGTTTTGATCTTACAGCAGTAAGAATGCAAAGCGTCAGCATTCCAAATGTGGCCTATCAAACGTATCCTCATACATTATTCCCTTTGCCATCTTTTGGAAATTTATCCCCAGACTATCTCTGGGAACAAGTGCTCCTATTAACATAAGAGTTGTTCCACTTTTTGGTCGCTCTCTGTCCTGGAAGTCGTCTAAGAATATTGAAAGCTAATATTTGTTCCAAACTGGCACTGTTGGTGGCATCAAGAAAATGCTGCCCTTGATTACTTTTTCTCTTGAAGGACTTAAAACACAGTGAAGGATTTAGAGAAATAGGATCTACTTAGTCTCATACCAATCTTTTCTGTCTTCATTATTTTGAAGTTAATTGTTTGCTTTTGTTTAATGAGGAGACACTTTTACCACATTTTTTTTCTAAGGGAAACGTGGTCTTTTTAATGAAAACAAATGTCTGATAAGAGAGTTCATCCAATGCATATCTGTTTTCTATCTTGCCTGTCTGGCTAAACCACTTTGGATTTCTTTACTTCCACTTTGTCTCAAAGAACAATCATCCATGTTGTGACAAGATGAAATCTTGTTCCTTACTCACTTAATTTTATGTCATCCCTGTTAATAGTAATTACTGAATCACTGATTTCAGTGGAAAAAGTTTTCCTTCTCATGTTAAGCTGATAAAAAAGACCTAAAAGTGTCAGCAATTAAAAAGTAACAGGAAAAAAAAAAAAAGGCAGTATAGCTACATAGTTTAAGTTTAATGAACACCTATTTTGCAGGGAAAAAAGCTCATTTTCTATAAATAAATTTTCATTTGGGCTTTCAGGTTTAACTCATGGTAGTCACATTTTGAGACAAGTGGAGGTGCTGATAACCAAATCTCACCTGAGAGACATAGAGAAGCTTGTAATAAGCCGACTGTTAGGACTGCAGTTTAAAAAAAAAAAAAAAAAGACAACAAGAAAAGGGGTGTAAAACCCCAAGACAACTTATCTTGGTGAGGCTGTTTCTCTTGCAGACCAAAGGCATGATACCAGCATAGTTCATGTACTTATTTTCCAAATCCTAACTTATTCGTCTATCTGGAAGAAGCCATATGGTTAGTGCTGTCTTCCAACAGGTCCTTTTGCATGACAAGGCAGCAGTGTACATGCTGTAGCCTGCCATACTAGTTACAGTGTGGATATGAGGCTGTACCAGAGACTGTCAAGTTGCAACTGGGTAGAGAGAACAGAGGGTGGAACATTACGTTGGAAAAGAACTGGAAGATTATATCATAGCCACAGCATATTAAGAGCCCAACTGTCCTGTGGAGGAAGACCATTGTATTTCTTATCTGTGACATGGTTTCTTTCATTCCTGAGTGATCTTTTTGTAACAAAGAGGTGTCTTAGTCTTAGAAATGCTTCCTGACAATGTGATGAATTAATGCCTAAGTCTTGTTTCCCTTTAAAGAAATAGCAAAAAGTCAGTTGCTAATTACTCTCAGCAGTCCAGCTGAGGTCCAAGGAGAGTGCAGTGAAGATAGCTTCTTATCTATCCAAATGTATAGCCCTTTCTTAGTCATTCTGTTAGTAATTTCTTGTTTAACAAGAAATCTTTGTGGGCTTTTCAGTCTGAAGCCAAATAACACATTTGTTTTTACTTTGAGCTGTGTTTTTCTTTATGTAACAACATGATTGCTGTAAAGATGGCTGTAGCTCATCTGAAATTTTCAAAATTTGAGTGCACAACTCAGAATACTCATCACAAATAAACTTAAAACAAGCAAAATGGAGATTTCTGGAAAAAAAAAGCCGATATATTTTAAATCATCTGATACAGAAGTCTGTTTAAGACTCATTTTGTGCTTTAGCTTGAACCATATTCCTGGAGTTAATCCTGCTGGAAGGAACTCTATGTTCAGCTTTCTTCAGTTATCTGAAACTCAAGAGAAGTTTCAAAGCAGCCATTTTAGTCAGTCATCATGTGAATGTGCATGAGCACTCATTGGCCTTGATTTAATCCATGTGAAGGTTATACGAAATCTTTTAAATGACTTCAAAGCATTTGGATCAGGCATAGCATAAAGCTGCATGTTGAATTTCAACAAATCCAATGACAACATTTCAAGATTTTGGCAGCACTATTCTAAGTTCCATATTTATACGTATAAAGGGTATTTAAAATTTTTGTTCCACCCCAAAATGGAATTTTACGTCACATCACATTTTCTGATTCATAATTTTTGTATATTTCTAGTATTTTTTATTTTTTTTAGATCATACGGTAGAACAAGAAGACATGGCATAGATACTGAAAGCTTCTGCAAAAATCAGAGATACCTATGAATGCACTGGAGACAACTTTTTAACAGAGGTTCTAGTTGGACTGAAGTACTCTGCTGAACCCTCTATTCGTGAATAAAGCAGAAGGGGTCAGGGTCAGTTAATGGCACCATTGGCTTGACCATGAATTTAAGAGCTTAGGCTGCTGAGGGAAGAGAAGAAGATGCTCCAGTTCCTTAGCTTTGTGGCCATTTACTGGACTTACTCCAGTATGTCTCTTCAGTTCTGGGGAGGCCAGCACTGGATCTAGAGCTCCAGATGTGTCTCTCAAGTGCAGAGGGAAGGACCACCTCCTCCAACCTGCTGACAATGCTTTTCGTAACCCAGTTTAGGAGGCTGTTCTGCAAAGGGCACGTGGTTCATGTTCAACCTGGTGTCTGCCAGGAGCCGCAGGTCCTTTGTCACAAAGCTGCTTTCTAGCTTGTGCATGGGGTGATTCCTTCCAGGTGAAGGATTTTGCATTTCCTGTTGTCGTACGTGATGATGTTCCTGTTGGCACATTTCTCCAGCCTGTTGATGTCCCTGTGAAGGGCAGCATAATTCCGTCAGGAGTATCAGCCTCCTCCTCATTTTGTATTGCCTGCAAACTTTCCAAGTCTCAATCTTCTTTGCACTGATGTGAAATGTGCTTCCAGGTCTCTGTACATAGCAGAGTTCAAGGATTAAGAGGTACAACCTTCCCCAGAGAAGGATCAAGTTAGGGTCTATGTAAGCAACATAAAACAAGTAATAACCAGTGATGTGACAATGTCCTAAGTACCGAGTGCATGGGACTACATGCAAGGGTACAGAGACTGCTGATGGATATCATCGTGAGGTTGCTCTCTGTCATCCTGGAAAGGTCAGGGCAAGTGGGGAGATCCCTGATGACTTGTGAAAGGCAAACATTATGTCCATCTGCCAAAGGAGCAGGGAGGGCCCAGGAAGCTCCAGGCTGAGCAGCCTGGGGGAAGGCCGTGGAGCATGTCTTCCTGGAAGGTTTGGGCTCCTCTCACAAGAGAGGTGCTGACTGACTACAGTGACACTGTGAGGGGAAAGGGGCAGGAGCACGGGATGTGAAGAGAGGCTGAGGGAATTTTATTTTCTCTGGAGAGAAGGCTATGAAGTATTTGACTGTTTTTTAAAGTTACTTGAATGGAAGAGTATAGAGAAGATGGGGCCAGACTCCTCTCAGAGGTAACAGTGACAGGATAGGGAGGCGACAGTTTTTGGTTGAAGGAAGGAAAATTCAGACTAGATTTTGGAGAAAGAAATAAAAAAAAAAAAAAGAGAGGGGAAGTTCTAGGTGCTTAGGCATTGAAACAGACAACCAAGAGAAGTTGTGCAATCCCCATGTTTGGAGGCTTTTGAAACTCAGCTGACCCTGAGCAACCTGATCGCATTGAAGTTAGCCCTGCCTTGAACAGGAGTTTGGATTAAGTCATCTCCAGAGGTTCCTTCCAACCTAAATTATTGTACATTTTCAGGAGAAGTACAAAAATAAGAAAATAGTTCAAATTCATTCTTTCGCATTATTGCTTGTGTTTTTTATTTAGAATAGAGATTCACCTGTAGAACAGCTGAATTCCAGTCAGTATAACAAGAAATTTGAAAACTGGTTTTGAAAAAGAGGAACTGGATTTCTGCGAGGGGCAGATCTACCTGCTCTGAAATGTAACCTTTGGGGAAATTAAAGAGATGACTCAATGTAATGCACAGTGTGCCGTACAACCAGTAAATCAAAAGGGACAGGGTCACAGTGCATTCTTTTGTCTCTTATCTGGCAGAGGATTTTATTTTCAATTGCAGTACGGAACAAGAAATGGAATTTCAGTTCACAAATGTGGCAGACTACTGACTGAACAGCCTTCAAAAGAAGACAAAAAAAATCTTTAAACGTTACAGAAGATAAACTCACAAACATGTGGATGTTTCTGTTTGTTTTTTGTTGGTTTGTTTGCTTTGTTTTTTTGTTTTGTTTTGTTTTTTAGCAGATCGCCTGCATTGTCCTGTTAATATTGAGATTTCTCATTAGGTTGTTACATGTATTATAAATATATGATGTTGTGAAGGTTTCTGGTTCATAGGTTTTGAAATGAAGACCTAAATGTAGATGTCCCAGATAGCAACCAATAGTGAATGATATGAGGTTGATCTACACATAGGAATGCAGTACTTCTATCTAGGTTACAGTCAGTTGAATGAAATGTGAAAATTCAGTTTTACAAATCTGTTGGTATTGATTTGGTAAACAAGTGATGTTAACAAAAGAAGATCACTTATATTTTTGAAATCTCTAGGCGTATTTATTTTAACAATATATCATTGAGAGCCAAACATATATGAAGGTAATATTCAAAAAGATGAATGTAGGTGCTGGGTGTCTCTGAAAATCCCACCAGTTTTGCTTTATGATTCATATAAAATATTGTTTTAGTAATATTTAAAGCACTATTAAAATGAAATCAGAGTATACTTTATCAGTTGTGAACTCTTTTTGCTACATTAACTAGACACTAGAAAGTCAGCATGATAATAATATATCGGGTTGGCTCACCAGACACCAACCTAGTCACTCTCTCACTCCCCCTTCTCAACAGGATGGGGGAGGAAAATAAGATGGACAAGCTCGTAGGTTGAGATAAAGACGGTGTAATAAAAAAAAGCAAAAGCCATGCATGGAAGCAAAGCAAAAAGAGGATATTTATTCCCTGCCTCTTGCTCACTTCCAGCCTACTGGCCTTTTGAGGAGGATTTGGAGACACAGCCTTGATGCTGTGGGAGCAATACTCAGCAAATGCCAGAAAATTGGTGTGTTATCAACACAGTTATAGCTACAAATGCAAAGCGCAGCCCTGTATGGCTGCTATGAGCAAAGTTACCTCCATCCCAGCCAGACCCAGCCATACCAAAAGGAGGTGTGCGGTATTATGTCTCATTTAATGATCAGCTTTAGATATATTTTTCTGTTTGTATATGAGCATTTGGAAAAGACATTTTAGAAAACACAAAGGGACATTTTATATTTGACATACAGCTAGTGAAATATTAATTTAGAAAAAATAATCAATTTTTTAAAAAATTGATGTATTTAAATTTTGATTACAAATGGGATTTAACAGTCCTGAAATATGATAATATATTCATACTCCACCTCTAGCCAGCAGTTTCTATTGATTAGTTCTCATAGCATTTTACTGCCTTCTACTTTCACAGTGGTATACCCCTTACTGCAAGAAGGGAGATGTTTATATCATATTTTTTAAACAAACAAACAAACAAAATATTCTTGTACAAGGCTTAAAAGGTACATTTTTAGCAGAATAATTACATTCAGTCTCATCTTCTTCAGAACAGACACTTCCAACCATTCTCACATCCTAAAAAATTAGTTTCAGAATGCAAAGAGAATTTTTGTGGTGGTTCTTTCTGAGCAGAGAGATTTTAATTACTCTGCAGAGCCTTCTATTTCTTCAGTTCATCATTGTAGAATATCAGTTTAATTATAAAATCTCCCACATAATCAATAAGTCAACACGTAATCAATAAGGAAACACTTAAAAAATAAATGTAGACATTTAGTTCCTGAATCTTTACATGCATCCAATGTAAAGATCTCAAGGTATTTGTATTAATTACACTATTTACTTCAGCCAGTAACATGTGGGTGATAACTTTCGCACACTATAAAATTACTTCTGGATGAGATTATCATTGAACAGTAGTGCTTTGATTAGTTTTCCATCATAAGCATCGACAAAGATAGAACATCTACTCTGTAGTTTATTTAATTCTGTTTATATCTGTCCTGATAGCCATCTGTTCAACTTTAGATTTAACTTATTTTTCTAATGAAATCTTAATTGCAGTTTACTAATTCCTATAAAATTTTCTTACTGACAATGTTTTATCATGTAACCTTTTACGTTATTTGGATATATATTTTTCAACCTTACATCTAAACAAAAGATGTTTTTCAATTAGAATTATATATAGAACAGAATAGAATAGAATAGAAGTCTCTCTCTATATTTTCCATAGTCTCACTGGTTTTAGTTGCGGTTTGGGAAGTATGTAGACTTGCAAGGACATTTTATGGGCATTAGACTGGTTTAGTAATAATATGTAATTCTAATAACTGAACTCAAACCTCCAGAAGATGATTCATCTCATCCTGAGATGTTGTTGTGAGTTAACTCTGGAAGGCAGCATTAGTGTGTTATCAGCACTGTTTTGGTCACACATCTAAAAGACAGCACCATATGGGCTGCTATCAGGAAAATTAACTTCATCCCAGCCGACCTGGTACAGATGTCTAAGATAAGTCAGATCAATTGCATCTATTGCATCTGTAAAGTGCTTATTTCCTCTCCATTGATGATGGAAAGAAATTAACTGTTTTAGGGAATTCTAGAATTACTATCTGAAATTGAGACTTCTTAAAAAAGTCTAAATTTACATGATATGAATCCCAGCATTTGTAACTAATTGCCCCTAAAGATATAGCCAAAGATTTAATGTAGGGGTATCAAATATGCACATATATATCCCTAGCTCTCTCCATTGTTTGATGACATGGGAAAAAATAGAAGAATATTCTTTATGAGGGTGAAGTTCACACCACAATTTCTGTCTTTTCTCCATGTGTGTGTGCTACAAATGATAGTGCTTGAACAAACACTTGCAGTGTGTGGTTCTGACGTGCTTATCTTCTGATAATTCATTCTGAAGTTATTAAAAGAAAGCTGTATTGTGAAGTGGATAGTATGCAATAGAGCTGTGTTGATTTTAGGATCACATCCTTAAACAATTTATCCCCTTTGTTTCAGTGATAATTTTATTTAAATGCTGAGTAGAGTAAGGACAAGAGAATATAGTAGTAAGCACAATGCAGAGCAAATCTGTAGCAGATCCAGTGTTGAACTCTTTGGGGCTGTATGTTCTGTATGATTCAGATGATGGTCAAGTAGTTGTAATCAAGGTGTTTGCTTTGGCAGATGAGTGAAAGAACAGGCTGTCTTTTTCCCTTCATTTTCCATGTGAAATTCTCTGCCACGATTATATGCCAGCTCTTGTCAACTGACTGGCCCTAGACCCAGTTGTTCTTTATATACCAATTTCAAGTAATATAGTAAAGAAGCAATCTCCTCAATTTGTATATTGCTTGAAGTCTAGTTCTTTTCCATCTGTTCTGCAATCTGCTGCTGTTGTTATATTATGAGACAAGTCAACCAAATCCTTAGACTGGCTTCTGAGTTTTCATGACACTATTTGCTACATTTTTCCTCAAAAGTACCTGTAAGCATGGTATATTTTTTATTTCTGAACAATTCCAACAGTTTCTATATCTTAAGTTTGGTATTATGGACTACAGCAGAACTGATATGCACCAGTCATCTTCCATAGATATGAAACTAATCATACATAACAGAAAAATATTTCCTGTTCTGTTGCACCTGTAAATGACTTTAAAGAATAACTTTTTCTCATCTGAGAGTTTCCTAATTCATCTTGATTTAGGCAGAGAGTATCGTCTATGTGTATACAGGCTGTAGAACTTGGACAACATTTTGGAACAAAACATTTACAGGTAAAATGTTTTAGAAGGTCATTATTTAGAGTTCCTTCTTTGGCTGTATCAAATTGCAATATCCATCTTCCATGTGAATAAAGTCTCTCTCCCTCTCTCTCTTTTAGGCTGAACTATTGTTTCTGCTGATTTGGTTCTTTCAAAAGCATAGTAAGGCTGACATGCTAATACCATTTTTGTTTTTCATAAGACCCCGCATATTCACCTCTACCATTGCATAATGATGTTCCAAACTGTCATATCCCTTCAATTCCTTGAACGTAATTCTTCCAATTCCTTGAACAAACTGTAGTTTCAGCCTCCTTTTATCTACACATGCAGCAAAGCATCTGTAAGCAGCTAGACACACTAAAATAACATTATAGAAAGCACATATTCCTTTGTCTGAAATGAAGGTTTTAGTAGAATGCTTTTCAAGGAAGGATGCATCACTCTTTTTCTTCTCATAGTGAAACTTACTCTGAAATGCTGAGATTCTGGACAATTGAGTCTTTATAAGAGGAGTAGCAAAATACATCTGAATCTAAACACTTTTCTAAAACCAATAGAGGATTGTGACAATGTCAATTCCATTCTTGGCTCTCATCTTTCTTCCTTTTCAAATATTTTGTACTTGAAATGTATTTATGAGTTTACGTATGCTCATCTTGTCATCTCCCTCCCATCAAATTAAGTCAGTCCAGTTTCCTCTTTTCTCTTCCTTCCTTTAAATATATATATATTTTGATATTCTGCTTCTCCTATTGCACTTCATTTTCACTGATTTTGGCTGATTGATTATCACTTCATGGTCCTTGTCAAATTCATTGTGTAACATCTTTGCATGCCAAGGGATCCCAGCACCCACCGGAGGAATCCATGGCACAGGTGCAAGAGCCATTAGTGTTCATGAAGGAATCAGCTGAGCATCAGACACAAACATCTTCTGTTACTAGTAAGATTCTCCAAGGGCCTCTGCTCCACTTTTTAGGCTTTGCCCATATACAACAGATAGATCCTATAGAAGATTGATTGAGTTTTCAGTTAACTTTACTGTTATCATTCTGACTTGTTCTGTCTCTCAATGTCAAAAAAAAAAAAAAAACAAAAAAAAACCCCTCATGCTGCATTAATAACATATGCCTATGTGCATGTTTAACTGTTGTATTATTCATATTACTTTAAAATACTTACATTTGTCTTATTTTGTGGAGGATATTTAATAAATACTTAACTCTGTAGTGATGTGAAGAAAAAAAATGAAGTGCTCTTTTCCTTCTCCAAACTGTTTGGGGTGATGTATATTGGCATATACTTTATTTTATTGAACTCTAATAGACGGATAAAGAGAGGAAAATCTTGACTGTTTGAATAGAATTAGTCTGTGCCAAATACTTGGTTGCTTTAGCACTATATGGATGAGGTTTTCCCAAAACAAAAAGAGACCTTCTGAACTAGAAGACCAGAGCAGTGAGCTGTAAAGTGCACTCTCTTTCTAGCACCCTTTTAAATTTTGTTTAGATATTTAAGTTGGATAAGCTTTGTTTGTGAGATAAATATATAGTTTTAAATAAATGTTTTAATTAATTTTATTTAAAATAATCAATCCTTAAACAATTTATGCAAATAAAGCCCTGAGCAATCTGATCTAATGTCAGTTAGCCCTGTTTATCATGAGGGGGTGGACAAGATCATCTCTTGAATTTCATTCCAATCTAATTTTTTTTCTGTGATTTTACCTACTCTGTTTAATTACTACTAATTGCTTATTTGGTGGATCTTTCAATATTCCAATAGCTACTTAAGAAATTTTCATCTTACCCCCAAACTTTCATATAGTCCATTCTCCACTCTACAAATAGAGCCAACATCCCACAAGCTCCTCTTCAGGTATTACTTACTCAGTGTTCCTTTTTTAGAGCACTTCTGCAATGCAAAGTAGATGGATTCTGCCCATATTATCCATCCATTCGATTTCAGATGTTATCACTTACTGTCTTGTTCCTGACTCATTCATTTAAAATATTAGTTATCTTTACAGAGAAAAAAAAATCAAAGAACTACTTCTAAAATATTGGCACAGAATCACCTGTTCTACAACCTTGACACTTTTGAACTATTATTCACAATTTTAATGATCATGATGCAAAATCCCAGATTGGTCCAGATAATTAAAAACAGTCATTAAAAGTCCTACACAATCTATTTTACACACTTTCTGAGAACTTTGCTTACATGATCTGAATTTGGTTCATAAGTTAACATGAGAAGTTTCTTGTGAAGCAATAATTAAAAGGAAAATAGAAAACTGGTAAATTGATTTTGATACTTTACAGATATAATTAAGCTTCAAGTTCCCTTGACTGTTACTGTAGGATGAATGTTTTCCTATCTGTAGTTAAGCTTTGAATCTTCTAAAGGAATACCTGACTTTATTTTGTGTTGTAGTTTGAGGTAGAAATACATTTCTTGAAAGAAAAATCTTGCAAAACAAATGCTATTCCAAAGTGATTTGGACATCTTTTTTCAGTCTCACAAGAATTTTGGCAAATTAAAAGAATTTTCTGTCCTGAACCAGCAAAAGATATTAAAATCTTGAAAATGCTTATGATATAAAAGTTTAGAAAGAAAGCTGGAATAATTATAGAAACAGGTTTAAAAAAATCTAGCTAAATATTTCTAAAAATAAATAACTTAAATTTCGAACCCAACCCTGAGATAATTTTCAATTTTGAGAACTGGAAGGCTTTACATTTTGAAAATATGCTTATATTTTCAGATTTTTTCCCCCAGTCCATTAAAAACAATGTTTTCCTTTAAGGGATTCCACACTATGTATGACCTGCATTTTATAATGATGAAGTTCTCTTGTTTTTTTTTCCTCATAACTTTGAAGAAAGAGACGTGTACCAGTAGCACTTGCACTACAAGCACACAAGCCAAATCAAATAACCTTATAGCTTATATAAAAGGTAATGGGACTGGATTTAGAATTGTCATTTAAAGTCTGTGCACCAGAGAAGTAGCCTTCTAGTCTATGTCTGTGCAGCTTCAGATACTCTGATGTCTCTGCAGCAAAATTCTGGAAACAAAAATGTCAAAACAAAAACTTAACACACAGTACTGATGTACTGCAAAAAAAAAAAAAAAAATGTACCCTATTTAGCAGCAGTTTCACTCCTCCACCTCAAGTTAACATAAGTTTGATGCAAAGTGTAAGGTGAGTCATATGTCATATCTCCATTGCTTTACAAATGGGCATCCATATGCAGATTACATTCATCTGGACTTTCAAGTCTCAAATTCAAACCACATCCAAAGGGTTGCTTTTCAAAGCAAACATTGATCCAACCTTAACTATAGCGAAGCACCTTGTCTCATTCCAGTCACGAAAGTCACAAGAGGTTCTTGCAGCGTCTTCCATTGTTCAGTGAAACACGAGGAGTCCCCTACTCCATGCAGAAAGGACAGTCCTTTGGCTACTTGTCATTCAGCTGCACGGTATGAGTGCAGATTCCTGAAAATAAAGTGTTCATAGAATTATAGAATCATAAAATCATATTTTGAGTTGGAAGGGACCCACAAGGATCATCACTGGGTCCAGCTCTTGGCTCCACACAGGACTACCCAAAAATCAGACCCTCTGTCTGAGAGTGTTGTCCAAACACTTCTTGAACTCCAGCAGGCTCGGTGCCATGACCACTGACCTGGGCAGCCTGTCCCAGTGCCCGACCACCCTCTGGGTGCAGAACCTTTCCCTAACCCCCAGCCTGACCCTCCCCTGTCCCAGCTCCATGCCGTTCCCTCGGGTCCTGTCGCTGTCCCCAGAGAGCAGAGCTCAGCGCCTGCCCCTCTGCTCCCCTCGTGAGGGAGCTGCAGGCCGCCATGAGGCCTCCCCTCAGCCTGCTCTGCTCTGGGCTCAGCAAACCAAGGGACCTCAGCCACTCATACATCTTCCCCTCTAGACCCTGCACCATCTTTGCAGTCCTCCTTTGGACACTCTCTGATAGTTTTGTGTCCTTCTTCTACTGTGGTGCCCAGAACTACACACAGTACTTGAGGTGAAGCCACACCAGCACAGAGCAGAGCGGGACAATCACCTCCCTCAACCATCTAACCTAACTTAAACTTCCCAAATGCCTGTTATATTCCTCAGTTTCTGTTAAAGTTATTTTCAAATTTTAGTAACTTTTTTTTTTTAATATTGCTTGCCAAACAATTATCTGCATTTTCAGATGAAGCAAACCTATAACATTTAACAAAAAGTTAGATATAAAGAAAAAATCCACAGATTTACATTTTTCTAAATTTTAGAAACTCGGTATACATTTTTCATCAATGTTCATGTGTGTAATCTAGCTTGCTGTTTACCAGCTTGTTGAAAATAGGCAACTGCCCTTCTCCATATGCATATAGCAAGGGCTAAGACTGCAAACTTGTATGTCTGTGGTGTGGTACAAAGTGGTGAGTCAAGATCTGATTTAAACCCTCAAAATGGGTATGCCCAAGGACAGTTGTTCTGTTTGTGTTCCTGGGCATATGGACATTTGGGATCTTTTCACTAAAAAACTATTTTGATATCATAATGTAGAGGCAAATAGAGTGAATCAAATAAGACATGTCATGTACCAGCTCATACTACAGACCCGTCGATTATTTACAGAAATTTTCTAGCCTATTAAAAGAGATACTAAAAAAAAGAGACAATTCTTTTAACTTGTTTGATTATTCACTAAAACAATTCTCAGTAAACAATTCATTTAGCAGCATGTAAATCTCTTTATCCTCTCCCATAGCGTTAAACAGGCCTGTAAAAAAGGCAAGAGGCAACCCTTTATGTCATTGATGTCATTTATGTAATTCAGTAAAAGAACTTACATGGTTGTTATAGAGTTTAAGTGGAAGCATAAGTGGCTACAAATAAACTGCTGCAGTGGTTGTGCGTGTGTGAGTGTGGAGGGAAGTTCGTAAGACTGTGTGATGTAAGTTAATGTGAGCCTTCATCTGTTAGCACAGCAGCAGTAGAAATGTTTCAGGCAACCTGTCCTTGGCTGAGTAGTGTAACCATTATTTGCTACTGACATGCTAAATGCTCTCTGCAGCCTTTTTTTGTTTTGTCTGACTAAACAGAATATACCTGTAGTGATACACGATGCACAAGAACAGCAAAGAGCCTAGAAAATATGAAAAAAAAAAAATCCCATGGGTATAATACATTTGAACAATCAAACAATTTGTCAAACTCTCTTGTCAGTCATCTTTTGTGTTTTTCTCAGACTATCTCATCTGTAGGAAGGGCTTTGTAGCGGAGCCTGTAGGAGTAGTAGAGCATTCTGCATTGAAGCACTTAGCACAGTGATGGGGAACGTTGCTCATCTATGAGATGGAAAATCTGGGTTCAGTTCCCAATTCAGCCACTAATGCTCTCTGATTTTGTGTCATTTAAAGTCTGGCCAAAAAAAAGAAATGTAGGTGTATCAAATTCTAACATCTAAACTCTCTGGGAGTATGTCAACACTCACAAAGATTACAGTTAGCCCAAGGAGCTATATTAAGGACAATAATGTGTTTTAAAACCTGTTTTAACAGGTCTCTAGTAAGCCAATTTACCTGAGCAACTTACTCAACTTAAAGTAAAGTAACTTACTTTAAGCACCTTAGTTACCCTATGCTTTTGATCTAATCCAGACTCCTGTCCTGAGTCTCTGTAGCCTCTGTAGAGGCTCATATGATGGCTAGAAAAGATTGCTTTGGTTTAACCCAGCAGGCAGCTGAGAACCGCACAGCCATTTGCTCCCTCCCTCCTGTCTCAGTGTGATGGGGGAAAGAATCAGAAAAAGGTACAACTAATGTGTTGAGATAAAGATAGATAATTGAACAGAAAAGGAAGGGATAATGATAATAAATAATAATAATAATAGAATATACACGACAAATGATGCACAATGCAATTGCTCACCACCTGCCACCTGATGCCCAGCAAGTTGCCAAATAGTGGCAGCCCCCCTGGCTAACTCCCCCCAGTTTTATTGTTCAGCATGACTCATAGAATACCCTTTTGGCCAGTTTGAGTCAGCTGGCCTGCTTCTGTCCCCTCACAGATTCTTGTGCTCCCCCAGCCTCCTCGCTGGCAGGGTGGTATGAGAAGCTAAAAGTCCTTGGCTTAGTGTGAGCACTGCTCTGCAGCAGCTAACGCATCAGTGTGTTATCAGCATTATTCGCATCTTAAGTCCAAAACACAGCACCATACCAACTACTATGAAAAAAATAATAATTAACTGCTCTAAAACTGGAAGAAAGCAAGTTCTTTTTTCATATGTGGAAGTTGTGAAGGGGTACCCCACTCAAATCCAGCAATTGTAGTATGAGATATATATCTTCAGTTGTCCTTCACCAGAATAGGCTGAAACATGTATTTCTCATCCTCTTTTCTTATGGGTTCTGATAGTGAGATGCAGTTCTCTAACTTGGAAAGGGATTGAACCAGTATTCCCTGGATGAATGATTGTATCTCATGTGTTTCCTACCATTTAAGTTAGGTACATACACCTCTCTACATTAACGGGCAGAAATGTGGTCGCTGAGTTTTTCAGTGTTTGCTGCATTTTTCAATGGGCCTTGTCTACTAGGCAGGCTTGCAAAACACTTCACAGATGGAGCTCTGCAGGCAAACCAAGTGGAGGAATAACTACTTTATTGATATCAATCAATACAGGATGTGAGCCAGAAGCCAAAATGCTTATTCCTGTGGATAGTGAGATGCTCATGTACATGCCTAGCAGCGGAGCTTTAAATGGCTTGGGAGCTTGAAAGACTAAGTCCCCAGAGTGTGTTAGGCAGCCCTTGGGCCTGTAGGCTGGTGAGCAGAAGTTTTCAGAATTACAGTTCTGGTGCCTGATTTCTGAAAACATGTATAAGTAAGTTACCAACAAGCAGTGTTCAGCTGCAGCCTCAGTCCGTTAGTCTCAGGTGTTCTGCACTGTGCCATGGATCTGTCTCAGGGGAACCCTGCTGTGGTCAAGCCATTACTGAATCCTCATTTTGTTGTGTAGATTAGCCTGCTGAGCCTCTAGTAGCAGTTACCTCATTGATGCCTTGTCAAGCCAAATATCTGGTTCAGTGCCTCTTTTTTCTCTGTTCTGGTGTCATAGAAAAAGTTTCGTCTGTACCTCCAAGGTATTCACTAGGAAGGGTTGGTGACTATGTGACTAGGTGTGCTGTCTGTACTGTTGGCAGGTAGCTATGTGTTAACACCACTTTCATTATGGTGTGCCAGTTTATAGGTCAGCAGATCCTGTCTCTTAGCATCTTCCTGTTCCAGATCCTGTTGCCAGATCCTGTTCTAGTTTCTGGCAGCAGAGGGGTAGTTTTTCAGCTGAGCAAAGTGCTACCATGTTTCTCATTTGCCATTCTGTCATTTTAGAGTGCAAAATATGGATGAGGAACTGTATCTACAGTCTTTTGTGTGTTTTCAGCTATTCTGACACTCTTTGCCTCTGCTAAATCAAGAAGCTTGCGGTGATATGTCAAAATACACATCTTTTCAGACTGTGTGAACCCCCATGCTGTCACTTGTTGGCCATCGTCAGCAAGTTCCACTTTGTCAGGTGCACCAAAGAAGATGAATTCAATAGATAATTGACTATTTAGGGGGAATGCCAGCTAATAAAACTGCCTCAGAACAGCATGTATCAGACTGCAGAACATGTACAGACTTTTGATCACTTTTCATAAGATAAGACACCTTGGCCTGCTCTCCTTTTGGAAGAGCCTCAAGCTACCACTCCATGGGTGCTGTTCCTGTAGACTCTGTACAAAACACGCTGTGTGCTATGTGCCAGCCCTGTGCCTTAGATACGCTGGAGTATGCAAAAAGTCATCTGAAGGATTGTTAAGATGCACCAATGCACTGTAGGCATTAAATACCTACACTGAGGCAACTACAACCTCCCATAAGTGTCAATACTCTCACTGAAGTCCATTTAGATCTAGGTTCAGTTCAGATGTGTCTGGATTGTCTGATGTGTCACGGGATTTACTGGAGTTCAGATCCATCTGGATTATCAGCTGGAGACCAGGATATGTCACAGCACCTGCAATGATGTAGTCACCTAGGTTTAACAATGGCTTTTGGTATATGAACTTAGTGTTTTGACATGCTAGCAATCCTGCAGTAACAAAAGGTATACAAATCCTTCACCTAGCATGTCTACAGTAGGGTAAGGACGAATCATGTTCTAATCTTCACTTACTATCTTGATTAAGGCTTCATTGAGAGTTTGGATCGCTGGCTTACGCTTAAAAGTAAGTGTCTAAATTCATGTGATGGTCAGGAAGACACCACCTCAGCCTTGAGCTTCATCTGTGGCTTTTCTTTCAGTGCCTGTAACAATGTTGATAGCATCACTGTGGTTTGTACATCTGTATCTATCTTAAAAATGCTCTGTGTACTTTCAGGCCGTTAGTCATTTTGGCGGCTGCTGAAGTGTCATCCATCTTTAAAAAAAATTAAATAAAAATTGAAATTTCCCTTTCTTTGAAAAATTTCCCTGGGTGTAGTGCTGTTGTTTCCCTCTTTGTCTGTTCTGGGCATACTCTGGTACGAACTCCAAAAAGTGATGAAATACGTTGTGCTTGTACATTGTTTTCTGATCGCCTGTTATTAACTTACCTTTTGCAACAACATGGATGTAGACATCACCTGATGATGATGTTTTTGGGACTGTTTTAGAACTATGTCTTTCTACTTCGTCTCCCCTTTTTCTTTCTTTCTTTCTTTATTTATTTATTTTGTCTTTTGGTTCCTTTGCTTTATCTTGTTGTGTGAAAAAGGCGGTCTGCCTTCCACAGGCTTTGGCCTGGAAAGAGCAGTTTCCATTGCTTAGCAGCTTCCAGTTTTATTATCAAAGATTAATAGTGGGTTTGTCCCAAATCCCAGTTACAAGCTTGTCCTTTATCTATAGAATTCACAAGCATGGGCTCCTCAGCCTTTAATTATTTAGTTATCCTCTCTGTTTCTGAAGAGCTTTTTGCTCTGTTATGAGCTTTAACTGCTGTGTTTTTCCAGTCAGTGTTTTCTTAGGTTGTGCTGCTCATGTAATATGAATGTACCTTGCTACAGAATTGGAGTATGGCAAAACAAACAGAATCCTTTTGACAAACTATATAAAACCCAGGTGGACCATGAAAGCTATCTGGAACCCAACAGCCATTAACACTCTTGGCAGACCTTGGTCCTAGCCATGAAACAGAGTAACCAGTTAAAGAAAACTGCTCTGATCACTAGCTAAAAGAGAGAAAACTCTGGGGATTTTTTCCAAAATAGAACTAATTTTACTTTGTAAAATTTATTTTTTTACTGGTAAAAGAAATACCCATGTTACATCATGAGGCAAGCATGGCTTTTTAAAAAATGTCAGTTACTCTCATTTGCATGAAATTAAAATGTGAGAATTAAAAGTGGATTATTTTTTTTTCATTTTTAGCAGCCCCAAATCCATATTTTAAAAAACAAGTCATCTCCTCTTTGTGTTTTTAAATGAAAATAATACTGCAGAGACTGGGATGTAATGCTAATCATAGAATCATAGAATGGCTCAGGTTGGAAGGGCCATGATGATCCTTAAGGATCATCTGATTCCAACCCCTTGGCCATGAGCAAGGTTGCCACCCACTAGATCAGGTTGCCCAGGGCCCCATCCAGCCTGGTCTTGAACACCTCCAGGGATGGGGCATCCACAGCTTCTCTGGGCAACCTGTTCCTGTGCCTCACCACCCTCTGAGTGAAGAATTTCTTCCTAACCTCTAATCTAAATCTCCCCTCTTGTAGTTTAAAACCATTTCCCCCTGTCCTGTCATTAATCTGACTGAGCAAAAAGTCACCTCCATCTTTTTTTATAAGTCCCCTTTAAGTACTGTAAAGCCGCAATGAGGTCACCCTGGAGGCTTCTTCTCTGTAGGCTGAACAGCCCCAGCTCTCTCAGCCTTTCTTCATAGCAGAGGTGCTTCAGCCCTCTGATCATCTTAGTGGCCCTCCCCTGAACCTGGTCTAACAGCTCCACATCCTTCTTGTGCTGGGGGACCCAGACCTGGATGCAGTATTCCAGGTGGGGCCTCACAAGGGCAGGGACACAATCCCATCCCTCTCCCTGCTGGCCACCCCTCTGTTGATGCAGCCCAGGCTGCAGTTGGCCTTCTGGGCTACAGGCACGTGCTGCTGGCTCCTGTTGAGCCTCTTGTCCACCAGAAGCCCCAAGTCCTTCTCTGCAGGGCTGCTCTCAATGAGTTCTTCTCCCAGTCTGTGCTTGTGTCTGGGATTGCCCCGATCCAGGTAAAGCACCTTGCACTTGGACTTGTTGAACCTCATTAGGTTCACGTGGGCCCACTTCTTAAGCCTTCCCAGGTCCCTCTGGATGGTATCCCTTCCTTGTATTGTATCAACCGCACCATGCAGGTTGGTGTCATTTGCAAACTTGCTGAGGGTGCACTTGATCCCACTGTTTATGTTAGTGATAAAGATATTAAACAGTACCAGTCTCAGGACAGACCCCTGAGGGACACATCTCGTCATTGGCCTCCACCTGGACATAGAGCCATTGACCACCACTCTCTGGATGTGGCCTTCCAGCCAATTCCTTATCCACTGAATGGTCCATCCATCAAATCCATATCTGATTTGGAGACCAGGATGTCATGTGGGACTGTGTCAAAGGCATTACAGTCCAGGTAGATGACATCAGTCGTTCTTCCCTTGTCAACTGATGCAGTCGCTACATCGTAGAAGGCCACCAGCTAAGTCAGGCATGATTTGCCCTTGGTGAAGCCATGCTGGTTGTCTCTGATCACCTCCTTGTCTTGCATGTGCCTTGACATTGCTTCCAGGAGGATCTTTTCCATGATCTTCCCAGGCACAGAGGTGAGGCTCGCCAGTCTGTAGTTCCCCGGGTCCTCCTTTCTACCCTTTTTAAAAATGGGAGTGATGTTTCCCTAATAGTTAATAAAATAGAAGTATATTTCATTACTGTTCCTAACAAGGCAGGGATAGTCCTGAAAATATTTTGCATGGTCCATAAAAAGTTGTAATTTTATTTTAATCAGTAAATGCACTTAAAATATACACAGCTGACATTCTTATGAGTTTCTTCATAATAATGTCATTTTAACTCTAAGTGAAGTTCTGTCAATTTGCATATTTAATTGTGGCATTCATTATAGATTATGATGCACAATTTATACTAGGCTTCTCGGATGCTTTCATGTTTCAAATCTTCATACTTCAAATTTCAGAAAGGTTTGTTAGGATGATCTGATGCTTTCAAGTCCTTTCTATGTATTTGAGTATTGTATCCACCTTGTCCAACCTTACTGTAAGCCTTGAGATACTTTTAACATTAGTGAAAACGAGTGACTACATGGAGAATTTCAATTTCTGTTAAAAAAAAAAAAAGGTTTATTTCTAGTTTGTTATCTCTTCTACTTCTTAATACCTATATACAGTAATCAGTTGCGTTTCAGCCTTTTTGGATAACCTGTCTTGTATACATCATCCTGCCGTGGGTGGCTGTGGTCAGCTCACTATATGCAATGGGCTATAGGAGTTACCTTAGTGGCCTGGTTTTCATCAGTGCTGTGCAAGCGTTCAGCCAGTTTCTGTACACCTGTAATCATGTATAATGCATATGAGAGTGTATAATGCATATGAGAAATGGGAATAAAAAAAGGTGAGAACTATGTTTTTCTGCATGCGTTTCACACTGATGAAAATGATAAAGATACTCAGGTTGCTTTTGGGGTCTACTTCTTACAGCTGATGTTCACATTGTGCCTTTTTTATTAATGAGACACTTCCTTAAGGAATGCAGACCTGATTATTTTTCAGCTTAACAAGTTGTTACAAGTTTGACACAACCAAGATGCAGGAAAAAAAAAAAAAAAAAAAGAATTCCAATTGTTTCCCAGTTATAGAGACTGGGAGAATGCATCTGGGAAGTGTATGCTTGTCTGCTCTTACAGTCTTTCCTAGGTATCTGTTGTTGCCCTCTCTTGGAGACAGGAGGTTGGAACAGAGAGACTTTAGACTGCCCCAGTATAGCTGCTTTTGTGTTCTTAGATCTTTATTAGCAACGTGACAAATATAGAGTATCAATGATCTTATTAGCTACATGGAACATGATTAAAAATAGCTCGGATTTTTTTTTTCCATTTTATTATTATTTTCATTCCAGCAGAAACTCTAAGCCAACTGATTAGATGTTCAACTGATTAAAAAAATGCTTGGTATTTTTTTTTAGTAACATATTAGCTACAAGGTCACCAAATGTGTATAATCAAAAGAGCCATTAGAGTATGCCATTTTACACATCTGTCATGAAACCATTCACTGACATTAACATTTATACTCTACAACTTACTAACTTACATCTAAGTAGTGATTCAGTGCTGTACATGTAGTTGTGTGAACAAGAGCCTGTATCCTGATCAAAAGTTTTGATTTTAATAAGACTGCTCTAGACAGAGGGGTCAACTTGCACTGATCCAGTTGCATAGATATCGTCCCCTAGCTCCTAGAAATTACAACACTGAGTATATAATAATGATAAGGTTTGAATAAAGCAATGTTCAAAGAAGTTGTTACATGCAACTGAGTTGGTTGTGCATATCCTTAAATAGGCATAGCATTATATAAGCAGTGTTTCCAGGTATCTTGAAAACACAGATATCACTTGGAAAGTTAAAATATAATGGCTATAATTATTCAATGCGTTAGCTCCTGAGGGGAGTCGTGTCTTCCTAAATACTGTAAAAGCCTTTTAGCCAAGGATATGACTACATTAAAAGCTGTGCTTTCTCTTAAAGAATTTTTAATCCAGCACAATTAATTTTATCTCCTTAACTGTCCTTTTATCTTCATGATGAATTTAAGAGTAGAGGTCAAATTACCATGTAAGGTTTTAAATCCTATCTATTGCACTATTTAAACAGAATGAAAGCGGTTCTTTAGGATTTAAATAAAATTTATGTACGGAAATACATTATTATATATATCAAGAAACAATGGCTTCTTACTGAAATGTTCTATTGCTCACACTCTTGTGTTTAGAAACATATATTTGTATACCTGGTAGAGTTAAAAGTCAAGTGACTCAATTAGCTTTTGAAGAGAAGTTAAAGATTTTCATTTTTCATCATAAAGATTTTGCAAAGTCACCAATACTGCGAATGTTGCAATTCCATTTGTACAGAGAAAGAGGTAAAAATTGTAAAATTATTTTTATTTCTAGAAGCCATTTATAATCCTAAAGCCTTTGCCTATAGTTATTTCAGCACCTTCAAAAGAGATGTGGGCTGTAAAATCAGATTCACATTTCCATTTCTAATTGGAATTGACCCATCCTAGTTCAGTACTATGTCAAGACTCAGATCTAGCGGAAAAAATGATTATGCAGGAAATGGGAAATCTTTCACAGTTAATCATAAATTTTGTCACTAAAGCAAATTCTTTATAACTGCATTAAGCCAACGTGTTTAGCTTACAGTCTGTGTTCTTGTTTCCACAGTGCATACATTATAACAGACTACATGGGCATCAGGAATGAAAATTTTATGAAGGTAGCTGCAGTTGGGACTTGGATGGGAGATTTTGTCACAGCATGGATGGTAAGAAATACAATATTATGTTTTAAAAGAAAAAGAAGGAGTACATTTTTGTGTTTCAAGCAAAAGAGGAGAGGAGAATGGAGAAATTCCATTTCTTGAAGTATTCAAGTGTTTCAACTCAGAAATAGAAAAAAAAAAAAAAAGACGAATGACAAAGTGCCATAATGGCAGGGTATTTAATTAGCTGGGAATCCTAAAGAGTTTGAGTTGAAATGAATTGGGGCATCACTTTGTTCCTTCTGTTATGAGGGGGAATTTTGCCGTTGACTTATGTAAAGACAGCACAGTCACTAGCCCTTCTTTGCTCTGAACTTATATCATAACTGGCAATCTGGTGAAACTGAGAGTAATAATTTAAGAAAAACAAGTCCAATGAAAAAGATGAAAAAGAATTACAATTAATTGAATGATGTGATAAAGAGAAATGGAGGTAGGGGAAAGAAAGTAAACCTGTTACTTCTCAGAATTTGAAGGTAGCCTGTTTGAATTGAAACTATCAGATCAAATTTGTCTTTAATTTACAGCTTTAGAGGAATAAACTTTTACAAAAGATTAGATGTGTTTATGAGGCTGCTTTTCACTTGGATTATAGTTGTTAAAAAAGTTATTTCCTGAAAGGTTGGCTGTCCAATTACCTACTTAGTGAAAAAGAACCAGAAAATGACAGTTAACTGGTAACAAGATGAAGCATATGCAAATGTGTTTTTATTGTTCGGGAAAAACATTTCTTAAACACAAAGTAATAAAAAGTGAATTCTTTTTTTTTTTTTTTAAGTAACATTAGATTTTATGATTAGTGTTGGTAAGAAATAACAATTGTGACTGTTACATTAGTAACTGAAGTCTGTATGACATTCATTTAAACTGGGGAAAGGAGTTCATGATTTTTAAGCTTTCAGGTTTGTTTTTAATTAATCTAAATCATTTTCTTCCCTAGTGATTCATTTATAACTCAGTTTGTTTATTCAAAATGATCAACATAATTCTAAGGGGGTTCATTAAAACAGGGAACATTGCCTGATGATGAATGTATATCACTTATCATATAAACATGAAGGAAAAAAAATCTAAGCACTGGATGTAGCCAGTGACTGTAATAACCTATGATGTTAGCAAAGGAACAAGCCAAGGTGTATGAATTTTAGGGCTCTGGTATGTGTTAGGAAAAAACACTATAGGAATGGTTTCAAATAAGAATCATTGTGAGACTCTAAGGCTATAGTCTATAAAACTATAAGAATAGTCTTAGAAGAGGAGTCTGAGTTTACATCAATTTATCTTCTATCCTCCACATATTTGGAACATACTGTACAACAGACAGAAAAAAAGAAAAGAAAAAAAACAGCATCAAGGATTTTTTTTGGCATATTGTTTAGTATGTGTCAGTGGTTTGTCCAAGAAAAATTATGCTCTGTGAAATGGCGGCCATGAAAATCAAGCGCAGAGCAAACCATCTGTACATGCAAGTTTACAATAAGGACATTGCAGAGTTGGTGAGTTGACTGATACTGACCATTAATGTGTTTTTTTTCTGAATCAGTAGTAAAATTCAGGGCTACTTCTGGATGCCTTTAACTTGACCCTGTATTTTATGGGCTTCAACAGCATTATACAACTGTGTAAGTAAAGTTGATGCATAAGCTAAGCTGAATTGAGAGGGGTCATGTTCATCAGACATACATGACTTAGAGTTCCGACAGCAGAGTCTGTGTAAGTCACACTACATTAGGTAATATTACACTTATTAAGTCCCCCTTTTTTCATTTCCTTCAAGGAAAAACAAAACAAAACAAAACAAAACAACAACAAAAACACCACCAATCCAACAAACAAAAAACCCTGTTACATGCAGCACTTTATAAAACATAGAAATGGCTTGATTCAAGAGTCATGAGACTTCTGATCCTCCCTTTCCTGCGTACTCAAAACCCTCTCAAGTCTTTTCAGCAGTGGAGGAAAATTTGGATTGTGCCAAATCAGATTCCAGTGGAGGACGGAGTTGTCACTAAAGAATGAGAGAGAGACTGGGAGAGACCGGAGGGGTCACCATCCCTGGAGGTCTTTAAAAGACATTTAGATGTAGAGCTTAGTGATGTGGTTTAGTGCAGGACTTGTTAGTGTTAGGTCAGAGGTTGGACTGGGTGATCTTGGAGGTCTCTTCCAACCTAGATGATTCTGTGATTCTGTGGGCAGTTTTTGCAAATCTCTAGACAAAGTGTGTGAATCAGTCTATGGAAATGACTATTTTTAAGGGCCGCTAAGCCTAGGAACATCAAAAATATACAGTGTCAGGTGTAAAGGTATTAGGAACAGTGGAGAGCATGTACATTGGTGAAAATTCCTCACACAGCCTAACTTTAGCAATTTTGTTCTATATGAATATAAATAGCCATGTTGTTTATACTTTATACTGTTTGAATTTGCTTGACTTTCTGCATGTCAAGCCCCGGATGGAAACAATATCAAAGTAACATGAGTCTTCTCTGGAATTACTACGTATTATAAAATCATAGAATCATAGAATCATTTAAGTTGGAAAAGACCTTCAAGATCATCAAGTCTAACCTGACCTACCAAGTCCTGTCACTAAATCTTTTCCTTTAGTGCGACATCCACAAGTCTCTTAAATACCTCCAGGGATGGGTACTCCACCACTTGCTTGGGCCACCTGTTCCAGTGTTTGACCACTCCCTCTGTGAAAAAATTCTTCCTGATATCCAATCTGAACTTCTCCTGGTGCAACTTGAGGCTATTGCCTCGCATCCTGTCACTTGTCACCTGAGAAAAGAGACCGACACCCTCCTCACCGCAGCCTCCTTTCAGGTAGTTGTAGAAAGCGATAAGGTCTCCCCTGAGCTTCCTCTTCTCCAAACTAAACATCCCCAATTCCCTCAGTGACTCCTCTTGTCTTGTTTTCAAGTCCCTTCACCAGCTTCATCACTCTTCTTGTAGTGAGGGGCCCAAAGCTGAGCAGAATATTTGAGGTGTAGTCTCATCAGTACTGCATGCAAGGGGACAATCACTTCCCTAGACTTGCTGGCCACACTATTTCTGAGGCAGGCCAGGATGCCCTTGGCCGTCTTGGCCACCTGGCTCACATTCAGCTGGCTGTTGACCAGCAGCCACAGGCCCTCTTTTTGTTGTGCAGTTATGAAGTCTTCCAATCCTGTTTGGAAACGGAAAAAAGAAAGGCTGTTACGGAACCTTTACACATTTTCACATCCACAGCAGTGGTTCTATTTCCTAATGTTTAAGAAGATTCTGCAAGGAAGCCACCCACCCTTTAGACTGCAAAACTGAAGATGAAAAAGCAGATGTTGCCTTCACTTCAGTGCATTGGAACCGTACTGGAATTAAGATCTTATTCCCTGTTTAATAGGAAAGTTTGTAAATAAAGCAAAACAGATGGTATTACATTTTCAAAATGAGGAACAATAATGCTGCCCTAGTACAGCTAGGGCAGGCTTGTTAAATCAGGAAAGTGATTGAAATGGGAAAATATGTTTTGGATTGCTGTTTGTTTTAGACTGAAAAGGCAGAAGTAAGCCTTCCCCCTCAACACTTCCTTGCTCACTGACTAGCTTGGTGACAGAGTCTGACTCAATTTCTAATAAAATCGGAAACATTTTTTCCATTGTGTAATGGGAATGGGGCCATGCTCCAGGTGCACAAGAGCTTCTCCATTGCACCTCTAGACAAGAACTTCTAAGGAAGTGTTAGATGTTCTAAATAGGTCTGCAAAGAGAGGAATGGATTCAATACACTAACTGCCTATCTTTTTTCCTCTTTGAAGCCAGGGAAGTACCTGCTTTGACATAGTCTCCTGCTCAAATAGAATGCATACTATTCTCCTGGGGAGTGCTTTTGAGGCAGAAGCCACAGGATTTGGCACAGTAGGATAGCTTTAAAAAAAAAAAAAAAAAGGTTGGATTTCACCCAGACAAGCCTATAAACTAAAAATTAGGGCTTTCATCTGGGAGAGTGTGAGCAGGCTGGGGAAAGAACTCATGCCAGGGCAGAATCTCTGATGATTACAGTTAGGTGGCCTCCTGACCGTCTCTGTAAAAATGAGCAACTTGCTACAAAAACTTGTGGTTTTGTGAGGACCAAGTCCTGAGCATGTGTGGTAAAGCATGCTCAAAATTTACCTAAAGGAGTGGGTGGCACTGAATATTGACAGAGAGGGCAGAGTACACTCAGAGCCTCCTCTGTTCCTTGCAACTTCCTAGTGGGCTGGAACACTCTGCTTCCCTGCTTCTTTCCAGGCAGTGTTGGCTTTTAGACTGTCAATACTTTGTCCTCCACTTTGGGTGATGGCTCTTTGGGCTCTCCAAAGATTAGCATTGCATTATGAATGGTGCTCATACAACATTGAGAGGTTTGCTTACCACCTGTCATTGCTGCTTAGATTAATGACATATCCCTGCCTACAAGCCCTACATATGTGTGAAGGAGTGCAAACAAGGTCCTTATACCTTGACTGCTAGTATTATCAAAAGCTGAAGAAGCTGAAGCAGTCAACTTCAGCCAGAGACTGACAGTGAACTTCATGAGTCTATCAGGGGCTGATCCTGTTGACAGGGCATCCTATTCCCATTTACCTTCCTGCTGCAAAGTAATTTAACTGAAATTATTTTTTTCCTCATTAACTGCTAGATGATACTCAAGAAGGTTTGAGAGATCACTGAGCAACAGAGACTCCTCTGAGTCACATTATCAGGAGCAATGATAGACTCAAGGGATGGTTTCGTTTATTTTTTATCAAACCAGTATTTACTAAATCTGTACCCCCGTGCTTTTGTTTGTTCATTTTTTTTTTTTTTTTTTTTAAATGGAGAAACTACGACTTCTCTCAACACTGTGCTTTAGTGCAGTACTTGTTATGGTGTCCCAGAGTGTAAGCTGAATCACTGTCAGAATTTCTGGCTGTTCTTTCTGATGAATTCACTTAATTTTAGTTGGACTCTTCCCTCACCTGGGACCATGAATGTTCCTAGCACCATTTCTGTCTTTGACCATCTTAGCAGAAGAACTAGTGGTACTTCCAATGGTCTGGATGGAAGAATGATAGGTCACCACTTTTTCCACTGACCCATTGGTTCAGGACTGACAGAGACACACATCCTATCCACTTGGATGGGTGGATATGGAGGAAGAGACCTACCCAAGACTTCTTGTGAGGACATAGTATTGGAATTTCAAAAGGTTATTACTGAGTGGTGAATCCACACCTACCTTTCGTTATTAGTGGAACAGGATATTGACCCCAAACACACAATTTCCCTGGGTGTGTGAAGCTTCTGAGGCCTCAGAGACACATCATTAAGTTCCCCTGAAGGATCATGGCTATATATCATAACATGTAACTTGTAGTGGAATGCTGCTTGCCTTGAAAAAGCTTATCTGTTCTTCTGTGAGTAAGATTTTCTGTTCTCTGAGATTTTCAGTGCTAACTGAAAAAGCTCCAGGAGATGTACTTTACTGCTGGTTTTGGACATACCAGGTTTTCTGTGTTTGTTATTCCAGAGGACAAATTTCACCCTGTTACATGTTCTGGCTCTGTTAGTGCTGAAAAAAATGTATTTTCTTCCATTCTTTTCATTTTTCTTTATTAGACATTTTTTATCTTCACTCCATGATGAAGGGGGCTCTTGTATTTTCCCATTTTATGAGATTAACACGTCCTACGTGGCTGGTGATGGTGTAGCTAGTTAGGCCTGTAGCTGATTGTGATATTCCCTGATTGTCTATTCGTTTCCTAATAGCTCCTATTAGTGTGGGGAAGGATGGGGGAGGAGGGCGCTATGGAACAGTATGGGACACTAAGATGACATTTTCACGGCACTATCTATCATAACCTGAAGATCTTGCTGCTGGGCTATAATGGTCAGCTGAGGGCTTTTGTTTCATATGTGAAGCTGGAATTGTTTTGCCCCTTGTGCATCACTTTGCATTCATCTACAAAGAATTTAATCTGCAGTTTTATTGCCTAGGGACTTACTTCCATAAGGACCTTTCTCAGTTCTTCACAGTCAGCAAGTCATCATCCTTATTACTGTGAATAACTTAATATCATTATAAAGCTTTCTCACCTCACTGCTCACCCATTTCACAAGGTTACTTAGGAATATGATGAACAACTGCATCCCCTGCACAAATCCCTGTGGAACTCCACTAATGACCTCCCTCCATTGCAAGAGCTGTCTGGCTAACCTACTTACCTCCTGTTTCCTGTCTTTTAACCAGTTATTTATCAACATAAAGACCTTCCCTAAAGCTCTGACTGTTGGGTTTCTATAGAAGCCTTTGATAAGGGATTTTTCAAAAGCCGTTTAAAAAATTCAGGTTAGGCTATTTCAACCACATCTCCTTTATCCACGTGCTTTGTTGACCTCATTCAGTAATCCTGTTCTGAAATATCTCCGTTCCTGATATTTACAGAGCCAGCCACTTAGCACTCCTTTCACAGCCTCAGTGTTCCCTGCTGCCATTAAAGAAATACTCAGACAATGTTGAGTGGCCCTGAATGTGCTGTTTGTATGAAAGACATGGTCCCAGCTCAGGAGCTATGAATGTGTAGAACAGTTTGGAGCCACCTTTGTGTGGCTTCTCGGTGAAAGACAGAGAGCTTATTTCCTAGCAGTTAAAATTGATATACACATTTTCCCTCATTTTCACTCATTTCATCTTTCCCTTTCTTTCAAAACTCTTTAATATTATTGCCTGCACATGGTTTTGTAGGTGAACAAAAATTAATGTGAAAATACTTTGTATGAAACAAAGACAATATTCAAACAAATATTCTGGCATATAACAGAAGGGGCAGCAGAGCCTGAACACGGCTGTTAATGTTACTCTGAAGACAGAAATGTCTCTCTCTGTGCTAAAACCTGTATTCTGAATATGTGTGTGGATTATATGTTTCAGAGAATATCAATCATTGATAAATTACCTCTCTTTTCTGTGTAACACACAGCCTTTTGGATCTCTTAGGGCTGGACAAGGAGGATCTTGCCAAGGTTTGGTTATTTCCATTGTTAGGTGGCTATTTTTTGAATCATCGTTTTGGACACAAGAACCTGTGGATGTTTAAGTCACTTAACTTGGGCCCCTCTTGGCCTTCTTGCTTATATATAACTTTTCTCTGCTGCCCTGCTATACAGGCAGTGGCTACAATATAACTGCCTTAGTTTAGAAGTATTTAACAGCAGCAAATATATACTTGCTTAACTCTTCATTTTGACCTTGTAAATGCTAGTGTGTCCTTTATAAACTTGCAGCATAATGCTTTACTGTAATATACAGTGCAGGGTGAAGTAATGTAGCCCATACATTATACTTTAGTAAACTGGTAATTTGATTTTATTTTCTGGTAGATATCCAGTACCTGTAGATTATGCTCTCTCTACTTTATTCTGTATTCATTTTTGTAATAAGAATAGGTGTTTACTTATTGCCATTAAATCATTCTTTGCAAAACTATTAGCATGAATTTTAACAGTATTTGGAGATATTTACTTTTGACTGTTGCCTTTGCAATCCTCTAAAATATTTGTAGAATAGAAGAACAAGCTATTAAATGATTTTGAAGTGCTTCCCTTGTGTCCATTAAAACAGTAGATTATTCTTGTCCTCATTTGCTCTGAGACGTGACTACCTATTTTGACATCCTAGAGGAACAAGGGATTCATCGCCACTATGCAGAATTAGGTTGATTTGCCTCTTTGTTTTTATTTCATCTCATAATGTGTATGAAGTAGCAGGGCATGCTCAAACAAAGTGAGCAACCTTGATGGTGCAAATACTAGCATGTTGCAGAAAATAACAGAAACACCAAACTATTGCAGTGCCAATAGATAGAAAATAAAATACTAGTGTGACTAAAAGATGAAACCTCCTTTAAAATAGGCTAGGACACTGCTTTAAAAAATGCTGAAAGAAAATGTAACATGATCATTAAAAATAATGAAGTTTCTGAGATTCTGTACATATCTCCCTTATAAAAGCATAGCCACAAGTGTTAGTTCTTAAATTAAGTGAGTCTTTAAAAGTCATCCTTCTCACCAGAAAATACTGTTCTGCAAAGTGTAATATTTTTTTTTTTTTTAATTTTTTATTTTAATTTATTTTTTTTATTTTATTTTATTTTATTTTATTTTATTTTATTTTATTTTATTTTATTTTATTTTTTTTATTTACAAGGAGAGAAAACTCCACCATCTTGGCACTTGTTCCATGATAGTTTGGAGAGTCAGGAGTCTTGAATGACTGACACCTTTTCTAACTCATGCCTCTGTCAAGGACTGGGCATGACAATTCAGATTATGATCAGTGTCAATCTTCTTGATTGTTTCTATTCCACTGACATATCAAATGGCAAAATAAAACTGTAATTGAATTTGCAGTGGCATCTGAAATACTGTATAGCTAACAATTCCACTGTACTTCAGTAGTGGAAATGAAATTTAACTACGAAGCATGAAATGGAAGGACCAAAGTGGGTGACACGTTACTAAAATCACTTGCTAGGGCTGCACAGGAGTGTGACTAACAGCGACATTGGTGGCAACGTGCTTCTTTCCATTCAAAGAAGCACGCACAATGCCATTTGCTCTTCTTGTTCTTTTGCATTTCTGTTTTTGCTTTCCCCCCCTTCTTACTGGCCAGTTGTAGAGCCATTCTGTAGCTCGTTCTATCTCATTGATAATCTACACGTAAAGTCATCAACACAACTGGTGTTCATACACCCAGTCATACAAGACTACTAATTTTGTATTTTCAATTCTGTAGGGCACAAATGTGCTATATCCTGCTTTTCTTCATGGCTGGTATCTAGTTATATAAGGTGGAGTGTGCCTGGTGTCATCTGAGTTCATCCAATCATCCCATCAAGTCAGATTGCACTATTATTTATTCATTGATTGATGGTGTAGCCATCTGTTCATGTGCTCTAGATTATAATTATCTGCCTTTTCAAGCTTGATCTTTTTTTTGTATTCCCCTGTTACCTTGTCATTTGAATTCTGACCAGGCATTGCCAGAGGTGTTACTTCATCCCTGTCACTTTCCCAGCAAGTGACTTCTTTCAGCTCATCCTCACAGCAGGTGTCTTTGTTGCATGAAGATAACCATTTTCTGGGCTTTAAAACATGTGCTCGGTATATCTATCAATAAAAGCCTCAGCATTTTCTTCTTCTGAAGACTACCATCAGCTCCACCTCAGAATTCAAGAAGGCAGAGCATCCTCCCTTTTGAATACCACGAACAGCCTGCCTCCAACAAGTGGGCTTCTTGTGTACACCGTGCACCAAGCAGGGACCTGCACCTTGAGTGCGTGTATGTGATTTTGTGGGATGCTCTTTCTCCAGTGTATAAATCAGCAAATTTTAGGGAATGATGGGCACACATAAAGCAGAAGCATCTGACTACGTGTATGTCATGTGTGTTGATTTGAGCTGACTTGTTGATTTGGGGATTAGTCATAGAAGGGTCTCAAAAATGTTTAACATTTGGTGTTGGGCATTGAGACTTATCAGTTATAGTGCTGGCACTGATCCCAAATATATAGTTCACTGATTGCTGATTAATTATGTATCATTAATAACTCAATGAAACACTTTGATTTTTATTTGATTTAAACCATATGAATTGAGAAGTTTTTCCCTGTAGCACTTAAGCATTTTCAGTAATCTGAAAACTATCAGTCATTTTTGTCGATATACGAATACAACCTAAAGATCCTGTGAGAATGCTGCATTTGATGTTCTAGGCACTCTGATGTACTTTACTTTTGACCCAGAACTGGAAAACATAGAGGAGTGGCCCGAGAATGGATTTTGCAAAATTAGGCTTAATTCATAGTAGTTCTCTTTGCCTTAGAAATCAAAAAGTAATGTCGGATTTCTGCTTCCAGACCAAGCAGTGCAGTTGGTGAATGGTCTTACCACAAGAATACAGCTGTTTCAAGCTGGCTAAAGAGATTCTCTTAATTATCAGAAAAGCAGTCCAGATTCTCAGCTCAGTCCTATGCCAGGTTCTTCACTCCCTTTTCAGATCTGAATCTTGATCAGTTTTCTGTTGGGACCAAAAGTCTGCTGATGGTCAGTCAAGGTTCACCTGGTAGCAATCAACCCAACAGTCTTCAGTGAGTGAGCGCAGAGTTTCTGGTACCCTGCTATGCTCAGCGTTGCGGTGGAACATATCTAGGTATTCTTCCTGGATGCAATACCTCTACAATACAATCTTAAATTCTTTGTGCTTTCAAGTTTCCAATTTCTGTCACAGTCAGAAAAATTAACATACTTGTTTTTCCCCCCTTCTCTCCATATCTGTGGGCTGAGGTGTCAAGATGGATGTCTCTTTTTTGAACTGACAACAGCAGAAATTCCCACAATGTTTATGAAGAGCTGACAAATGCAAAAAGTTAGACCCTGCTTGCTGAGACTGACCATGGTGACAGCAAGCTGCCTCTTACAAGATTGCTTTGGAGTTTCTTTCCATCGCTGGCGCACTTTCCAATTGCAGTTCAGGCTACATTCCTTCTGGAAAGTGTCTCTGCTTCTAGCATTGCCAAAACACACAAAGACCTCTTTCTTCTCTTCATGAAGCTGAACACCATATACAGGTGTCCTAACTGATGTGGTAGGTAGTTGGGTGGGTCTCACTGTTTGTGTATGTCCTAGTTTACCACCCAGCCTCAGTCACAGTCCAAGCAAACACCTGAGGTAAAAAGAGATTTGCTGATAACTGGAGCTCTCTGAGATGTGTGGGCCTTGTGTGCACTCGTTTTCCACCCTTATTCTTACTTTCCTCAGAACTGTTTCCTCTACTGCTCGCAGATTATGTAAATGATGTTAAACAATACCTATTATTGCTATCCTGTAGGTGAAAAGAGAATAAATCAAGACATACTGAACAGCACCGTGATCTTTCAGAAGTAGCTGCTCTTTTGTGCTTTCATGCTTTAGTTGCAATAAAGTGAGTTTGCATGTGAACTGTATGTTTTGAATAGTCCTCTTGTTGATTATTAATGTGCTTTTACTCTTTAGAAGCTGCAGGTGTTTTTTTATGAAAACAAGACTTAATCCACTTGTTCTAAAGAGGACTTAATGCAAGGCCAGAAATGATAGTAGATAGAGATGATTGTAGTTACCCAGCCACATGGATATGGACGTAGTTTTTCTGAGTTTTGGAACAGAGGAAGAGATACATTTTTAGCATTAGTTCTCTATTTAGCCTAGATCAAAGACAACATACACCTGTAATCAATATGCACACTGTTCTTCGGTGGTTGTGGTTGTAGGAGGCTCAGGAGGTGCAGCAAAGTGGAAAAGATGTTTACTGTTTAGAAGCTACAGGTTTTTTATTGAATGCCTGGACACACACCAATTCCTCTGAAAATATGGAACTTCATCAGATTTAAAAAGTGAAGTCACATTTCTTTTCTGATTACACCTGTTGTGTGATTTTCTGTTGTTATAATATTGAAACCAGTGCTTTTGTGAGGGCTGCTGGGATGACTCTTAGTGTAAGATAAAATTCTGTGTATATAAATGCATTGTAATTGATCTCACTGTTAAAGCACAGAAAGCCTATACCTGACTTAATCGTCTTGGCGCTCCCTTATACCTTCTAAAACCCCTTAAAAAAAAACCTTAAAAACTAACTTATGCAACATGTATATCCATCAGACAAATGGGAATTCTGCAAAACTAGTCAAAAAGTCCAGGACACGTTGCCCAGGGCTGCATGGGCACAGTTTACTTCACTGGTTTCAGTGGTCATTGAAAGTTTTGTGGCTGCTTTTTCCACATTACGTGTTCATCTGTAGGGGGTGAGGAACTCAACTATTCCAGGCAGAAGGAGAAAGCGAGGTAGCAAGCTAAGACTTGACAACCTACGCATTGTGTAGTGGTGTGCTTAGAAGTTAAGTGATTGTCTTCTGACTGCAGTGAATGTGAAACTGAGGCCTAACACTTGCTTCCTTTTAACCTCACTTATCCGTGCATTTTTTTTTCTGATCATAAAGTTTCTTTTAATTCCAGAACAGGGATTGTCTGTGTTCTGAAATCTTGAGTATTCTGAAATGCTTAAAAAATTAATGAAGGATCATGTCAAATATTAATGGGAGCTATTCTGTTCTCCGAATGTTGGAGGTGAAAGATATGGCTAAGTCTTTTTCAAAAGACAAGGTGTAAGGGAGACGATACATTTTCCAACAACTCAAATATTGTTCAATTGATTTGGTTTGTAGCTTCAGGTAGCCATACAGCTATAAATCAGTATGTCGTACATTCATTTTTCTTCTTTATTATACTCTCCTTTGCTCTTTTTCATGTAGAACTGTACTTGTTTCTCGATGGCATTTATGCGGCAGATCTTGACATATCCAGATTACATGTATTTAGAAGCTGAAGTCAGAGTACCATATAAATTAAAGTAACTACACAACAATTTTGCATTCTGACATATGATGTACTCCTTAGAAAGGGTGTGAAAGAGTGGGTGTCAGAAGTACTGCAGAAGTGGGGCTCTAGAAATAACATGTTCTTACTGAAGATTGTGGAGTACATATGGCAAATGTGTAAACTGTCGGAGTCTCTAAGATGGACACTTCCTTTCTGGAACAGTTGTCTGGTTGTGTTTGAGTCTGCAAGCACAAACCTTTTTCACTGACTGGCAAAAAAAAAAAAAAAAAGGGTATTTGAAGCCATTACCTCAATAAATCTGAGAGGATGTGTAATGAGAAGCTCTATAGAGGAATGGGAAGGGGTTGCTTGATAAGTATTATAAAAAAATATTGAATTGACTGTGCAAATTCAGCTGAAGATCTTTAATGGACTAAATATATGGTGAAATAAGGCCTTCGGTATCCACAGGGAGAGATTAGCAGCAGATGGCAGTGGTACACAGCAAAGCATTTTTTTAATTCTGAATTCCTTCAGGGTCTGTACAATGAACTTGGTAACTGTAAAAGGAAAAGCGGAAAGAAATCTGTTTTATTATGAAAAAACATCACAGTACTCTTGCCTAACAAAATGATGTATAAAATCGGTGCTTCTTTACAAAGGAGAGCACAGCTGAAATTGATAAAGAAAGAAGAGACGATTTCTAGTCTTAAACAACACTATTTTGAGGGACAGATATTCAGCTGAGAAACTTTATTATGAAGTTGGAAGAAGCTGTAGTTGCCTCTGGTGTCCAGTTTCCTTCTGTGTAGACTTGCCTTCTCTTTTTACGCTTCACATTTCACATTCGCTAGAGTGTAATCATCATAACTGAAATCAGTGACAAATTCCTGTTGTGTGGATTTCATGCCTGATGCTGTTTTATTGAGAAAATACGTTTAGAGTATGGTCAGAAAGAAAGTTTAAATGCCCATGTTACCAGGGTATCATTCATTTCGTGTTCGGGCATGCCTAGAAGAAAAGGAAGGTTATTCTCACAACAGCTACAGTACCTTGAAAATGGTGTCTTGTGTTGTTGCCATAGGTCAATTCAACTCACACATTGTGAAGATCAATACATCAGAAGAGCAATTAAGAAAATGCCTGTGTAACCACAGCACAGAATTAATTTTCCTGTGTGGTATTGCATAATATATGAATTTGTACTTTAGTGTGAGAAATCTTCTCTTCATTCAACCTGCTGAGAAATAATAGAAACCTGCATCACACAAAGTGAGGATTGTTAACCTGTGAGTGAAATCACTGGCTGTGCCCTATATGTAAGAAGGTGAATAGTAAAGCTAAGCCTGAAATGGAGAAATCTTAGGACCTGTCAAAGTCAGAATTATGGTACTGTAGCCAGAAGGTCAGATTTTTGAAATCTATACTTGTGATTGTGCTCAGGAAACACTACAAATTTGACATGTTCAAACACAGTTTCTACAGAAAAAAAAAAAATCAGATAGATTGGCTTCTAAAAACTCTTTGTTGCCGAAACCCAAGTTTAACTTTGGTGCAGTTCTGCTGACTACAACAGACTTAAAATATACAAATGCTTCTTAAAAACTGATATATTAAAATAAAAAGATTCGATCAATTTGAATTAAAATTCATTATAAAGCTTCCTTTAATAAAAGGCTCTCAGTAAGATGATTCTACTTTTTCCTTCGTTTCTTTTTATTGTTATTTTACATTACTTGAAATGGGATCTTCAAGTGCTCTTTTAAATGGTTAGAAAGATTGTGGAGTTTCACTTAAACTTTTGTAAGTACCTTTAAAGCCTCCATTAAACAGCTATTTTTGTAATTTCGTACAGTACTACGCTTCTCCAAATCACAAAAGAAATCACTGCCTCCTACACTGGCAGTAATAAAAAAGGCTTTGCATTTTGCAGACATTAGGGACGGATCTTTATAGCAACTCATGGAGATAGGTATGCAAATATCCCCCTTTTTTTACAACAGAGAACTGAAGCAAAGAAAAAGCTAACAGATAAAGCTTTTTCAAGCCAAATTAATCAGGTGTTACCCCCACCTGCCAATAAAGTTACACTGACCTTTATATTAGTATAAATGATGACAAAAGGATTTATATTGGGCAGCAGCTTGTCAATCCTTGTATCTTGCAGTTGAAAATGCTTTGTTGCTTGTCTGGCTCATGTGGGGAATTGGTGATGGAGAACAGATGAGAACCCTGCTCTCAGCTCCGTATTTGTCCCATCACTGTTTTCCTCAAGTCTAAGTAAAATTATTTTCTCTGTTTCCACTGATGGCAGCATTCCAGTGTATCTAAATGGTATCTGTCTCTGCAGAGACACTGAATAACTTCTACAGAAAACTAAAATGGCACGTAAGTGCCCAGGGGAATCATAAACAGGAGGAGCTGCTCTGGGTTTTTATCCTAGCCAGCCATAAAAGTATATTATGAGGTTTTTCCTCGCCTATAAGCAGGTGAGAAACAACTTAAGTAATTTAACAACTGGATCTACTACAAAATGGATGGAGTACTGTCAGAAGGATTATCGGGGAGTACAGATCATGTAGGTGTGATTTCATCAGTATATTGTTGGCGAAGGTCCAGCACTAGGGCGAGGCACAGCTCAAATTATGACATCTTAAGTGTTGTCATAGGCAGGCCCATACTTTTCACACTGGTTTCTTGGACTTCTTTTTATTGCTCATAGGCCTCACCAATATCCGCAGCAGATTATGAGGGAGGCTTTATACCTGTATGGCTTTCCACCACCTGACAGTACCATGCAAAGTTAGCCATTTGCCGTCTGGTCTTCACTACAGGAGAAGTGGGAGGTGAGATACCTGCATTATACTTGGGTTAGTACTTGACCCAGGGGTTGAGCATAGGATTTGTGTGACCAAATGGTGGTTTGGTCATATAAAGGGTGTGGTTTATATTCCACTTTTTAATATGAGCTGAATTTTCTGGACTATGTTAATAACCAGTGGAGAGAAAAAGGCATGTTGAGTGCATGGAGTGTAGTGGACATCTGAAACGATGCAGACGAACCACATTTTAAAACTACTTATTTCTCTCCACAGGCAATAAAGGTGCAGGGTAACAGATAAATAATAATTTGTAGGTTGATAGGTTTGCATGTTTGCATTTGTGGTATTAAAGTTATGTATCTGGATGCAGGGGATAGAGAAATGCCAGAAATTGTCCCACACAAAAAGCAGAGTTAAAGCATAGTGATGTTTACTGTCAAACATCCCTTTGGAAGTAAGGAAGGTAAAGGAAGACTTCCAGAATGGCAAGGCTTTCCTGGCAAAACATTAAAAGAACTTCACATAAAATCTGAAGCTCATGCAGCAATGAATAAATTAAACCATAATGCAAATAAAACATAAAGAATTCACATACAAAAGGAGCGTGAAATCAAGGACTGTATGAAGAGTAATGGGAACAAGCATGACTGTATCCTCTAGAATCTGAAATTTTACCTTAAAGTTAGCAAAACTCTTAGGAAAAAAAGTTATTTAAGCTATTGAAAATTCAAGACTGATTTCAGCAAGGTCTGTGGGCATGTATAAATTAAAACCTGTGTGTGTGCACAGATTCAATACCGAGAGACATCCTGTTTGTAGTATTTCTCTACTAATGGAAAACAGCCTTCATCTATATGAGGCAAATGGATATTATTAATCCTACAGTACCCTAATCTGTATAAGGCAAACAAATATAGTTCATTTATTGCAAAGCTGGCCTGTGACCACAAAAAGCCTCATTTCATTGATTTCTTCTGAATCTCTCATCCGGCAGTGATTTCCTGGCATCTTGTTCTCGTTGGCATGACCAAAGACAGGCTGGGCGTATACCATCTGCAATGCTTATTCGTGCTTTGCTAACCCACAATTTATATTGATTCAACCTATTTCCAAGGTTATCTTATGCCATTTAGTAGACCAACAGCTTTTAAATGAATTGAGGTAGCATGATGGGCCTGAATCAGCCACATGATGCTCCAAGCCGGATATTTGGGAATGACCTCAGAACAGATGCCAACACTGCCTGATTATTTCTCTGTGAGGGTGTACTTCTGGTGTCTTGTCAGGTCAGCTTTGCATCTTATTTTGCCTTTGGAAAGGCATAGAGATTTGGGAGCTGATGATCTGATACAGCGAAAGCTGCATGCCACTCTAATGTTGAAGGTTAAGTGCTGCTGGTCTGCTGGGTTATTGAAGGCTTGTTTAGCGCTCAGTGGAATGGAGCTTTTGTACTCCCGTGTAACGAAAACCTAAATTACTAACAAGTGTTATAAAATTCCAGTTATTTGACAAGAAGGTATAACCAGAAGGGTACTGAGAAGTTGGCTGTAATGTGGATTTTATATTAAAGGCTCTAAAATCTAGCTGTTGAATTTAGCTGTCATAATCTGTTACCTCAGAAATTATTTTTCTCCTCTTAGTTTGCTTTTTTAGCATCTCATCCCCTGTCATTCATTTCAAACTGTTGCTGCACAAAAAAATATTGTCATTCTCTACTCTTACGTCTGTGTGTCAATATTCTGGGGTATTTCTATTGTTTCTGAAATACCTCTTATTTCAAGTTCCACCTGTCTCCCTTCCTCCTTTCTGTATACCACACACTTACTGATATCTTAAACTCTTCAGATTTCTTTCTGCTTCTGTAATTTGTTCATTCCAAGTCTTTTGTCCAGTATTGTTACACTGAACAGCCTCACAGTACATGTTGAACTTCAGTTCTTTCACATGGAATTAAAAATCCACCAACTTAACTTACGATGACTTTGTCTATTGTACTTCTGTCTTATGTGGTTTGTGTTCTATATGCTGTAAAAATTTAAGGCACTGACTGTTTCTTTTACTGGCGTTATTGTTATTTATTTATTTTTATTTTTTTGCAAGTCGTACAAGGCTAACAGTAAGGAGTAATAATAATTATAAACATTAGCTCAATTGCTTCACTCTCCTCTTGTATCTTGGGCAGTTGAGTAAATCCTGCACCCATGTGTGTGGTGTTGTCTCCATTGCAATGGTGCAGTTTGTTCTGATGCTCAGAGGGGATGGTGTGCACGCTCACAGCTCTTACTGATGCTAAGGAGCACACTTGCTGTGCCGTCCTGAAGCATATTCTCTGTTTTCTGTGTGTTCCTATTCAGCCCAGGAGAGACCTCTCTGTCAAACACATCAATAAAATATAAACGGTTGAATGCCTTTTATTGAGGTTTTAATCAAAGCAGTCCACTAGACTGTTTCAAAGTAAGTGAAATTGGGAGATTGACAGGAGTGCAGCAGGGGCATGACCACAGCAATGCACTAATAGCTATAATTTCAAAACACTATTAAAGGAAATTACAGAAGACACAGTGGGCTAAATTAACCCTAGCTATAACTGTTGTCTTTAACAGAGTTGCATGAGGTAGAACTTGGTGAATATAATCCTTTCTCTGCAATTAAACTACTTCTTTACACCTGCTATTCATAATGATGCACAGAAGCTGGCTGAAATAAACTGATTATAATACTCCAGTGTAGGGTAGACTTCTTAGAAAAAATTCAGATTGGCATTAGATATTTTGATTCATGAAAAACAAATTAATTGCTAAAGATAAAATGCATTTCAGAATAAAGTATGCAGTTGCTACAAATGATTAAATAATTTTGGAAGAGGAGACGAGTGAATCAGTTGTATTCAAATAAAAACAAGCTGTAAAACATAATAGTAGCACAGAAGAAATATACTCACTTCACTGCATTAGCTTGTGTTCACAAATGACTTTACCAGGCAGAGAAAGAATGTGGTTCCCTTACAGAAGCACTCCGTGTGCTATCCATGTGGCTATAGCTTATAAAAATCTATACAAACTGTCTTAGCTATCAGCAATTAGTATTGATAAAGTTTTGTTTTGTTTTGTTTTGTTTTTTTAAATAGACATTTATTGGAGCCACAGGTTAAATTTACTAATGAAGTTAGAGCCAAGATACTTTTAAAAGGAAAGAGTAGAAAGCTGAATCAACATGTTGATGTACCTGCACCCTTATCAAAGTTTGACTGACCACACTAGAATGATCATCCTCTAACTGATACAGTAGCATCAGTATAAAAGGCAGTGTACGGATCAAGCCTACACACCAGGGAATGAGGAGCCTCGTACAAGTTTAGACAGCTCTCACTCCTTCGAGGCTGTAGCACTCCTAGGTGCTGCTCCAGTTTCAGTTCACTTATAAACACTGAATCCAGCCCCCAGAATCATTTCACTGAGGTCACTTGAGGGAAAATTTGAATTATTCAGTATGTTTTTAAAAGTTTTTGAACTTCAAATGTTGAAGACTTCAGTCTGTTCTGTATAAAATACTGAATGACTTCAGAGAGCGATGTGGATTTTGCTCCTGGTCTCTGCCGCTGCCCATAAAGCATTCAGGCAAAGTTCTTGTAGTTTATGATGTCAGAAGTGTAATCCCTAGAGTGAATTATATATGTTTGTATTCACACCAGGTCATCTTATTACCTGAGGGTTTACAGGCAGTCAGATTGCTTCCACCAGCTGACAGGTTTTTGAAGCCTGAGCAGTAGTTTGCCTCAGTAGCACCCATGTCTCAGGTAAGGGTAAACGACTGACATCATATTGGCATGAGAAGAGTATAGAAAGTTCAGGTCCATTCCATCTAATCTTAAATGTTTATGGCAATCTGTGCTTTTTTTATTTCAGATGCTAACAACCCTTGTTAAAGCAGGTATAATTTTTCTGAGACTGAATCTTCCTGTCCTTTTTCAAAAAATACTTAAGGAAATACTTCTGTCCATCTCAAGCACTCTACTATGTAAATACAGCACTTCAGGCAGACTACTTGGAATTTCCTACCACTGTTGACCTGTTCCCAATGTAAAAGGAAAAAGCACTTTATGGGATAAGGGGAAAGAAGTATCTTTTTTTTTGGTAAGGACCACCGTCTTTCTAGGGAAAGAACATAAATTGTAATTATCAATAATTCTAATTGAACATACAGGAAAATGGGAGGAATGTCTTGAAATTCAGTTTTCAATGACTTTCATTAATTTCAACATCAAGATAACTTTGTGATAGGGTAAAAATAGATAGACTTCCAGACTTGTTTTCTAGTCTAGTAGTAGTACAATAGGAGAAATTATGAAAGGATGTCGCTCATCTGGCTATTTATGTCTATTTTGTATTTACATCCAGCAATTATCATACATTGGGGTAGCTGGCATCCCACCCATTAAAGGCACGCAACATTTCAGGTTAAATGTATATTTACACTTCCTGCTAAGCTGGAATCACTCATATGTTTCTTCCTATGCCAATATGAAAAAAAAACACGCTTACTAAATATATAGGATTTTTATTTTGTTCTCATTTATGTTGTGGTTTTGCGTGATTTGGTTGAGTGAGGATGAAACAGTTATTGGGGGAGATAGGCTAAAGGTCTGAGATGTGCAGCTGGTCAGATTTAGTCATTTCTCTGTCTTCTGAGTGGTAGGGCTCTCACAGAGATTTAACTTCTATAAAGTTAGGTCCTCTGCATTGCTGAGCCTCTTCCCTTGGCTGACAGTTTCATTGTTCCAGAGGAACATAGCTGTCAGAGAAGGTCGTTGCTGCAAAGGGGACAGCAGTCTCTCCAGTACCTAAGGCCATTCCCACAGAGAGTTTTGAAGACTGTGGCGATGACCTTCACCTGGACTCTGAAATCACGGGGGAGTTTGCGCAGAGGCCAGCATGCCAGGGCGATGCGTTCATAGTGGCTGGCGTTGCTAAGCAGACTGGCAGCTGCTTTTAGGAGCAGTGGGAGTTTTCTGCAATATATGTTTTTCATTCTTGGATACAATGAAATGCAGTAATCAAGCCTGGAGGTCATGCACGTGTTGATCATTGCTGCCAAATCTGTGCTTGTAGATTCAGTATGTTTTTCAATACTTCATGCAACAAAATGATGTGTATCATGGTGGCAGATTTTCCTCATTTCTGCTTTGTCTTCATTGTGAGTGAAGAGGAAGCAGCAGTGGTTTGACAGGATCAAGGAGTAGTTCTTACACACTGTGCATCCTGTACATCCCTAGGATGCACAGTCTGCACAGGGACTGAGCTTTGTGTGCTCCCCAGTTTGCTCATACGGTGGCAGTTGATGACCAAATGATTAAGAACATCCCGTTAAGAACTCCAATTCCAATCTAGTTCTTTTCATAGCTGTGTAACTAAGGAGCAGCAATCCTTCTGTAGTCTGATTCCTTTCCCTGCTTTATACAGTGTTTTCTTTGGCCTTTAATTTGCTTGAAAATAGCAACAAAAAAGTATTTCCATTGAACTAATTGGTGCTTTGAACAAAAATGTGCATATCCCTTTTCTAAATATAAAAAGAAGAGACTCGATGCTCACAAGCGTGTCTGACAGACTAACTATTCTGTACAAACAGGTTTTGTGTTACACTCTTGAAATATTTTTACATACAGCAGCTAACAAGACCTTGAAGGATTATTCAAAATTGTGTTTCTGTTGAGCATGTGTTGCTACACACAGACACTGACATAAAGGAACAAAGCCTGGTATTACCTCCACTAATGTTACTGTAGCATTTTGAGGATGTTGCTCTACTGGCTTATGTTGGGGGTAATAAGCAAATCAGTTAGTATTAGTTATTTGTGCAACTTAATGACATTTATAGGCAGCCTGACAACCCTTCTTTCATCATACATGTTAAAAAACAGAAAAAAATAAGTTTTGGGTAAGAACACTGGTCAGAAAAAGCTTGGAAATTAGAAGCAGGGAATCTGTTTCCTGCTGCCGTGCTCAGCAAACCACCTTGCTACCTTAAGCACTTAACCGCAGTACTTATGTGCAAAGTGTCACAGCCTTTGGGTCTCTCTCTAGACAAAGGAGAGAGACTGCTACTAGTCTCTGTTCAGAGGGCAGTTTAGTCTTTCAAGGAGTTGAATCTCCCCTGAAAGTGTCTGCATTTCCTCAGGAAAAAGGAGTCAAAAAACAGTTAAGCTTATAAAGTTATGTGAGAGAAATCCAGGCTCCCAAGTGCGTTATTAGTAAGTAAGAAAACATTCAAGACATGCTGAAGTCTGTCATTTTCTTTCTGAAAGAAGATAATGCTGCTAAGCATGCCCAAGAGAATAGGCATGCACATGCCCTCACACTGTATACCAGGGATGCTATGTATTGCAGGACAGGTCCAAACGCGAAACAGAGATAGATGATTTGCACCTCTTTCTTTTCTTCCAATATTAGTCTCAATCAATTTATTGTTTGGCTTCTGCAATTCGTCCATCAGAAGCAAAGCAATTGGAATGCATAAGTATGGCCGAGAAATGTTATTCTTTTTTCATCATATTTTCCTTGTGCTATTAAATTATTCGATTTGAAAATCATGAATCCTCTTTGTGCTGTACAGAGTTTACAGTTTATAAGGACATCTTCAAGTGTCAGTAGAAGAATTAAAGAATGCTCAGTTTCATGTGTTGATTTTCTACGCTAGCCAGTCCTGACTTAAAAAATACAATCTAATATCATTGATTCAAATAGTTCCTTCATCTTTTCTAATAAGTATAAACAATGCTGTCATCCCCTCTAGAATAAAAATCTTTTTTTGGTATACCAGGGCAATTCTGGTTTAGTAATTTGCCTTGAAGGAAAGCCATGATTGAATGAGAGTATACATGTCTACTACAGCAGTAGGAGCCCACCTTCCTCCCTCCTTCCCTCACTTTTTTTCCAGAGATAATACAAGGAATTGCAGTGGCTACTTTTCCCTTCACCTGTAGCTCTAAACAAGTCAGAGTCCCATAATGGTCCCATATTCTGCTGAGGACTGAAATGGGCAACCTACAAACAGAGGTAAAGGGAATTGCCCTGGTTCTATAGGGGCTGGTCAGACTGGCAGACTGCACCCATGATCAGTGCTTTCCAAAAGGTGAAGGAAAGCCCATTATCCTGGTGGGGCAGTGGAGTTGTCCAGAACAAGTCTTCTGAAAGTAAAAGCAACTTCTCTTAGTTCTCTGGTGCTACAAAGCCATACCGGCCATTTTTATTTACTATTTCTCTATATTCAATTATAAGATTTTTATTTTAATACAAATGGAAACTCCAGAAGTAAAAGATTCAACTTGTATTGATAAGATGAACATAACGTCTGTACATATAATTTTACTGAATTTACAGATCTGTCAGTTACTCTTCTCACAAGACAGTATTGCTAAGTGAGGTCTAGCAGAGGTTGTCTATGGTGATGTTAAAACAGACAAATGCACAGTATTTTGCTTGTAAAATAGTTTGTCTGACAGGGAAGCTTCTAGGGCTCCTCCCAGGTTTAATTCAATCCAAGAATGTGTTTGGGAAGACAAACTATTATAAAACCTAGATTAAAAAGTCTATATTTTATCTTCTAGAATTTATTAATACTATTTAGAAACTGATGAGATATGTTGTTTATCAGTGTAGAAGAAATTGAACTGGAATAGGCAGCTGGTAGAGTCTTTTTTTCATTGTTCAATATCAATGCATTAAAGAGAAATGAAGTCTGAGATATGAACCAAAACATCATTTTAATACTAATTACTGCCTGTACTACTAACTAAAAGGTGTTGCAGGCAACATTTTTTCCTTCAATCTGGTAATATACCATGAATATATTTTTGGAAAACAGGAACATGGAAGTAATAAAGTCGAGCCAGAACACAGCTGTGTGTTATAGCAGTTATCAAAGTCACCTCATCACATTTGGTATCATATTATATTTCTACTGCATTCTCTTGGCTTGTCTAGAAAAGTAAAGCTTGGAGACAATTAACTGCAGCTACTGAGGAGTTCAACAGCAAACCCAGAAGAGTAATAAAACTGTTTTTAAGCCAATAGCTTAAAGGAAACAGCTGTGCAAGAACAATGACTTCTGAAACGCAGTGTATCTTGACAGAAGCTCCGATCCCGTATATTTCAGCCTTGTTCATTTGTCAACATAAAGGCAAGATAAAGTCTTGTGGGATTAAGTAAACTCCATAGCTAAAAATACAGTTTGACACTTCTTGTAGACATATGACAAGTCTACACAAAGAATATATCGGTATTCTTTTCAGCTGTAAAAGAATATGTTTCTAAGAGAGGGTGAATACTGTTATTGAATTTAGATTGAAGCAGTGTGCCATTAGTACCTTCAAATATTTTTAACCAGATGTTGTTATATTTTTCTTCTTCTGGAGCTTTATAAATACAGATGGTAAGGAAGTCATGCATGAAATATTTTTAAATAGAACCTTTAATTAATATTTAGAAACTATTTTGCTGTTGATATAATTTCTAAAACTGTTTATTTAATTTCTTAAACTGTGTACCATAATTAGAATTGAATCATTTTCTTAATTTTGTTCAGTGTTTAGTGAATACAGGACTGGTATCTTTTTAAGAATTCCGTATTTCACATGTACTTTCCAGCAATTTTGTAGCATACCTGTTCCTAAATTGACCATACCTTCCACACTGATGCTAACAGTGCTATACGCATAAAATATTGTTCACAAGGAACAAGTGACAGACACCAGGAGTATGGGATAATTTACATCAAACAGTTCTGGTGAGAGTGTAATAAACTGTGACAGGAAAGTCTGGCTATCTGGCAGTGCACCAGAATTCAAGAAGAACAGCAAAGTCTTTGGGATGAACTTTGTTCTTTTTTAGGTGAGTATAAAACAATGATCCTCCTTGCCATACATTCACATTGATGTGCTTGTCCTTAAGTGACCAGCTGTGTAATGAAGAGCAGAAGTTAGCCTTTTCATCCTTTTTCACAGTGACTTTCCACTGATTCTGGCAAGACAAAAATCCTGAGTCAGAGCTGCTGTTATCCTTCAGAAGTGTGCAGAAGATATTTGGGGATCCCTTGTGAATCCTAAATCCCCACACCTTTGTTTTGGTTTGGCGAACACATTTCTATTGCAATGTGTAAAACAGCTTTTTCTTCCACGTCAAACATCACACGGTTAACTTTGCAAAGGTTTTTCAATAGAAATATATTCAGTTTTTCATGTAGGGGATTTCTGTGGGAAGTGTTCTCACACCAGCTCACCATCCTGTAGGTACCTTGATGGTTTCAAGCCATACTTCCGTTATGTGCCGTATTTGTAGCATCTTGTCATTAGCATCCCAACCAATGGAATAAAAGAAGAACTGTCTTTGGCAGGGCATAACTGTGCTTTACCAATCCAGATGTGTGAGCCCCACTGCTTCTAGACGAATTAAGTATCTACAGTGAGAAGTAGATATTTATAGCTGGAGCTGCAGTTATAGCAGGTCACGCCCTTTGCCTGGCTGATCCATGGAAAATTGGTATAAGGAAGATGGCTTGAGGAGAAGGGGAAACAATATAAATTTTTATATTAAATATATACATTATATATTATATATATTAAAATATATAAATATATATTATTTATATTCTGAATCAGAACCTGAAAAGCTTTAGGAAGAGAAAGACCAACATGGTTTGAAGCTCTTACTATCTGCTTATGACCAAGTCTCAGCCCAGGGATCTGGGCCAAGAAGTACTGTTACCTTAGAAACTTATTTAAAATGCAAGTCACATTTGATTGTTTTTCACACGGAAAAGACACATCATCTGTCTGCAAAGACAACTCCAGAAAAAATAAAGCTTATCCAAAATGTACCCATAACTTGACATTTACTGTGACAAAAATATGCTGAAATCTCCAGTATAGCAAACAGGCACAGCTGTCTGAGCAAGTTCGTTTGAACTTAGCTAGAGTTAAATGGGTTTTGTTCATTTGCTTTACTTAACATTTCTGTGTGGTTGGTCCCATTTGTCTAGTTATTTTTTGAATCCTTCAGCAGCTACAAAGCAACATGTACTTATTGCCATGATGATGCTGGAGTCAAACAAAAGTGTGGAAATGAGCATGGCCATGGCCATGCAGAACTTTCTGAAGTGGCCCCTTCTGACTTTTTCTACCATCGTTCAGCTGGAGATTGCCAGAGTCATCAGAATGGCTCACATGAATCCCCTCCATCCATTTTAGTGCAAAGTCATCTGGCTTAAAATACTGCCAAAGGCTTCACTATTTTGATCTGACAAAGCTAACTACAGATTTTAAATTCCCTGCCTTTACTCATAAACGAAAAAGGTCACAAAACAATATAAGCCCTAGGAATCTGCTGCTATTCATGTTCCAATTGACAGCTTAGTCTATTCCTAACCATTGTGCCATAATATTTATTGGTGGATTTCTAATTTATAGTGCAATTAATGAGAATGGAGTGTAGTCAGAAGCCACAGGACTTATTTTGAAGCAGGAGTTTTGTCATTATCATGCTACTAACAAGAAAGGAAAAATGTTTTGCAAATGACTTATCTATAAAACTTCTATAAAATTTTTAAAATAATTATCAGTAATGGATTTTCTCTGAAGTGAAACACATTTGTACAATACATACGAGGAAAAATACTGCAAAAATTAGACAGAAACTTCTTTGATATAAAAAAAATAAAGAATCCAAAATGTGAAAGAAGATGGAGGACCAAAAGAGGTGATGTGGGATTTCATTCATTTCTGTTCAGGATCTCTCACTCAAAATTTAGATTTAAAAAACTCACACTCAAATAGTTAAGCAACAGTTACAAACCTGAAAATGAACAGAGGCAAAATGCATTTTAACAGCATATCAATATTTTCCCACAGCAATAGGAGCACTTTTAAAGTATTTGGTAAGAGAAACTATATATATGCTGTCTGTGTTTCTTGTGTGTTTGGCTGTAAAATAGTATGGATGTGTTCCTACCGTATATTTAGGATGTCATATAAGAATTTTGGCACATAAATGCCTTTCATAAATAGCACCCTTCATAATATCATTTTCAGTGCTCAAATGATAACTCTTGTGGTGTTATAACTTTAAAACATGTATGTAAATACGCCTTACTTGTTTCTCTTTGATATGCACTGAAACCTGATGTTAATTCTTCCCTTTGAAATAGTTCATTCTTTGCTTTTGTAACACTCCTGTAGCAACATAGTGTCTTCTGCCTCTGTTTCATTTTCCTTTCTAGAAGTGATTTCTCACATCTTTATGTTTCCTAGCATTAATTATTTTGTTAGTACTAATTACAGTGGAGCTGTGACAATGTGGAGGAAGTGCAGATTACCAGAAAGTTGGTGTCTTTTGTGTTCACGCTGACTCCCAAAGAACAATCTTCTGGACCACTTTGTGTAACCAGAAGAATCAATGGATAAAATCCCTCTGGAGTGGTGAAGGACAAAATTAATCCCTGGACTTGTGAAAAGAAAAAAAAATGTGGCCCTTGGGATAATTTCTTTATTTATTAGATAATGTTATTTCATGATAGGAGTGGGAAGGTAACCAACAAGACCAGCATGAAGAAGGCATGCTGCTGGGAGGCAGATGGCAAGCAGGGAGTGAAGGGACATCTTTCCAACACGTGATTCAACTGTTGTTCAAATTTACATCCTACATTACTGGAACCCACAAGTTTCATGGTTACTGTAAAGATACTATGTGGGAGGTTTTTGCCTCACTGAACCTATGGTCACCAGTGTTAATCACCTTCTCATTCACAGTCCTAATACAGGAGAAACCCCAGTGAGTCAACATTTGATAGATCATTAATCAGAACAAAGCCAGAAAACTCAAGGTTCTTCTCATGTTAGGCTAAATTTAATTGCTATCTGCTGAATACAGGATTACAACAAAAATTAACTCTGTAGCCTATTATTGTACTGAAAAAGTCATGAAAATTCACATCATGAATCAGTTTAAATTTATTACATTCCATTTGTAAATGAGAAGAAGATAGTCAGGGTACAGCCTAAATCTAAACCCATATTTGCTAAAATCATCATAAGAACCACTAGGATGTGTGATAGATAGATGTCAGGCCTGTGTCTTAAGAACAAAGGCTGCTTTGTGGTACTACATCAAAATTAATATGCCTGCCTTTCAGGAAGCCAGGACATTTTAGGTTAGCTGCTGTGGTGGTTTTACTCAGGTGGGTGGCCAAGCCCCACCACAACCGCTCTCTCACTCCCCCTCCTCAAAGAGGAATGGGGAGAAAATATGATGAAAAGGGCTCAAGGGTTGAGATAAGGACGAGGAGATCGCACAGTAATTATCGTGACGGGCAAAACAGACTCAGCATAGGGAGATAGTAAGATTTATTGCCTATTACTAACAAGCTAGAGAAGCGAGAAACAAAGGAAAGAAACCAAAAGCACCTTCCCCCCCAATCCACCCTCTTCCACCTCCTCCCCCCGAGCGGCGCAGGGGAACGGGGGAATGGGGGTTATGATCAGTCTATAGCGCTTCTCCACCGCTCCTTCTCAGTCACTCTCATCCCCTGTGCTGTGGGGTCCCTCCCACGGGATGCAGTCCTTGCTGAACTGATCCGGCGTGGGCTGCCCACAGGCAGCAGCTCTTCAAGAACTGCTTCAGATATGGGTCCATTCCACGGGGTCCATCCCCCAGGAGCAAACTGCTCCAGCACGGGTCCCCCACGGGCAGCAGCTCCTGCCAGGTCACCTGCTCCTGTGTGGTCTCCTCTCCACGGGCTACAGGTCCAGCCCAGAATCTGCTCCGGCAGGGGTCTTCCACAGGCCGCAGCCTCCGTCGGTGCAGGTCCACCTGCTCCACCGTGGTCTCCTTCATGTGCTGCAGTGTGGAACCCTGCTCCACCGTGGTACTCCATGGGCTGCAGGGGGACAGCCTGCTTCACCATGGTCCTCACCACAGGCCACAGGGGACTTCTGCTCCAGCACCTGGAGCACCTCTCCCCCTCCTTCTTCACTGACCTTGGTGCCTGCAAGACTGTTCCTCACTCCTCTCACTCTCCCAGCTGCTGTGTGTGCACAGCGTGTTTTTTTTTTTTTTTTCCCCCTATCTTAAAAATGCTCTTGCAGAGGTGCAAAACAACATCGCTTATTGGCTCGTCTCTGGTCAGCAGTGGGGCCCTTACCAAACATGGGGCAGCTTCTAGATCCTTCTCACAGAAGCAACCCCTATGGCCCCCTGCTACCAAAACCTTGCCACATAAACCCACTACAGCTGCCTGGGAATCAAAGCTATGTACATGCAGATAACACCATGGTGCAATAAGAGGAAGACATGCTGGCTTGTATTGATGCCAGCTTGGAGATTGCTTTGCTGCATTCCTTTGTGTGGGATAAAGATGCTCAAAGACTCGTATAAAGTCTCTTTGTATGTTTATCAAACGAGACTGTAAAGCTTATGAATTACTGAGCAGTTATTCCATTGTTTGTCCAGCATAGAAGAGGTTTACATGACAGCTCTGGATTCTGTATATTTTTAAGATATCTTCACTTATCCAGAAAGTGAAAAGTCTAGAGACTACTCTAATCATGAGTGCTTGCATAATTAAGAACCTTAGATAGTACCTATTTTCTGCCTACTTCTCAAACACATGGCAACACCAGGGTCTTAGGCCTGAACTTTCTGCTTCCAGAAGCTCTGTCTTTAGTCTGTCTTGACTTGATTCTTGCTTTGTGGGTTGATCTCACGTATTATGTGAAGAGATGTTCAGATTGTCTTTTGAATGCTTCAGGAACTGATGGTGGGCCTGAGATGTCCTAGGTAGTATTCGAATATATCTTTTAAAGCAGTAGCTTCCTGTAATCTAGGGATAATCTACCTGTCAGCGTCAACCTTCATTTCTATTGAAGGAAATGTAAACATATACTTTTAAGCTCTGAACCAGTTCTCCATTCTTTTGCAACTATATGTAAGTATGCCTTTTTAGAGAGCTTATTTCAACCTCGTGCAATCATTTTTATAGTATTATATCATTTCCACATTTCTCCCTGTCTTCCATAGAGGTCACTCTTTTTTTAGAACTTCTTGTTTCAGTAATCTCTGAGTGGCTATTTTCTTGTTTCATTTTCCCATCAAAAATCATCATATTTTTCAAAGCTGATAAAGGTCTTTATTAAACCTTGGTTTTCTTTGAATAGAATTCAGGAGGTCCAATTATAAATTAAAAATTCCCATACATACTCTGTTTTTTTCATGAGAACTACTTCATGCTAGACCTAAGGTCATATCAATTTTGGCTAATTTGTAACTGTAATCATACTTCATTCTTCATCTGTTATAAAATATTTTTGCCGATATTCACAAAGGAGTTGCATTTTTAATAGAAAAATAGTATAGATATTACTATTTTACAAGCATACATAGATTTATGTTTACATGTTTATATAAATGAACCTAAAGAACTCTTCCACATTCCTCAACCAACCAAAATGGACATTTTCTTGAAGTTCCTATATATGTGTCAAGATAAATCAGGGAATACATATTCCAGCTTTATGCATTATATGCAGACAGAGCACCGCCACTTATATTTGTCATTTGCCCTTGAAGATTTACCACATTAACTGCTAGATAGTAGTCAAGTCAGCAGTATGTCTCATAGGTTAATATGTACATAGGTTAAAGTGCAAGTACATCAGTACTAGCTTAGTTTTTCCATGAACTATCTTTCAATCTAGAGGTGGAATGGAGTTGTCAAGTGCAATGTCACAGTGCACTCATATAATCAGGATACTCAGTCCCGGGCTGAGTAATTTCAAAATGTTTTTTTTTTTTTTTCTGAGCAAGGACTTATGATCAACAATGGGAACTCCAAGGTGTTGAAACTGAAGTCTTTGAGGGACTGGTTTAAAGATGACTCATCTTTGGCAAGGCAGATACTTAAGTAAAGTATAAGGTCTATATTTAAAATAGAGATAATATAACAAATATGTAAATGATCTGTAAACATGAATTTACTTTACCTAGTATTACAGTAGTGGATATTCTATAAATATAGAATCTTTATCTTTTCCCAGATAAAGTGAGTTTGTTGTCTTATTCCCCTTGGGAAAATACAGTTGTTTGAGAACCCTAATAATTTAAATAAATTTCTGCTTTCTCTTTACAATTATAGGACATAGATTTTTTATAAGTTCTTCTCTTTCTGCTTAGTTAGTGTAGAGATTTTTATTTCTTTAATAAAGAAAAAAATCTAGAATGTACTAAGACACTATGATTTGGGCTCCAGAGGGAAGACTTAAATTTTCCCAGATTATAGTGCTTTGCTCCTTGTGCTAACAGAGCAGGGCAAAGAGCTGCAGTCCAGCCAAATGGTCTCTTCAGAAAAGCCAAAATAACAGTGCTCCAGGGTTATGTTAATATCATAAGGGAAACATATATAAATATAGGTAGGATAAATGAAATAAAGGTGATTTTAAATTATACTTTACGGCTAATTCAAGCATGTAAATATAATCTACATTCAATTTCCTGAGAACTCTGAGGGAAAAAGTGGAATTGCTTCATCCAAAAGAAATGACCACCTGATCTGGCTGAAGAAAAGGAGTGACTTAATGAAACAGTGAGAAGAGAAAGAATAAATATAATACTTACAACTAACATTTAATATTAGTTAGAAGCAAAAGGTCAAAGCTTATGGAAAGAGAAAGCAGTTCTGTTATTCTCCAAGGCATTAAGCTAAATGTAAAAGAGCTTACCAGCATCATTGGAAGCTGCTTACCAACATTGTTAGTACAGAATTTTGAAATGTTTGGAGAACATTCATTATTTTGCAAAGAAGGAATTTGAGATACTTATTATAAACCTTTCAGAAGTTATGGAATGAGAAACGGACAAAGCCAAGAAAGATGTTGAGAAGTCAACTGGTTTTCAATTAAATACCAGCTAGGCAATTTCCAACAGAAGGTGCACAATCTTATGCAAAACACTGATTAAAATGCTTAATCAAGTAAGCTAAGATGACAAACAAGACCAGCTGTAGAGCAAAGATTGTACTATATCAGCTGTGCACACAGTATGGTTCAGGTTTGAGAACTATCCACATAAAAAGTAATAATTGACCAAAAAAAATTGTTGTTCAAAAGGAAATCTGATAAAAAAAATCTGCTTTACACCATGTTGATAAAGTAGCATTTTTAAATTTGTAACATCTGAACTAAAAAAGCAACTTTCCCTTTCATGTAAAGTTGATATCCTTGAAGTTTTTCTCCTTTATTCTTTTTTAAAGAATATGTTGGTTTGCTCTACAGTGTGTCTTATGAATATGAATAAGGAAAAAGTGCATTTTAATGAGTGACCATTAGTTGACTTCATATGGGTTTGTGTGTAGAGAGGGGATAAAGAATAAGCATGTCAAACAAATGGCAAGTAACTGTGCAACCATGATCTAATGTTATTTGCTTTCTTCTAAATGACATCAATCCTGCTTCCCCATGGGATGAACATTTGCAGATGGATAGCTATGCCTTTGAAGTCAAGAAAAAAAAATCTTGATTCTTTGTTTATATAAGAGAAATTCATTTTCAAATGAAAGTATAGCATGGACACAGACTTACTTTATGATATAGAAGGCTGAGTAACAACCATATGTTGATGGTTGTGCTCTCAAATGTGCTTAAATAGTGGAACAAATTTCCTTCCTCTCTCTTTGAATATTCTGTTTGCTGAGAGGTTCTGGCATTTTTTCACTCATTATTGAACTAAAACAACAAAAATACAAAGTTCTGCCTATGCTCAGGTAACAGCATTTTGGTTAAAGACTGCTATTTTCTATAGCCAAGGGGAAGCAAGAAAACAATGTTAGTAACAATCATTTCTAGCCATCCTTGACTTCCCAGCCTGCAAAATCAGTTCTCTACTTACTGTCAAACTGGCTATAGAACATCTTTCAGTGCCAGTCCAGAAGGAAGTGTAAAATCCTGTTTCTAGATTTACAGAAATTTCTCCCAGCTCTCATCTTGCTGTGCCTCCTTTTCCAAAATAAACTCTAGCAACCCAACTAATATGTAAGAATTCTTCATAAACCATTTTCTCATGTGTCTTCAGTATTCTTCCCCCCCACCAAAAAATAGGTGTCTGAAACATATGCAGTTGATGTTTGCCCACCATCTTTCCCCCTTTGCTGTTTATTGTACAAAAAGATACCAAGATTCACTATTGCCAAAAATTGTAATATTTTGTCTTGAGTCTTCAATAGCAGGAATTGTATCTGAAAGCCTGAGCTTGGAATTTTGTGTAACTATTTTCTACTTAATTTCAAGGTATCATATTGTCCTGGCCAAGATGGGGTAATTTTCTTCATAGTAGCCTGGTATGGTGTCACGTTTTGGACTTAGGATGAAAGTAATGCTGAGAACACACTGATGGTTTAGTCGTTGCAGAGCAGTGCTCACACTAAGTAAGCCAAGAACTTTTCTACTTCTCGTACTGCCCTGCCAGCGAGGAGGCTGGGGGGGCACAGGAAGCTGGGAGCGACAGAAACAGGACAGCTGACCCAAACTGGCCAAAGGTGTATTCCATATCATGTGGCATCATGATGAACAATAAAAGGGGGGAAGTCTTTGAAAACATAAGTCTGAATGCAAATAAAAGAAACTTAAATACATTATTTTTCTTAGTTTGGCATTTCTGAGCTGTGTTTCAGTTCATGCCTGTTGCTTCTCATCCTGTTGCTGGGCACCACCTAAAAGTGTCTGGCTCCGTTGTCTTGACACCCTCCCCTGATTTTTTGTTTCTCTTTCAGCAGAACAATCCTGATAATCCTTAAACAATCTTGATACAGTTTAAGAGTAATTGGTATTTCTCAGATTTCTGAAAATATTCTACTCTTCTTTTGTGCCATTTTTACAATTATTTTTTGATTTTACTTTTGATTTGAGCTTTCAGAAATGACTTCTGAAATGCTCCTAAAGAACAAATTCTGACACAAAAAGAGTTGGTTCACTTTTTAAAAGCAAAATATTTGTTATACAAAATAGCAAATGACTTTGCAACAGTCTGGAGATTTTTCCTTGTTGAAGTGAAACCAGTACTAACCACCTTCCAGTGAGCATCCTCCCTGTACACTCTTTATTCCAGAAGTCAGATTAAAGTAATTTTTTTAAGGGATCAGCTAAAACTATGACCATGTTGGCACCTGAAGTACAGAATTGCCCAGAAGATGTGAGACGCCATTGCTTTATAGATGAACTCTAAACTGTTGATGGATTATTTTCTCAATGTGGTTGTAACTCCAGTATCCAAGGATAATTAAAAATGATGTTGCATGGAGATCTGGCGAAGGACCAGGATTTGAGTAGAAAATTATTTTATTTGCATAATACCCTATAGTGGTATAAAGAAAATATTTTAAAGAACCATGGGAAGATTTTTCAGAAGTGCTTCACTTTTTTTTTTTCAGTTTGTTTTCTGTTAAAAGCTTTAATTTTTGAGTTACCGTTTCTAGAAACTATGAATAGCCTGTTTTGTGCAGAATCTTTTTCATTCTCTGTTTAGAGTGAAAATGCAGAAAAATGCCAGTTATGTTTGATCAATGAGTGCAGAACAAGAAAGACCGTGTAAAGGAAGTCTCGTGTTCCCATTTACTTATTCTAAAGCTCCCACTTCTCTATGCCTGTCTCTGTACAGAAATGAAATGGATTGAAACCACTCTGAGCTGTCAGTACATCACAGCTCTGAAGCAACTGGAAAGGCAGCACGATGTCAGCAGCGTGGAGATGGATTTTCATTTAATTGGGCTCTCTGTTCTGGCAAGAGTAAGCAGGCAGATGTCTTAGTAAGGTGGCCTTGTGCCTCCTGCATGTCACTGGGGACCTCCCTACGTGCAGACCGTTCTCCTGTGGCTTTTGTGCCTAGGTATGAGAGAATGGTGAAAGACAGAGGGTGAACATCAGAGCTTGAAATCAGATCTTGTGTTTTTCTTTGAACTGATTAATTCATGTTTACCAGATTCTGTGCAATGTAGGTACCAATGAAAATGTTTGAAAGATGTGCTTATGCGGCTTATTTTTACTCTACTTAACACATACTGTTGATCTAGAACACTCTGCCTGATGTAAATGTAATTCCCAAGAATCAAGTTGTAAAATACTTGTTATATCTTACGTTCACTCAGCCCTCTCCACAAGAAAATACTTCCTTAGTAGTCACTATGTAGGAGTTAAATGCCCCCCAACTTTTCCATAAGTAATTTTCTATTATCATAAATGTTTCTTCTTTTACTCCCTCACCTACTATAGACTCACCCTAATGCTATGTCCTGACTGCAAGTCCTGCCTATGAATTAGTTTGATTCTTATTCTTTAGCTCATCAAATATAGTTAAAAATTACAGTAGGAAAGGGAAAGGCAGGTGAAAAGACATCAAGTGACATTTGTTGTCATTTATATCCACTTTTATCTGCAGAGGGAGAACTCCAAAACTACAATTTGCACTCAAAGAGTTGTGGTCAATGGCTCCATGTCCAAGTGGGGATCAGTAACGAGTGGTGTTACTCTGGGGTCGATATTGGGACTGGCGCTGTTTAATTTCTTTGTCAGTGACAAGGACAGTGGGACTAAGTGCACCCTCAGCAAATATGCCGATGCCACCAAGCTGTGTGGTGTGGTCGACACTCTGGAGGGAAGGGATGCCATCCAGAGGGACCTGGGCAGGCCTGAGAGGTTGGCCTGTGCAAACCTCATGAGATTCAACAAGGGTTGGAACTGGGTGGTCTTTAAGGTCCCTTCCAACCCAAACTGTTCTATGATTCTTTGATTCTGTGATTGCATTTAACAGTTTCTCAGAAGAGTAAATGATAACTTTTGGCACATTGAAACACACACTATACAGGAAAAGTTGCACTGACTGTTTACAAGTCCAACAGTGAGCTTCTGTCTCTGAAGATTTCATGACAAGAATCCAAATGATGCCACTGCCCAAGAGTAGTAGTTAATGGCTCATCTGTTACAGCACATGAAGGCAGGCAAGTCTTACCGAGAAAGCTGTCAGATGGAGATGTTGAAAGAAAGTAAACCTGAAGTAAATTCAAGCAGTAAAACCCTTTCAGTTTTGAATATGTCTTGAAAAGGACCCATTCATGTTGGGAACTGGGTGGTTTATTCTTTAAATACATGCCTAGGCAGGGAGCATGCTCCACAGCTGGTCCTCTGGTAAGCATTCTGTTGGTAAAGTCTGGGAGAACTGACTTTGGAGACACGAGTACTCCTTGTGGATATATCCTGAACGGTTGGCAATCTAGACAGAACAGCTCAGCATCTATGTCATACCTAAGATAAGTCAAACCAGACTTTTTTCAATTTTCCATTGCTGCTGACAGTGAGCTTTCTAAGCTCTGCATCCTTTATGAGATGGGTCAATTAAACTTCTTGTCTGTAACTTACAGGAATATTCAGACATTAAAATTTTGCTACGCTTAAGACTTAGTCCCAGAGAATGAATCACACCTTTATTGTGCCATCATTTCATGTATAGATTCACACATGCCAAAACAGAGATTCCTGTGTTCGTGTGATGTGACTATACAGTTGGGAGCCCCGAACCTGCACATTGCTGTAGTTTGGAAGTAAAAGGAGTTACGCTTGCATTCCTGCTGCATTCCAAGATATCATGGGTCCCATCCTAACTTAAAAAATACTATTTGTGTTTTTCATAAAAAGGCCCTTGCAGTGTGAACACATTTTGAGCCCTTTGTCAGTGTTTTACTTGTTGACTGTTTACTGATTTCATAGAATCACAGAATGGTTTGGGTTGGAAGGCACCTCAAAGCCCACCCAGTTCCAACCTCCTGCCATGGGCAGGGACACCTCCCACCAGACCAGGTTGCCCAAAGCCCCATCCAGCCTGGCCTTGAACACTTCCAGGGATGGCGCATCCACAGCTTCTCTGGGGTAACCGTTTTGTGCATCATCCTTCTGTGATATAACTCTGAAAGGACTCATCTGTTCTCCAGAATCCTTCAGCTGTGCTTATTCCTGTCCAAGACCTGTCCAAGGAACTTGGATCCTCTGTTCTCCTGAATCAGCCCACTGAGGGCAAAAGTCCCCTTTTTAGGCTTAGGATATGTGAGTATGACCCTTTCCATGTGACAAAACCTCATCCCCCATGAGCCATCACCTGTTTAATTAATTGAACTAATGAATGAGAAATGAGAATGAGAATTCTTCAATGAGAAACACTAAGAAATGTAGAACACTTGGTTGTGATTCATATTACCAGCCTTTCAATATCAGTAGTGTGAATATCTGTGTTTGAGCAGAACCTTTTTTGGAGTGAAGAGAAATAGGTAAACCTTTAAAACATAATCTATTTTGAAATGAATTGCACCCCAGAAATGCCTTTTTCTTTTCAGTGACCATCTACATTGGTCTAGATGTGTATGGCATATGTATGCCAGAGCTGTCATGATGTCTACCTCTTGCCTTTAACAAAGCCACCAAGCTCCCTAAATAAATAAAGCAAGTTTTCCTGCCGTGTCAGCCTCAGATGGAACGGAGTTGAAATCCATAAATAAAAATCATGGTGTGGTTTTCTGTATTACATTTTATCTGTAATATGTGGTATTACCCAGAGCTCTGCTTATGCATTTGTAACACTAATAAAGAAGTAGTAAAGCAAGAAAAAATATCTCCTGAAACTTGGTGTCAATGTCTATTTAAATAGCAAGTGATTGCCACATGGCAACTAGCATACTGTGTTGCAAATACTCAGTGATTTTTGTGTACAGTAGGGACTTGAAATAGGAGATGAGCTAGTGTAGCTTAGATGTTTTTTGCAGAAGCCCTACTTTATTTGTAAAATTGGTTCTAAACAGCAGTTATTTATGTTTATGAAGTATCAAAAAAAATCCAGTTAAAGGAAATTGCTTTTTGTTTCTGTGTTTTGGATTTTTTTTTTTTTTTGGTAGTAACATTTATTCAGGAATTATTTCTGTGGGTATTGAAATACAGAGTATAATTTCCAGAATAATTTGAATATACATAAAACAATTGCAGGCCAGATTCCTCCCTGACTCACCTCTTGATATCTAAGGGAAGCTTTTTGGTATAGTTTTGTTCTGTTGTTTTGTTTTTAAAGTTGTTCTTGTCTTGCTGCTGTTATCCCTGCATAGATTGCTACTATGCCAGAAGCTGCTGTGGTAATATTCAAAAAACAAATCAAAGATCTGCTGGCTAAATGAGAGGTTTTCTGCTTCCTCAGTGGGTGAAGAAATAAATTTACATGGATCAGTAAAGACAGCAGTAATTAACATTCTCAATATCTGTAGAAAAGTAGTATTTTAACTGTGTTTGGTGGAAATGCAGGTTTAAGGCAGTGCATGTGTGCAAATGCTGTGGATCGGGAGAATAATTCTAATGTAGCATAGCTTGCAAGGGCAACACAGAAAACTGATGGAAAATGGGCAGAAAATAATATTGGGGGCTGTTGTGGAAGCAACAAAAGTGAAACATAGTAGTATTTATCACTCATAGTTATCACTGAATTGCGATGGCAAATTTATGTTGGTTTTTAGGATTTACCTATTGTTGAAACAATGTGTTGCTAAGGCAAGAACAATGTGCTAGCTCTGATTAAACTGAGAAAACAATTAAAGAGTAGATTGAAGGGGCCATATTTTGTCTCTGTGATTGCTCTTGCTTTGCAAATGCAAATATAAAAAGAATTTCTTACAATTAAAATGAAGGAGAAATAATCTAATGAGTGTGGTTGTTTTCAGGGTAGCAATGAACCTGCATTAGGAATGTTTAAAAATAGACAAGCAGACAAAACTACTTTAAAATCTGGCAATGCATTTGCATCTGAATTAATATTTAGCTTGAAAAATATCTCTCCTATAGATCAGAAAACTAAGGATAAATATTTGTTGCATAGTTTTCAAACAGTTCCACATTCTGTGTTTTCCAAATGCAGCAGAATGGATTGAAATAAATTAACAGTTATTTCTGAGGTATGTGTATCAAAGTTTTTGACACTTCTCATCTGCCAAAATAATTTCATAATTAACGAAGACATTTCACATTATTGCTGTGTAAGCCATGAAAGTGTTGAGCTATGATCCACAGCAGACAGTTTTTTTCCCCTAATGTCCAGCTGATAGAAGCATAAAAGCATCTTCCATATAGGTTACTTTTGTACTTCAAGTGAACAACTCTGCAATTTTTATCTCAAAGAGAATGAAGACAAAAATGATGGATGGAAGCTTTTAATGACTGAATACTAAATGTATCCCTGGTTTTGTGTACACTTACCATGATGTAGTATACTACTTGAAGACCATGATGTGATAAAGAATTGATGTGTAGTTACTGGACCACTTATATATAGTTTTTACCTAAAAGCACATAGCTGAAAAGTGAAGGAAGTGGAATGGGAGTGTAGTACGCACTTCGTGGTACACATTTGCTCTCGTTGACTTCCCACTTTGGCTTCTACAAATGTTAATACTTTAACCTGATTTAGCCACACCATCAAGGGAAAAACAAACAAACCCTCTTACTGTTAAATAAGCATTGCTGAGTACTTACAAAAAGTGCCAACAGGCTATTTTGATGAGAAATGTTGTGCTGTACGAAACAAAGCAACGTGCACACACCAGCCCTGAGAAATTGCTTGTGAATCCCTGGTTCCCACCAGTGCTCTGCTGTGACTGCCCCATGGCACACCTCTGCCACTAGTGCTTTATGCTTCTTGTTCCTATCAGTTATGTTTCTCAATTGCAAGACTGAAAATAATCTATTTCTTGTTTAAATAGTTTGGGGAGAGTGGAAAAGAACTTATCCTGAACTGTTTCAAGGCTGAGTTTCAAATTAAATTAATTTAGTGCTAGTTATGAGGAGGCTTATGATTTAAATCAGGAGATTTTGAAATTCTGAAGCTGCTAAAAATATAAATAAACACAATACCTGTGTCATATATTTGATAGTGGTAGAAATATATAGTAAAGAGAAGGATATGTAATACACCAAAAAAAAAAGCTGCTCTTCCAAAACAGTGCTTGGGACACAGAATTTGTTCCATCCAAGCAGGGTGGTCATTCTGCCTGTTTTTTTACTCATTTTTTATTAATTTTACCAAATGCAGTTACTCAAGCTACTCCATTTTCCAGCAATAGCACCAAGGAATTTTGGCCTCTGATCTGAGTAGTTGCGCATGAACATCTTCTTTACTGATACAAGATGTTGCAGTCCTGCTGGTTGTTATACCTTGCGCTGCTCATTACTGAATCAAAATAAATAAATAAATAAATAAATATTCAGAGTTCACCATATGGTTTGTATTTTCAAGCTTTTCTTGTGGATCTTGGCTTCTTCCACATTCTGTTAAATTGGGTTAAATTCTGGAGGGTTGCTCTTACCCTGTTTTGACGATTTATCAAAGTGTGAATAAAGCAATGAAAATCTCCCACCGCAGGTTGGTATCTACTTAATGAATATTATGCCATGGAACACATCACATCCTCGAGAGCTTGTTCAGCTTCCATTTCTCTTCCAAGATGCAGTTTCTACAGTTGCTTTTATAGAGAAGTGCTACTATGAAACTATTTGATGTATTTTTATATTTTTAGGTTTCTGAAATGCAATTCGGCAGATGAAAACAGCTTGGCTAGAAGCCCATGCCACATTAGTTTTCCAGAAACTATCCGTTAATGCTCTGAAGATCACAGTGTAGCTCCTACAAATGAGTAATTTGGAAGATGTTTTGAAAGCATGGCCATAGTGTGAGGTCATTTTCTTCTTTTTTTAAGAAAGTGTCACTTGCAATTAGCTTATTAATAGAAGATACTTAGAATTTCCTGAAACTCCCACTGCAGACATTGCTGGGAAGGATTCTGTGGCTTCTACCACAGCATTTTTGAACATGATTGTCTAGGGAGGAGAGATGTAAGGTATGTGTGGAGCATCCCGAGCAATATGCTCAAAGACCAGTGGCATGGAAAGAATATATATATGATCCTTAAGCTACCTTGCTGTTCCATTTAGTGAGGTACCTTAGATATCCTACAATATCCTACTGTTATTTTTTGTTTGTTTGTTTATTTGTTTGTTTCTCTTTTTTTTTGGTTGGTTGATTGTTTTTTATTTTAGATTTTTGCTTTCTGCTCTGGTTGTCTGTGTAAGTTACTTGCTCTGAACATGACTTTGAACCTCGGTTTCTTTCTTTTCTATGACGATATAATTTTTCAAATTATTGCAGTATATCATATCAAAAGTAACTATTTAATTTTCTATAGCAAAAACTGTGAATTGTAACGTTTTGCTACCAATCTGATGATAGTAACATTCCTTTAAAAACATTATGTTATTTTCATAGTTAATGTGAAATGAACCATATGAATAGTTAATAAAGTATTATTTTAATTCAGCAAAGTGAAATTTAAGATCGCATAATATATTGCAAGGCATACTTATTTTTTTTAATGAAAATATTTTGCAGTGGCATTTGTAACTGAAAAAGTCAGTAAATGTGCATTATGAAGCTTTGTTTGTGCACTTCCATTCAGTCTATCCATTTCTCTCATTAGACACTAAATAAAATGAAAGAGTATACAGTCATAATAATAGGGGCCATTTCTTTTTGAATTGAGTCAGTGTAATTAATTGTTTAAAGTATGATATCACATCTCTTAGCTCTTCAGGAAAAAAATGCATTAATTACTTTGTAAGTTGCTTTCTCTGGTTTATCTTGATTATGTAAGATGCAGGGATACATGGAATTACTGAAGTGAACAATTATTTTCTATTCCTGAATATCAGCAGTGTTTTCAAACACAGCAGACTAAAAAAATAAGATAAATGTTTACTAGTCAGTAATTGCACAGTGAAATACAAAAAGAGAAAGATTCTAAAACCCCCAAACCACGCACATCTCATATTATTAAGTTGTGCAAATAAAATTAAAGTTTATATTTTTGTTTCTTTTTCCAAAAGCATTCTAACAGCAGCAATGTTTTTTGGTGTTTCTGTCCAAAAAGTTATTTGCACTGTGACAGTGTTGAGTACTTTTCTCCCGTAAGCCGTCCTTGACCAAACCAGAAAATGAATTTGATTTCTCTAATGCAAAAGGTAATTGGATTTCTCTTTATGGAATGCATCCCTTTAATGACTGTCTCTGCTTCAGCCAATTTAGCTGCAAGTGACCTGACATTGATCTGGTGATATGACTTTAAATAAATGCCACAGCTGGGAGATGAGGGACCAACTGTCTGATATCAGAAAGAACATTTCCTGCCTCCTCTTGCCATTTTCCTCAAAAAATGTCTCCTTCTTGAATGTCATTCTCATGAAACATGCCACTAATAATTGGTCACAGAGCAGCAGATTGCATCCTTCTAGCAAATAATAAGTATTTCCCAGAAAGCGTCTGGAGCAACTATTTTAAAAATTGAGTAAAACCTCTCAGAATAACTGTTCTTCTTCACAAGTATTTATTACTGTGTAGATTTTTCCTAAGAGATTAAGTGTTACTAAAGTAGTAAATTAAATCTTTACAGAGGTCTTGTTCAACATTAAATATTCATTGAACTATTTGTTTAGCTAATGGGGGTCTTGTAAAAAAGTATCATAACATGTTTATCTGAGAAAAGAATTACCTACAGAAAACTATTAATAAAGGTGGTATTGCAGGATATAATCTGCTCTTTCTTCAGGCTAGGTTTAATGGAGTCATAAAATCCTAGAATGTGTATTTCCACTTATTTAACATATTCATTATCCTTCAGACCCCAGTCCTTCAGGCTAATACACTAAGCACTTTTAACCCTCAGTGGACTAGGAGCCAAAATTTAGAAGCTGAATTTATTGTGCTTTTGATGTAATCACAGGCTATGTGTTCTTTTAACATTGTTAATGTCTTTGAAAGTAGTAGCTCACACACCGCATGGAAAATGAGATCTTAAAAACTCTGTACCAAAATAAATGAAGTGGAAAATAAAAACAAGAAATCTTGACTTCAGGTTGAACTTGTTTCCTACTGAAATTTCATTATTTTCATACTAATCAAAACAGTTAGTAATTTCCCACCGTGTAGTGATACCAATGACAGACAGTAAGAATTTGTTCCACTTGTATTTGGTAGCAGCTTCTCTCCTCTATTTCCTTTATCTGTTCTTTATCAATTCTTTCTTAACCTTTATGTACGGATAGCTTTTCCACTGTTCTGATCTTTTGCACAACAGAGGTGATGAGTTTACTGTATGTAACTTTCACTGACTTGTAGTACAGTTATCTTGAAATAAATGAATACGAAAACATGAGCTTCCCAAAGGTGCAAGGGCCTGAGGGGTATTCACCTCCTTCATTTAGCTGAACGTCATTTTTAATTCTTTTGTGTACTAACCAGAAGTAGTGCATGCATATGAGTCTCTGGACAAAGAAACAGATGGTCTTTTCAGATAGGATATTCAGATAGGAATTATGAAAATGAGTATAAATATTTCATATTTTTAAATTTCATGCAAGTTTTAAGGGGTTTTCATGTCTCTAGTCCCAAGTGTGCTTTTGTTACTGATACCAGGAAGCAAGAGAAGATTATAAATGGCATACAGCGCTTAATTCACGGGCTTACGCTCCCTGATACAACTCTGGCTTCAAGAGTGAAAATGCTGCCAATGCTACTCTCGTGGAAACGGGTCCCCATCCCAGGTTGGGCTGAAAAGCCACGAGTATGCAAGCTCTGTAGCCATAGGTGAAACCAACCTACATGCTATAGGTTGCCCTAACTTTTAGGTTAGTTCTTCTTCTCTTCTTTGGATCTCCACAGGTTTCCTTCTTTTTCTCAAGGAATCATTTGCACTTCTAGAGGCAGAATATGTAGGACAATATACTTCATGTTGATTAAAAATGATGCTGGAGATACTATTTTTTTACTGTCTATAATTAAAATAATCAGAACTGAAGCAGATTTGTCATACATAAAGTATTCTTTAAGTCCTTCTTAGTGCTTTCTCTTCTGGCAGCAGTTTAACTATATGTTATTTCTGTTTTCTCTGTAGGTCACTGACATGATGCTTCAGGACAAACCCTACCCAGACTGGGGAAAGTCTGCCAGAGCTTTCTGGAAGAAAGGAAACGTTAGGATCATTTTATTCTGGTATGAATATAATAAAATCAAATTCTGGTAAATTAAGCTTTTATAGATCATCCAAAAGTCTATCTTCTAATTCTCTGTGGCAGGAAGAGATATAATGGGAATACAAGGTAAGAAAAGAAAAATGGAAAAAATGACACTTGATCTAACAAAAAATAAGCATTACAAGCTGTATACAAGTGAACACTTCCTAAAAAAATGTTTATGTAAAAATATAATTTTTAAATTGATTTATACTGTTTCTTTTATTGTAACCTTGAAACCATTTATAATGGAGTTTACTGCAAAATTTTTACTGCATCTGAAAATACTTAGATGACCAGTTGTGAGTCCTTTTAATTAAGGTAAGTAGATATGTAGATGTCCTTTTGTGACCTTGAAATTAATAGGAGTAATTATTTGAATTTGCACTTGAATGGGATTGCAAATAGCAAGTCACCTTCAGATTATTAAGAAAAATATATAAAAATCAATACAAAAAATTGTGAGTGTTAAGCGTTTGTTTGACCTTAACTGTAGCCTCTTCCAGGTAAATTCAGACCAAGTGGAACTGTTGAAATAGAACACATGTTATGTCAGGAAAAAATGGAAGACGGAAAATATATAGTCTAAGAGGCAGACAGAGAACCTTGTGGCTAAAGATGAAAGAAATTACAAAGATTTTTTTCAACTACTTCAGAAGCAGAAAATCTGATGAAAATATCGACATACCTGCTGTTTTTTAAAGAGTAAAGGGAAGGATTTAGAGGGAATTTTTTACAGAGAAGTGAAAAGATTTATTTGTGTGGATTCTGCTATAGAAAATGCAAGGAAGTACCTATACTTCTTAAGTAGTAAGGATGAGACTCTATATTAAATTGGGGCAATTAAAGGAAATGCTAGGATAAATGTGAAGACTAAAAAGAGAACGGAATCAGGTGGCTCATTGTCTGCAGCCAAGGCTCGTAAGGAACTGAAGGGGCTGAACTGATGCAAATTTTATTAGCACTTAATTGCCTATTGAAAAACTGAAGGTTAAAAACTGGCTTTCGGTTTGGTTTTGATGCTTTTTTTCAACAAACAAGAATTACCCAACTGGCCTGTAAGTCTTAGCTCAGTATTAGTTAAATGGACTGGATACATCATTAATAATAGAATTATGAACAGAACTCTAGATTAAATTCTGCTAAAAGAAACCAGGGTAGCTTTGCTGAAAGAAAACCTTCTCTGATCTGTTAGAAGTCTTTGAACATGTCATCAAAATAATGGATGAGGAAGAAATGCTTGATCTAATTTATTTGGACTTTCAAAAGGCTTTTGACAAAATTCTTCACTGAAGGCAATTAAGAAAAAGAGTAAGCCCATGGAGTTTGCTGAAGTCATCTAGGAATCAGCTAAGAGATGTGCAATGAAAGGTATAAATAAAGTAATATTTTTCTGCTATGCTCATTAGGGTGGGGACACCTTTTCCTTAATGTTACAAATAGTCTTCACAATTTGTATACATCATATACATTAGAAAGCTAGGTGAAAAGATAATGTGATTGAAAAGACTGAGTTACGCAGAGGGGCTCAAACAGCTTCTTGCTGTGCAAGGCATGAAGAGGAAGATTCTGTCTCAGTGTACTGGAGTGGTCAGAAATGTAAAGCAGATGAATCAAAAAATGCTTGGATATGTTACAAGTGGGCTAACAATTGTAAGAGTGTCATATCATTAAGTCAGTAAAATCTAATCAAGCTTTGTTTACCTTTGTCTAAAGAATCGCCTTGTCTAAAAGCTAGAAAGGAGATTAATTAAGAGTCAAGTACAAAAAGAAAAAAAAAAAACACAATTTCACAGACTGGAAAATGGAAAAAGGGGTTAAAAGCAAGGTGTCACGATAGGGTTTTTCCTTTCAAATTTATACACCAAATAGGGAGAATAATAAAGCACTATTAAAAGTACATTTATATTGTTGCAAAAGATGTTATGACTTCTTGCAGTCATAAATCTTGCAGTTAAAAAAAAATCTGTATTTTCTTTCAAATAATATTCACATTAACAAATTTTACCAAAAGTTTAAAATGGAGATAAAGTAAAAAATGCTGTTTTTTTTTTGAGTGATTTTCATGCTGAAGAGTATGCTTAATGGGGGTTTAGAAACCTAAAAGTTGGCATACATGCTCTTATTTTTAGCTTTAAGCACTGAACTAAAATCACCCTGTGCAGAAGTGTACATTCTGTAGAGATGTTATTTAGATAGTGCATATTAGATATCAGTAAAAATTAGACCCTTTTTTTTCTAGTAAATAGGAAAAATGGAGGAGGGAAGTTAAAATATTGATAGAGTTATGCAAGATAATGACAAGTCTTGGTATTTCATTTGTTATTGCTGAAGTAGGGTGATGTGAACAGCCTTATTTCTGAAATGTTCCAAATGAAGCATCCTTGATAGTATGTGCTACACACAAGCAATGTAAATATTGGATACACACTGGACTTGTTTTTTTTTCTGGTAACTTCATTTTTGCTTTCAGGTTTTTCTTTGTAAAATTAGAAAATGTCTATAAACATACCAAAGACAGATGGATCATCATGGGGATGGAGACACCATCCACTTGTTTGTAACAGCTGATCATGTGATGGCTTTGTGTTTCTCATCTGGAAACATTTTCAGCTCTCCAATGCAACTAATTAGTAAAGGTTTTCATTTAGCTTATGCTCTCCTGTTTTAAATCATTCCTTGGAAGCATTGTCAGCAACTGGTGCTTGGTTGCTCCTGAGGATTCTGGCTGCCTTTTGTATATCTTCAAAACATAATTCTTCCACAAACAGCTCAGCTAGCTCAAAAATGTCCATTTGCTATTTGCCTTTATCTAGTCTCTCACTAAGGAGTTGATTGAAGTACATTCTACTTTTTATAGCTTTTTTGCTGTTGTTTTATTGATAAAAAGATCTCCATTGTGGTCTTCTCCAGCTCTGCTCATGGCTAATTCCACCATGCAGAGACACATTTGTATAATGCTGTTACGGTCTGTGTTACAAGTCCCCTGTATAGGGATTTGGCGAGATAGCTTTCAGAATGCAATGAAGTATCGGGAACGCTGGTGGAATCGCTAGGATAGGATGGGAATGTTTGTAGACTAAGGAAGGAAAATACCAGTGGGATATTAAATATCCCTGCACCATCTGTCAAATTATATATGATATGCAAGGATTGGCATTTGAAAGAAGCAACAAGAAAAAAAGGATTGTTAATTTAAGCCAAACAAAAGTCTTGGACAAGACTAACTACAAGCCAGCAACAGTAGCTACTGATAGGTTAAATAAATAGCTTAAAACAGTAGTTATTTTTAATGTTTGGATATTAGAGGAAGCAGAACTACAATGGGAGAAGACTGGTTCTTTTGTGAATAGTTTTTTTATTCCTCTGGAACATTGAATAAGTCCGACCTATGCTAAAGGACTCTTTTTTTAAGGAAAACACTTCTCAAGGTAGAAGAAAGATGACTAAACACATTAAAAGGTGAACTGCAGAAGGAAGAAAATATTGTTAAGGCAGTCTATGAAAAATTACCTGTAACTAATTTAGTAAGGAGTTATGGGACCTCTGTTTTGCGTGAAGCAGGTGCTGATGGACACTCAAGGCTGCTAAACTGGTTTATTGTGTAAAGTCTGGGAATTATAGAAAATGTGATAGCCAATCTTATGTCCCTTCTGACGCTAGGAACCTCAGCTATTGTGGGATCAAGTGAGGCCCCCTGTGCTGATGATGGCATACTGTGCAGAGGTCCCATCCATGGTGAGGCTCATCAGCCTCACTGCTCTTCACATCTTCATAATATTCTTCTTACTGAACCGACTTGTACAATACTGAACTTTCTGGATGGTACACTGAGGTTTGCTGAAAGTGTTGCACTCTTACACATCTGCCTCAGAGTGAGCTTTTACAAGCAGTACATGTGGGTAGTGCTGTTGAAGGCAGAGCACGCTAATGCCATGGCATTTGCTCAGGTTATAATACTGTCACTGATGTCAACAAGGCCCATGGCTAAACTCTGCCTACTATGTGCCTGAAATCACAATCACACTGCAATGTCTTCCCTTGCCCCCCGGCCCCCCCCTTCAAATCCTGTGAAACATCACCCATAGTAGTTACAATAATATCACCAGGACATCCCTGGGTTGTGCACACAGTTTGGTTAATAGAGGAAAGACCCTTATACTCTTTCTTGACAAACTGTCCCAATATTAATTGTCCTCAAAACTTTCCTAATAAAGGACAAGGGGATTATAATGAGGGAGATGTAAAGAGTTCTGCATGTGAACTTTTAGCTGTACAGGAAAAAAAGAACAAAAAGAGAAATGAGATTACTGGAAGAGAGTAGAAGTGCTGCTGAGGTCTGTGTAACCAGGGAAGAGAAAAATGATATGCAAAGATAGATTATCAAAATGGTGGAGTGTAGAGATAACAGAGGATTGTGCAGCTGAATGCTGATTGCAGACAGGGTGACAGAACAATATGCACCAGCTCAGTGTTTGAATATGTAAGTAGCAGACTGGAATCCATTTCTGTGGTGTCCCTGGCTAGACATTCATTGTACGTGTACACAATGATCAGTCTTCATTGGTGCAAGTACGTGCCTGACATAGGACTCCTGCCTGAAATAATAAAAGAGAACATACCGACATGGAGAAGAAAAAAAATAATGTGGGGAACTGTAAAATTCTGATTCTCTATATTTGACTTTGGAAACTGAATAATATTCTCTTAGTGTGTGCTTCCATAAGCTCTGTCTAGCTTTCTTTACTGAAAAGCAAGACTGAACATGCTCAGAAATGGGTTAGTAATCATAGTACTTTGATGCAACAAGTTAGTGATATAGTTTTAAAAACTTTTATTCAAATTAGTTGCTCAGAATTGCTACAGGCTACTACATCATGTACATCTGTTATATTCATAGAAGGTGGTGTTAAACATGGGTTCATGTAGGATTTTTAATTGGACAATATTTTGTGCCCTCCAAGTAGAGTAAGCTTCCTTATAGGATAGATAGCCATGTCTGCCACACGGAAATGAAATATAGCTTCTTTCAGTGATTTTCTGTTATGCACCTAATTGAGTGTTTGGTTTGATAACTTATATTTCTGTATTCTGTGCATTCACAGTCAAGATGATAAATGTGTACTGGACTATTACATTCTTTTCACTTATATGAATGTAGTTCATATATTTGTTTCAAAAGACAGCTTCTTGAAATATCCATTCTTTTCATTATAAGCTGCACTGAGAAAAACTAATTAGACATAGCTTTGCCAACCAAAATTACACACTAATCTAAACAAAACAAATCTTCCATTATGTTTGTGTAAAGGTTTCTTTTGTGATGCAGTCATACAAGTACAACTGCACAAAACCACAAAATAATTATGTATATATACATATATAGTAAAATATTCATACATATGCACACATACATTATTCACTCTTTATTTTGGAAATTTTTAAGCTTACCCATTAATTCTTTCATACTTAAATATTTTATCTTGTAATAGGATACTCACTACTGGACTGAAACCTGGAATTACACAGAAGGGAAGGCAGGTTTCCCAGTAAACAGTGTAAATAGAAAAAGCATAATAATACTTTTCAGTGTTAGTGCTCCCAGTGAATCTTTTATTCTCATGCTATAACCAAAGCAAGTAACTCAGTTTGGCCTCAGTTTGGATAAGCAAGTCAACAAACAAGTTCCTCAGCATTTACTCTCTGTCTCAATACAAAATCTTCACTTTCACAGAGAATTTATGTTGAACATTCTGACTACTAGTCTGGGCAGACATTGTTAAATGGATTCTGAGAGGATAAAACTGTCCATGATTTGTTACATGTAGCCTGGCAATCAAGAAGTAACACATGATTGCCATTTGAGATTACTAAAATGTTTTTGATAGCATTAATTTCTGTGCTGGGTATTATTAGTAAACTCTGCCGTAAGTTTAAAATAATTAACATACATTGACAATAAGTCCTAATAATCCAGACCAGCCAACTTTCTTTCATACAAGTGGTAATTGTTCAAGTTTATGTATCTTCTTAATTTTCTTCACTTAACCATACTACCTGAAAATGTGTAATTATCTGAAATATTCAAGCAGAGCTTTTTGTTCTAACATAATTTTGATCGAGTTCAAACTCTTCCGGTCAGGTCCTGAGGAATATTTTCTCATTTTGATAGCAAAGTACTTTTATGCTGTCTCATGTGGAAAAGTAAGAGTGGTCAGACCTCACCAGAACGGTTCAAGCGTGACAACCCCATGGGCGAAACCCTTTCTGGGGACCTCATTCTCTCATGCTCTCCCCCCGCTCTTTGGTCAATGAAGTGTCAGTAATTCACCGTTCTCCCATCGATCTGCTCTACCCAAAGAGTTATTCAGACCTCCTCTAAACGCTTCTGTCTCCCCACTGATTTCCAGTATAAGCAATAGCTCCAGGCTCAGAAGCAAGAAGCGAAAAGGACAAAACAAAATCTGGGGCTCTAAGCCAGCTGTGGGGTGGTTGGCTTCCGAGATAATGTTTGCTGCTCTGACATCATGACCTTTCCCTGGCTTTTGTGTGGAAAATCAAGGAGATAGAAGCATCCTGGGAAATGCAGTTTAGTCCACAGGCCACCTGTGTGTCCAGGTGGGGCGTGCTATTCATGGGCTAGTAATGTGAGTGAAAGGTAGGTGCTCTGCATGGCATTGCTTATGCATGAGCAGAGAGACTGGATCCATATGTGAGGGGTGTACGTGAGTCTCCCATCTGCCTGACCTGTCAAGGTAGAATTTTGTACCTTGCCTATGCCAGCCTGTATTTGGAAGGGCTATGTCCTGCATTTTGCCCCACTCTGTGATAGGAAGAACAGTGAGGTAAGTCATCCCTCATAGCAGTTTTCTACACAGAAGGAAAAGCATTTGAGACAAAAACAAGCTTAGGGAGCTCTGAGATTTCCAATTCAAAAAATACTATCAGGTGAGATCACTTCAGCATGAAGATAGGTTTGTTAAATTCATCTTGTTAAAGTAAGTAAAGTGGTCACATCCACTTTTTTTTTTTTTTTCCCCTGAGGGAGACTCCTACAAACCAAACAGAATGTCTGTCCTTTCTTACTTGTGTTTGTATGAATAAAAGAAGCGTTGGCAGAGATGGACAGTGAGCATAGCATAGCAATTTCTTCTCACACGATGCAGGACGCAGACGTGTACATTCACATCCACAATCACATGCACATTCCCATGCAACCACAATCTAGACAGCAACAGAGGTGAGCAAGAGAGCTCTTAACAACCAATGTACAAACACCATTACCCTGGTAAGCTCAAGTGTTGAAATATTTCATGTACTGGCAGGGTAAAAAAGATTCATGGACCAATCTGACTGAAAGGTAGTTACACTGAACAGAGAAAAAGAGCATCCATTAGCTACAGTAGGTTCAGGATTGGGACCGTAAACTTCAGTTTCACCTTTGATTTGGCTTGAATTTTTTTGAACTGTTGTACCACATTTATATCTTATAGTGTATCTTTTCAGTTGCTCAGCCTGTTTAAAAGTTTTTGAGTTATATTTGGTATGTACTTGCTGTTTTCAATAGCTGATAACCTGTTAGAAAACGAGACTGTTTTTATTCCTACATGATTGCTAGATCTCTAAGTATAGCCCTCATAATTGGATGGATATGGCAACCCATCTTCACCTCTTAAAAAGTACATTTTATTCTATCCCTGTTAGTGAGCAAGAGGTATATCACGAACAGTTACTAAAAATATTTTATCCAATGTGTAGCTCTAATAAAACTTCTTAAAGTGCAGTGTCGACAATGCTTCAGTAATAATGGCTCTTCTAAATGAAAATGCTTTCACAAAATCACACTCTGTGCCAAAAAAAAAATGAAAATCTGTAATGCTTAGATGAAAATTTTTCTTAGCAGGTTTCAAAAGTTTTTTCCTTGAGATAGTCAAATGCAATCCTCAGTTCAGGCACAGGGCCATTTTAGAAGGGATGTTGCAGCTAGTCCTCTTTTAGCGTCATCTCTTCACTTCCCACAGAATTTTTCCTGAGCTGGAGACACATCTGCCTCCTCTCAGGGCCAAAGGAAAATCTCCCAGGAGAAAAGCAGAATCACTGATGTGGTGGGTTGTTCTGTCAGTGTCCTCCTCCTGGTTGTTTTCCCTTCTTTCATCTTCTGCAACGTAAATTCATTTGTTATTAGAAAAAATATCTTCTTCAATATAGCACAGCTAGTCTCCCTCTAGATCCACTGAAGAGTAGGATGAGTATCAGAAAATATGTATTATGTGATCATGTATGCAGAAGACAATTCTGAAATTTAGATTATAACAGTATATAATTGATTAATTGTGAAAGCTACCCCAGCACAGAAGTTCCAAGTACTGCAATTAGATCAGCATGCACACTGTGGGCAATTATTGATACAGCAAAAAAATATGTATCGAGTTCACAAGGTAGAAATTTATTGTCTTGCGTCCTTGCTTAGCTGAGCTAAGGCCTGGTAAAATCATAGCCCCAGACATGATCTGATTGACTCAAACTCAAGCCTCTTTGGAGGAGCTTTAAAAAATCCATGCTGCATGGAGAAGATTCAGCCTCAGCCAGTGTTTTTGTGCAAGATGTACATCCTGAAAGGCCACAGAATTCAATGGAGATCAGAAAACGAGTGTTTCAGCTGCTGGTGCTCACAGCCGTAGTTCACAGACTTTGTCGTGGCTGGATTCCAAAAATCAATTCAGTTTTGTAGAATAAATGTGGTGATTACAGCAATTAAATTAGTTCCATTCCCGGAATCCTGGAGTAATTTTTTAATATTGCATTTCTCTGTAATGCATATCATGCCTTAGAATTTGCTGATATATTTAGCTCAACTCCTGACTCATCATCTTTCTCGTATCCTCTTATTTCCCATAAATACTGAATATTCAGACAATCTGGACTAGAAAGCACATAGGAGCCGTTTCAATAAAAACGTATGCTCAGTTAAAACTAGTATTTCAGGTTGTACTTAACCATGAAGGTGAATGTACATACTATTAATTAGTCCTTGTATAAAACCTCCATTTAAAATGTGAGGAGCATTTATTTTTTTTCTTACTTGCTTTTCTACTTTAGAAAAAAAATCAGTAAAGCTTTAAAATTAAAGGAATTTGCTGACAGCTGTCTAAATTAAGACATGCAACTTTAATTTTATTTTTTTTCTAAGTCTGAATGAGAATATTGTGACCATATTTTTATTTCAAATAGTTTCATGTTGTCTGTAAGTGTGACAGTAGAAAAAACAATAGCTAAAACAAAGAATAGAAAAAATTGTCAATAAAATCACAACAAAGGGTTGTTAACAAAAGGTGCCTGCAGGGCTCCTTGTTTCATAATGTATGTTTTGATGATTTAACTTTTTTTATTTTTTAACAACACTTTAAAAGTCTTGGTAGCCATTAAATGCTAGTTAAATTTCAAACCTGTACCTTAGGGATACTTTGTCCAGCATGAAGTTATTGTGATGAACGTAATGAATTTGTCACAATGACTACTCATGGCTTCAGTAAATGTTATGGAAACAAAAATAGCATTAACACACTACTAGACATTTTCTGTCTTTTCAGACTCTTTATATACTGAAATGAACTCTATTTTCCTTGGAAAAGAAATACCCAGACTGCAATTTACTGTTTTTTGCTTTGTGTTACTGATTGCATCGGTACCTTGGTGAGCATAGCACTGATCCTCATACAAAGAGTAAATCTTTCTGGATTTCGATGGGATGTTTCTTGTCCGCTATGGCTGAAGGAGTAAGGCAAAGCCAAAGGACAACCATCTGAAAAAATATATTCAGCCTTGAGAGAGGTCCATATTTTTGGAAGCTTTGTTTCTTATACTCTATGTCACTGCTTCCCTGTTTGTTTTTTACATACCCTACCAGAATCCACTCGTTTTGTCACAGAGTAACTTGAACGTAATTTCACTAAGGAAAGGATGTCTTATACTTGGGAAGGTAGAAGACAAAAGCCAAAAAATTGTCAAAAGATTACATTAAAAGAGCAGAGGAATTCACATTAATTTCACTACTTGCTATCACAGCTTTAGTTTATTCAAAGATATGCTGAAAAACACGTTTCTTATTTTACAGACACTACGTACAGCTTTGTCCAGGTGCTGAATAAATGTTCTCTTTCAGAGTGCAGGACTGTGTTAGCTCTGGTGCTTGGGCCTCTCTGCTTTTTCATACATTGGGGTATTGCATGATGTGTATAAAATGTGCAGGATAGTTTCTTTTTCTTTTCTTTCTCGTTCTCCCTGCTTAGTAGCTTTACATTTAGATGGAAATTTTTATCTGAATTTATACATAATTGTTGGAACTTTAAATAATGAAGTGCCCTAAGGTGTCACTGTTATGAACTGAAACAAATAATTTTAAACTTTCAGTAAATTAATTTCCTATAAGCAATCTCCCATAGCCGTTGTTTCAAAACAACAATTAAAAATGCATTTATTTAGGCTCTCCATTGTTCTGGCATTGTGCCGTCCAAGAACAAGTGAACTCTTCACCCTGGGGAGGTTAGAGTCTGGAATCCAAATTTTAAAAAGAAAAACAATGCAGAGATGCATTAAACCCTTCATCTACAAATGCAATTTGCAGTTCACAAAAGTAGTGTGTCAGTAAAAAATGGCCCTTGACACGCACTCAGCCTCTAATCATTTGCATGTTTTGACCTGACTTCATTGATTGAAATATTCCAAGCCCATTGGCATAGAGCAGCAGACATAGGTCTTGGACAAGGAAATAAAGCAAAGCGTGTTTACAGTGACAGTAAACAAGCCGGAAAGATCTTATTTGACTTTTAAATAATATATTGAATTGTAAGATCTGTAATTCAGGTGGGAAACAATCATCCCTGAGTAAATTTCATATTGTCAGTCTGGAGCAAGACTGCACACGCAATGTCGATGTCATTCTTAGTGCTCTGCTGTTCAGGATGAGACTTCTCTCAAAGGCAGGCCCAAGTTCCTTGTCTAAGCTTCTCTGCAATATTCTGTCACATGAAGTCTAACATACTCATGCTACTAAACTTTAAAGGTTAATATGAATTTAAGTGTTTTCCAGGGTTTCCTCCAATGTATGACACAAGCTTGACCAAGCTGCATGAACATCCACCTATAATAAGGAAGTATATTATGAATGTAGCCTTTTCATTTAGAGAGTGATACTACGGATTTTAGTTTAAATGGCTAAATACAGAGGATTTAAGGCTGCCCAAAATTTTCAGGCTAACCAGGAAGCCAGGCAGTGCTTAGGGAGATCTTCAGGATTGTTTCCTCGGGGTGGTATACTTAAGATATGAACTACCACAATTTAATCATACTTGTCTTTAATAACTTGAACAGGAAAAGTTTGGGTTTATGGTAGACTAATTTACACTTCACAACATTATGTCTGTTTGAATAAGACCTTTAAAACATTTAGACTTTCCCCTTGTGTGCAGCTGAATTGATAAAATTATCTCAGCTTCTTTAGTTTTATTTTTATGCAATGTAAAAAATTTATACTTTCTCCCAAAGCAAATTAATTTACACGACCCAAGCACAGATGAAAGCATCTGGTATGTAATAATAGTATTTCAAAGAAAGATTATGTTATGTTTCAGAAAGGTGGGGGTTTGTCCTTAGAATTAAATTTCGGTTTAAAATTTTGGTTAGTAGAGTTTTTCAGCCCACTTGTCCAGGTTTCAGTTAGGACAGAGTTAATTTTCCTCCTAGTAGCTGGTAGGGTGCTATGTTTTGGATTAGGATGAGAAGAGCGCTGATAACATGCTGATGTTTTAATTGTTGCAGAGCAGTGTTTACACCAGGCCAAGGACTTTTCAGCTTCTCGCTCTGTCCTGCCAGCGAGCAGGCTGGGGGTGCAGCAGGAGCTGGGAGGGGACAGACCCAGGACAGCTGACCCAAACTGGCCAAAGGGGTATTCCATACCATCTGACATCATGCTAAACAATATATAGGGGTGGCTGGCCGGGGTGGGGGGCCGGCTGCTCGGGGATAGGCTGGGCATCCGTCGGCGGGAGGTGAGCAATTGCATTGTGCATCAATTGTTTCATACACATTATTATTAGTAATACTATTATCATTATTATTATTGTTATTGTTATTATTATTTTCCTGTCTTAATAAACTGTCTTTATCTCAACTCACAGGCTTCACTTTCCCGTTTCTCTTCCCCATCCCAGAGAGCGAGGGGGGAGGGTGAGCAAACGGGTGTGTGGTGTTTAGCTGCCGGCTGGGTTAAACCACAACAGCACTGTATAATTTCCACCTGTTACTAGCTGAAAGGTTTCCTTGAAGGGCTGTTTTGGTATCTTCAGCCAGAAGTGCCACTTGCTTCTTATGCCACAAGATATTTCAGTAACTGCAATCTGTTTTGGCTGGTTTCAAGAAGCGCACACTCTCTTCTAATCTATACACAACCTCAATTAGTGTTCAGGTCAGCAAGTGGGAAGACATTTATGGAATCAATCATTTTGGGTTAAGGAGTACACATCCTGCAAGTATACTAATGGAATAGAAATAATGCCTGGAACATCTCCAGAAGAGTCACATTCTCAATGGAGCAATTAAATATGTATGAAGAATGTTTGCAGTGAAGTTCAAACACATCAGCCTGAGGCTTATATTTTTGGTTTAATTTATTCACAGCCTTTCTGTGTACTGCTGCTTGATGGTCCAAAAACACTTCTGCACGCATCTTCCTGCATTGTCTATGTACCCACAGACTGACAGATATAGTGGCAGTTGCTATTTTTAATCACCATCTTGGGAGCAAGGAGGAGGCTCTGCAGTAGAACAGTGCTGTGTTATTATTCAGGTTAGCAGTTTTTATTCATTAATATATTTGACATCATTCACAGTATGGAAAGCAGTCTTCAGAATTAATTCAGACTGTGTTCAAGTACTTAACAAAACTTCTTAGCCTGAACGTGCTGGCATTAGTAGGTCTTCAAAGTAGAGTGAGTATTGCATGATATGGGCTGTACTGCATATCTTCATATCAGTGCTTTTATCCTTCATGAAAAAGATGCTTATACTATAGCTAGAGGCTGCTTTTTTTTTTTTTTTTTTTTGCATTGTCAGTGAATAATGGAGCTCTTTAAAAAGTTAGTGGTAGTGTTTACCGATAATTATGGTTCTTTGCAAAATGTATGAAAGAGCAAATGACGTTTTCAGTAAAACATGAAACCAAAGTATTTCAGAATTTTAAAAGAGATTTTGTTTCTTTCGATGGCTCCCAGTTCCGTGTTTTGTCACTGATTGGAGAGCACCAGCATATTGCTTGGTTCATCTGTTATCAATTCAGACGCTATGAATAAATGGGATTGTCATATAACTAAGCTTAGAGCTATTGGCAAAGCAACTGAGCAAAGACAGTCTCTTAAAAGGATTACTGGTAATGTAATTACTTGTGGAAGATGTATGTTTAACTCCCACATGAAAACAACACCATCTTAATATGTTATTTAAGCAATAACATTAGTAGAATGAGAGCTTGTGTTCCAGTAATGGCATACACTACTGATGGATAACGGCATGGTGAAGCAAAGGCATTTGTGTAAAGTAAACACTGAGCTAAAGCCAGAAATGTGCTTTTGTTTCTTAGCTAGTTTCAAGGCTGTTACTGAAACAAAACTTACTATCTAGTGACACTATAATTATTTTAATAAATGTAATGGAGTTGTAAGGCCTCAAAGCTCCTGATTATATCCATAGGTGATTGTTTATACCTATTAATAACAGCTATAAAACAGCTAATAATATTACTAATACTTACAAAAAATGTGGTGCTAATATGACCCCTGTTATTGAAAATGCCAGGGATATGTCATGGGAGTACCTCCAATCATACTAGTTTCTAGAGATGCAGAATCAATTTAGGACATTCAGTTCATGCGCAGGATGAATGATCTTGGTGATGCAAAGTTATGGAAACCTCTGTGCTTGTAAGAAGTTGTGGTCAGTGTCTTTTCATATCCACTTTAACGATCAAGATGATTGACTTTTCCTAGTGAGAAAGAACATCCCCATAAGTATATTAAAATCAGGACCTGACCTTCATATTTTTGAAATCAGTGGTGAAAACCCAGTAGTCTTTAATGAAGCTGTAATATTCCTTTAGATATTGACAGCAATTTTTTTCAGTTAGTTCTAGGGGAGATTTCTCCCTGCAGTATTTAATAAGCTCCATGGCATCCATACAGATGGATTTCTGAAACACACACTGACAGGTATGCTGTTTGGCTAGTTTAGTCTTAAACACTTCCTTTCCTCAACTTTGACAGTATTTCCCTCTCGCAGCTTCTATATTTCTTTCTTCACTGTGTTCATTGATATTTCCCCCTTATTCAATAAGCAAAGTTTTGATGCTTAATATATGTTTTTCTCTTTGTTGTTGTGTTCTTTGTTTTTTGTTTCCACTTCATCAGTTTCCTTTTTCCATGCTTTTATTGAATTTTGCTGTTGGCTTGTTTTTTGTTTGTCTTCCCTTAAATGCTAATTTTCTGATTTTGAGTAATAATAATATTCCTAAGATTTATATTCCTGTGATTTTTATATCTGAAACCTGGCTGAGTTATTTCTTCTAATATATGAGTAAATAATCTGGTTTTCTGAGTGTAAGAAGTTGCATGCCCCCCTGGTAGCATGGCATTTTGAACTGTAATGTGTCCAGTGACAGCAGGTTATGCCTTACAATAACAAGATCAGATTAATAAAAGGATAGACAGCAAGATCTTGATATGTGTACTTAGAAAGTGATGCATGTGAAAAATGCTTTACCCTTCCAGGAAAATGAGTAATAGCCAAAATATTCATACTTTGACTATCTAAATTTACATTTATATTTTAAGCATGTAAATATATTTAAAATGTCCCTTGAACTTGATTTACATGATACTGTGAGGCTTGCAGTACTTCAGAAGATCAGGCCACCTGCATTTAATTGCCTGGCTATAGATTTAGAATCCTAACTAGACACAAGATCAAGTGGTAGTTTATTAAAAATACCTTGTAAGTTCTTTCTCTGGACCATGTGAAAATTTCACATATTTTAACTATCTGTCCATCCTTTTAAACCCTCTTGGCATGTTCATTGCTATGTTTTTCTTTTCAGTTTGGAAATAGACAAGTTAAAAATGTGAGGAGACATGAACCATTACTTTGTAACACCTTTATTCAATTTACCTCTTCAGTTTTCTCATTTTAGTTTTAACATCATTCCTGATATTTGGATATCTTCAAGGAGGTTTCTTGTAATTGAGGTAGTTCCAAGCACTTTGCTCTAGCACAAGAGCAAAACCAGATCTCTTTGAACTTAGAGAGGCAGGATCTAACTTTGGTGTCTCTCGCTAAATGATTAGAAAGAGAAAGAAAATATTGTTATCCCATTTGCAAAGTGTAATTGTATGGACGTTGTATATGTGATGCCATATAAAGTCTGGGCTTTGGATTATTTCAGGATCCTCTTGGTTTGGTGACATACCTGTGCTCACTAGGACATCCACTGCCCATTAGGACTCAGTTTTGTCATTCTCTTTGCAACATGAGCAAACTGGGTGAGCATTAATAATACTTCACTTTGGCAACAGGTGTTCCTATATTACAAAACAACACAAAAATTAAAGAAGAATTTCAATTTGCTACATTTTATTAATCTTTCAGTAATATATGAACTAAAACTAAACAATCAGGCCTTGGGTTACAAAAAGGACAGACAACAAATCATTACTCTGTAATGCAAACCGCAATAATATAAATAAAAGTTCTTGGAAATGTTTTTTAAACATTTCAATTTTAAAGAGCTCCTAGGACAGAGCTATTTTGTATGAAATTGATGGCACAGTCCACAGTGGAAGAATCTGCCAACACAGCAGGCTCACACTGCCATTACAGTATGTTAAGCAGGAGCTGATTTTTCAAGCAGCTTTCACCTTTGATAAGGCAATAGTTCACTCAAGTCTTCTAGTCATCATGAGCTGTTCTATTATCATCTTTGTAAAACAGAGTTGAGGACATTTGTCCACATGGTAGGTCCAGCAAGCAAATAGTTGTGAAGCTTCAAAGTGAATAAGGAAACGTTATTGTTGTTGTTATTGTTAAGAAACAGATAATCCATGCACTGTCTTTGAATTCTACCTTGTCACCAAAACCATTTATGGGCTCATTTCTTCCCATATGAGTAAATCAACAGAGCCTTTGTTCATGCTATTCATTACAAAGCCACGCATCCTGTCTCTTAAACAAATTTGATGCTAATGTAATTCCAGAACTAAACATGTTTTGTCCCAAAATTAGATTTATGCAAATTTAGGGAAGCTATCATTTAATTGATGGAGAAAGTGGTAACAGAATTAGTCAGTGGAAGGATTGGGTAGATTTATTCTGTGACGCATCATTTTCTCAGGAACTTATAGGCCATAGAAAATCCTGCACTGAATGCAGCCATGGACTTTTTGCTTGAGAGATGCTTGCTATGGAGGAGATGCTATGGCATTTTGCAGCTATGGTTCATGGCACAGCTGGTGGTTACCCTGTTTCTGTATAATCCATCTCTGAAGCAACCTTTAAATGTTAAATGACATACACATATATAAGCAGTCATCTCTCATAGAGGTTGTGAACAGTATTCAAACACAAATAGTAGCAGGTATCATAAAATATTTTATAATATTTGAAGATTTCTAAGGGTAAACTTCATTCCTTCCTAAATCCAGCACTTTAACTTAGTGAAGGTAACCACTGACTCAGATAAAATGTATCTCTCTCTTTCTCTCTCTCTCTCTCGGCATTGTTGGGGTTATCAACTCAGAAAACTCCGTGATAGATTGACAGCAATGTCTGGAAAGACCCAGGCATGACTGTAAATCACATTCATCTTTCAAGGCGTTCTCGCTAGAGATGACAGCTATCTTTAACGTTTCCAGGAAGAACATAAAGGCAAAAAATGGAGTGGAGGACTGGCCAAATTCTTTTAATATCATCTCTGTACCATGAATAAATGATCTAGGAGAAAACCAAAGTCAACACTAACAAAGTTAATCAAAAAGACTAAAAAAAGCTTTCTGAGAGACTATATCCTGTCCCAAAAGTTGCCCTCTATTTTATAGCCTTTGTGAAATGGATGTAGTTATTTGCACTGCAGAGGTCTAAAAATTTGACTGATCCTAGTCTATCCAGTTACTGCTGATCAAAGAAGCCGTGTCTGTCCATCTGTTCTAAATGCTGGTTTATTTCAAAGTCTCATCTCTCCTTTTTTTGAGTGAAAGGCACTGTAAAATATAGCCCTTCCAGGAGTTTTCCTCCATCTGCTCCCTGTAGATGCTTGCTGGAAACTGAGCAATCATACAAGTGATGGGGAGGCAGTATGTAGGCTTTTATGCTTGTTAAATATATGTTGAAGTATTTTGCAGGAAGAAAAGAATTGTATAGCTGTAAAACTCAAGAGTACTCAATCATCTTTGAGTAAAGTATTTAACAGAATATTCTGTAAAACGCAGAATGCGTATTTAGCAAACTTTAGGTCAGCAAAATATCTATTAAACTCAGGGTCTCTTTAGCACTGCCTACGCTATTTTGAGCTTGATAAGATCGTGGAGGCAAAGCAAAAGTTGGTGTAGTGTGTGGGTCTCTGGAAGGTAAGCTGGGTGGATCCTGCTGGGTGGATCCTGGCTGGATCAGGTGGATCCTGATCCCAGGTTGACCTGAATGTGGTCCCTTGTGCTGGCAGCTCACCTGTTTCTTGGGCAAGGGAAAAGGGCTGTCCCCAGCTTGTAGCCTGACACCAGTCAAAGAACTAGTTTGTTAGACTGGTGTGACAGGTGGGATATTGATTGTCTATTCCTTTCTTAATACTTTAGTTATTATAAACCTAAAGGAGATACACACAAGCAGAAGACCATGGGAGAAGCAACAAATGTTGCAGATTATACCCCAGAAAAAATGAAAATTGATGCCTTTTTCCATTCTTCCATTTGTGAATCCTCACTGCCTAAACTCTGCAGTGTCATCTGGCATTGGACCATGCCTCTGCTTTAGGTCCTACTAAGGCATCCGTTGCCATTTGTATGCATCTTAGATGACCAAGGTTAAAGGAGGACATCTAAACAGATTACAGACCACATTGAAATTCATGCAGGGTATTAGCTAATAGAAAATGGTAGGAGAGCTGTGGTAGGGGTGGTGGTATGTTGTTGTTTTTAATCAGCAATTACATGGAATGAAGCTGGCAAATTCAGATCGTCAAACGTTGAAAAGACTGAGGCTGAAAAGCAAAGGGAGACAAATTACTTCAGGAGGAGAGGGACCTTTGCTTACACTTTGTTGGGAACCCTGCAACAAAAAATTTTGAGAAAACTGAAACATTCAGAATTGCATCATCTTTTATTAAAATTTTGTTGAGAAAATTTTCTCATCTGTGGGAAGGAACAAAACTAGTGAGATCCAGTCTCTTCACAATAGCCAATAGCAGTGTAATCAAATCCACGGGGATAAATGTTCACCTGAGCCCCTTCACTTTTCAGTGGCAGGGATACAGTGGAGTGAGTAGCAGTTCTCAAGGCCCCACCTGAAGTGCTGCATCCTGGTTTGGGGTTCCCAGCACAAGAAGGATGTGGATCTACAGCAGGTCCAGAGGAGGGCCATGAGGATGATCAGAGGGCTGGAGCACCTCTTCTATGAAGAAAGGCTGAGAGAGCTGGGGCTGTTCAGCCTGAAGAAGACGAGGCTCAGGGGAGACCTCATTGCACCTTTTCAGGTCTCCCCTGAGCCTCCTCTTCTCCAGACTACACAACCCCATTTCCCTCAGCCACTCCTCACAGGACTTGTGTTCCAGGCCCTTCATCAGCTTCGTAGACCTTCTCTGGACATGTTCCAGGGCCTCAATGTCCTTCCTGCACCCAAACTGAACACAGCACTCGAGGTGCGGCCTCACCAGAACAGAATACAGGGGGACAATCACCTCCCTGGTCCTGCTGGCTACACTATTCCTGATACAAGCCAGGATGCTGTTGGCCTTCTTGGCCACCTGGGCACACTGCTGGCTCATGTTCAGGTGAGCATCAGTCAGCACCTGCAGGTCCTTTTCTTCTGCACAGCTTTCCAGCCACTCTGGCCCAAGCCTGTAGCATTGCATGGGTTCCTTATGTGGAAAGGGGGAACATTCATATTGTACAGAACTGGGCATATAATCATCAGAGTAGCACTGACCTTCAGCATGTGTGCTGGTGAGCCTCATCAGCTTCTTTTTGCTCATGCTTCTTTCTAACCCTGTTCTGTTCTTAGAAAGGTTAACTCTCCAGGAGATCAAAATTACAGTAATCTGGATGTGATTTTTCTTTGTCTTCTAAGAAGACACATGTCAGCCTTATACTGGAATTGGCTCAAATTGTGGAAAAACACGCGTATCAATGTTTATTTCCTTGAATCACTTTTGAGTTGGTATCAATTCTTGAATCATCTGGAAAAAGTATTATTTATTACAGTTACTGTAAATGTCAAGTAAAGTTTTGAGTGATTTGTAAAGTCTAAGTTGGAAGAACAGTACCAGCACACAAAATTATATTACTTCTGTCTTGTTGCATAGGTTTTTTTCAGGAGAAATTCTAACACTTTTTTTGGTCTAAGGCTAGTGCTGTTGCTGTTCATTCTTTTCCCACAGGCAAATAGGATTACTTGTTGGATGGTAGGTAGATCATGTTTCCTTCATAAATGTAAACGATGTATAACTTAAATGCTTGGCTACTAAGATTCTTTTATTGGAGAAAAAAATATCGTAGGATCATAGGATAATTCAAGCTGGAATTCAGGATCTCAGGATGTCTCTAGTCTCCTTTTCAGAGCAAGGTTAACTCTGAGCTGAAACCAGGTGACTCAGAGCTTTATCTTTTTGGGTCTCAAAAAACTCCAGGGCTAGACATTGCACAGCCTCTCTGGTCAGCCTCTTCCACTGCCTGATGGTCCTCATCAGAAACAATTTTTCCTATATCCAGTCTGAATCTCTCATTTTGATATGTGCCCATTGTCTCCTGTCCTGTCATTCGCTGCTGTGAAGAACTTGGCTCTATCTTCTTGCTAACCTCCCCATAGGTACTGGGGCATCACCGTTAGGTACCTCCAAAACCACCCTTTCTCCAGGGTCCAGGTCCCTCAGCCTCCCCTCACAAGGCAAGTGTTCCAGCCCCCAGCCAGCCTGGAGGCCTCTGCTTCTGTTTCACAGAATCACAGAATGGTTGAGGTTTAAACGGCCCTCTAGAGCCCATCTGGTCTAACCCCCTGCTCAAGCAAGTCCACCCAGAGCAGGTTGCCCAGGACCATGTGCAGGTGGCTTTTGAAGATCTTCGGAGAAAGAGACTCCACAGTGTCTCTGGGTAACTTGTGCCACTGCTCAGTCACCTGAACGGTAAAGAAGTGCTTCCTGATGTTCAGATGGAACCTCCTATGTTCCAGTTTGTGCCCATTGCCTCTTGTCGTGGCACTGGGCACCACTGAAAAGAGCCTGGCTCCATCTTCTTTGCACCCTCCCTTCAGGTATTTGTATACATTAAAGAGGTCCTTCCTGAGCCTTCTCTTCTCCAAGCTGAACAGCCCCAGCTCTCTCAGATGCTCCTCGTAGGCTGCAGTCCTTTGATCACCTTGGTGGTCCTACATTGGACCCTCTCCAGCAAGTCCATGTCTCTCTTATGCTAGGAGACCCGGAACTGGCTACAGGACTCCAAGTACGGCCTCACCAAAGCTGAGTAGAGTGGAAGGATCACCTCTATTGACCTGCTGGTGACACTTTGCCTAATGCAGCCAAGAATACCTTCAGCCTTCTTGATAGCAAAGGCATATTGCTGACTCATGTCCAACTTGGTGTTCACCAGGACCCCTATTTTTTTTTCTGTTTATTGATACCTTTCTTGTACTGGATGCAATATTCTTGATGTGGTCTGACAAGTGCTGAGTAGAGGGACACAGTTATTTCCCTTGATCTACTGACCATGCTCCTGTTAGTACAGTCTCAGATGCTTCTAGGACCTCTGCTTCTGGTGTACATGGCCAACTCTTGCTCAGCTTGCTGTCTACTAAGTCTGTTTTCCTACTGAATAAGATGTATACTCTTTGGAAGATTTTTTTACTTAAAAATGCATTGCTCTGGAGGCAAGATTAAAGCTTTTTGTTGTGTGTTTTTTTGTTGTTGTTTGTTTAGTTGTTTTGGAAATAAGTTTAGTCATAATTTAATCAACTCATTAGATGAAAGAGCTTACATTTATTCAAAATGCTTTGTAAAAAAAAACATTAAAGAGGGGTTTAAAACAATTGTAATTATATTTTACTTTGATAAGTTTTGCACAAATGTAATTATAAAAGATACAACATCTTCATGAATGAGAAGTTACACCTCATAGATATCATGGTGTATGAAACCTAAAATAATGAGAGATTTCTTATTCTGTCAAATTACTGTATAGGTAAAATATACAGCTAATCTAATCCAGAACATAGAAAGCTATTAAACCATTATAATTGGCTTATTCTATATTTGAACTGTTTTGTTTGTTTGTTTGTTTGTTTGAATTTTGGGTGTGGATATAACATGTTGCATGAAAAGTGGTGAGATTATGAGTTTATATTATACAGCTCTCCCACCAACTCTTATCAACAGTTTCACTTAAGAGCAGCAACATAACACCAGGAGAAAGACAATGTGTTCCTTATGTTCTGCATAGATAAAATCTGACTCCATTTTTATCCTTAATGTTTTGCAACTCAAGATCACAAATAGAGTGGGAATTTTTGTGAGGATTTTTGTTTGTTTGTTTCAAAAACCTGCAGGGATCATTTTAAGACTCTGCAACATCAAACATTTTGCAAAGTCATTTCAGTTTTCTAAAATGTGCTTTTAAAAAGCCAAAAAGCCCACAAAAATACCTTTTACTTACATTTTTCATATGACAGTTTCTAAATAGAATTATTTTCTTCAAAGATGCATTTTGACAATTCTTAACATTGTATTTGTTTGTCAGTTCAAGCAAACTTTTCACTATTTTCTTGAAAGAAATTAAAACATTGAAAACTGACTTCAGTTTTGAGATTCAGGTTTGTCCATCTTGATAATGGCTGTCAGCGTGCCAACTCCCACTACAGCCTATGGAGCTCTGACCAGTGCAGGTGAGGGGCATTCAGGTCTACCAAAGTAAAAAATTGTTTTTAGTCACCTGAATCATTTTCTGGGCTCCAGTGACTGAATAAAGGTGGGATTCGGGTACACAAACATAGGCACAGGCTAGAATTTGAAATGTTTTAGGGTATTTTAAAAGGTGCACAGGCCTGGCAGATGTGACGCAGGTCTCAGAGGAGACCTTCTACTGCAAGCTCAAGCAAGGTACTCTACAGCACCCCAAATCACACTAAACATGTGTTGTAGGCAACCAAATCCCACACAACATCTCTGCCAATTGTTATGACAGATCAGATATGTTAGCTCATGTGTAGATTTCTACAAACCCCACAAATGGGTAAGTTCCTGGATCTGAATTACTTATAAAATGTCTTATTTGTACTGAACTAAACGATATGTAGAAATATCCTCTGTTAAAAAAAAGAATAATCATTTGCTCACATAGCACTAAATGAAATGCAGCAGACTTCACTAGTGAGTTGGGGGAAGAAAATGAGGAATTTAAGTGCAGGAAAGTAATATGAGTTTATAATATCCCAAATTATATGTAGAAGACAGATTCAGAGTGTTTTCTGTGTAGTAAAACTCTGACAAAGGCTAAATTTTTGTTAATTATCTAATAAATTGTGAACAAAACAATTCCATAAATTCAGTAATGTGTTATTATAATACAAAGTAATCATAGCATCATAGAATGGTTTGGGTTGGAAGAGACCTTTAAAGATTATCTACTTTAAACACTCTGCCATGAGCAGGAACATCTTTCTCTAGACCAGGTTGCTCAAAGCCTATCCACCCAACTTGGAATGCTTTCAGGGATGGGGCATCCACAGCTTCTCTGGTCAACCTGTCCCAGTGCCTCACCACCGTCATGAAAAATTTCTTCCTTATATCTAATCTGAAGCTACCCTCTTTCAGTTTAAAAACTGTTACCCCTTTTCCTGTCATTAGGGACCCTGGTAAAAAGTCTTCCTCCATCTTTCTTAAAAACCTACTCTATGTATTGAAAGATCTCCCTGGAGATCTCTCCTGGAAAGGTCTCCCTGGAACCTTTTCTTCTCCAGGCTGAACAACCCCAACTCTGTCAGCCTTTCTTCGCAGGAAAATCTTCCAGCTCGCACATCACTTTCATGGCCCTCCTCTAGAAGCTCTTGAAGAGGCCTATGTCTTTCTTGTACTGGGGACCCCAGAATTGGATGAATAATAAATTTAATGAATAAACTTATTTATTTATTAAACAATACATCTACTAATTCATTGATTTTTATCACTTTTCTTATTTGCATGGTGTTAATTGGGTCTTTAGCACCATTTGAAAGTCAATCAGTTTTTCATAAATCAACTATCTGGAAGTCCAAATACCCCAGAGCACTGATAGGCTTGAAAATGTGGAGTTAAATCCAAACTTATGCTTGTGTTTGTTTTTAAAACTCATATTGAATAACGTTTGAACACTGGAAAGCCATGGAGTTTTGGGGGTGTATCCTGCTATAGATCAGAAAAAAATAATTTTAGGCTTTTAGAATAACATTTGACTTACCATCTTAATTCATCAGAAATAGAAGTTGTCTTCTAACTTTAAAAAAGTTGTGTTGTTTTTTTCATTTGTTTGTGTTTTTTTTTCATTTCAAAAGCTTTTTGCCATTTTACATTGCAATGAAATGAAAACTTTACTAAGTATTTTATGATAACTGAGAAAAGGTCACCAAGAATGTTATTACTCATAACCTATGACATTTGCTGGGAATGCTGGAAACAGCCAAACTCCGTGTTCCACATGTTTTGGAACATGATCCTATGTCTTCCCCCCAAGGTGAACGTTAAGTCTTTACCTCACTCATACCAGGAGCTGAAAATAATGTAAAGGAAAGATGTAATAACTCATCCTTAAGACACTTAATTAGAGTATGGGCAATTGGTGTCCAGACAGTTATACTGTTTAGCTTTTTATACAAAGTTAAGAAGCTCCAGCTAGAGAGACTGAACAAGTAATACCATGTAGAATCCAAAAGCCTGGTTATTATAGCATTCAGCTGGCTTTTTAATACTGACATTCAAATGCTTGGTTTGAATCCCACAGAACAGGTATTTGCCTCTGGCCAGCTTGCCTCACCTCTTGGAACTGGGATGGTGCCCTACCTCCTGGCTCCTTGAGTGCAGTCGGGTGCAGGAGTCATGCTCTTTTCTGACATAGCTTACCTCACGTTACAGAAGTCAGCTCTTTCACAGGAAAATTTTCTGAATTGATGAACTGCCCTTGCCTGAGAAAAAGTTCCAGACAAGTCTTTCCTAAGGTGTTTGATGCTCTGAGAATATTTGACACATTGAAAATAATCTTTGTTGTTTCTTGATCCAGTTTTCCAACTCCAGTCTGTTGATAGATTGTGATGTATCCATCTGAAAGTAAACCAGAAAAATGGCTTCCTCTTACCTTATGTAGAACAGTTTTGTGGTTTTGTTTGTTTGTTTGTTTGCCTGTTTGTTTTCAAAATGCTTCCTACTGGAATTAGACAATTAACTTCTAACTTGGGAAGCTGAGCATGGAACAGAGTTCCCAGGATAAAACTCCCATGAATCCTATACTACCTTGCATATGATAGGTGTTGATTGAAAATGTTTTTCAGAAGCAAGACCATGAACCTTCTTAAACTGTTTTTCCTTTTCTGTGTCACAGATAGGAAATGGCATTTGAAACCTAAAGCTTATGGCTGATGAATTTAATTTAAATGAGCTGGTGTTTGAAATAGATAACACTTTCATTTTAGTAAATTAATGGTGTGGCAAAAGGAAACTCAAAGATGCTTCTACCTATAATAAAAAATGATGCTGTCTAGAATTCTAATATTTCACCGTGTGATTACATTACCTAATCTTATTCACTTTATTACATGAAACATAGCAAAATGCTTCCTCTGTGCATTAACATAAATGTAATTTCAGACTTTATACAAATCTTTGTACAAACATCCCAAATAGCTCTGGAATCGCATTGATACACTGTAATAAATTTGCAACTGTCACAGTCTAAGGACAGAAGCAGAGCAAGGTGTTCAGTAGAGGAATATCCTTTCTTTGACAAACAGATATAATTGGAAAAAATGAACTAGCACTGCTTGTATTCACCAAAATCTTTTTCATTTTTCTAAGTATAATGAATGTATAAAAATGCAGAGTAAACAATTCCAGTATATATATTTGGCATATACAAAGTGTCCCATATACTCTGTGTTGTCCAGTTTCTTCAGCTCACCAGGCAGAGCAACTGCAAACATAGACTAGAAGACTTTATCGGAAATGTAAGGCTCTCAAAATATAGTGTCCACTGTTAATAAGCATTTATGAGCCAGTCCTAACGTAGTCTTCCTTTTGTTGTTTCCTATCCAAAATGAAAAGTACTTCAGCATTGACAACTTCAGAACTGATAATTTAGAACTGCCAGTTACTGGCAAATGCTTGTACTCATCCATTACACCCTGCTGTAGGATGGAAGTTAGCACTTCCAGGCACTACTACAGATTTTTTAAAAAAGATAATGCAATTCAAAGTTTGAATTAACCACTGTTTTATTGTAATTGGTATTTAACTTTTGGTAATTAGGTCTTTTTGATAATCAACTTTAATACACTTTGTCCCTCCTACTTATGCCTGTGCCTATCTGGGCAACCTGCTCTAGGGAACCTGCTTTGGCAGGGGGGTTGGACCTGATGATCTCTTGAGGTCCCTTCCAACCCCTACAGTTCTGTGATTCTGTGATTATGTGAATCATACCACGAAGTATGTGGAGGTCTGAACTCTGGCAGCATTGTCGTTCTATGTCTCTATCACATGCTTGTCCCCTGAAGTGGCACCTGCTCTCTGGTGAGGACCCAGTGCTCAGTTCAGCCCACAAGACAAGTGCACTGTGAGTATCAGTCGCTCAGCACCAAGTGTTTCACTCCGTGGTATTGCACTACATCGGTGCACTGCAAGAGTTGCTGGTCCAGGCAGAGCTCTCAAGTCCCTGCTCTCTCTCCATTCCAAGCATTGCTGTGTCCAGGGCAGGAGAGCAGTAGCCAGCTGGAGTCTCAAATCCATGCTGCTCCAGAGAACCCAGACGCTTTTCACCAGCAGAGCATCTGTCCCTTCCACTCGCTTATTTGTAGAAGTGGTGCTGACACCAAGTAACAGGCAGACTAAATATTTTATTTTAAATGGGTTTAGAGTTGCTATTTTTGACAGATTTAATAACAGAACCCTTCCTAATTAAAACAAGTGAAATAAAAAGTGTTGGCATTTGCGTATGAACATCTGCAGTAGCATTGTTCTTTATAGTTATTGTACACTGTGGGACAGTATGTTTGGCCAGCGCTGATTCTCAGATTAAAAATTATGGAAAGTATTTAGCTTGATGGATGATCTTTCTTTCCTGAGGACTGGAAAGCACTTTTAAATATCAAGAGCAGTAAAATTTGTTCTTCCCTTCATATATCCATTTTCAGAGGGTGTTTTAAACTATTTTGGCAGATTCATGAAAAATTGACATTATAAACCACTACAACTGAAAACGTAAATAGCAATTTATAAAACATTGATTAGAATTGCTTTTCTGTTTCCTACACACCATCTGAAGCTGAAAGTTTTGATAAATGCTGACTAACTGCTAGGTGGTTTTATTTAGGCTTTTAAATATACCCAGAATATATGCTGGCTAATTTCCTTTATTTAGTAAGTTCACATGTATATTATATATTTTTATTAATTATGTATTCTCATTTCCTTAATGAACAATAACAGAAATATAGAATTTAAGATCTATTTTTTGTTATTAATGTATCTTTCTGTTCCAAATGTACATAGTACTAAGCAATATCTGGAATTCCTATTAACTATGTTTAGCAACTTCTAAATAACCCAGCTTAGTGGAAATCATGGGACAAAATGTCATGAAAACCTCTCACAGTAGTATATCATATAAATCTAAGAGCTGCTTTTGACTCGGCACAGGCTTCTTTTGTTTTTTTCTGGAAAAGGTGTGGTCAAAGGGCAAGATACTGCTTTTTGCCTCTTGGAAAAGACAAAATAAAGATGAGGAAAATAGTCAAAGTTTTCCTTTCATCTCTTCAGTCGATCTTAGCAGAACTCTTGCTATCTGATCATCAAAGCTGCAGCTTCCTAAAAGATTTGGCAGAGGGTCATGCAAGACAGAAGAAAATTCTAAATAGCTCTAACAAAGAGCAGCTCAAAGGTGCTGCTAAATTGAAGGTAGCATTATCTTTCCCTTATGTATGGCTGGGCAAAGAATTGTATTTGATACCTGAGCATTGAAAAGCTTTGCTTTCACTATGTGACAGTTTGAGAAATGAGGTCCCATCATAGACCAGAATTTGTTTTCAGTAGTACCCTTTGTCCTGCTGATTTTGACATGAAGAATCAGGAGGCTCAGAGTGAAAGCAGTTCTCGTTTCCAACATTCAATGTTTTATGAGCTTGTATATATCTCTTAGCTTGTCTTCATTTTCCCGTGCACAAATGTTGTTTTGTTCAGTATTCATCTCAGTACAGATAAATAACCCAGACAAAAAGCTTGCTGTTTCCTGAAGATGTGTCTGCATAGAGTCAGTGGCACTTCTGACATAACTCTGGAGGGGATGTGCTGTGAGCAGAGAGTTCCTGGTGTCGTAGGCAGGACATGCAAAACAATGGAAGAGCATCCCCAAGCAGCCAGACCTAAGATCACCACGGCATTTTGTGTCCTCCCTCAGCGAAGACTTCTGGGATCAGCAGCATCTTCATGCTTTGCATACTGAGCTAATGAAGCATCACAGGCGAGCCAGTCTTCCAGTCTGAATTGCATTTGTCATGGCCCATAGTGTTACTGAGTGAATAGAAAATGTGCACTTGCATGGGCAGTTTACAGATGTCGTCAGGGAGGCCTTTTACCAGTAAGGCTGGTGGCAGCACTGTTATTTTGGAATTAAAATAAAACTAAGTGATGTGCCCCTCCCTCCCCCTGACATAAAGCCAGAAAGTCTTAGGTTTGCATCAGCACTGAACATTGGCTATAGTAGATTGCCAAGCGTGTGTATTCCCTTCCTCCCCCATTCTGGCTGTCTCCCACAGCTCTTCCTCCAGAGCCCACCTTTGTGTTTCTGAGTCCATCTGCTGCTCTGGCACGTGGTGCTCTTTCAAGGACTGCTAAGTAATGGGGTGGCTCCAGGGGTGTTTCAGAGGGCAGCAGGGAGAGTTCTCTGGGCAGCCAGACTGCAGCCCCCAGTATGACAGGCATTCAGCATGCTAAACCACACGGTCTAGCTTGTGATGTTTCCCAACGCTCTCTTTTAAGTGGAGTTCCCAAACTGCTTGATGCTGATGGGAGAAGGTCTTCATTTCTTTCTAGTTTTGGATTTGGAGAATTACTGATGTATCTGAATGCAGTTATGCATTTGGAGACCAACGACTGCATTGCAGAGCCCAGGAATAAAAGGCTGTTTGTTTTCCCCACAAACAAATCTGAGCTCATCCCATTCACAAAGAACTTGCAGTTCATAAGCTCAGGACGGTGTTGGTGCAAGGCAAAAGGAGAAGAGTTATGGACCGGTCTACCACAGCAAGGACAATATCTGCAGAGAGCTGAGTACAAAACGACTTTGTAAGGAAGTTTGCAGGGTCCTGAGCATCTGCAGCGCCAGGCTGAGTTTACAAAAACTCCTTCAGGAGGTAACTTGTTAACACAGTTAGACCCAGTGTGCAACATGACGGCTCCTGCTCCTGGTATCCCACAAAGCTACGTATCACAGGTTGTCCCCACCCCTTGTTTCCCAAGTGGAAACAAGCCATGCCTGCCTGGAGGCAACAGGAAAAGTCATTAGTTTTGCCACTCTTGGGTGATGCCACCCACGAAGTAGCCCAGAGAGCAGGAATGGAAACATCTATTGGGGAAAGACTCTGGCAATGGATCCCACAAGAAAATTTAGGTCCTCGCTGCACTGTGGCTGGATTACTCACTGCACTGGGGGTTGAGAGTTTTGCTTTCTTTAACTGAACATTTTGGATTTATCTTAGACTCCTGGGAGAGATTTTTAGGAAATCTTACACTATCCTCAATATTTTGGAGAGTGGAGGAAGGTAGCCCTGGTGTTTTAACTTTAGGTTATTGTCTGCACAGCGCTGCTCACCCACATACACACTACTCTGATTTTATTTTCTAGGGAAAGCATGCTGGCCTCAGCTGGTCTCATTTTGGGCAATGTAGGTATGTATGGATGTACACAGTGAAGCAAAGCACGCTGCTTCCCTTGATTATCCTGTTAGCAGAGTTCCTTTAGCAGCAGCTGTGCAGTGCACCGCATGCCAGCCTAATGTGCACAGGGTTTGGGAAGCCTTTATCTAGGTGAACACATGAAGTCTATCTTCTCATAGCAAGGAAGCCCAGTGAATGCTCCATGAGCATGCCATGAAATTTACGGGCATATCAGAAATAATTCTGGACTGATATGTCCCAGAGACAGCAGAGAATATGTGGGACTGCCTTCAGTGCAGGTCGGGACATGCCTATTGGACTGTCCAAAGTCAAAGATGCCCCATTTTCTACTGTAGAGGAAAATGCGGTGTCATGGCACTTCTCAACCAGAAATGGCATTCCTGCATGACAGAGTTTGAGGTTGACCTGTGTGCTGTGAAGGACTGTCTGCAGCCAGTGACAAAAACCTGCTCAAGCTTCTGTCTTCAGGTTTTCCCTCCGTTCAGTCCAGAACCAGGGACTTTAGATCATCACTAGCGGTGGTAACCGTAGTACTGACTTTTCTGGATCTACCTAATAATTTTTACTTCTCGGTATGCAACTGGCTCGGACAGTATTTTTTGCAGACATTGTTTATTTTTATTCTTCAGAGTAACCTTGCATCCTGAAGAGTATGGGCTAGGCTGTAAAACAGGTGTTATCACAACTGAACAGGTGCCCAGGGCACACAGTCATTCAGTGCAGCAAACTGGACATAGAAGTGAAATATGTGAGAGCATTTCCTCTGTGGAGAAAGAAGTTGCGTTTCTTAATGTCTGGTAGGGAGAAGAGACAGTCCTCTCTTACCTTTCCCCCCACAGCCCTTTTGTAAGCAGGAGGCAGAGATGTCCTGCCAGCAGTGCCGTGACTGATGTGATGATGCAGCTCCCAGCGATGTGCATTGCAAAGTAAAGGACAAACTGCACTGGCCTAAATATTGCAAAGTACTTCATGTCGGTGTCATCTGATACAAGTCAAGTTAAACTCAGCTTCTTCTCTGAATCCCCAAGACACTGGGGAAGTGCTAGAAGTGAAGTGAACTCTAACCCAGAGAAACTTGGTTTATAATAACTCCAAAAACATTTATTGAATATTTTGCTCTGTTCCAGTAACATAGGTCAAAAATACAACCGAGTGCTAATTATGCTGCTTAATGCAACCATGTCAAATATCTATTTCTGCCCATTTTTATTGGTCTCACATTTTCTTATTCTATTAGCAGCCCATTTTCTGCTCCCTTCCCTCCTATTTGACATTTCAGAACTAATAACGAAGCAGTTTTTTAAGTGCATATGCATTTCCTCAAGGAAATCAGGGCTTGAGCACACACGCTGGTCTTTGCATGCATGCTGATGAAGCATGGATAAAAATCTGCCTGCCTTTGCTTGCATACATGCCAAAGCCTGACCTTATATGCTTTGAACTCTGGCTCCAAAATGCAGATGCATAATTCAAGAGGACTGAAGCAGAATAGTGTTGAGCATAACTTCTGGGTATATGGTTCCCATGGCAAACTATGCAGCCTTCAATTACATTTCTAAACTACCTGTGCTCTGGGAGACGTGAGTTCTGCAGAATGAGGACAAGGAAAATCATTGCACCCAGCAGCCAGAGCAGTCTCCACTGGTCAGCAGGGAAGCTCTGAGGACTGTGCTCTTTCTGGAGAGCAGTCCCTTCTTGTTTCACACGAGAGCATTAATCTCCACATGTGTCAAAGCGGAGCCTGTAGAAAGGTCTGTCAGCTTCAGGTACTGACAGGTGAGGTGGTAGCAAGGCATATATTTTGGGAATAAGCAGGCTTGAATATTGCTTATGTCTAATACTAATACGCCTCATTCATTTTTGTTTCTGGCTTGGGTGCTGATAATGCACTCAAGGGATACTGTTACGGTGCCAACCACAGTGTTGAATATAACTGAATTGATTTATTAAGAATAAAAACAAATGTGCAAAGGTAAAGGTAGCAACAATCAGGTCCTTTTGTGTCTCATATGGTAAAGAAAGACAGCCCATCATGCCACAGAAGAACGATGTTTACAAGTCCAAATGTGTACATTACTGCTTATGTGCTTGTTAGTTTTTTGTTTGTTTGTTTGTTTTTGTGGTTGTGTTTTGTTTTTCTTCCTACACAGACAGAGCCGAGACTGAATGCCTGCAGACTGGTAGTCTGTGACTACTGGTGTGCAGATTTTTCTTTTACTCTGCTGAGTATTTGTCCTGTTTAGAAGTGTCATAGGAAATATTCTTCACGTTGGTTTACAGCCTTCGGTAGCTGAAGAAAATGAGACTTTATTGCTGTAGAACAAACTCCATACTGCCACAATTACTTAGCTCTGTGTATGCACTCAGATGTTGATATGCCTCTATTATAGCATGGGTCTGCTGGCAGCTCCAGCTACTGGGAGAAGCCTTGCTCCCCCTCAAATTACCAGCTAAATATTCCTGCTTCCATGGAGCCAGGAATTCAATCAGTTATCACTGCTGGCTGAAAGATACCACCAAAGTGCTGCTGGAAATGGTGCAGAACTATTTTGGGAGGATAGCTCAGAAAGATTTTTATGTAAATACCCTATCACAGAATTGCATGAAGTAGTCAAATGTGTCTTCTGGAATTCTCGTATCATTCATATGCAGGCATTATTGCTTTTGTAATTCACTCTTCACTGACTTCTCAGAAATGCTGTAAGATGTGTCGAAAACTTGTGCAAAGGACATCCTAGGAGATACAAAGTGAAATCTTTCTACAACCTACAGAACATACTAAAGATTAATTTAGTGCAATGAAAATTTCTTTCATGCAGATGTGTTTTTATATAATAATCAGCTGTCACAATTAGTGTCCTATAGTTCCTACTGCTGAGAAAAAAATTTCCTAGGTGCTAATGTCCTTAGTGCCTCAGGAAATGTTCCCTCAAATTGTTCATTTGGATTTGGCATAGATTATACGGTCTTTGGTACATTATTATAGCTTAATTGTATTTTATTTTACTTAATTGGTTTGCATCATAAATGAGAAATGTGGAACGAAGAACAGGAGTGATATATTCCACCCTAATTTTGCAACATGTTTAGTGCTAGCTACTAAATTTCTTTTTACTAAGGGAAGAGCTGACTGCCTTCCTATTTTGAATTACATGATTTGTTTGTACACTTAGTTTTCTTCAATCTCTTTTCATCGGTGCAAAAGTACTGATAAAGCACTAGCTGACCGCTAGAAGATAGATAAAATAGAATGATGTATCTTCATTACTATCCTATTCTCTCTGAACTATTTTTTTTCCCTTACAGGACGGTTCTATTTACCCTGACCTCTGTAGTTGTGCTTGTCATCACTACTGACTGGATCAGCTGGGACAAGCTGAATCGTGGATTTCTGCCAAGTGATGAGGTCTCAAGAGCATTCTTGGCTTCTTTCATCTTGGTGTTTGACCTTCTTATTGTCATGCAGGTACGCTCTCCTAATGTTCCATTCAAGCTGCTGAGGCTGCCTACTCCTCTATTTCCACTAGAGCAAAAGGTGTCTTGCTAAGACTACAGGAAGGCAAATGAATGTTTTGTTAGCAATCAGTGTTAGTGGAGGCATTTTATAGCATCATTCTTAGTGACTTTCAAAAAACCTGTTGGCCTTTTATTGTGAAAACATTGTCGATTTTCTTTTCTTAGATTACCAGATAGGAACTTCCCAAATTAGAAAAAGAAACAGAAGTTAGTTGTTGTGTAAATTCAAAGCTTTTTTTTAGGAGGGTGAGAGAAATATGGCCCAAGAAATACTTCCACATTTCAAGTATTTACAGTATTAGGTATACATTCATTATAGCATTTTAATAGATAAATATTAATATTTGCTATTAAGATTCTACTTTCCACTTTCACTAGAACATTTCTTTACTTTCTTGGATGGCAGGTACTTGTACTGTAGTGTCTTCTGACAGTGCGGGTAGCGAGGGAGATAATTCCCTGTAGTCTGCACGATGTCTACTCCTTTGAATCTAGCTGTTAAAAAAGAAATCTGGGTCACAATTATGTGGCCAGAAACTTCCTTCATACAATGCTGTGCCCTACCCCGTGCATTTGTCTGTGGTCTGAGCCTTGTGTGAGTAACTCACCCGATGTCTTGTGAAGAATTGGGTCATTTGGGCCGAAGCAAGGGAAAGGAATGTCAAGGACCTGAGTGACTTTTGCTATTAGTCCTGGGCACGTTAGACTGTTAAACTCTGGGCACGTTAGACTGTTAAACTGAAGTTTAGCAAAGAATTTGAGAACTGATGGGTCCTTTCTCTCCAGTGTATTATTACCTAACCCTGCCAGTAAAGACCGTTTCTGAGACACTTAGTTCTCTTTAATGAGATATCTATTGCTTGAGTGATTATCATAGAGGTGACACTGTGGTGGCACTCAGAATTTATCACCGCTGTGCTAGGACATTACAGCTATAGAAAGTCCTACAGTTCAGTTTTATTTCCCAGTGTCCACCATCGTTCAGCACTCGCTGATGTTCATGGTTAGGGCAGCAAGGGTGGGAAATGGAATTCAGTTTCAGTTTCTAGTTTTCTGCTGCTTTCTTTTCTCTCTCTCTGTATTTTACATTTTGTTTGCTCTTTCAAAAAGATTCAAGGGAATGTATAATAAATGATTGTACTTCATAGTGCTGTAATGAAAGCGTGAATGAAAATGCATGATGTATCAAGCCGTACTGAATTTGATATTGTATGCCATGTAGAGAAACAGACTTGTCTTGATACCAAATAATTATTAAGTCATCCTTCTGACTTTGAAAAGTGAAGTTCCACTACTTCAACCTTGGAGTTGCTGAATATAGGGAATTTTATTTGATACAGCCTGTCCTGAGTACTATTTCATATTTTTACAACAACAAAGTGAGAGGTTCTTTTTAATTGCATTTTTGACTGATGATTGTGGGATGGACTTATTTATTTATTTAAAGTTATTTATTTGGAACGCGCAACGAAGTTGGCATGTTTATTTACAGTGTAGTTCTAGCATCATTGCAGTTCTGCAATAAAGTCAGGTTGAGACAGCAGAGTATTAAATCACAAGTGAAAATGATCAGGATCATGATCCTTTGACAGAAGCATGCTTTAGAATTAAACATTTCCAGAAATTCTGTTTTATAGTGTTGTCTGTTTCCAGATATTTTTCAGACTTACTGAGCTTTAACAGCAAACAGGTAAAATTAGCTCCTCTCCCTGCACCCCCCAAAAAAAATATATTCTTGGCATTAAGTGGTACAATTTCTGTTTGAGGCTATGTTAACCAAAATCACAAATGAATTTTCATCTAGCTTTTGAGTACAAACATTTTCTGTCAATTTGAATGGTAGCATTAATACTGTAAATGTGACAGTTTAGCAGCAAGAGAAAACCAATGGAATTTGGAAATCCATTCTCAATGCTGTGAAAAATAATCACATAACTGTAGAGGGGACAGCTTTGCCTGCTTAGTATCATTAGCATTTGATATTTATCTAGGTCCCCTGTACAGCATAAACAAACAAAAATAGAAATAAAGGACCAAGTTGTCCCTGCCCTGAAGGGCTACCTTTTTTTTTTTCAATTAGACATAAGCCAGGCAGACAAGTGAAGAGAACACAGACAGATGAACCTTGTACAGACAGTTATACATGAGTGATGCTTAAGGGTACATGCACTTTTTACCTTTGGTTTCCATCCTGCAACAAACTCTGTCTGCCTCCCAGCCTCACTCTCCTTTTAATGTGGAAAGGCTCCTTCAGTCTGAGTGATAAATGGGATATTCAGGGGACAAGTCAGGGAGACGAGCACAGATGAGATACAGAGAAGGCAGAGACTTGTGACTGAAATGTAAATGTGAAAGTTATGACAATAAAGATATTAAAGCAACCTTAGAAAATGAATCATAGAGAAGGCTGCAGGACTACAACAGGACCTCATGGACAATGTGCCTAGCTTTTGACTCAGGCCATGTTCCCATTTCTTCTGCCGATCTTGCTGTGACACGTCACTTCATATCCACCCTCCTTGGAACAAAGAAAAAGTGACCTTGACTACCTGTTTTAGATGTCTGCTGTGTACACATCTTCACCTCATTTTAATCAGTGTGTCTTTATAGTCGATGGACAGATTGAAGTATAGCTGAAGTGCCTGTAAACATCTACAGTAGCCTGAGATGCCACAGGCCCTAGAAGTGCAAGTTTCCCTCCACCAAGGACGTGCAGACCCAACGTGACAAGCTCAGAAGAACCATCCCTTAAGCCAGATGCAGAAGAAATGTCGTGAGGGTGGCATGGCTTCAGTCCAGAGCTGCAGATCTGCAAGGCTCCTTCTCAGCTATTTTCACAGCTGGTCAAAGGGAACCTTTTTTTTTTTTTTTGCTAGTGTTTTTTTCAGGAGACCTTCAGACTGTTCTGACTTTCACAGGTAGGGTGATCACCACTTCTCCCACTGCTGGCTGGCTGCAGTGTGAAAGTTTCACAGGGTCTAGGACAGCATATCAGAGATAATACACATTCTAGGGTGTTTGAGAAGCAGTGCTGTGGTCTCCATTCCAGTGGATGATTGCCAGGACGTTTTATCCAATGAAAAGACAAAGACTGCTTATTTTAAAATAGATTGCATATTTTCTCTCAGAGAAACAACAGATCAAATTCAGTCCAGTGCAGCTGAGCATCAGTTTTAAGGGATGTGTTTGCTTGTAGTAAGAAAGAAATAGCCCTACAAGGTTGTTTTTATTTATTAATTTTATTTTCCACAGTATGAAAGTGATGAAGGATAGGCATATTCACGTGTTGAATTGTGCGTGCCCTGATCATAGAGATGCTGAGACACCAATATCTGTATATTTCTGGCATGTATAGCATTCACTGCTGTACAGGGGCATCATATATTTTCAGCCTTAGTTTCAGACCGAGTGCAAGACCATGCATATTAAAGCTGGATATGTAATAATGCTATTATCATGTATTAGAACTTTTACTATTTTAAGGAAAAAAAAAAAACACATTTTTTACATCCATATGTAATGGAAAAGCTGTTAACTAAAAGAGCGAGTATGAAAAATGAATCTATAATCCTACATTCCACATCTGAGCAAGTAGACAGCAGATCATGCAATAGCCTATGTACTACCTTGTGGTTGTTGTTGTTTTGTTTTGTGTTTTTTCTAGTGCCATTTTTCTTAGTAAGTTTGCTAATGGGTAGGAGCCTGCGCTGGCTGGATTATTAAATCTCATGGGTCCAGGGGTGATGGATTGTTTCATTCCCATAGTGTCTTTTGTGAGCGTTTACAGTTTTTTTCAGACTTCTGAGAGATCATAGAGTTTTTCAGCATCTCTGTGGAGCTGCACATTGTAGTGTAGTGTAAATCCTTTAGTGTAAATTCTTGCCATTCTTATGATTTACTGCAACTTTTTATCTGATGGTACAGTCAAATGCAATGTCTAAGTGATCTAAAATCTACCTAAGAATAAGCCAGGCACTGCTTATGGCTATGATTCTTTGAGAAATCTCTTACTTCTGCATCCAAAACCAGACTAGCAACGTAATCCCATTAATACTGAATGGGAATAAAGTTGTGAATAGGGAGAATAGATTTTTGCCCTTCTGGATAACTTTAAAGAAAGTAAGGTCAAAGAGAGTTGGGTAATTAACAACATTTCTTATGATTGGTGCTGGATCTCTCCTTATGTGGTGTTAGCATATCAGCAGATGGAAAAAAATAATAATAATAACCCATTTCCAAATGCATTTTTCATAATATTTTTGTATGTAAATTACTGGAACATGTAGCTGTAGACCACTCCTAGCTACTGCACTTAAAAAGCAACATATTTCATGGGTAGCCTGTCAGTTTTGTTGTGTTTTATGGTGTTTTGTTTTCCTGCAGAACATCTGGTCTTCTATCTTTGGTAGAGTATTCATAAGAGAATTAGAAGGTTAGCAGAAGAAAAACAGTCCTTAAGCTCTTCTTTGTGTTTTTTGTTGTTGTTTGTTGTTGGTGTTTTTGTTGTTTTTTTCTCCTAGTTCTTTATTTCCATAAAAAAGAAGTCGTTAATTTATCTACTTTGTAATGTTAATTATGTATTGTATATGTTTAACACAGAAACTTTAGCAGCAAAATGGAACAGACACTGTTCTTGTTAACAGATGTATAAAGCAGGGACAGATCCATTTATTTCAAGTTATCCTATTTTTACACTGGTGGACAAGATGTTTTGATTAAAATCTAGTGCAATGTGAGTACATTAAAAAACAAACAACATCGAGTGCATACAAAGAGGTATAACTTCCTCAAATAAAGCAGAAATAGTCTTGTCTACACAAACTGGGTAAAACTTGACTTTTAGAGGGTTTTTTGGTTTTGGTTTTGGTTTTAGAAAATCTATTTAACTTTGCAAACCTAATTTGTTTGTAACTTTTAACTGGCTTTACACTCAGAAATTTGACAGAATTAATTTACATTTTTGCAAATGAGAGGAGAGTACTGATTTACACTTTAAACAGAATACATAGGTATAGTAGGCTTTCTTTGAAGCAGCTAAGCAATATATGATTTTGTGTTCATAGACAAAACAAGATGAACAAAATAATTTGTCATTCCTGTCAGAATAGATCCTCCCAGCTGTACATTTGATTCAAGAGTGATATATAAATTTCCTTGTTTCCTAACAAGCAACAGCAAAAACTACCGACCAATAGTTTGTTCACACAGAAGTTAACAAACTTTGAATGAACAGCTCAGAAAAAAAGATTAACCCTTTTGTCAGCCTGCCTTCAATATGTTTCTTTCTCAATTTACGTGCTGTTTGGTTGGAGCTGGTTTCTGCAAGGGTCCTCTAAATGTCTCCCATTCATTATGAAAACTTCTGAAGTGAGTACTTGGATATCTGAGTAGTTTCCTTCATACCTGTGCTGGGGTTTGTAACATTTGCAAACACAGAAATAAAATAAAAATCAAAACCCATAAGAAAACTTCTGTGTTAGTGAAGTTACCAAACAATTTGTACATCATTATGTTTTCTATTCATTTACTACTTGCCCTTTCAAGACAGTAATCAAGACAGAAGGGCAGGTGACCAATGGCAGGTGTTTCAAAGGAGCCAGGATAGATGGAAATTTACCTTTGATAAAACCAACAGCAGATCAAGTTCCTTTACTGGAATCTCTAGCCATTGCCAGGTAGCAGGATTTCACAGAGAGGAGCCATATAGCCATATACCTTGAACTGTTTTTTTCTGATATTACGTAGAGTGTTTCATTCCACTCAGAGTACGCTGCTTTTCACTAGCCAATTTTAGACATGCCTGTCAAACAGCATTACAAAAATGGGTGAGTATTTTAAACAATTTATATTGAGCTAATCGGGCAATTTTTGCTGAAGACCCCTGTGGTGAGGGCTGGGTCTACAGTGCTTTACCTCTCATGGCCTGCGGGGAAAGAAAAGGGGACAAGTTGATGCGGGGTAATTGTGAGAGCATCCTTTCTGCAGAAAGTCACAGTTTCCGTCCTGCAAAGTCTCCTGCATAGGAAAGACTTCCCCCTCTTCTTATATCCTTTCTACATCCTCATCATTCTTTGGATCGTGCAAATATTCTTTAGTATCAATGATATAAAATATTCAAAAATAGCCATGAAAAATGAAAGTGAATTAGGACTAGATGGGAACAACTCTTAATCTACAGATTTACTTTGTTTACACTTAATACAAGTTCAAATGACAGATCTGAGTACATTCCTAAGCACTGTCCAACAGAGATGATAACATTTCTCATGGCGTCGTTGGCACCATGACATTTCTTTCTGCTGGTTCAAAGGCCTTGCTTATCCTAGAAATGATGCTGTTCCTGAATATGCCTCCACAGTTGCTAGTCTTACATTTATATCTGCATTGAATTTCTTGGTCCCAAAGTGCTTTGTTTTATTTCGCTGAGAGTCAGTGGTTTTTGGGGTGGTCAAGTATTGCTTCTTTTTGTTTTGGACGCAGCTCTCCTGAGCTTCTCTTTCTCCCCATCAGACTTCTGTTTCCTCTTAGCTTTCCTGTATCTTCTCTCTGTAACTGGTATCAAGGGAGTGGTTTATTTCCTGGCTATCCTGTACTGACAGGGACAAGTTCGTGGACCAGAAATGGTCTATTTGACTGCTCAGGAACAGCAACTAAAAATGGAGTCCCAGCGAGTGAAGCTGTCCCTTTCTTGGCAGGCACATGAATACATACCAAAGCAGTCTCAGAGTTACCTGTGCATGAAACCTCCATACCTCTTCCCATCCGCTTCTTTATGTTACCATTTTCTGTGGACAAAGCAAAACTAATGGAAATGTACTGTATTTGTAGACTGAATAATAATATATTGCATTTTAAATACACTACTTTTATTTTGAAGAGGAAACACCTTTGATGTGAATGTATGCAGTGCTTATGTAAAAGGGTGATGAGGAGATGGGGAAAGTGCTGCACTGTTTTGTGTAATTATAACCCAGAAGTTTCCATTGAAATATTTTCAAGATCCTGGCGGGTGTGTAAATTCCCTTTGAACGTCCCTGAAACATTCCTTTGACCCCTTCCCAGACCTCATTATAAAGTCTAATCTATTTCTTCAGATCTTTCAGTTACTCTGGGACTAAGAAAATGATAAGTAAAATCATTCACCTCTTAGAAAAGGTGGGCGTCTGTTTGTCCGTGATTGCACAGTACACACCCTGCCTTTTTAATGAGCTGTCTGGTTTATGCCGCAGTGTTTTCATTCTGTGCTTGTCTAGTTTGATAACCGGCACCATCATTTTATGCTGTGGATTTTGTCAAACAAGACATGCAAAGTACAATATTTTTAAGTACATTTCCTCCTTTGGGCTGCTTGAGGATGGTTAAATCTTACTTGGACATATTATATTTGTCTCAGAAATTATAGATGCAATTTGAGAGTTTACTTCAACTGCTGTAATTTGTATTTGTGCTGCCCTGAATCCTATCATGCCAATCTATAGCAGCTGAGGGCTGGGTCCTTTTTTTAGCTCTGTGACTCAGTTCCTCATTTGCTGGAAAGGAACAACTGTAGTTCTTTTCTTTCACTAGTTGACTGATTGTCTGCTTAGCCCCTAAGGTGCTCAGAGAAAGATGCTGTCTGACTTGGTACAGCTTCTAGCATAATCAGGCACCAGTCCCAGCTGGAGCCTCTTGGCTCTGAGATGACTACACAGAAAACGAATTAGCTCAAAAAGCTTCTCATTTGTCACAGTCGCTCCCTTTTACCCTGACAATGGGTATGTGCCATACATGTGACACTGAGGCCTTTCTTTCACAGTTCAGGTATTTGCCCGACATAATGAAGCAGTTCTCCAAAAGCAGACAGCATTTTCATGCACTGCCCCCTGAAAATGCCATATCCAGCCCAAATGTACCAAAAAAAAAAAGATGAATTCTAGGAACAAGAAAAGCTGGAGATTGTTTGCAATTCTTTTGCAGCAGTATTCCCATCTTCAGTTGTGAAGACTCTTGTCTCAGATTCTACTGTAATGAATGTGTGATAGGCTTTGTTGTTGTAGGGTGTATGTCCAATGAGCATTGCATTGCTTAATATTATGTTGCAGCAGTATATGTTGATATAACAGTAATGATGACATTCAGATAAATTTCAATGCTCCACAGCAATGCTCACGAATGACCAGAAGTCTGCTTTGTACTGAGCCGTGTTACACAGGTTTTTATCTCAGAGTGAAAAATCTGAGATGAGACTGAACCGGTTCAGCTGTTCTTTAAGTAATAGAACTGCATGCAATTTGTAAATGCAACCATGTGAGTCAAAGAAAAAAAAATAAAGACAAATCTCAGAAAGTCACCACTAGGGAGTTACCTTAAACCAAGTTTTATGCCTATCAATAATTCACATTTAGCGACATGGTGTACTGAATTCACAGGACTCAGTGACAGGTGGTAGCTGGGCATGCAGGTCCACTTAGCAACAGCACTGAGCTCAAGTAAAGCAAAGAAGGAAAAACCAGCTTGGTTGCTCTTAATCAAACCTTAGAGGGGAGCAGTGACAAGAATATGCCTGATCTTGGCTTAAATGCGTTATTTCTGCAGAGCTGATTGAATACCATTTGTTTATACTTCCTTAGAAAGTCTGAAGGCTGTTACATGAAACATTAACAAAAGGATATGCTTATTTTTATTGCCTTTGAGTTCTTCTAATGCATAATACAGCTGCTACTTTTTTTTTTCTATAACAAAAGGGACATATGTAGTTAATCACCGAGTGTCTTGAGATAATGAGTACATTAGGTATTTTTGCATCTGTTTGAATCAGACTTTATTGTACTCATCAATAGGTAATTTCACTCTCACATGTATAGAGGAGAGGAAGTTCTCCCTAGTCCCTTCTAATGATTTTAAGTTATAGTTGCTGTGGTTTCTGACTTTGAACTAACATTTAATTACTCAGCTGTATTGTGTTTGGAGCCATGTCCCTGTGGGTCATAGGTATTGTACAAGTGTGGCCTTAATTCAATAAAGCTTCTAGTCTCCTCCAGGCCAGAAACTAAAAATTTGTTATTTTCTGGAATATGACTGCTTGTCTGGTTGTCCTGTACTGCTCATTAGGGAGAGGAGATTCCCCAGCACGACACTGTGTGCTGTAGATGTCTTAACTCATTGCCACTATTGTTGAAATGGTACAAACACAGATTAAAAAAAAAAAAAAGATGTTAAACAAACTGGGAAAGAGCTATATTTTTCACTTCTCTTCCCCAACACTTGTTCAACTGCTGCAATAGCAGATAATGCTGACCTTGTCTTGATAGTAGGCACTATCCATCCTTAACCAACACAGCATGGTTGTCAGAGCCTTGGCACTCACTTACACTAAGGACAGAATCCATTTGTCCCTGGTCAAAGAGTCACTGTCAGGAAGGTAATCCATGTCCTAAAGCAGCAGGTTGCCAGTTTGAAGTGCCCATCAGTTCTGGAGGAGCTCATCAGTCAGCTGCAGCTCCGTGCCCAGCCAACTCCAGCCTGAACCAGCTGTTTGCAAACAGTTCCCTGTCCTGAGGAAAGACAGTGGTGGTAGCCCTGCTCGATCCCTCAAAATGTTCTCATTATCCTGAGGTTAATGGATCATGCCATTCCCTCGTGTCCTATTGCTGGTCACCAGAAGTAAGAGATCAGTGTTTGCCTCTCAGTACCCTCTCTTCAGCTGCTCCTCATACATCTTGCCTTCTAGGCCCTTCACCGTCTTTGTAACCCTCCTTTGGACACTCTCTGATAATTCTGTGTCAATATAAGACAGACCTGAGGGAACGGCATGGAGCTGGGACAGGGGAGGGTCAGGCTGGGTGTTAGGGAAAGGTTCTGCACCCAGAGGGTGGTCGGGCACTGGGACAGGCTGCCCAGGGCAGTGGTCATGGCACTGAGCCTGCTGGAGTCCAAGAAGTATTTGGACAACACTCACAGACATAGGGTCTGATTTTGTGATGGGCCTGCTTGAAGCCAGGAGTTAGACTCAGTGGTCCTTGTGGGTCCCTTCCAACTCAGGACATTCTGTGATTCTGTGATTCTCTGAAAATTGCTTAATAGCAGGTGAAAAGCAGCTCTGCCAGGTTTGGGACACCGAAACCAAGTAAGCACCCTATCCAAAGAATGGGCTCTGCCCGTAGTGTCTGTGCCGCTCAGTGCTGCCAGCTGGAGGGAGCAATTTTGGCTGGCATCTTCAAGAAGGTGCCTTCTTGAATCTTTTGAACTGTTTGAATCCTTCCAGAATCCTTGAACTCTTGAATCCTGCCCTGGCCAGTTCTGTTTCCATCCCTTCCTCAACGACCTTAGAAGCTTACAGAGCACTGTGCTTGTCAGTGCATTTATGGCCTGCACACCTGCCAGCATGGTTACATGATACAGTAACCCAGAACACAGCACTGTAGCTGTTCTGGCTGGTACAGGTCATTTTGGACAGTGATCTAGACCTCAGGAAGAGGTTCTTCACTGAGAGGGCTGTTGCGCACTGGAACAGTCTCCCCAGGGAAGTAGTCACTGCACCAAGCCTGTTGGAGCTTAAGAAGCGTTTGCACTGTGCATGTAGTCACATGGTCTGAATTTTTGGGTTGACCTGTGTGGTGCCGGGAGTTGGACTCGATGATCCTTGTGGGTCCCTTCCAACTCAGGATATTCTATGATTCTATGTGATTTTATTTCATCTTTTAGGAGAGACATTCCAGCTCTTCCTTTCATACAAAATCATCTTCGATTTCACTCGCCCTCAGCTCTCAGTGAGTTCTGCTATCATGTGGTTTCCCACATCAGGTAATACACGAGGAATTAAATGAGGGAAATGTGTGGCTAGGTAATCCATTATATCGCCTGTAGATGAAAATAAGAAAATGGTGTACATCTCTTTCTAATGTATCTTGGTGTGTATTTAAGAATATAATCTTATAATCCTTCTTGGATGGCTCTTTGCTTTTAGTTTCTCTCAGGTGGTCTTTGAGTTTACCTATATACAATACACAGCAGACATTAGGTTTATGATTAAATTTGATTCCACTTCAGAACTGTATGCCCAAAGCAGAGAAATAATCCCCAACAACATCAGTGCTACCATGTACAACATACCACTCACTTAGGGATGGGTGGCAGAACAGAAGTGACCTGCTTTGTCAGGCAGGCCACGTTAGAGGAAGCAAAAGGGACTGCTTGTGGTCCCGTCTGAAGCCCACAAGAGTACTTTTTGATGACTTTGCTTCAGCCTGTTTTCTATGGACTGTTGGAAAAGGCTGCTCTGACCATCCAGACTGTCCCACAGCGTTTCTGGTGGCCGACAGCTTTGTGCTGCATCAGTCACTGGTGGCTGCTGCCTCCGAGCGTGTTCCCTTGGCTGCACACTGGTACTTTTGTCCTGACCTTAAGTTGCGAAGCAACAGCTACATCTTCTGAATGAATGCTAAATACCCTTGGGGATGTTCCTGGCATCTGGGCCAAACAATTACTGCACTAATCTAAATTATACAAACTTCTACTATTCCTCAAGGTCAGGCTGCAAAGATTTGCATATCTAGACAAAGTGTTCCGTATACAGGGGATGAGACAAAGGAAAGCGTCACACAAACAAGCCTAACATCAGAAACAAGCAGATGATAATTTAAGCAGACACAAATACAGTTGTACCTAAAAAATGATGTTAAAAATGAGACAGCACTACTGAGGCTGCCGAGTCATGCATGCAGAAGTTATGAAATGCCAGGATTAAGGTCGCTGGCATAAACTTCTCACCTCCATTGTACGTATACACTTTGATACAATCTTTAATTATCTGTTCGCACCCATTTCTCCACAGGACCTCTGTCTCACAGGCTGCACTAGATGAATAGTGTTCACTTAACAAGAAGCTATTCAGTGTTTTGTTTTATCCTTTTTGTTCAGTGTGTGGCCCCAGGCCTTACTTGCTGCACACTATTGAAACCTTGATATGAAGATGGAATCATTCATTTCCTCATGGGCTTTTTTTGTGGCACTCATCGCTGCAGTTCCTAAGGGCTTTTCAGGCATTAATGTATTTATCTTCACAATAGCCTTCACAACAGGAGCATTATTGTCCGTTATTGTCCACATTTCATACTAAGGCACAAAGACATTAAAGTCAAAGGGTCCCTAATTTGAGATGTCTGAGGACATTATTATGAAAATTTATATTATTACCCATCTTTTAGCTGAACAGTTAGCTAATTGGGGAGAAGAGTCTAGTATATTATTTCATTAGGAGTAGACAGAGCCACATATTTATTTGGTGTAATCTTATTTATTATTATCCTGACAGCCTTATTTCCCTCATAGAAATCAAATGGTTGTAGAAGCAGTTTCTTTGCTTGTTCTGAGTGATGGCTATGACTCTGTCATATATTTTGTCTCCATAAAAAAAGAAAAAAAAAAGGTTATTTTTTACACTCATCTTAAAGAAGTACAGGCAGCCCTCTACTAGGCACTACAGGACTCTTACTATCCCTACAGGTATTTTGTCAACCCTTCCTCATCTCCCCAGTGGCAATATATTCAGGTCGAGCTCTGATTGATGTCAATAACAGCCATGACACTTGTCACTTGAAGAAAACTAAGCTTTGGGTGGGTTTTTGAGCCTATCACACTGGGGAAAAAAATAATAATAACTGCCTAGTTTGGTTTTAGAAATTTACTTAGTATCTAAGAGAAAAAATCAGTTCTTTCTGGCAGTGGTGACTCCCATAACAACTGGTGAAAGTTTCACATCTACTGTTGTTTCTTGCATATGTACTCTGCTTTCCCAGCTTCTGTAGCGGTTGCAGAGTGCAAAACTACTGGGGTCTATTCCATAATATCTGTTCCCACCTTGTAATCACAGCAGTTAGATCCTCTTTAATGAAAAAGGGTTATGTCCCCTGGAGCAAACAGTGTGACCATGTACCTATGTAAGGATCATGTGCGCGCGCACACACACACACACACACACACACAGAGTACAGATAACCTTAGCTTGCCATTTCCTAGTTCATGAGTCTTTACCATTGAAATGTCCAGACAGTTCCTATAATGCAGGCCTTTCTGTGCACATAATTCCTTCAGGTTTCACAAAAAGATAGGATCCTCAAAGTGAAAAGTCTACCATACAAATGCAACGTGTCTTATCTTTGTACTGGAATGGCTAGCTCCCCTGCACAGATGTTTGCTGTGTAAACTACCCAGTAATGGCAGCATATCTCTTTTTCCCTTCCTATAAGCCTCCTTCAAAAAAAGAGGAGACACATTGCCTCTGGGCTTCACATCAGTTTGTTGAAAGCAAAGGTTGACGGTAACTGTAGTGACGGTGACCATACCAACCTCCAGAGCCAAAGGAACATGGACTCTTTCTGCCCATTTCCCCAAACATGGCTTTTTCCTTCCTAGCAATTCCAAGCCTTCTCTCCCAGTGTCGCTGTCAACCCCCATCCTGGATCTTCCCCATCCCTGGTTCTGTGACTTCTCCCACTGCCTTTATCCGGTTCCAGTTTTCAGTCTGTGAGTCTCTCATTTCTAGTCTTCCTATTCAATAAATCCTAGTTTTTCACCCTGAGATGTTTGCCCAAATCAAAACCTCTCCCCTCCTCACGATTCTTTCTAACATGCCACCCTCTGCCCTGATTCAAGCCATTCCCCTCCTCCTGCTCTCTTTGTGCAGCAAATTCCAATTTTCCTATCAAACCTCTCTCTTTGCTCTCATTTCCCTTCACAGAATGTCCCAGGGGAGCATAGCCCCCTGTCACACAGATGTACCGGGCCTGGTGCTTGGTCTCTTGGAGAGCTGGTGGGGAGGGAGAAGAGAGTGCTTGGGGTCACAGCGGCCCTGCTTGGCTCAGACCCAGCGTTCAGAGCCCTCCTATCCCCATCCTCCCTTGTGCACTCAGCTCCAGTTCCCTGGCTCCATCTACATTCAGAGTGTTTGGGATTGGTAATTACAGGAAAACTGTCTCCCAGTTTTCAGCTGATATAGTGGGGGTGGCTCAGTGCCTCTTTGAGAGCAGCTCCATGTCCTGCCACAAGCAACAGTGGTGGGGTGGGAGGCAAAGGGGAGATAGAGGATGCTCTGTCTCTCTTATAAGAGTGGCAGTTCCGTAGTTTGATAAGCTCTGGGAGCTGAGAGACACTTAGGCACACTGAGTGATGCGCTGTTTGTACAGATACTTCTTCCTGAACCTTTCACTAAACTCTCACAAGTGTGAAAGCTTAGACTTTGAAGAGGCACCTCAAACTCTTCCAGTTTGTGGCACGTATTCACAGGGAAGCAGAAGGTACATCTCTGACACAAAATTACTCCCTTGCTAAGCTCTACAGCTTTGCTTCAAAGTATAAGGCTTTTCTACAGTTAGGCAAAGAAGTTTATTTTCTCTTGGTCTGGCTCTCAGGAATGTTTAAATGATGTTAGCTGAAAATGTCAAAACCCTAAAACAAAAACATAGACACAAACAGAGAGAAAAAAAAAAAAAAACAGCCTGAGGCAGACACCTGGCATGGAGTATGTTCAACCCAAGCAGTTAAATTTAGAAAAGATATAAGAAAATGAAATCGGTATTTTGTACACAGACATACTTGAACATAAGCAGAGTTGTGATTTCTATCTGTTCTGTATGGCACCTGTCCCAGTGGCAACTGGGTGCTCTTATCATATAAATTGTATGAATTCCTCTAGTGCCATTTCAATAGTAAAATATAAACTCAAAAAGCTCTCCTGTTCTACTGCACTTTGTTGTGTTTCTTCTTTTTGCACTTAGAAATTGCCCCCAAGGATGGGGAAGGGAGAGAATGGTCAGGGTATGCCACAAGAAACTTTCTTGCTCTTTCTCCCTGTGCTTGGGAGGGACTGGTAGGAAAAGCAGCCTGCGTGTGTGGAGCACTCTCCACCCTTGTCACCTGCTGAGTTTCAGGAGATCAGCATAGGCGAGGCTCTTCCCAGAGCTGTGCTCCAGCACCTTGGCACTGTTTTCAGCCCTTGTGCTCAGGCTGTGGCTCCAACTTGACAGGGCTATATTGGTTTGAAGGCAAGATGCCTGGTTCATCCTGGTGACCCTCAGAGTTACAGCTGAGTTGTTAGGTAGCCTCTTCTACGTCATCATTTCTCAACCCCATTTTCATTATTATAGCAATAATGCAGTTCTTTACCTAGGCATAGGACTTGTAAGTATAAGCAACTTTGAACACTGAAATTATCTGAAAAAAAAAATATATATATATATATGTTTTCATTCCGCATTTGCACAGTGTGTCCCATTACAAATAGACACAATTTTGATCTTTGTTGCTTAAGGAACACCTCAGTGAGTATTGCTAAAACAGCTACCTGCCAGGACAATATTATCTATAAAATGTAATTATTTACTCTATCTGTTACCAGTATTCTTAGTTTATAAGACACAAATTGCCATTGGAAATGCAGAACAGTAGTGAGAGTCTTAAAAGATAATAGTTACACAACAGACTCCCTTGAGGAATGGATAACCATGTATGTATATTCATGCTGAACCACACTGGCATACAGGCTACCTTGGCCTCCAAATTCTTTGTCAAAAACAAATAAAATTATTAATGCATTTTAAAGGGAAATTACTATTTGTATAACATTAAACTCAGGATGAGAACATGAGTTCAGTTTTCCTTAGTAATCTATTTCAAAAGGTAAAAATAGAGATTCAGATATCAAATGTGCGATTGGTAATTGAGTTTACATCACAGAAATCAATTTTGTGTTATTTTCAGGTGCCTAGAATTTTGTCATTATTGCCAATTAAGTAGTGAAGCTTTGAAAAACTGTTTTCTTTAAAAAAAAAAAAAGTGGCTTTGATTAGTTTTATTAACTAAAAGAAGAAAAAAAAAAAAAACAGATTTCCAGATATCTAGTAAGAATTCATAAAAAACACTTAGTTCTTTAGAATTAGGCATAAGACTGTATGTACTGTATATACTTAGTTAACAAGAAATAGAGCAGCTGGTTTGTTAAATGGTTGCTACAAAATATACCAGAGTGGCACAAGTGCTATTATCTTTGTATTTTGACTCTGCAGTTAAAGCAAAAAGTTTGGCAGCCAACTGCAGAAGAACTCAGAGGGGGGATTGGGAAATGCAGATAAAATGAGTGGGGAAAAGTCATTAACAGTTTAGGAAGGAACGGTTAATTCCTACCATTTCATGGAATTTGTTATTTTGAGTTTCTTAGATGAGGCATGATCATTCAAAGTTGAGAAGTAGTTTATACTTTGTTCAACCTTTATATTGATCAAGATTACAAAAAGATAGGAAAATGTTACAGTGAGCTTTGTGTCTTCAAGCCTCTCGGATCTCCCACACTGTTACCATAGGAGCTTCTAATCTTCCACAGCTCTCGTGTGAGCCATGATTAAAAAAAATCTGTTCTGGTCAGTGGTTTTTGTAGCCCACATCAGGGGATTCTGTCTTTTGTGGATACCTGTGGTTTGCAGTGGAAACATTATCAGATGGAGCTCTCAGATCCTCTCAGCATCTGCAAGGACTGTTAGCACGGTCTTTGCCAAAGCACATCAGCATATGTTATTTTAATACCTTAGCTTTTGAATTTTTGCTTGTAGAAGCCAGTAAAATTGCTTTTAGGCCAGGCCAGAATGTTTGGCCAACCTCTGCTGTCAGGCATGCTGCTGCAGACCAATAGCCCAGTAGTCTTCAATTCCTAAATAGCACATTGCTGTAATAATAACCTGCAATGTGTTTCTAAATTGCTTCCCTACATTATACCTCTCCACCTCTGATTATAGATTCTTTGAAGTTGCAGTAATACTTGTCATACTCAGGTTTGCTCATATTTCTCATATTTCTTTCCTACTTGCATGCTTTGTAGCCATGCTTTGTACATGCAAACTGGATAAACGTCAGTAAAAGTATTCTGAGCCTGAGGAAACGTTAAAAAAAATAGTCAGAGTTTTCTTTTAAAAACATGACAGCAAGAATATTGCTTTTTGGACTCTAAGTGTTTTACGTACCTAACAACATAAAAGTTCCTGGCCAATAGCCACCAAATGGTAGTTAGCAATGCTGTAGACAAATGCCCTCACCTCCCCAAATATATTTTGTAATGCATTCCTCATACCTAAGCTGCTGCATTTAAGAGTGCATTTTTAATCTGTTCATTATTTTGGCAAATGTAGATTGCCCAGGACCCTCCAATGTATAATTATATGTTTGAATGAGCACAGCAACTTCAGTGGCAGACATTTGTTCTGTAGACGTGCTAGGAGAATTATAATTGATGCCTTTTTTATCACCGAATGAAAAAAAAGATAGGAGTACTGCTATAAACTGTAAGTTGAAATAAATTATGTAAAATACATAATTCGCATAATGATTGTCCCTTTATAAATGTTCATATAAAGTAACCATATCATTTGGGATAATTCCTCCTTGAGGAATGCTGTGAAAGAACAGCTCATTCATTATCTTGACTTGGTGAATTGCTCTAAAACAGCTACTCTGATGAGAAAATTGATTTAGCATTTCCTTAAACAATTGAAAGTAATGCTTGAATTTTATATTTGCCCGTCCACAAAGCCTCAGTAACTACCTGTATTATATGGCTTTGATTAGTTAAACTGGCACTCCCCAAAAAACACACGCATCCACCTCTCCTCTACATATGTACACACGCGCAAAACCTTGCTTTAAAACCCCATCTGGTCTATTAATCACACCAAGAGGGTAATCACTCATCTGCTTTTCTGTAGCTCCCATGATTCGTTGGTGCCAGTAATTAAAAGTTTTGGAGTCACACTTGGAAGTCTGGAAGCCACGCATGTGTATATATATATATATACTTAGCGTACTGCAGTTGGTTCTGCCCTAGCAACAGCATTTCTAAGAGCAGACAACGTGTAGTTTTCAAAACTTTTGTCAAGAAACTTCTCAAAATTAAAAATACCAACTATTGAATTAAATCTACTGCTTGTAGATGTTAAGGAGAAAGTTATGGAAGAAAATATGGTAAGGGGAAAAGCACATAAGTATGATTGTTAATGGCAAAAATTACAGAGATTTAAGGTCATGTGGTGGGTGCAAGATAGAGGAAAATTTCCAAAACAACAAATAATGGAAGAGACCACCTTCCCCTCCAAAGAGGGGTTCATGGGACACTTACAACTGACCCCAGAGAAAATATACTGTGAAAGGAAATAGGCAAGTTTTCTTCCAAAATTAACATTGGCAGTGGGGTGGAAAAGAGATTTCTTGCAGATCAAAAGTAGACTGACTAGGAGGGTCACAGGAGGGCATCCTTCAGAAGGGCCTGTTAGTTTGGATAAGCTTCTGCCAAGTACTGTAAATATGTTTTCTTATCTACACTGAGTTTCCAAACCTTTTGGGGTTGTCCACTCTGTCTCATCTTTTTTTTTTTTTTTTTTTTTTAATTATAATTCAGCCTTTCCTCATGATCAGCAAACTTGCTATATTTAGATGGAAATCTCAATAAGAGAACACTTTAATTCATTCAAGGCACACAACCAACCAACCTCTGATTTTGTCCCCAAGGTTCAAAAAGACACCTTTAACAGTATTCTCTCTGCTCCCAAGGATTTTGATGGGAATAGTTTTGAAATTCAAACCAAACTGTTGTGTTTGTCAAGACTAGGGTGAGTTTGTGCAATTAGAACTTGGTTCACTGTGTTTTTGACAAGTTCTCCCAGGAGATTTCTAAACATTGAAAACCTTTTAGGATGAAGTTCATGTTTTCTGCATACAGTTGGCAGAGGTAGATATATTGCTCTGGTCTAAAAAGCTGAAATTGCATTTTTCCTCTCTCACACTCAGAAGTGAGCTTTTGCATTGGGGTCAGCGAGGAGACTGTAGAGAAGAGATCTTCCCTAATTTTTATTCATATTTGAGGCTATTGTTTTGGGTTTATGATTTTGTTCATTCTTTAAGGCATCTAATTTATGTATGCATAGCATACAAAGTAGTAGAAGCATTTCCCCAAGGGATAAGAAAATGAATGGATTCTTTTTTGGAGTGGGGAGGGTAGATTGAAAGGGGAGAGCTTAAGTAAATAATTTTTGCAAGTATTAAGTCACATACACTCTCTCTAATAAGAGGATATTTCATGTCACTGAACTGCAGTGAATGACTAATGTAATACTGTGGTCTGTATGGGAGTTACAGTATAATAATCCAAGCAGCACACTAGTTTTATGTAGCCTCTTATTATTATTGAAAATAATAGAGCTAGTAGCCTGTACTTATGTAGGAAGACTATTGTTGTCTTTTTTTTTTTTTTTTTCTCAAAGGCTCTTTAGTCAATGATGTACAATAAAATGAAATAAGGGTATCTTATGACAAGGATCTTATGGTGGTTCTTAGCAAATGGATTTTCCTTTAATTTTTCTTCTGCATACTGATGGAGAGTATGTTTTGTGTCTGATTCAGTAAATTGTTTTGAAATTAAAGAATGTCTCTCATAAAATAAGAAACTAACATAATAGAATAACAGAATTTATAAACACATTGCACATCAGTTTGAGGTCTTGATCCAATGCTGAGTTCTATATTCATGAGAAGTTGTCTGAGATGGGATCACTACCAGCCTGAGAATGTCCTATTTTATCTTTCACATCCTCTCATGTTAGACGGAGAACACCTTGGTGTTGGACATCTCTTTCTCCTTACCTAGGGGGGTTAATTAGTAAGACCCAGCTACTGCTTAGCATCTCAGTCTCTGAGAGGACACCGTAGGGTAGGAAACCCTCTGACACTGTAAACTGCTGAGCACTCTGAGCTGGCTCGCAGTTCATCAGACTCACACATGGATAGAGTCCAATCCAAATTTAGCTTAATTCTGCAATTAGCCTCCTGGCAAAACGTTCTGGGAAAACAGTATACATCCCTTTTGTGTTACATTGCCCTTCTATTTATGTGATTCTTCAAGCTGAATTTCACCAATGGGATACATTGACATTTCTTCAAAACACCAGGAAGAAGATAGATGGGCAGTCACCATTGCTCAGGTCTAAGAGCAATGGGGCCAGGACATGTCCACAGGGCAATACCTCTTTGCTTCACCCATTCCTCCCCAAGAAATATCATCAAAAATGTCTGTTATTGGCAGGGGAATCTGCATGGCTGCACTGCTCATGCAGGAGCAATGGGTGAGGAAAACAGAAGGATGCACGGGGGACAATTTTAGTTCTATGGTCAGACATGGTTTCCTAGGCCTGCTGTTAAAGAATTTGGCATTCTGTATTTCACATCAGCACAGTTAAGAAAGCTCTTTTCCTTTGGTTTTTGTGGATTTATACTTTCCGTTAAATTTTCCAGTCCATTTGTATCAGAAGGCTGGGCCATTCCATTTACATCTTGCTGAAATAGTGTCTTGTACTAAGATTTATTTTCAAGTGGCTAAGACAGATGTTCCCATTCAGTGAGGGTCCATGTCACCAGAGCAGCTCCATGAGTATTCTGCTGTTTGTCTTTCTAATTTGGTGAGGGAGACAAGAGAAACTGTCTCATATGATCATTAAAGTTATTAGGATGCATGGGAAAAAAGTGGATAGATAACTACAAACTCAGAAAAGGTATTCAGAGGTCATTAGACCAGCTATCATTGACAGTTAGGGCTTCTGTTTTCTGAAAAGAAACTTCAGAGTGAGAAAGGACGTCTGCTTTGCAGCATGTACTGACAAGCCCAGAGTGACCCATCAGACTTCTGGAGTGGGACTCAGCTGAAACACCCAAGGTGTGATTTGTCTGGAAGATCAGGACTGTTCAATTCAGGTGACTATGAGAGCTAGCTCTCTGCTGGTTCCCATCATAGTGAATGGAAATCTAACTCACGCAGTCAGTAGAAGTTAGAGACAGATCTGGCTGCACATATAATGCAAATAAGAATGGACAAAATAAACATCCATAAAACATATATCCATTTTCACTTGTATTTTAGATTGTTGATGATAGTTTGAAGTCACGTTCCAGAAACACTGATGATTAAGAAATCATGCTGATTTTATTTTTATATGCATGCCTGCTAAGGTTTTATGTGTTTCCTCTTTTGCTGCCCAGATGTGTTTACATAATGTCTATGCAAACATAATGTATGCATTTTGTACTGCCACCCCAACTGATACCGAGCAAGTAATAACTTCTAGAACAGATGTGCTTAATGGCAACACCACAGCTTTGGAAGATAAAATGGAAGGGTGTGGGGGAGAAGTTGAGGAACGCAGTGTTGTCTTCAGCAGATGAAGGCAGCACATTAGCAAGCACAGTATGCTGCTGCTAATCATATTAGCAGGCTATAACAGGACACAGAAAATTATTATAGCTTTAATTAAAAAAAAAATAGCAAGAAGAAGAAGCTGAGAAAACCAAATTTATTCCATATTACTGTTGTTCCTGAAACAAAAACTTCAGTGCAGATAACCAGGTTTTGCAAAGTAAGGCCTTCTTTCAATACGTGTGCACTTTTCTTTTTCTTTCCCTACACATTAAAACTGCTATTTTTAATTATCAAAAGTTATGAGAAAAAAAATAATTTTGGAAGAGACATTGTTTGTTTGTTTGTTTGTTTGTTTAAAGGAAAGGGAATTTGCACAGACTCTTTTGTAAAACCCACTTTTAAATACATTTCTCTGTGCATTCTGTATTCATCTGGTCTTCCTACTTTGCCATATTTTAGGCTCTATTAATTTTCTCAGTATCAGCCAAATGCAGCAAATAATGCTTTTTCTTTTCTTCAGTGGAAAATAAACATTGCTGTTTCACTACCTTAATCACTGCTAGTTGAACACTGCACAAGCACATGTGTTATTTACAGTTACAGATGCAGCAAAGCAAGTTGGATGATGGTTTTCAAACTCAGACCATCGGTCTAAACATGCCACTTCAGACTTGATCCTAGATCGTGCTTAATACCATAAGGGCAAGTTTACAGTGTTTGTAAGCAGCCCCAGATTTTATCAGAACATGATGCTAAAACTCTTCAGAGCATGTATGATCTGAAGGAATTTTGTCCAGGACAAAACAGCTGCTCAGTTATCTATCCCTAATGTTGAGGCAGCTAATTTACTTTCCGTCTACAGTGAGCAACATATAGTAATCCCCTTGCTCCAGTTTTCTATAACACCATTTTTATTATGTTGCAAAGCTCATAGTGAGGAAAATATGTGCTCAGATATGTTACTGCAAATCTATCTTCCTGGGTTTAGGCAACACTAAAAAACACCATTAAGATTTGGATATCAGACAAGAAGGAAATTCATGTTTGTGGGTATTTGGAAAGAAACAGGGATGATACACTTTTTAATGCAGCTGAAATTAGCTGGAGACAGTAGCCTTAATGCAAAATTACTTTAGAGCTCTAAACAGAGCTTGCTGTTCTCAAATAGGTACAAACGGCATTAGCAGTCTTTGCAAATCCTGAAATGCTCCAGATTTCATATCAGTGTTGAGCTGAGATGTGGGTATATATTCCACAATTCAAGGGTATGTGTATGAGTGCATATGTACTCATGCTGATGAAGATGATTACACAACAATATATTTAAAAATTATTTTTATTCTCCAAACCATAGTTATTCTTCTAGGGTACCAGAAAGATTAACAGCTTTGTCATAAGTGATTGCCCTTGACAGCAAGCTATAGACTCAGGAAATCTGTGAGTATAAGTATATACCTGTGAATGTTCATTTCTCCTATTTACCACAGAAATGGCTTTCATAAAGTGTGTCGCTGAGGTCGTTAGAAACTATTATGGTTAACATGCTGGTGGTTTAGGGAAGTTTCATGTAGGGAACAAAACACAGGTGCTTTGCAGGAACTGATTTCTTTGTTTCTTACATGCACACAATCCTGTAACATTACTACTTTATTTAGCAGCTTATCCAACTCAAAAATTAACTGGAAAAGCTCACACTGGTGTTTCTCATCCAAATGAATTACCTGAAAGCTATTTAGCTTAACTAAGGTCAGACGTGAGTGAGACAATAACACAAGAGTAAAGTCTTTTAAAAAATGGAGAAACTGAGAGACAAAATAAAAGAACATTTACTTTTGAGGAACTTTTTTTAATCAGCATTTTCAGCATTTGTGAATAGATAATCAACAGGTGAGAGTGAATTAAAAAGGAGAACCTCACTATCACTTAGATATATGAGACCTCACATTTGCCTAATGGAAAAGTTGCTGGACATCTTCCTAGGACATCCTGGGTGTGCACAGAGGTTGTGTGTAGTGATGTCTGCTGCAAGGATAAAATTGCTTCGCCTTGCTCTTCTTTGACTCATGAGTAGCTAAAATGTGAAGGGGAGCTGTAAGAAAGAACAGTCTTTGCCTTCAGAAGGAAACAGTGATTACTCTTATCCCTGGTCAATACAGGGAGTGTATTAATATGTGAGACCTTCTGGTATCCATCCTTCCTTGTGCAATGGCTTGCTATCAAGCACGATTTATTCCTAATGTAGTAGAAGTAATTGACACACATTAATACTCCACACTGCTAGCACTATTCATCCTATCAAGGAGCTAGCAATGATCATTAAGGACCGGAGCAGTATTGTGCTAGATGATGTTCAAAGACAACCAAACACAAGTGCCCTGGTCCTAGGGCACTTGATCGTCAAAGAAAAGTCAAGACTTAGGTCTGGTTAGACAGGCAGGCGTAAGCAATACTGATGTCATTGGTGAGGATGACAGGTAATCCAGGTTACTTAATGCATGACATCCTCACATTTTCTCTTAGCAAAGAAAAGTCATAGAGGAGAAAGCTCTGCATCTAATCAAGAACTACACAGGGGAAAATGTCTTTAGCTAAAAGAATCATAGGCAGATAGAAGGAACAGCTGCCATACAGAGAGTCTGTACCTAGGGTGGTGAAAAATCAGGAAGGATTTGAATATGAAAAGAAGATATTTTATTTGATCAAAGAAAAGAGTGACATGGTCAAAGAAACAGACTAGAATGGTCTTTGCAGCAGCGTTTCTGTGTTGGTGGAGAACTGCACTTGTAAAGACCAGAGGGAAAGATGCTGATGTAACTGAACAGCAAATGATGAGAGCCTCGATAAGGATTTTAGCTGTGGGTTTTGATAGGAATTGTCATATCTGTGATATGTTATGCAGAAAAGATCTGCAGTATCAAGACATTACCAGGTTGTGAGGAATGAATAGAAGATGATACCCAAGTTAAAGTCACAGGAGAAAGAGAGAGGGAGTGCTGTCTCTCACAAAACAGGCATCTGCCAGTGCATATAGGCATGGATATGGGTCTTTCAGTAAAATGCACACGTTTCTTATTTTGGGCAGTGTATTGGGTTTATGTGGCAAGGTTTTGGTAGCGGGGGGGTGCAGGGATGTCTTCTGCGAGCAGAGCCCAGCAGCTGCCCCATGTCAGATCAGAGCCAGCTCCAAAGGGACCCACCGCTGCATCAAAAAGTGATGTTTGCACCTCTGTAAGAGCAGTTTTAAGAAAGGGGGAAAATAAAAAAAAAAAACAACTGCTGCACAACAGCAGCTGGGAGAGCAAGTAGTGAGCAATAACCCTACAGCCCCCAAGGTCAGTGCAGCAGGAGGGCAGGAGGTGCTCCAGGCACGCAGCACAAGTTCCCCTGAGGCCTGTGGAGAGGCCCCTGGTGGAGCAGGCTGTCCCCCTGCAGCCCACGGGTCCCACACGGAGCAGATCTCCACGCTGCAGCCCGTGGAGGAGCCCCCGGTGGAGCAGGTGGATGTGGCCTGGAGGAGGCTGCGGCCCATGGAGAGCCCCCGCAGGAGCAGGCCCCGGGCCGGAGCTGCAGCCCGTGGAGAGGAGCCCACGCAGGAGCAGGGGGTCTGGGGGGAGCTGCCGCCCGTGGGGGACCCGTGCTGGAGCAGTTTGCTCCTGGGGGATGGACCCCGTGGTACGGAGCCGTGTGGGAGCAGTTCTTGAAGAGCTGCTGCCTGTGGGCAGCCCCCGCAGGCTCAGTTGGGGAAGGACGGCATCCCGTGGGAGGGACCCCGCGTGGAGCAGGGGCAGAGAGGGACCGTGAAGGAGCGGAGGAGATGAAGCTTCAGGGACTGACTGCAGCCCCCATTCCCTGTTCCTGTGCACTATTCGGGGGAGGAGGTGGAAGGGGGTGAATGGGGGGAAGGTGCTTTTAGTTTGCTTTTAGTTTCTCACTTCTCTGGCTTGTTAGTAATAGGTAATAAATTACATTAATCTCCCTATGGTGAGTCTGTTTTGCCCGTGACCTCTCTGTCCTTACCTCAACCCTTGAGCCCTTTCCATCTTATTTTCTCCCCTTTTCCCTTTGAGGAGGGGAAATGAGAGTGGTTGTGGTGGAGTTCAGCTGCCTAGCTGGGAACAACCACCACAAGCAGTCTGAAATTTCGAGTTTGCTTTGAGCTTGCTGTGGAGAAACAAAACACCAATTCTGACATTTTAATAACAAAGGTCACTGTTTTGAGAACATGTGCATACATGGCTTTGTCTGGGCTCAAAATGCATTAACATGTAAATTCAAAGTGCAGAGACCCAGAGCTTGTCTGGGATCTGTGTGGTGTGGAAATTGTTTCCTTTAAACAAGTGGAAATGGATAGTAGACTAAAGGACTCTTAACGATCTTTTAATAGAAAGGGTTATTCAGGGCCAAGCAAAAAAATAAATAAATAAAGGGAGACTCTGTTGCTGCTTTGATTGGCAAGGAGGGAGTTGTTGCTCTCTTATCATTTGCTCAAATAAATGAGAAATAAGCAAGGCTTGCAGTGGTGGTTCTAGAGAAAGGCCAGGAGCTTAGGGAAGCTAGGCAAAGACTGAGGAGGACAGGAGCATAAAGATGATGGAGAACAATAGCAAGGTTGCAGGTAAATCCATGCCTTACATTGCAGTATAGTGCAGAAATAGCCTTTGTATTGGTGCCTGGTCCTGGAAGCTGTCTTCAGTCTCCTGTCTCAGCTTGAAGCTCAGCAGCTCAGTAGTAGCTGGTGCATGGGCCGGTGCTGACACAGCCATGGTGTTCCTGGTATCTTTTGTAGACTGGCTGCCACGGGCTGGCTTTGCCTATTTCTACCCTGTTTTACAGTGTGGTCTGAACAGGAGAAAAGCAAAAACTGAACTAGTTTCGATATGCAGATCACCCAGGAAAGCATTCGCATTGTAGCAGCATAATGGAATGCACTGGTTGGAAGCAGAAATTAGAGAAATTCAGGGCAGGAGTAAAGTACTTCTCCAGTACATTTCCTGCATATTTCAACACTGGAGCAGTCATCCAAGCGTTACAGTGGATTTTCCATATTTTGAATTCTTCAGGACTAAGTGATAAAAGCTGTGGCTCTGTCTGCAATTAGGGACTTTGTACCACAGTTCCTGGTGGGTTTTTATGATTGTCATTGCTAATAACATCCCAAACAGGTGAAGCATAAACAGGTAATCAGATCAAATAACACCTTCTGGCCTTGACAACTATGACTAGAGTAGCGCTGGTAATACCAATATGAAGTAGAAGGTCTTCTGAAGAATATCTTTCACTCTGGGAGATGTGTAGCCTCACTGAATCCATGCAGATATACAGGTGAGCTGGGTTAGGGTATTGGTGTTATAGATGGGTATTTCTGGTTTAGTGAGGGTATGAAAACCATAATGTCTTTCAAACTTTCTTCCTAGTAAAATAAGGTATTTGCAAAGAGCAGAAGGCCAGAAACTGAGCTGTAGATTTGATTCCACAGTCATAACAGTGAGTTCTGGTCATGGCTGATGACTTCCCTTGTTATGTATATTTGAATATACAAAATTAAAATCCTGTTTGTGTGTTAGCAACTCACAGTTGCAGAGATCTTGGCCACAGAGATCACTGCAAGTTGCAGTACTGCAATGAAGTTAGAGATAAACACAAAGGATTCGGGCCTTTGTCTCGGAATTCCGGCTGCTCATTTCTTATTTCAAACACTTGCAACATTATATAGGCATTGATTCTCGTTAGATTTCCTCTGCCTGTCTGCCGTGCTCTGAGAGCTGAAACAACACTATCTAAGAGATGCAAAGACACCTGAAAATATAAAGCCTTCTACCTGATAAGTTAAAAGGATTTTTATAAATTAAATAAAAAATGCTATTGTCAGTTTCTGGAACAAACACACGTATGTACATTCATATATGCATTTGCTGAGTTCTTTCCCTCTATTTTTCATTTATTTATTCAGTTGGGTTTAAAGTGCAAGTTTGTTCCTAGTATTAAATACAGCACATATCATCAATACTTAAAGAAGAAATATTCAGTGGGCATTTTTCCTCTTCCATGGTTGTGTCTGAACAGTGTTTATATTATTTTTAGTACAAATATGTACTGTGTACAGAACATCCTATGAGCTACACAGAGGCAGGAGGAGAGCTGAAAGCATGGCACATTTGGTTGCCATTAATCATTACCAGCTTTAATCCCAGCTCCACCTTCTCTGTGGCAGTTTTCGCTGGGTGGAAAGGAGCTGGTGGCTGAGGGATGTGGGGTCGTGTGTATATGAAGCGTGGGATGCTAGGGCCAGATGGAGCTTCCCCAGGCAATGCTGTTTCTTTTTCCCAGATGATGGTAGAGAAGGGCCAGATCATATCAGCAAGCGTGGCTTTGATGCTCATTTACCATTACTAAAATAACTTTACTTGAAGAGATACCAAATCAGTGCCTCCAGCTGCACTGTAGGGTCTTAAACCAGTACCTCACTACCTGGTGTTGTGGCAGAGTGCATGCATTTGCTTGGCAAAGGGAAGAAAATCAAAATATCATGATCACCTTTTTTTTTTTTTTTTTTTTTTTACTGTGCTTTTGGGCTTAATGAGGTAGCTGATAAAAATCAGAGGTGCTCTCTTTGCCCCCACTGAAACACTAGGATGAACCCCTCAGTGATCTAAAATTTATCCCCTGGCTGCCCTTTCTTCATGACTGCAAAGTGAAATGAGGTAATAACCTCATTTGATTTGCACATCCCACACAACTTGCCAGTGAGGTTGGAGACCTCTGTGCAGCTGATTTAAGTCTCCTGGTGCTGGGTTGGTTTCTTCTCCACAGACTGCATAGAGGTATTCTGCAGACCCCCAGGTTAGAAAATGCAGAAGTAGATGAACATGAGTAATTTGATGCTGATGAATTTAAAGAAGAAACATGTAGGTCATGCAGTATGAGAGGCAAATATGTGTTAACAGTATGACAGCATGAATTTATTTTTCAGATGGTGCAAGTGCAGATGTGGTCTAAATATGGTATTTGGGGCACAATTTCTAATAAGATCCCAGAAATGGCAGAGTACAGGCACCTCATTAGTGAGGACTAAAGCTGATCAAGTGACTCCACATAATTATGAGCTGAGAACTGAAAGAACATGGCACATGTCATTCATGTCCCAGAGGTGAGCACAGACTGATATCAGAGACCGTGGATACAAAATACCCTGTGTATTTTCTTAAAACAAAATCATTTTTGTAAAATAAAAATACCAGCTCTGGATGATGCAAAGCTGAGGTATGTTTCAAAGAGGGAAGCACATAGATTTATGGGTTTGCACATTCAAGCTATTAGTGTACATATGAAAAAATGATATGGATTAGTTCCTACCAAGCACCTTGAAATTCTTAGAAAAATTTTTTTCTGGGTATTACAGAAGTTAAGTTTTCTTTTGTTGGTTAGTGAAGAAAAACAATTTTAATAGAGTCAAAAGATGTTGGACAACATTTTCTTAGACTCTAAATAGCAGCCACTCTGCTAGGTTTGGATTTGACAACCTGATATTAGCGTTAGCTTGAAAAGTAAATAGCCATCTGCTTTTCTCCTTGACAATAATAACAAAGCTATATGTTTGCAGGTGAAGTATATGCATTCACACTTATCAATGCTATGAGACAAGTGAAGCTCCAAAGGCTATTTGATTAAATAAATTGAAGCTTAATTTTCCTAAGTGCTGTGGCTATAGTGACTTTCATGGAATTCAGTAGGCTTAACTCATTCTTTTATTCTCCTGTTTTATTTTTGTTTTGGCATTTGTTTGTTTTAATATTGTTTTCAAATACATCTTTCATTTTATTTTAGTTATTTTTATTTTTAAATTTTATTTCTCTATTTCCACTGGGTCTACTCTTAGCAGATATTATGATCAGACTGTTAGAGGTGTTACACTCAAAACGTTATTTATGGCCAAAGAAGAAACACACCCTATAGATAAAGCCAAGATTTTTTAAGTAGTATCATTTAAATTTTAACAATACAATCCAAGAATTGTTATTAGTTGACTTGTAATTCTTACAGAAAATATTTCTACACAGAAAATGTTTCAGCGGTAGTAATAATGTTAAAATAGTTGTACACACACACTTCTTAGTTCCTGCCACTTCTCCTGGTGCTTTGTTCACCCTCTGCTGCTCCATCGAGCCCTGAGATCTGTGGTTTCAGTCTAGTGGGGGCCGAGGGGTCATCATGGCATGTCCTTGGCATCTGGAGTCCTTCACTGGGAGGGATATGATGTTCATGCTGATGTTTTCTTTATAAGTAATCTTTATACTTTTTAACACACTTTTAGACCTTGTTTTTTCTTCACTGATCTGAAGCTCCACATTACGGCCAAATTTACTATACACAGTTGCCTTTCACATACGTTAGATGCTATTTCTTTGTTCTCCTTATTACCCCTAAAAGCAGTTTGCCCAGCTCCAGGTCTGCATTTCTTCAGCAGACCAAGGGTGAGCTGTTTATGGCCGTGGCCTCTCCAGTACCAGCCTGTGCACATCTTTATCACCCCACACCTGTATTTCTTTGCACTGCAGCCTGTCTCCAGTTCTCAACACCTCTGCTATCCTACCAACCCATATTCCTCTATACAACATAATAGTAAAATATTAACATTATAAAACCACAGCAATACCATACAAAGGACAACAAAATAAAACAAATTTGCCATAGCTACCTCATCAGTTAGAAAAATTGCTGTTATAGCTGACCTGGGTAAAGCAGACCTGTGGGCAGGTCAAGAACAGTTCAGGCAGGGCAAGCCTCAGTCCTGAGGCCTTGCAAGCTCACTACAATGCCTGTGGTTACGGGGTAACACGTCACAATACAGTTCAGGCGTGCTTTATACAGTATGGAGTATGCATATAGAAAATGTGAAATAATGTACCACGTGAAAGGAAGCTGTACCTGGGAGTATCAGATACGGAGTTTTCTAATGGGCTCTCACCTGCCTTTTATAATGCAAGCATTAACACGCTGCTGGGGTTGGCTGTCTGTTTTGCTTTGTTTTATGAAACATTTTTCAGTCTCAGTAATTATTTGCTGAGACAAATAATACACTAAAATCTGCATTTAGTAGGGTTGGCGTTCTAGTTACTTATTATTTAATTTGATCAGAAAAATGCTGAACTTTTTTTATAAAATGTGGATGCAAAAACACAGTCCAACACAAAATTCTGTCTGATGGAATTTTGTCTGTAAATCAGCAAAAAGCAGTTAAAATAGTAGGAGCAGTGGGACAAGGCAAGAGCAGGATGCTAGATTTATGATCCTATCTTTACTTATTTCTAGTGTGAGTAGGCAGAGACCACAACTCCCTGTTTGTTTTTTTCTTCAGGAATATGTAATGTTTTTCTTCCTATTTATTCCCATTTCTTCCTGGGTGAGAGTCTGTCTGAGTTTTCTTGAGACAGGAGTCCAGAGATGTATATTAGCTACAGTGAACGGAGAGTGCACAGTCATAAAATATTTATCTTTGGGCACTTTTTGAATGTCTACCAAACCTAAGGGGATGTTTGCAGATGCAGTGTAAGGGATTGTGCAGCTGGGCAGTTATTACCGTACCTCATGACCAGGAGAGCATGTGTTGTGTTGGTGATAAGGGAAAAGGAGAACAACCTTATTTCTCTTATCTTTTGCATCTCTAAATTGGCACTTTCTGTATCTCTGTGGACACTGAGAACCAGGTGCAGAGGGTCAGGGCTTCTCCTTACTTATATGCCCGTTAATCCATTTAACTCTGTATCAGAATGTGTTAGCACAAATCAGTTGCTGTTAGCGTTTGTGCCGAGCTAAATTCCCTGCTGGTAAAACTCAGTCTTCTATTTTCCTTCCACTGTAGAGAGTGCTGGAGCTGCTTAGCAATTCTTGCATGTTAAGTCATATGCAAAGGAAGCCTAAGTTATTTGCAGAGCTCCTCACATTTCAGATTCCTTTTTCTTATTTTCAGTAAATTCAAGTGCCTGGTTCGTGGGATACAAATCCAGGTATATGCATGGGGACAGGGCCAGTATGTTTTTAACTGTCTGTAGCACACTAAGTAACCCCTCTGGTAGTAACTACACCAATTCCAGCAATGTTGCTGGACTTTAAGTTCTGGTTGTAGTGACTTGTGCCATGACCAGTGGTGGGTGCAGATAACTAAATGAAAAATCCTCTAAATGCAGCTCCTTCTCATCTGAGTTACCCCATTCTACCAAAATATGCATGACAATAGATAGGTAAGAGCTTCCACATTTCCAGCGTTACTTTGTCAGCTGAAATGCAGCAGTGGAGAAAACTGTGCTCAGATTGATTTAGGCAGATTATGTTGAAGGGTCTTCACTTGCAGGGAATGTTTATTTAGATGTATTAGGAGCAAATGCTGAAAACACCCTCTAAGTTGAACAAGGTGAATACAAATTTGTGAAAGACTTGAAGTGTCAGGCCTTCTTTGCCAATTTCTTACCTGTAAATTGTTTGCCAAATTAGTCACAGAAGTTGTAACTTGTATTGCAAGGTTGCTGTAATTAGTTACATCATGAACCAACACTTATTTTTACACAGTGCAACACATAGGTATTTATATACAATTTTGTAATATCAGCTGGTACAGGGGGTTCATTTTTGTCATTCTGAAGTGAACTTTTAAACGCATAATTATATGGAGCTGAAGTAAAAATCATACAGTGATAGCTAATATAAACAAGATATTCTATTTCAAATGGTTCAGTAAAACTTAAAGTGGGAAAATCCAATCATGGGAGGCTTAAAAATAGAACTTTGCCCTTTTGATAATTTAAGCATTTTAAAGGGCAAAATATACTGTGAAAGCTTATATTTAGGCTATTACTCTTATTTTTTTAACAGGACTGGGAGTTTCCACATTTTATGGGTGATGTTGAAGTGAATCTGCCAGGCTTGCCATCTGCACACATGCAATTCAAAGTACCATATTTCCAAAAGATCTTCAAAGAGGAGTATCATATACACATAACAGGTATGTAACCTTACAGATTGTGATACAGGCACACGTTGAACCGTGTCTGTGTAGGAAATGTGTGCTAACGTGTTCTTAATCACATATTTTCTTTGTTCTCCCCCATGATTTCTGTTTTTCTGTCTGTTTAACTGTCTTTATCATCCATATATAAACCTCTCACAGAAATAGGAAATCTCTATGTTATGAATCAAAGACCTGCTGTTTGTCATGGATTTCAGCAGCTTCTTGTGACACTAAGTAATATCCAGTGTAGCTTCAGAGATCTTTTATCTAAAATTACTCTCCAGGGGAATTAGCAGCTTATTTCATTTTAAAATCTCTTATGCCTTCAGATGCCTTTGCTGTGATTTATGCTAATATCTTTTCATAACTTCGGTCATTCTCATCTGGCAAAGGCCACTCATAACCATACCTCCATCATTCATCTAACCAGAAACAGACAGTTAAATAACTTCAAATAAAATAGAATTGTGGTTATTTGAATGGATGGCACATATAGATGAAAGTATCCAATCCTTCTATACTATGAGACAGTATTTGAATAACAGCAGAGAATGAAAAAGAGAGGAAGGTTAAATAGGGATAAATATTTTTATTTTACCTTCAAGCTATGTCGAAGAATCCATTGGCAAGAGAGATGAACAGTACTGGATAGCAAAAGAATGCAAATGCAAATTGGCAGGGGTCTTTAACTGCTAATATAAACAATCAGAGCACACAACAGTGTATAGGAATAAGATACATGAGAGCATCCAATGACACAGCCATACAAAATTCCTGTAGAGCAGGGACAAAAGGAGCATTCAGAGATCATACAAAGATACAACCAAGAGCTAGCAGGTGAGCCCGAAGCTTAACAGGCATCAAAAGCCAAAGAAAGAAAACATGCAAAGGAAGAAAGAATGAGGAATCAGGACTCAGATAGGCTGAATGAAGCCTCAGAGAAGTCATTTTCACCAGAGAAGATGGAAATCTGGGCGATCAGATTGGAAAACAGAAAAGAAGAGAAAATGAACACAGAAGTTACCTGTTTGCTATTGAGTGACAGGAGGCAGATGGGCCAGTAGGAAGTACAGATGGAGAGATGGAAAGTTTTTGCAAGTTGGATGTAGGTGCCCTGTTGGAGTCCTGATAAGAAAGACAACCAGCAACAAGGAAGAAGGGCTGGGGATACATCTGAGTGAGACAGTTTGGGCTCAGGAACCAGGATGAAGTGAAACAGGTAAATGATGTCAGTGACAGAAGGTGTAGGGTGAGAGAAGATGGGATGTGTACACGATGAACACATTTTTCTCTCTGAAGTGAGAAAAGTTTTGGGTAAAAAGGGAGAGAAGAGAAAAAGAGTATGAGCATCAAATATCTGACATGAACTCTGGGCATGAAATTCAAGGATAGTGGAAAAGATTTTTTTTCTTCTTCTCAAGACTAGAGCATGAATTTGGAGGGGCTCAATCCCACAAGGTTCCCAAATGCCATTCCACACAGTTATTCCATTGTATAAGAAGCAGTAGTGGAATGGGTGCACGCAGTAGCACGAACAAGGACTGAAGCATGATGGGGTGGGTTGTGCCATCAGATATAGGAAATCAGGATATAATTAAAGAAAATAAAAAACAACGGATAGTAGAAGAGGGACTGAAGAGCAAAGAACAGTCTTGCATTGCAGAAGAGCCAGGGATTTTGATGATAATCAGAGAAGAACTAGGAATAAGCAACAGCAGAGAACATAATTTAGGTATCAGAAATACAACTGCTAGCAGTGCTGCTGTTTGAAAACAGATCAACTGAGAGAAACCAATATTTATGCATTGTAGAGTCTTGTGCAGAGAGGACTGGAGGTCTTCCTGATTTTCTGGCAAGAAGGCATTCTTTTAATGAGGATGAGCTAATGAATAGGGGCTGAGGAATATTTTTCCCTGCTCAGCATTAACAAGATCCATTTATTAGATTCACTAGACAAATCAATCCATTTGACTGCACATCACGTACTCTGACTACTGAGTGCCTGTTTTATCTCAGTGCTACACCACCCTTTAGGAGATCTAATAAACAGCCATAACACATGGCACAAGAACCTCCCTTTGGGTAAGTTTTGCTTGAACCATCTGTTCTTGCCGTCAGTTCTTGTCTTAGGTTAGGGTATCATCTTGGATCACTTTCAAACTCTAGTTATAGTGCGGTTGTGTAGATTCTTGTAATTTTCTACTCAAATCAAGGAGCTAATAAAAGAAAGAAGGAACTGGTTATATATATATATATACATACATATATAAATCTAGATTCATGTAATCCAATCTAAGATGAGGGTAGAGAGTGATGCACACAAATGGAACTGCAGCAGATGATGTGGGGGGTAAGATATTGATAAAGGCAGGAAGGTAAAGCCCCATTAAAACCTTCTGTATTTAAGCCATGTTTAATACACAGCATCCAGAGTATTAAACAACCATATGACTTTTTTTTTTTTTTTTGTAATAAGCAGGAAAAAAAGACAACGGCCTGAGTATTGTTTATTTCTATTGGGATAAGGTGTCAACCATGCTGTGAAAATATGATCTATGCCCCAATGTCCAGAAATTGAAAACCCTTTTCTCCCAAATAGTGAGGAGAAAGGAAGCATGGCTGAAATACCATTTACTATATTGTTCCTTGCAAATTTTATTCTTCATAAATTTTATTCTTTCACAGTCTGTCGTGGTCACTATTGATTGATATAAATAAGAGCAGCCCCAGGACTCCCCTGAGCAGCCCTATTCAGCGCTGGGTTGCTCTAATGAGCAATAGTCCCACAAAGAAGCTTCTCTAACTGTAGGCACATGCAGAGGAGTAAAGGACTTTAAATCACCTTTCTGTTGGTGTGTGCTTAATGGCTTCGTAAATGTTCCGTACAGATGAAGGATTTCACAGTTACTTGATCTGTGTTGCCAGCTCTCCCGATTTCATCATGTCTTAAGACAGTCACTTTTTTTTTTTTTTTTTGGTCTTAAAGGCTTATCGCCTGGATTCAGATACTATGTGAGACTGTCTGCTTTCATACTTTTTAAAAAGTATCTCATGATTGCAGAGAAAAAAAAAAATGCTACTTCTGCATAGCTCCATGTCTAAAAAAGCAGATAAGTTAAGCAGTATGAAATGTATTATTTTTAACCCATCTTGCTACTTTGAACTAAAAAACGTGTTCTTAGGCATGACTTACGATTTCTGAATGTTGTAAGTTAGCAATAATGTTGAATTAACATCTGCAGCCATATGTAGCTTATATGCTTCAGTGTAATTTTGAATTTACTATCAAAAGCCCATCTTATTTTTGCCGGTAACTGAGTACCTCAGTTTGCTTAAATTTCTTTGCATCTAGGAACTCCTAGCAAGCATCTACTCAGTATTAAATATTTTTATCGTGTTTTGATAGCTGCTTTTATCTATAAACATCAAAAATATCTCGAATTCCTGCATCTGCCTAACTTATCTGGATTTCCCTTGACAGATGGTTCACTACAATGAGTATGTATGTGTTTTCGTTCTTGGGCTGCTGTTTACGAAAATATGTAGTCTACTTTATTTTCTATAATACCCAGGGAAATTTGTAATACTTAAAAGTAAATTTTGTTACTTCAGATTCTTTCATTTTTAAAAGGCACTCGGAGGCCTGGCTGGTACCATCTAATAGCAGCACTGGAGATCCAAGAGCATCTGCTGTCGAGTTTCCGATAAGTTCCAAATGGGAAATGTTAAGGTTTAGGTATCAAAACAGATGGGAGATTTTTCTAGCCATTTATAGACGTGTTTCTGAGTTCTGGTCTATCCAGAGTGCCCTTCTGTCCAATGGAGAAATTGTCACCTTTGTGTCTGGCAAGTGCCTAGTGTGGCTGGCTTGTACACTTAAACCAAAAGAGTGCCAAGCATCACCTACACAAGCATCCAGGCCAAGCATCACCTACACAGAGATGCCTGAGGGAGCCTTTGGACAAAAATAGAAAGGTTAGAGGTAAAAACAAACTTGTCTATGCACACAGACATGAAAAGATCTCAGAGGATTTGCTGCTTAGTTCAGCTGTGAGTGGTTGGCATGGATGTATCTAGCTAATAACACTAACGTGACAGAAGAGATGAAGAATTTTTCAAAGATACTTGAATGTTTTACAGAGGTGTCTGAATGTTTTAGACACAAATTGCAATTGAGATAAGAGTCTAAAGACAACATGTCCTGCACTAGCCTCTGGCTATGGTTGCACAGCATGAGGCCACTTGAGTCTAGCCTTAATAAGTGGGATTTTCACATATTCTCTTGACCTCCAGAGAGTTGCTGAGGACTGGTTTCTACATGAGGTCTCTGTTTTTTTTTTTAGGACATGACTACTCTGTTACAGAGAGGACATGCAAATATAAAAATACTTCAGAATCAGAAGCTGTTTGGGAATATTTAGACCTGCAGGATCTGCTTCAGTTGCCCAGTAAATCAGTTGCATGCGGGGTTGTGGACTGGTTGCTTTACCCTTTGTAGACTTTATCAGCCTCTTTAAAAATGAGCACTGCCCAAACATCTTCAGTTGGCAGAAATAGGTGACTCTGCAAATGTCATGTGTAACATGTAAGGACTTTAACACTGTGAATGGCAGTTATGAACCAGGTGTAAGTTAGGTAGTGTATGGCTGAATGACATAGCCTGTATCACCACCTGATTTTCTTCATTGTAACACCATTGAGGAGCCTGGGTATAATAATTCTCAGTTTGCTGAAATGCTTGACTGGCCTTCCAGTCTTGGGAGCTGCATCCTTCCATCTCAGATTGTCTATGGAAAATCCACATGCTTCAAGAAAAGCTAACTGGTGCCAGGTATATGCAAATATTCTTGGCCTCCCTAGAGCAACAGTGGTAGTGATCCTACAGAAATTGGTCAGGAGACAAATAGAATGGCTTCATAGTGTGGGACTACATTTTTGCTTCCCATTTTTCATCTGTAATGAAATTTGAAGCACCATAAATTAAATTATATTGTGGGTTTTTTTTGTCCCTTTTTTTGTTGTTGTTTTTTCAGAAGATGAATACCTATACCTTTATAATATATTTATCCTGACTCTTTGCAAAACTCTAGGCTTGTGCTCATATATGCACAAGATGAGAGGTCGAGTGACTCCTAACTTACAAAGTTCGTTTCCTGTATGAATATAATATATGACTTTGTTATTTAAAAAACAGAACAAAAAATATTTTATATACATTATATATGTATAAGTATTATATGTAATATATACATATATGTGTGTATATATATTTATTATATATGTTCATTAGTATAATAAGTCTCCAGCATGAATTATCAGGGAGAATTATCATCAGATAGATGTTTGTAAGTGGAGACTGTCAGACCTCTTGGGTCAGATCGCTTCAATACATATATCACCAATCCAGAAGGATTGCTGGGTAAACGGGGTTTATTTGGCTATCATGCTGCTAATACAACTGAGTAAAGTATGTGCCTTGGAAGAGGGATAAACAGCAGAGGACACTGTATTCTAGAAAGAGGTAAATACTTTCTGTAAGTAACCAAGACAGTGCTAACTCCCAGTCATTTTGTGTTGCGAGAGATTAACACAGCCCTTGGCTACAGGGAATACTGAGTAGGAGTAGGAAGATGTCATGGTGTTCATATATAGTTATAATGATAACCATATAAGTTATCTTATATATTGCTCATATTTAGTGTTTAGTTCTTTTCACAACAGTTTTCAAAAGAAAAGGAAAAATTGTAGAGCTCATAGAGCACACCAGAGATGCAGAGAATGTAAAAATTGTCTAGAAATGGGAAATATAAGGAGTTTTAAGCACATCTAATAGAAAATCAGCAGCTGTCAGGCAACTAGCTGCCACTTAGATGTACAGAACATGACTCATCTTAGTTAACTGGAGCATCTGCATCTAAGCTGTTTGTCCAAGCACCATTTATAGTCCACACCAACACAACTGATAGAATCAGGAGAGCTTCAGGCTGTGCTCCTCTCTGCCTCAACCTATCTGGAAGCTAAGCGAGGGAGTTTCAAGTTCATGCTTTTAATGTAACAGGAGGAATTGAAATATACATCTTTTTTATATCAGGTGAGTATTCTAATTTATTATACAAGGGGGCCAGAGCCTTTTTTAAATAGTTCTAACATAGCTTCACAATTATGAAATCAGAGTGTAGGACAGATCCTACATGAAGCCAGAGATCAGACACCTAACTACCTCTGTTCAGTATTTTCAGTATTTTCTGCTAGCTTCTTAGCTAGCAGAACACAACTCCTTCACCATCAACAGACTGGCATCTCAAGACTTACTGCTCAGGTGGCTTGTTCTAGATGTTGCACTTTGGACACAGATGGTTACTGTGAAATCCACTGGGTGCCATTATGCCAAAAGATCAGGTGGATCATAGCTCAGCATTAGAATAGCAAAGTTCCCTTTGTCAGTCATACCTGAAGCTAGCAATCAAGATTATATCAGTGTCTTTATAAAGGCCATCTTCATAATTTTCCCATTTCATTACACTTTGAATTTTGATCTTTCAGTCATCTGTGTTTTCCTACGCATAGTTTATTCTTGCCATAACTATTTGAAGAGAAAGAGTAATACTGGTCCTACAGGAGTTTCCTGCCTCCAAGGTCTAGCAGTCTTACTGGAAAGGCACCTGTCATAGCTTTGCAGAAACACAGAGTACCAAATACAAGGTTGTTTGTGGGGTTTTTTTTTGATGGAGCCGGTAACAAAGAAGTGGAATTTTCTTTAGACAGTCTTATGATGCAATTTCCTGGGAAAAGAACATGGCTTAAGGAATTAACTCCGGGCCAGTGCAGCAGGGATAGTTGCTTTCTGGTTGAATCACAGAGCAATATTTGATGACAAATTACTGTTCCAAAAAATGTCCAGGTGAACAACCATAGCAGAGAAAGGAAGTTTTGAATACGGTAAATTAAATTTTCTTTCAAACTGTAGGTAAACAGATAACAGTTCTAATATTTGTATTTCATTGCCATTTGTGTTTAGCCTATTTTCCTAAGGAAATGAGAATTATGTGATCATGTTCTCTGTGTGAATTGGTCTCACTCTCTCTATCCAAGAGCATCAAATAACTTTTCAACCCACAGCCAGTTTCAAGAACATTTTTGGAGGGTGAGAATCTAAACAATGCTTACATTCCCATCATGTCCTGAGAAATGGTGGTTAGGTAGGGGAGAATCATCCAAGTCAGTGCCCAGCTGAGGAAGGAGCAGGTAGAAGTCATCCATTATGTATTCTGTTTGTCAGCAGCCAACTAATTGGTGAATGTGTGTCCCAGCCAGCCCATCAACACACACTATGCAAGATATATTCTGGCTGAATATAGGGTAATTCAGAGGGAGAGAAAAATATAGGGCACAAATCCATAGGAAACTGTATCAAGCTAAATCAAAGAATCATGGAATCATTCAGATTGGAAAAGACCTCTAAGATCATCTAGTGCAACCTTGAACCTAGTACTGACAAGTCCACCACTAAACCATGCTACTAAATTCTACATATACATCTAAGTTCAAATTCTATTGTTTCTTACTATATTTTGTATTTTAGCATCATTTTCAGTGTCTCAGTGTTCACCTAAGGGACTTAAGTAATATAAAATGTGGTGACAATCTTCTAAAACCATTATTTTCTAAACCCACCTCTTTAACAAGTTGACTACAATATTGCTGAAAACCAGAAAAAAAGGCTAAAGGAGTTATTCAGGAATTATGTGAACAGGATTCACTGCAAGGTCTTTTCAGTGCAGTTTGATTTCTGAATAGTGACAATAACACAATAGAAAGAGCATTCTCATCCATTTCCAGTCCAAGTATAATCTAGGTTGATTGAAGAGGACCATTAAACACAATTGCTAAAATACAAGGAGTTACCCGAATGGAGCATTTTGGTCCATGGTACAATTTGAAAATACAGACCTTGAGGAACTGGAATCCACTTATTCTTTACCAAACCGAAGACATAAGTCATTTGGTAGATTCTCTGTTACATTCATTTTCTTTTTTTCCTTGAGGCCTACTTAAATATGGTTCTAGCATAGACCGATATCATTCATCATCAGCAGGAACATTCCACAGTGAATGTCCTTTCACATCATGCTGTGGTGTCGGTCACAAATTCTCCATCCTGATGCAATTTTGATGACATGTAGATTTGTTGGGTTCTTGATTGGTGCCAGTAATTACCTCACAGGTAAGATTTTAACACATGTTCAGCTAAAGTGTAAGGGATTCTTTAAGTATGAAAACAGTGTAATTTTGTTTTGTGTCTGTGTATATTCATTGATTAATTTAGCTACGAAGGAACACCTGGAGGTCATCTGTTCCGATACCTTGCTCAAAGCAGGGCCAACTTTGCAGTTGCATAATGTTACCTTTTATATATTTTGGATGCCTGCAGGAGACATGCAAAAGAGTAATTTTAAATAATAAAAGGAGAAAAGGTTCCTCCTCCACTATTGCAGGAGCTTAATGTTAGACTATGAGTCACTCCTTGGAGGAGTTTCTCACTACACAGAGTATAGGAAAGCTAAATTGACTAGTCTCCCAAGACTAAAATCAGCCCTTGCTATTTCTCAAGGGCATAATACCTCTAAATCACAGTTTATCCAGTTGCCCCACCTGCATGTATCTGGGCACCATGGTTAGTGTATGAAACAATATATGTATGTACTTTTAAAATGTACATACTTACGAACCCCTAAAAGAGCCTCACTTCATTCATTACTGGCATATAAATAATTCTATTAAATATGGCCTTTTCAAGGAGAATTTCCATGTGAGTGTTTCTGAAGCTCTGAAATTAATGCGTTTTAGGTTTATTGATCTGTACCACATCGCCTAATGGTCTAATCAACAGGTCACCTACAAACTGCAATGTGAATTCAATTGATATACTGCTGTGCTTACATTACAAAATTATTTATTATGTGCCCAGACCTATCTGTGAAATACTAAGGGATATTCAGCATAAATCTGACTGTGGTAGAAATCTTATTACAACTTTGCTTTACTGATTAATAAAAAAGGGATTTTTCTCTCAGTAGCTTTTACATATGAATGCATTTGTACTGCTTCTAAAATGAAGCATCAGATATATAAAATATCAGATGACTGAATTGTTTTTTTTCCTTTTCCTTTTTTTCTTTTTCTCATTTTCCTTTTTCTCTTTCTCTCTCTCTTTCTCTTTCTCCGTTTCTCTTTCCAAACAGGCAAATGGTTTAACTATGGAATTATCTTTCTTGTTTTAATCTTGGATCTAAATATGTGGAAGAACCAAATATTTTACAAACCTCATGAGTATGGCCAATATATTGGTCCTGGACAGAAGATCTACACAGTGAAGGACTCAGAAAGCTTGAAAGACCTTAACAGAACTAAGTTATCTTGGGAGTGGAGATCCAATAACACTAACCCTTTGACCAACCGGACCTATGCCGAAGGAGACATGTTCTTACACAGCAGATACATAGGCTCTAGCCTTGATGTCAAATGCCTGGCTTTTATTCCAAGTTTGTTGGCTTTTGCTCTGTTTGGTTTCTTCATCTGGTTCTTTGGGCGATTTCAGAAAACTGACCAAGGCATGGAGAATTTAGACAAATCATACACAAGAATGAAACGAAAGTCACCATCAGATATGGGAATGACGCGAGAAAATACACAGGTGTTAGTAGAAGAACCATTGAGTTTTCAAGAACCTCATCTTGTATCCATAAAATCAGACTTAAGTGAAATAGTTTTCAATTCTTCTCTCCTCACTTCTGAAAACTTGAATGCACAATTGAATGAACAAGAAAGCCCTTTACAGCCAGTACCAGAGTCCTCTGTCCCTAAGAGTAATCCTCCAGCATAGAGGCAAATACCCAGGAAAAATAAATAAGCAGTTGCTGTAAGAGTTCAGTTTTATCTTTTGTAAGATAAGATTTACATAGTGTCTAGACTAAGAAATTCAACCTATACCAAAAGGTGCTCAGCATGCTTTTTCTAGGATTTTTTTTTTTATTTGTATTATAGTACGTGCCTACTGTATATCTAACATTCCTTTATAGATTGCTTCCCAAAATTGCACAAGCTATTTATTAATACATTACCTTAACTGTACAATAGTGTATTAGATGATTACTTGCAGGTATAAAATTCTACCGTGGTGGTGCCTTGAGACATTAAACTGTTTTTTAACTCAACACCAGATGTATAGCACAGTTCTTCTAATCTATTTTGCAAAGCTTTTTGTATATGGTTATTTTCAAGTATCATTTGATGTCTTAACAGAGGAGATAAATGCAGTTATTCCTTAAGAAGGGTTTCTGTTAGGACATCACAACTTGACTTTGTTATTTACTCATCTGTAGAGCCAGTGACTTTGATGACCGGACTGCAGAGAAGCATGTTGATTACCTTTTAATTTTTGCTGGCTAGCTGCCAAACACAAATACAGATTCATTATGCAGTAAACACAAGAGCGATAATACAGCATGGGTCACTACTTACAAAAATGTGACTTTCTCCATCAGTAATAGCAATTATGTGATAATGCCTAATTATATTTTTCATAATTAAAGATAAACTGCTCCTTGATTAAAAATTCTGCCCTTCACTTTTCAGAAACGGAGGTGAAAATACACCCTTAAAGCAACTTTTTCCGTCCCACCAAACCTATGTAATATCAAAGAGCCAGTGGAGTGCTTACAGTAAAGGACGCAGAGCCTGTTAAATCCAGTATTTGTATGCTTTGGTGCAGATGTTGTCTGGGTATACACGAAACATACATATGAAACACGCCACACATGGACAGTCTAAACATGCTGAAGAAATGTTTTGGGGTATTAATTAAAATGGATTTATACTTGAAATGTCTTGTAACCTTTTCTTTCTTCATTCATTATCCACAAGTAAAAGTAACCTGGAAGCAGAAACATGGCAAAAGTGTTTGTTTTGCTTTTTTGAAGGGGACTCTGGAATGTGAATTCTTCTGCGGTATGATCAAACAACATGCACTAGAGAAAGTGCATATCTAAAACATCAGAAAGACTCTGATATGCCTCTAATTTAGTTCTATAAATTGTTGTTACAAGTTACTAAATAATAAGTCATTTCTAAGCCTGAATTATTTCCCTGTCATTTACTGGTGTTGCTGTATTTTGTCTTTGTGACTTTTTTATCTCCATTGTTTTGATCTATCTGCTTTTAAGTTTTTGGAATGCTGGATTTAGCATGCATAATAGAACTATGCATTTATTAACTGTCAGTTGAGAGTCAATTTTAATAAACATCATTTGACAATTGTTTATTATGAGGCAGGAACATATTCTATTAGTTTTGAAGTTCGTTTAAAAAAAAATACACACGCATTGTCCTATTTAAAATCACAAATATTTCTGGCACTAGAAAAGATAGACAGTATCGCAGTAAAGTCAAAATCAAATATTTTGTTTATGGACCATTTAGTATTTCATCAGGCAAAAGTTTACTTTATAATCAGACTAAATATTTATCCATTAAAATATGGCTAAGAATAAATCTATTAGCTTTTGCCTATTACAGCCTATAAATTTGTTTAATTGACAATATATAACCAAAGACAAACCATTAATTACTAACGGTAAAACACTGTGAGATCCCACCTGTATTATGTAAGAGGTGACTATATTGATGCTTGACTTTCAAGCAGAATTTGATTTAAAAGTCAGAGCATTTGTTAAGTAGTTACAGAAATAGCTGGTTGATTTTGCAGATACATGCTTCTCTGTATGTTTTGGTTACTATAAACCCAAGTACTGAAAATCTCCCATTAATCTATTTCTCTTTTTGTGCATGGGAGTGGTTAAATCCATTAATATGTAGGCAGAAAATGAAAGACTTACTTGAGCCTTACAGCTTGCATGATGACATGACTCTGAGAAAACTGCTATTAAACAACTGATCCACAGCTAAAATAATTCTGTGACCTCACATCGAGTAAATGCTTTCAAGGCCCTTGCAAGCCTGCATGAAAGTGAGAAAAACATCAAATAATGTAGATTTTGCAGGAGTATTTAAATTAATGGTCAAGCAGAGAGACTGCTTACAACATGAATTCTTAAATGAAAAGACTCAGTGTAGCCACTCACCACAGTCAACTCGTCAATTTAATTAGAGGAGGAAGGAATCCTCCATTGTGTGGGAGCCTCATTTGTAAACACAGACACAGATGAGAGAGGAGAGGAGTGTTTCCACTCTCTGCTTTCAGTATCTAGTCTGAGAAGCCTGAGATAGGTAACTAAACTTACCCTGAGGCTTACATCAGTTTAGCTCATCTGCTCCTGTAAACTGACTGCCAGTAGTGGCTGGAGTACGTTTCAGCCAAATCTCATTCATGTGCAGAGACCACACAATTTGCAACGGGAAAGTACGTGGTTGCAATCTAAACTGCGCTCGTGTGCTGAGCTACTGATGCAGATTCATTCTTGATATTCTCCTGAAGCAACTTGTCTTCTGCTCTTCTGCCATGGGCTGTAGAAGAGCTCATGGGAGACTGGGTGGGTAAGAGGCCTAAAATTGGTTACCTGAAATGGAAGTATTCTTCCCATGATTACATTCATTGTCTTCAGCTGTTGTTCATTATTAATATTTTGAAATGTTTCTTTAACTCCAAAAACTCTGAAATCTTCTCCTATCTTTTGCCCACCACTATGACTTTAATATAGTTGGTTGACCTTTTCCTGAAAGTTTAACACAATTTTTTTTAGTCTTTTTTTCTTTACCTGAAAAAGTTGAGCAACCTATGGAAGGAAAGAAACTTGAGGAAATGTCAAGTTTTCACACGTTGCATGAATCTCCATTCTGCCCTCTATAAGAAGCCATCCAGCAGTCAGCAGTTACCATCAATGTAGGGCTGTATATGCTTTGTCAGAGACTATATTTGGCACAATAGTTTTGTTTTTTGTTTTTTTTTTTTTCCTTCCCACAGATCCACAGATACTCTGTACAGTGATGCATATGTAGAAGAGACATCTCTGGGCTAAGCACATAAGATCTGTGAGCACACAGGTGCCTGTAAATTACTTCGGCATCCTCAACCTTTGATGAGATGGAAATGACACGAGGCAAATAGAATATTTGTAGGAAATACCTTAAATACAATCTTCATGTGTATGAAAACATTTATGTTTAAAAGTCCAATTTTATAAAATGTGTACATGTGTGTATATTTGGAGTCTAAGGATTAGTTGATTGTCTTGGTGAAAGTGCTGAAAGCAGACAATTCACTCCTGCCCTCTTTATTCTGCATTGCTCCATGAGTGTTACTTACTCCAGGTTGTTTCATCTCCTCTGCCTCCCCTTGTATTGCCTATAAAATACAAAACCAAAAAGGAACATTTAATTGCACTATCTTCTTCCTCAAATTACAGTTTTGTTGATTCTATGCGAAAAGTAAATTTATTCTGTTTTAAAGATTTCTGTCCTTTCCAGCTAGTACCATCTTACGCTGGGCTACTACACGGTATTACAGTATGTGCCAAGTAATTGCTTTTCCTCCAGTGAATAGCTTCCATCATGACAACCACCTGAAAACAAAGAACAGACACCTCTCAAAGACTGGAAAGACAGCAATTCAGATACCTACTAGACTTGCAAGCTCGTTTTCCCACAAGTGCACAGGTTATGACTCACTAATAAAAGATGTAACAGATTTTTAATACACTGCCCTTAATTTTAATGACCTACTAGGAGGGGCTCAGTGGGAGAGAACTTTTTATCTTAGACCATAAAGTTGAAGTGGTTATGGTCCTGCAAGCAGAGTGTTCCAGCTTTTTAGGTTGCATTTAAAAGTAACCAGCTTAAGCTTTGAGCAGATTGCCAGACCCATAAAAATTAGACATACCAAACTGTGAATAAGACCATAAAGCTGATTCATTTGAAATGGCCTAGTGCAGGATATAGACACAGCGCATGTTTATGTTAGAGTGACCCTGTGCTTAAGACTATGGATAGTGACATGCAGAGCTTCAAACTGCATTTATTAACAAACAGTTCCAGTTGCTTTATTGACCAAGATGCTGCTGCATGCACCAGACATACCAGCTCTTCTACCATGCAGCCCATCCGTTCTAAGCCCCAGATGACAAAGGGGTTGTTCGTCCTCATTCCTCGTTTGTATTCAAAACTGTCCTGACCACGATGTGACAAGTCATCGGGATACTAAATACATAACCAAGGACAACGAAAAGGCAGAAGTCTGGTCTGTGAGCTGCACAGCCTTGAGGTGAGGAAGAATGCGTTATGTGACCATTTCAGAAGTAAATCAATATATGTAAAATCCCTGTTTCATAGGGAAACTGGGGGACAAATGGAGAGACAATAACTATCCATCCAGAACAGAAGAGCAAGTCCTTCTTCCCTAATGCTCACAGTTCTCAGCTTCCAGATGACGTCTGGGTGAGCAGCTCTTCTGGGTGACTAGGTTTTAACACCATCTTATTTGCCTTCTATCAATTCCTCTGCATGGGGGGTGCCAGCAGCTTTTCACTTTTCTGAAAGAAGCAGGAACAAAACTTACGAAGGAGAAACTCCACGAAGCTTGTAGTTTCCACAGCAAACTCCTTGCTGGAGAGAGGAAAAGTATGAACCCAGCTGCTTTGCTAAGAGCAATCTAGTAGCATCAAATCCTTTCAGAAATGTATGTTACAGCTGCAGCACAGTCACAAGGATACCTCTAATCTCTGCTTTTCCTTTGATGTCTGGCAATTGGGGTCTGCAGAAGGGCAGCTTATCTGATTCCTGCAGGCAGGTTATAGACCCAGGTCTCATGCTGCTTTGTGACATCTGGAGCACTTCCCTGCATATTGAATTCCTTCGATTCCTTCCCCTCTTCATTTTTTTTTCTTTTACTGAAGCCCCATTCTTTGGCTTTTATTTCCAAGCAATTTTTATTGTTGGTGACCTAAACTGCAAATAACCCACCAAAGGCCCATAATTGCTGTTATTGATACAGTACCATCTGCACACAGGCTCTGCCCAGCCAAGGAAATTCTGCCAAAGAAGCAACAGGTACCTGTTCCAGCCTAGGGACAAAACTAGCAGGAAAATGCTTCACTGCAATACGGTATGCTACATACAGAAAGGTATTTGGTCCATCTAACCAGTCCCTCTATGAATCATTACCAAGGAATACTTACAGACTTACAGCTTTACAAGTGGATGTATTCATTCAGGAAGATGCATAACCATGTAACTTTAAAACAGCCAGAGCCCCCTCTCTTCTGTTGCGAGTTGCCGTGCTCTCAGCTACATTTGAAGGAGATGGGCGACATGAGCATAACAGGTGTTTTCCTCAGGTTTGCCTTCATTACAGCTCGTCAGTTCCCAGGGAAAAAGGGCTTCCAGCCTGCTCATTAACAAAGCCCCAGTGTGTGCCCTGCCTGACATAACTTCAGTGATGGGCATTCTTAGGAAGCGTGGGCTCCTTTCTTCTTTTCAGACAGACGAGTACCGTTGCTGTGGCTGGCTGCTGTGGCTCCTACCTATTATCAGGGAAATGAGAAAGGCAAGCAGAAAGCAGTCATAATAGTCAAAATGCATATTTTTTTTCCAAAAAGTCATTATTAGCTGCTTCTTTGCTCTCTCTTTTTTGCCACCTTTCAAAGAAAGTTTGAAAAGGATCTGAACATTCTTATTTCTTCAGTTGTCAACTTATTTTTTTCATTGTTTCTTTTTCCCATAGGATTCTTTCCATGCATTTTCCACTATTTAAATCTCTTTGATTCTCAGTATCCTCAAAATTACCTGCAGTTTCCATTCAGGGTCCTCTTTTCCTCTCTCCTTCCCTTCCCTTCACTTTCATAGGTTCACAAGATAATTCAGGTCGATAGGTGTCTCTAGGCAAGCTCTTGCACAAAGCAGGGTCAGCTCTGAGCTCAAGCAGGGTTGTTCAGGGCTTTATCTTTGCAAGTCTTGAAACTATCCAAGGATGGAGACTGCATGACCTCCCTGGGCAGCCTCTTCCAAACTCCAGTATTGCTGCCTAAATGTTGCCACTGGTAGAAAGAAGAGATTCCCAGTAATAGCAAGCAAGAATGAGCAAACTATGTATAAAGCATGACAAGTGACATTGTGCAAAGCCAAAACTTTTAAGATTTGAGCAAGTTTACGATCAGGTACCCTCTGCTCTGTGGGAGCAAGTCCATACCAGCTCTCCCTAGGGACTACACAGGAATAACTGAGAGTAGAAAATGGCATGCAAGCATTGAAAAAAATTCAAGCCACTTCCTTTGTGATGCTGAACTTAATTGTAATTTTATTTCATACAATTCATAACTGGTATATGTTTATTGCCTGGTACTCTATTTACATACTGAAAAAGTCAGTCATCTCTTCAGTTTGCAGCCCTTGGCTCATGTAATCAATTACCCTGCTTGAATGTTTAAAATTACTCATGAAAGAGTCACTTTTTATTATATTTTGTCTACAAGAACCAATATCCTCCATTAATAGAAAGGGCTATTACATTTTTGGAAAACTTGTTTGGAGTGGTCAGTAGGAAACAAATCGGACAGCTGAAATTTTGCATTGCCTAGGGCATTAATCTATACAGCCAGACTAGAATCAGTATTAACTGAAGAATCATTCGGATTAACTGAATAAAAAGACTTCTTTCTTTTCAGACCTCCATTCATATTGACTTTCCATTACTAGCCTTGTGTATGTCTGCACACACAAGAGTTTTAGACGTGGTCTCTAAAAGGAAAAACAGATTAGAAACCAATACTTACATGTAAGGTGGGTGAAGCCTAGGCAGGTCAAAGGGTTGGTTTGTTTTAATTAAGATCTGTCTAGTGAGACTAAGGAGCCCTTCCTTCTCAGGAAGTCGGGCAGAGGCAATCAGAAGAAAGCTGGCCCCGTTCAAGTTCTTGTCTGGGAAGGTGGCAGGTTACTTACAGGAATCTGAAAGGGAGACAGACAACTTGGTATCTCCATCCTCTCCTTTGCTGCTTAAAACTTCTGCTTTTCTACAAAGATCAAACAAATCGGTACAATTTAATCTACATTTGTGTCTTAAAGCAGTAGCTTAAAGCAAGCGAGAGACAGTGTGATTTTAAATGATAGAAAGACAAAGGCAAAGGAGCTGGGTAATGAGAGACTCTTATTCAAAAAGAGGTTTTTAAAAGGTATTGATGTGCTCTTCCTCCCTTTAGAGATAAATGTTGATGGTGACTGTTTCTGAGACACCGCATATCTCGCTGGCCTTTCTTTGGGAGGTGTAAGAGGACGTGAAGGGAGTCAACATGCTGGTGGCCACTAAGTCTTTTGGACAACAAAGTCTTTTGGTCAATGTAAAACGTACTCAGACAGGATCACAGTTTCACTATTTAATTACCCATTTGCTGAAAACAGGAGTAGCAAACAGCAGCTAGAGTTAATATATTCCAGAACAGCCAGGGCTCCAGATGCTCCAGCTGCCTGAAGACCTTTGTGAGGTTCATTCCCTGTTGGCTACGGCAGCCTTGCCAGGTAACACTGCTGAGGACGTGGATGTGGCTTGATTTTTGCATCATCCAGCAATAACAAAAACCTGCTTCTGCAAGTACAGAGAAAGTGTAACAATTTCCAGTAACCATTGTTTCTGTGTTTCTATGGTTACTGGAAAGATAAAATTTTCTGGTATTGCTTCATGAAACTATACAAAAATGGAGCATTCTCCAAAATTTGCACAAGGTTAAAATTAAAATACGAACAAAGTAGACATTCAGGTACCTCATTTTTTTAATTCTCTTTCCACCCTTTCCATCACTTCCGACCTGCACAAATCCCACCAGCTTCACAGCAAGGCTAATCCTCAGATATAATCCCAAAGGGTGCAGAGATCAAACTCTTCCCTATGGGGTTCTGGAGAGACTCCAGGCATGGTTCATTCAAAAAGCAAAAGAAAAAATAGTATTGATTCAAAAGACTAAAGAGCTCACTATTTATACAAATGCAGCTAGAGCGTATGAGGTGGAAGTCAACAGTAACCTCCTGGTCCATTTTCACAGTAAGTCTTACGAAGACCAATGTTTGCTGAACCTACCGACTTAGTGTGCACTGTTTATTGAAACCTCCATCGAAATGTGTGGTATTGCACCTAAAAAAGTGCTTTGGTTTTTTGAGTTTTCAAGCCCAAGTTAAGCCTTTGTCATATAAGAGAGGATGATGATGGGTTTTTAGTAAGCTGTCTGTGCTAACAGGTTCTTGAAATTCTTGCAGGGTCACCATAAGGTACGATGTTCCCGTGAGATATATAGCTATTTTTGGTCACTGCACCTGAACTGTTACCCCTGCTGTTCTAAAGAGTCTTAGCAAAGACACAGCATGGTGCTGGTCTGACTAGACCTCAAAGGCATTTAGTTTATTTGGGTGTATTTTAGTGCCTTGCAAAAGGCACATGAAAGAATAAACACAGATAGCCCAAATGTGACTGCTGGTGCTTTTATGGCTGCAACATTGCTACACAAATATCTCTGTCAACTCTTTGCAGAAGTGAACTAGGCATTTGAAGAGACCTTTCCTAGAGACCTCTCTACTCCATCTTCTGCAGTGTGCTGGAAAAAATGTACTTTACTGAAACTACCCACTCATCGTATTGCTCTTGTTGCTATTTATAACAGAGTAGCACGAAAATGCCTTAGAGAAATGAAACTATAAGGACAGGAAGGGAACTGCTTGAAGAAATTGCAATACAGAAGATGTGTAAGAGGTAGCAAAGAAAACTAAAATGAGGAGTTGTGAGATCACTTGCTAAGTTCCCAGAAATCAAGTATACCGCATGTATGCTTGTCTGCAATATCATGCCTGCATTATTAAGACTTTGGCCACACTGGGTTGTTGATGTCAACCATTTCATTTGCCTCATGAGATTCATGCACACACACACACACATAAACTGCACAAAACATCTTAGGAACAGAAGTAAACATATTTCACCCAGGTATACACTTCATCCGCAGAAATTCAGTTTTTGAAGCCAGAAGACAGTTTTGCTAGCATCAGATGCCTATTGCCTTCTGCCATCAGAATGCCTGTAGGGTGACTGTAATGAGGAGTGAGGAATACCTCACTTCTTCCTCAACTGCCTTCTTGAGTTTGCTGATCTCAGTCTGTCTTCAGACATTGTGAGCCAGGGAAGTAGACTTCCATGGTGCTTCAAATCTCAGCAAGTAGCATGCAAAGAAGTTACAAAGCTGCTCTTTTATCCTTCCAAACATTGACATTCTAATGTTTCTTTGCGACTGATATTTTGCAAAAAGGAAGTAGTTAAATTCTTTTTCATAGTATATTCAAGGACTGCCAGTGTTTATTTGATGGCATCTTCAGGTTGTAGTTTTTCCTCAGCTGTATCAAGTGTCACTGAGAAGCAATGCTGGAAGTTCAAAAGACAAACAGTAAAAACCATTCTTCTAACACATTGTTGTATGTTGTGAGTGCATTAATTTTTGCTTGAACAATGAAATAGGGAGACCTGCAAAACAACAATATATTAGTAATGGGATTCTGCATGTAGCATCCTGGTGTACGGTCTTGTCTGAGACATGGAAGGGCCCTGCCACTGTCATTGTGATAAATACTATTTTTAGGGACAAGATGAGGGGAAACATTAGCCTGATGTTAACCCTCACTGCAAGACTGAGGTTGTGCCAAGGGTGAAATGAGCCCAGGAGCCCTGCGTGTGCCCCCCTGAGAGCCTGGGGATGTGCTAGGAACCCACTGGGTGCACGGGCAGCACAGCCCTCCCTGAGTGGCACCCACTGGGGCAAGGCACAGCCCAGCCTGCCCCAGGGAAGCACCACTCATCTTACATTGCTTAACATACATCAGGATTGGAGTGATTTATTCAATTAACAGCACCTAATTAACCAGTAATCAGTGAACTATACATTCAGGCTCAATATCAGCAATACAGCAGATAAACCACAGTACTAGACACTAGAAACAAATGCTAACAAACACCAGCAAATGCCTGAGCACGCTCCCAATCCCCAAACCCTCTCCTTACACACAGAGACACATCCACGTGCATGTGGTTGCAGCATGGGCTACACGCACATCATGTCCCCAGAAATGCCTGTTCCTCCAGCCTGCCCAGGTCCCCCTCCATGGCAGCATGATTGCTGGTCCCTGGTGTCACCTGTAGCTGAAGGAGGGGCAGAGCTGGCAGGTGATCTTTGTCTCTCAGTGCTGGGTAAGTTGTTGAAATAGTTGCAGTCATAATGCCAGCTCCCGTGACTTTCCTCTCTCTCTCCAGCATCCTTCTGTCAGCATCCATGCCCAGGGCCACACACTGAGTGATCATGGAGTGGGTTTGTGCTGGTTTTCCCAGGGTAGGTGATGGGTCCCAGAGCAGACCAATGCAGAAGGAGCAGTACGTCACACAGATACTTGCCAGGTCCGGTCCTTCCTAATACACCTGTTAGCTTCCTTCACCATTCACTACATGGAGGAAGCCCTAAGACAATGGCCTTCAAAGAGCTACAGCCTTCCTATAAATGATTCTCCAGTCATACATAAGAGCCTCAGCCCAGTTCTTCCTTCCTGACCAGCCCCATTGCCTCACAAAATCTTGGAAGTGGCTCCCTAACTGAGCGTGTGCTGCCCTTGCTCTGCCTCAGCAGCCTCAGGTCTTGCATGTCCCTTGCTGCCTGGCTGCCCCCACACCTCAAGGGTCTCGCAGGCCCCCCCCAGCTGCCCACCCTCCCATGCAGCAGCTGAGAGCAGCTCCTACAAGCAGCTCCTGCACGGAGCCCCCAGGTGGGGCCTTGAGAACTTCTACTCTGCGCCACCCTAACACAAGGGCAGCCAACCTGCGACTCCTGGAAAAATGTTTAAGATCACCACTTATCAAAATAGACTGCCATGGACTTTTAACTGCAAATGAGCACGCAGAGGATTTTAGGGAGTTAAATAGTGTCACAACTCATTTTTCTTTTATTGTTGCCTACAATAACTGTGCATATGATCTGAACCCTTTGTTTCACCTGTGCTAAAGACCCCATTAACAACAAAAATAATATTTGGCACCTTTCCTGCACAGCTGTGAAATAGGAAAACTATAATCCATTCATTCCAATGTCTTTGCTTCTGTGCCTCTTAATCAAATTCAGCTTTGTGTGGGTACCGTCCCACTGACTGTAGAGAAGACTGTCCCACATAGGCAAGTATCAGTTTGGCTTATCTTGGTCAGAGAAGAGTAGCTCTTGACTGTTTTCGTTATCCAAGACTTATTTTTTTAAAATACAAGTATCTGCTGGCAATTTTATTGTCTGGACTTACACTTTTGTCCCTCCTAACAGCTTGTGCCAAAACTTCTCTTTGAACAACAGTGTCAGGGGATGTAAGACTACTAGAATTTTGTCCTGCTGACTACCTCTTTTTGCAGACAAATTCAACAATGCCTCAAGTTTTAATAACCTCAACTGGATTTTCTTGCTGGCAGAAGAGCCTGGATATTGTTTCCTCACAGCGTGGAGGTTCTACCAGATGGCATAACAGCATTTTCAATCAATCAGAGTTATAACGCCAAAGGAAAAAAAAAATGCCTAAAACAATCTGAAATGGAGGAAACAAAAATTCATCAGTCTGTTAGGTAACTGAAATATAAGAAAGTCATGTTCTCTATTCCGACAGTTTGTAGAAACCCGATATTCCCAGGGTCTTATCTCACTTATACCATGTTCTCTCGAAGTTATTTTAGCTATGTTCTTTTTTGGTAGAAGGAGGGACTTTGGAGTGGGAGCAAATCTGCAATTTGACCTTGAGAGAAATCCATGTTCCCCTCTTGGAATGATCTGCAGTCAGGCTCTGTTGTGAGTAGTCTGCTCTGCAGCCCCAGCACAGCGTGTGGATTGACTGAAAGAGATCACATTTCTCAATCCTTGCTGCAGGTACGGACTGAGAGCCTGGCTTTGTATGCAGAGCCGAACTCTCTGCACAGGCCCTCAGACTCAAAAGGATGGTGGCCTTAAGCAATGTCCCTGACTTCATCTTGTAAGTGAAGATGCACTCACCTGCACTGGCTCCCCATGGCTGGTAGACATGAAACCCATTGCACAGGAGCACCTGCCATCTCTGTGGGCTCCAAAAGACTCCTGAAATCTTGTAACAATTAATTCCACTGTAGAAACTTTCCTGGCAGCTGCAGAGGTGAAACACATCTTGGTGTTCAGCAAAACCTGAGGTCACACTGGGAAGTGCATGACAATTCCAGATAATTTTTCGTGTTACCTAATTCAAAAAGAGCTCCGTCTCGTGTTCACTGGCCAGAAGGATGGTGGTTGTGGCTGTGGGGAAAGCGTGAACATGTTACTGCTAGGAATGACTTGGGGGGTGACCTTTCTGTGAAGGAGAGAAGAAATTTCCTGGGGTGAGGCTGACCATGCACAGCACTATTTAAAGAGCTTAAAAACGTCTGTAGCATCGCTATGCTCCAGCTTTTTTTGCTCTGACTAGGGGTTTCTATTGTTGGTGAGGGTGGTTATCCCCAGTAACACTGAAACATCTTTTTCTTTTCTAGATCTAATTCTCCTAGAACTGCTACCGCTCATATTCAACAATTGCCAGGAGTCAGCTCCTTAAGCAGTCTATAGCTCACATGGACACAATACTGAGTTCCTGGAGCAGTGGCAGGGTTTACCAGGGTTAAAAAGAAATATGTCAGCAGGCACCTGGAGCCATGTACATACGCTTCTTACACAGACATCAGCTGCGACCCGAGTTGGGTATGTGGTAAGATCAACTACCAGGTGGTAACATGCTATCAAGAGCATATTAGCAGCTGAGTGTCAAAAGCTGACAGAGGCAGCAATCTGTTCAAACATGCATTCCTCATATGCCAACATCAGCAGGGGGCACAGAGTACTCAGGGTAAGAAGGGTCAGGTCTGTATCTTCTTTCATGTTTTAAAATGGCTTTCTTGGACTTGTTAGAGCACTTCTGTAGAGATGCAATCAATGTTGGGAAAAGGAGCAAAAAGGCTGAGCTACAGTAGTAAAAAATCTGCTATTAAACGGTATTGCCTTGGCAAGTCTTGATGAACGTGGGTGCTCAGCTCTTTTGAAAACAGGCACACACTTACAGGTGTCACAATATGGATTCAAGAGTATATTTAAGCAACACCAATTTGAACTTCAGCTGAGAAGATCCAAAACTGAGATTCTTTGCAGGTACTTGTTCTTATAACAGCAAAAATGATTTTTCCAACACTTAGCCTTTCTCTTTCCTGTCAGGGCTGTAACATCTGGTAGCCCACAGGAAGAGTCAGCATGTAGCAGTAGGTCAAGGCTGAGTCAAATGAATGTGTAAGGGCAAAATGACCTTTAAGTCTGAGAGGAAACAAGGCCTGACTGCTTCAGATCACAGTTCAAATGCACAGTTTCAGTGTATTGGCACAGTCTAACTTCAGTACTAAACTATTCTAGGGCAGGGAACTTCAGCCAAAGATCTGCAGACCAAATCTTCAGGATTCCCAACAGACCCAAAGGAAGGGGGGCTGAGAATGGGGAGTGCACCTCCCAGGAGGCTTCCATGTCTTTTATGTGCCCCTTGGAATAGTGCATTGGTCTGCAAGGAGAAGTGGTTTTGGTGGTCATTACCTTCTGCTGATTTTACTTTTTTAAATAAACAGGTTTAATAATTAGCTCTGCATTTATGTGTGTGCGTGTTGGGGTCTATGATATGTGAAGGGAAGATGCAAAAAAGATGGAACCAGGCTCTTTTCAGTGGTGCCCAGTGCCACGACAAGAGGCAGTAGGCACAAACTGAGACACATGAGGTTCTTTCTAAACACTAGGAAACACTTACTGTGTGTGTGGTGGAGCACTGGAACAGGTTGCCAACTGAGGTTGTGGAGTCTCCGTTCCTGGAGATCTTCAAAAGTCTAGGTCCTAGGCAACCACCTCTAGGTGTCCTTGCTTGAGCAGGAGGGCTGGACAAGAGGGCCTCCAGAGGCTACTTTCAGCCTCAGCTATTTTGCAATTCAGTGAAATAATCACACTTTTGCAGGTGTTTTCAGTGTATATCTTTTTTTTTTTTTTTTCTCTCAGTAAAAATACAGCAGTAACTAAAAAAAACCTTCACTATAGCTGAAATTATAACAGAGTTGTATACCTAGTAGGTACTTTCTGGCACAGAAGTCAACAAGAACACTGAAAGTAAGCATTCTAGATGAGCAAAGAGTGCTTCAGTGATGTGCTTGTGACTAGAGATTTCCTACCTGCTACTAGGCAGGGTGTGATGGCTCTCTGGGCAACAAATGTTCACTTTGCAAATACAGCCACCAGCTGAGGGGGGGAGACTTCTGATACTCTGACACTCTCAAATATTATTTCCAATACTATAATGCTCCTTTTAATTGTGCAGCCCCAGTTGCTATATGACATAGTGATAGAGAAAAGCAATCCGTCTTCTCTAGCTCAATGCTAGGTTGCTGTTAAGTGACACCTTATTCCAGCTTCTTACCCTCTATGTGGAAATGCTTTGTTTAGGAGATGTAGGCAGCCCTGTTGGTGAAGGCTGCGATCTTGTCATAGCCCATTTCTGGATTCTCATGCCAGTTCAGGTAGCCTTTCCCACAAGCTCCACCTTCACACCGGGGGCCATAGGAGTACTGCTGAGGTTCAGGACCAGTTGGCCATTTCTGCCGCAGCCAGCCACAAACACGTCAATCTCGGGCAACACCAGGCTAATTGCTTTCACTGGAGACATAAGGGAAGAGAAGGAGTTGAGTGCTGCCAGGGACACGAGGTTGGAGCAGGAGGTCATTTTACCCAAATTCCCCTGTGATGTTGGGGTTTTTGAGATCCTGGCCTTGGGAAAAGGTACCGGGTTCTCTGCAGCAGAGGGCTCAGCTCCCTGGGCTGTACCAGCCTGAAGGAAATTGGAGGCACTTACCCATTTATTAGCAGCATCTCACTAACTGGCAGGCAGTCGCCTACACATTTTGGATCATTATTGGCGATATGGCAGATAAACTGTAATTCAAGATTCTTTGCCAGCATTGATAAATGCCTGGAAATTTCTAAGTGATCTTCCATGACAAAGCCCCAAAGCTTCTACTCACACACACATACACACATAAATGGTTATGTGCAACCCTCCCCTGGAAGTGCTGGTTCCCCAACTCACACATTCCTCCACCCACCATGGGTGAGAGCATGTCCCATGACCCCCCTACCATATCAGCTGCTGTTATCCAGGCATGCTACCAAGAGGAAGCCATGCAAATTCCTCCACAGCAAAATACTAGTGGTGAGTAATAGAAGTGGCTGATATTGCCAACATAAGTGGTGGCCAGAGGACTACAGCAATAGGCAGTGAGAAGCCACCACACCATTTCACCAGGTAGTGAGGTCCTCCAGGTATGGCTGAGGCCAGCAAGCTCTTATCATGTTAGAGAAACTCCAGGCAGCTGAAACTTACAAAACCAAAACCAAAAAAAAAAAAACCAAACAAACAACAACAAAAAAAACAAGACCACCAACAGCAACAACAAAATTGTGAGGCTGACTTGAGACAGTCCTCAGATATTGCTGGATACTCAGAACAAATGGGTGCACCATGCTCTGGCCAGCATTGATGTGTGGGAAAGGAAGAAGAAGGATCCAGCATGGGAGATCAGAGAGAGCTCTTCAGCCAGAGGAGCAGGGAATAAGACTGTCACAGCCAGGGCTGCAGTGGGGATCACACCCACTGCTGATGCCAGCAGACATCTGCGAGCCACCAACAAGCTATGAGCCCAGAGTGAAAGCACTGTCACCTGCTCTGCAGAACCTGATTCCAGGGGCAATGTTCTCAGCTGCAGGTTGAGGATACAGGCACGCACTCAGAAATGCTGAAAATTAGCTGATGAAGACAGCCAACAGATTAGGAAACAAGCCACAGCAGCGCTTTGAACTTTAAGCTTTTCCTCCTACATACCAATTAGTCACTTGCTCCAACACTGTCAGGATTCTCCCTCACAGGCTCTCAACCTCAGTATTTTCTTTGTTGTTGTTGTTGCTGTTGTTATTATTTTTCTTCTTCTTTTTAAAGAAAAAAAAAAAAAGCATTGAATTTACATGCTGACTGCGGACCGTCAGTCTCAATTCTTGGCTGCTGCATCTCATTCTGTGAGCTTCTGCTTGTCTTGCCTAGCTAAAAAAAAGAAACTCCTTGGGAGAGGAACTGTTCGGTGCCTTGGGTTGTAGTGAGATGGAACAGTTTCTCAATGGGGCACAGAACTAACAATAACAAAAATATTCTTTTTATTATTTACACTCGGCAGTTTTCAGCAGTCATCACCTTGTGCATAAGTTGCATGGTTACGGGTAGAAAAAATAGCTTATAGCTACTTACATGAGTGATGATATATTGTCAAGTAAAAAATTATAATCAGTGCTAATATATGAACTGAATGCTAAACTTCCATGGTTTGGTGCTCAGGCACTGATTTATACTTTACAAATATAGCTTACAGCTATGATCTCCATGCTACCATCACACCAAACCAATATTTCATCTCAGTCTGTACATCCCTTGAGAATTTTAAGTGCAATCTGAGCCTGCAATCAGTCAGAAAAGGAGGAAGCATTGTTTTTAGGTCATGGTTTGTTCTCCTTCCTTAACTTCAATTTCTGTTTTGAGGTAAGATCACCTAAAAGTGAGTTGTGCAAATGTTGTTTCTTCACACCTTGTGACCTCTCTGACAAAATAGTTTTTAAATTCATTTTCCAAAAGAAGAATATAGTACACTTTGAACAAAAGCAAACTTCAAAAGGTACAATAAAGAACATTATATTGTCTTTGCCTATGTTGATGTGTGTTGCCATTGATTTTGAGCTTTCAATTGATATCAGCCAAAATAGAACCTTCTGTCTGAATCTGCTGCACTTCAGAAGTCACAAATGAAAGGAAAATGGATCCATGCCTTGATACATTTAATTTTGCAAACTGAAACCAGGCTTCCATAGCTTCCTCTCATTCAATTTGGAAGCTTTATAAAGTTCCATCACATTTCTTAGGTTCGTACAGGCTTCAAGGAGGATTGTGTCATTGTTTGCTCCTGGTTTTGGTCCTCTGAGATTCACGTAGACATTGCCTTAGGTTTGAACTTCTCTCCTGGTTTTGAAGGACCAAGCCCTGGAATACTGTGATAAAGCACGTTACTGTAGGGTTGTATCAACAAGGCCCCAGAGTAACTGAACTCAGTCCAGGGTGGCCTGTTGTAACCCTGGGTCCCCAGAGACCTCAGAATCTGAAGGAGATGGATTTAACAAAGCAGAAAGAAGACCCAGGTTGATCTTTGTGTTTCATCATAGAATTTGAACTGCTTTGCACTTTAAGAGGATTTAATACAAAAGTGTCACGCAGATCTCGTTAGTATTCTGCTGCTTTCTACCTGCATATGAAGGGGCTTGCATTTGCACACAAATTCCCTTTGTGAGCTGAGCTGCCTCTGTAGCTCTCCCAATGGTGATATGTGGAAAATGGAGTACCTGCATTTGAATTTTAAATTTCTTTTATTACTGGGGAATTAGGCCCTACTGATAGCCAAGTGCATTGGATGCACTAAACGTTAGCACTAGAATTCCTGAAGCCAACTTCACAAACACCTTATAGGCAGTGACATCGCTATGAAGACATCTCTTCATATGCTCAGCCCCTGCTAATACAGAGGTTTTACTAGAGAGCATGATTCAGACAAATTAATTCAGCTTCTTTTTGCCAAGCAGCATCTCTCTATGGGAAAAATAATGTGTAATAAACACTGTGAGTGGGCTGGCCAACCAGAGCTAAATGGATAATTCTTATTTGGCATTCCCATACAATGAGTGACTTGCTTGGCAATCACAAGGTTTAATTATCTTCTAATACTCTTTTTTTTGGACGTGATTATGATATATTGTGCATATAAGTACACTATTGATGCTTTCATTAGTAATGTTTTTAATTTTATTAGCAAGTGAATTGCAAAAAGTAACTTTTTTTAACAACTTTTTTTTACAACTCTGTTGTAACTTTGAAGATATTTATTTACACTGACATTAGTATTCTCTCTAGTCCTTGCATTAAAAATTGTGTTATTTTAACATGTTCCATGATATCCATAGAGCTGAAAAACATACCATTTCTATTGCCAGTTGATTTTCCACCAACTTGTTGTGCAACAGATAGAAGGAGCTGTGCCATATAGCCATAGAGGAAAACTAATTTCATCAAACGGTATGAAAGTGTAGTTGCCAGATTTCTGTAAGCTAAGTTCTCATAATTTATTTTTTTTTGTGTGTGTGTGTGTGTGTGTGAGCACCAGCATAAGTCGGACTGACTGTAAATTGAGAGCATCTCCTTTATTCCTTGGCTATTCTCAATATTTAGTGAGCACAACTTAAAGTAAGAACTTCTTTAAGAATTTATAACTGTACTTGGCAAGTTGGGTTATGTGGAGGAGTGGAATACAGCAGAGCCAGAAAGAGTTTAAAGCTCTACTGTGATAGATCTTACCTGGAGAAAGTACTGCAAAGCTGTCAATAGCTGCTTGTAAACAGTAGAGCTTGAAATAGGGAAAACATGTTTTTTCCCTGTCAGAATGGCACAAAGCCTTGGCTGCAGCCCTTGCCTGGCCTATCCATCTGGCTGATGTGAGAAATGAGATATTGATTTTTCTTATAGCATACGATCAGAAACTTAGAGGAGCCACAAAGCTAGCAAGCAACACAGTTTATTATACTCTAAGTGAGATGTTGGAAAACTTTTGCTATCACACATCTTCCTATTTACCAAATACAACTTAATTCTGTTATTAACCAAAGAAATATAGAACACTTACTGCTAGATTTGCTTCTGGTGAGAACAAATACAGCTAGGAACTAGCTTACATGCTGAATCTTTCCATATTACAGATGATTTGTTCACTAAAGAGAAATAATTCCTGTTTTTAAAATAAGCTCTAAGTCTGCTAATTTTTAGAATCACTCCATTAAATAAGAAACATGGTTGCCACTCTTTTCAAGAAAATGCATGCATCCAAATCCATCCAATATTCTTGAAATTATCAATCTAAGCACCCAGAATGATCTCTTATCTAGAAAATTGTACACAAGAGGAAATCTTGGTGGAATATTTCTACTCGTGATTGAGAAAGTACAAAGTAAAGTCAAGAGTATGGGTAAGTACATGTGAGAAATGAAGATCACAGAATACAATACAAGATCTTTAATTCTTTCAGCTCAAAGTCACATATCTACAAGAGTCCAAATAAAGAAGTCTGAAGATTCAGGAACATCAATAGGAATGAGAAAGTCATGCTGCTGGCTACAATATTTGGCACCAGTAGCAAGTTTGCATTATTTTATCCCTGCTAGAGAGAAACGGTTAGTTCAAAACTTTCTTAGTAAGTCAAAGAGCCCCAGAGGGCAGCAGTATCCCATAGGAGGTCTTTTAATGATGGACCAGCATTCACATTGCAAACATCTGTTCTGCTGATGGACACTACTTCAAAAGCCTCTCAGCCCAGCTGCATTTAAATAACCCAGTGGATAAATAGGTCTGTTTTGATTTTGGATAGTGTTACTGGTGAGATGGCCAAAAAAACAGTGGAATGGCCTCAGGGAAGGGTGCAAGCACAGGTGGAGCTGCGCACCAGAGCCCTGCAGACCCTGTTTATTGCAAGTGCTGCAGGCTGTGAACGGCTTTGTTAGGAACAGAGGAAAATGTGGTGGTGTTACTGACAAGCGGCTCCCTGGGTCTTGTTTCAAAGCAAGCCTGTTCAGATGTGGGAACAGCCCCTTTGGCACCCTCATAGATCAGTCTTGTCCTCGGACAAGCTGAGGGCTGTGTGTTGAGGCGTCTCTCACAGGAAAGGTCTGTCTCAACCTGTGCTAGGGCAACTGCAAGCATTAAGGGTATTTAATAAGACTGAAGGCTTGCCAGACTGATTCCCAAGTTGAAGGCCATATTGGTCAGTATTCCCCCCCAAAAGCGAACAGAAACAGTGAGGGAACTGACTCTTTCCACTGTGGGGAAGGACAGGTACACAGAACAACACAGCTGGAAGAATCCTAAAATCTGCGTGGTCATGCCAGTGCCTGATGAGCACTGCCTGCCCCAGCTTCCCACTGAACTCCATTTCTCGTGATGTCCCTGGGTACAGGGCTCTCTGGGCTGTGTGACAGGGTTGGAGCTGAATGAGGGGGATGAGGGTGCGCTGTCAGTGTGTGACGCTGGCCTGCTGTTGTGGTTTAACCCAGCTGGCAGCTAAACACCACACACCCTTTTGCTCACCCTCCCCCCTCCCTCTCTGGGATGGGGGGAGAGAAACGGGAAAGTGAAGCCTGTGAGTTGAGATAAAGACAGTTTATTAAGACAGGAATATAATAATAACAACAACAATAATAATAATAGTATTACTAATAATAATGTGTACGAAACAAGTGATGCACAATGCAATTGCTCACCACCCGCTGACCGATGCCCAGCCTATCCCCGAGCAGCCGGCCCCCCCACCCCGGCCATCCACCCCTATATATTGTTTAGCATGACATCAGATGGTATGGAATACCCCTTTGGCCAGTTTGGGTCAGCTGTCCTGGGTCTGTCCCCTCCCAGCTCCTGCTGCACCCCCAGCCTGCTCGCTGGCAGGACAGAGCGAGAAGCCGAAAAGTCCTTGGCCTGGTGTAAGCACTGCTCTGCAACAATTAAAACATCAGCATGTTATCAGCGCTCTTCTCATCCTAATCCAAAACATAGCATCCTACCAGCTACTAGGAGGAAAATTAACTCTGTCCTAACTGGAACCAGGACACCTGCACTGCGCCAGACCAGTCGGAGAGTGGGGTAGGTGCCTGGGGTTCGCCATGGCGGGTGTTCCTGGGACTGGGGCACATGGAGCCTGGTCTGAGGGCATGGAGGTGCAGCAGGCCACCCCCTCGCTGTCTGCCGGATTCATCAGCTCCCTAACAGGGAGGACTGACTCCAGCCCTTGCTTTTGAGAGTGGGGCAAAGGCATTTTCTGAGCCCACAGATCGGGTCAGACATGGCTGACAAGATGTTTGTTTCCGTGCCCATCGAGGCTTGAGCAGGAGCTAGGTGCTGAGCTGTCTAGCCTGTGTAATCTAACACAAGTTATATCTGTTATTCTGGAATGTGTGCACATATTTGTGTGTGTCTCAGCTGTATGTCCAAGCAGCATATTAAAAAACATATCAGGACTCTGCAGTTTCAAATGAACACTTCAAACTGTGCAAAGAAAGCCTAATGCCTTGCAGCCCCCATGACTTGTGGCCCAATAAAGGCATGCCAGGAAGATTTCTCACTATTCAGGGAGCCTGTATTCCCCAGTCTGGTGTTGCCCATTTCTACTGATTTGTGACGCTGACTATTTCTCTTCTTTAAGCTTTTAGATTCTGGCCTAGAATGATATTTGTTCAACTAGGTTTGGGGTCATAAATAATTGAAATGCACTAAGAAGTGGTAGTTTTGGTTGGCTGATTTATGTAGCGAGGAGAGTAAAGTGGTTGTGACCTTCTGGCTCTATCTTTGAGAAGCATATAATTGGGAGACAAGAAAGATGCTCAAAAGCATGCCACTACATGTAAAATGAGACGATTTTGCTTATGAAGACATGATGTTGTTCTAAATTGGCTCTCATTCATGCAATGCATAATCTATATATTCATCTTTTAACAGCCCTATTGGCTTTTCCACATATGCTGGATATTCCTCAGTGTCTTGTTAGATTTGGGTTGGTTCTAGTGGTCAGAAAATATGAAAACAATGCAAGTATAATGAGTGAAATCATTGTGCATATGGTGCCAGGAACCTCTGTAGATAAATCCCAGGAATACAGAAAAGTAGGAGCAGGGAAAGGAAAAGAGAAGAAAAAAATGCCCAGGCTGAACTTTTGGTTCATTTTCTGTCCCATTAGCGACCCTCAAGGAAAGAAGAGGCGTCCTTTGGACTGTTTGATCAGCACTGTTGAAGTGGAGCGAGTAAGTTCCTTTGATTTAGATGTGGTGCAGAAACAGCTCCCTTCTCGTTCACTTGGGCTGCCTGTGTGAATTCATGCCCTCTGTGGGGTTCTCTGGCTTTAATTCTTCCACACAGGTTCTTACCAGTTGTGGTCAGAAAGGGAGAGTCAGGTTCCTTACCTATCTGCTATCACCTAAGCCTGGGAAGAAATCTGCTGTGCCACAGTGCAAGCCACTGGTTCTGCTCATCTGCGCTGATCTAATACTTTCAAATGCTTTATTATTTATGGAGACAATTTTAGCTCTGGTGTGAAATACATCATTCTTTTTGAAAATTCAGACATAGTGTAGTAAGCATGAATTGTATGGAATTTTGTATATTTTTACATCTTGATGCATACTAGGAAATGCACTTTGTATACAGACTTACAGTCAATTTTTTATTAATACTTCCCTTGTAATTCTATATTTGCTTCTGTTATAGATGGGGAATAAAATGGGAGCTCTCCGATGACTAATTTGACATTTCTGAGTTCTTATGGATGTTAACAAAAGACAGTGAATAAAAGCTATTTAGTTAAAAATGACACTGTTTGCATCCCATGTGGATCCTGTTGGTTTATTATTATTATTATTATTAAAATCATTCATTAAATGCTAGTCATTTTCTGCAAAACAATATTTTCAAAAAGATTAAGCAGTCCATAAATGAAATGGATAAGTTCATGATCAACTGTCACTCTACAGCTCGATTAACTCTAAATCTTTGTGGGTTGTGTGTGCTGACAGCCTTTTATCGTGGAGCCCTTCATCTGTAGCACTCAGCTTTCTGTCTCATAAAGAGGCCCTGACCAAGGGACACATGAAATTCCAAACAGCAGGACTAGGAGGGCACTTCCCACCCCATGCCTTGACACAACTGGATGTCCAGGAAAGCATGCGTTCTGGAAAAAAAAAAAAAAAAGAAAAAAGAAAAAAGAGAGAGAGAGAGACCAAGAGACAGCATGGCTCAAGGCTACAGCACTCAGCTGGGAGGACAGGATATTTGGTGATGGGGCAGAGGTGATGGCCAGAAAGGGAAAGAGCTGCCCTGAGGTCTGCCAGACACTTCTGCATGTGCACAGCAATTGCCATCGCTGCTGTTGCAGTGGGATGGAGATGACAGCTATGGTACTGTAGTGAGGAGAAGGCACCGGTCCCAAACCCAGGGGAAGCAGAGAAGGGATTTGCACTCCAGGCTCACCTAGAAGGACACTAAAAGGTGTCACTGTGATGCAGCTCAGCTGACCATGGCTTTTATTTAGGCAAGCAATTCTAACTTGTCCCAAGGAGCCCTTGAATTAAAGCATCCACCTGATTCATTCCCGCTCTCTGGAAATTTACAGTGCTGAAGCAAATATTTCAGGAAAAAAAAATCTCAACTTGTGTTCATCTTTTTCAGGCTAAACATTTTAAAATATCTACATTGTGGATTCAGAACATGAGAAGTAACATTATTTAAGGACAGTCTTTGGTTTGACTTATTATGTCACCATCCCACAATAAAAGACACTGCCAGTTCTAACAATGCACATTATCTGGTGATCTTCTATGTGTATTTTTACTAAGCACATTGAAAAAACGTTTGTTGGTTTAATGGGGTTCATATGTAAAGCTATCACATAGGCCAATTATGAAAGAAATACAGATTTGAGGAACTGCTACTGTGCAGAAATAAAGGTGAAAGTGATTACAGGAAAAAAAAAAAAAAACTATATATTCAGACTTAAAAGGTAGTTTTGTCCCAGAATAAATATAAATGAGCTTTCTGCTGCTTCAGGGTTGGATTATTTTTTTTTCCCCTGGGTTTGAAACTATTATTGTGACCAGAAAGAAGGGAAGGAAATTATACACAATCATACAAATAAGATCAAAATTTGTTCCATTTGAACTTTAGCCTCTGAACTAAATAGGATGCGGATTAGCTCAGGCTGCATATCTGAGCAGAGTTAAGAAATGTCAGCTATGTTAATAAGCAAGCAGACATTTATTGGGGATCCGCTGTGAAAGTAATCTTCTTGCTAAGCCACTGAAGATAGGTTACTAGATTGCACGTGTAATTGGGGGCACCACATGCACAATAAGACATAGCAGACCCCTCTTTTTGCAGACGTGATGTTTCAGTCACACATCTGCAAGTCATTCTGTTTCTTTGTGTGTGTAATTTTTTGCATCACTGCCCCTAATCGTGCGGTCTTCGAGAGGCTGCCCTGTATCGAATGGATCCTTTCATTTGCAACACCTAAAGGGATACAGCCAGGGCCTTCTTGACATTACCAACACCGTGCTCCTTTGCAGAAACCAAAATAGCTTCAAAACAGATTTGACTTTTGTCTTTGTGCCTTGGACTAACAAAATAGACCAACTTTATTACTTTATTTCTAGTCAGTGTCATTTTCAGTTTATATATATTTATAGCTTCTTCGAACATCGTCCCTGAGGAGAAAGGGCTGGGAGGAAGAACACATCTGAACCATGCCCGATATGATGTGTGTGATGTGTAAGTGCTCAAAGGTCCAAAAATAAAAAATAAAAGAAAGGGGGGGAGGGGGCTTAACTGAGGTTAATAACAATATTTCATTTAGCATGTGCAGAAATATTTCAGGGCCTGGGTCCTAAGATGAGGGAAAATCTCTGCTGACTTACCTGGGATTTATTTGCACCACAGCTGAGAGGAGGTGACAGCATCCCTCAACTGCTCCTCCATCACCAGCTGGCCCTGTGTTCAGGTATGCTCCATCAGTCATGCAATGTGTTTAAAACTCAGCAGCAGCAGTTTCTCAGTCCAGGACACTTCTTCATCCTGAAGCTTTTCCCTAACAGATGATCCATGTCTGCTCTATTCAGCTGGTGCCTTCTCAGTATTTTCTGGATTAGAGCAGTCCAGCACTCAGCAAATATACTTTAAATTCACATCTGAGTTTGCCTCTGATCTTGCTCTTGCTACACCTGGAGAAAAAAATTTATTATCTAATTCACTTGAAGCCACTCTGTATATTTCTTTTTGTACATGAAAAGCATTTTGGTTACAGTGAAATCTATGCCTCTCTATATTACAATAAATGTCCCTGTGTCTAAGTTTTGATTCACACCCTGTAGGAAATGGCTGCAGTTGACCTTGTATTGATTGATTGCTCAGAAAACCAAGTTTATACTTGTAAACTGGATTAATGTAAAAATGCAGGAACACAAGAACACAATAAACCACAGAAATTATTTCAAATACTAAATCAAACACAAGTTCAGCTTCACCTTTATGTGCACTGAGCCAAATTCAGCTCTCTGTAGGAAGAGAGGTCAGCTTCTGCTGACCAGGTGCACATGAGGACGTATTTCATGTATGAACCATAAATTCTAACAGCTCAAAAAAGCCAAATGCAACAGCTGAGAAGCTTTATGTTCAAGTGGATATTACCCATAGGAAGCAATTCAAATACATAAAGCATACTAAAAAAAAAATTTGAAAGATGCATGAATGATGTAAACTTGCTATATAAGAAATAAAAAATCACTCAAATGGGCTGTATAAAAGTCTGAATATCTATAGCTTTGCTGGGAATTGATGAAGCATTTCACATTTTGGTGTAAGGTGATTGAGGGATTTAGACTTGAGAGGATGAAATTGGCCTTCTGGGCTGCAGATTTTAGAAGTTGCTTCGGTTAAAAAAAAAAAAAAAAAAAAGAAGGAACCTTGATTTGCTATAATCCTCATTCAGGAGGAAAAAAGAAAGAAAGAAAAAAAGATAATTAGGATTTCAACAACAACTTTCTCGGTCTGGTTCAAGTCCCAAAGCAATAGGAAATACAGATGAGTCTGAATTGTCAAAATTGGGGCTAAAGTAAGAATTTGATTCCACATATATCTAAACTCAGTGATGTTAATCACACAGCTCCATATGAACACATAAAATGCACAGTGGGAATATATATTTTTAGTTTTGTAAAGGAATGGCTAACACTGTGTGAAACCTCTAAAGCAACATGAGTGATCTCTAGCAAAAGAGTTGATTAATTTAATGCAAGAAAGCTTGAAAACATGACAAAATAAAATGATCTGTCCTGGGAGCCACCAGTGCCGTGTTGAGACAGGCCAGTGCTGAAAGCGATCTGCCAGGTCCTCGTGCCCACAAGAAGACGAGGAGGCAGCCGTATATAATTTTCTGAAAAAAAAAAAAAAAAAAAAAACAAAAAGCAGGGTGCAATGTAGTTACAGAACCCAGCGTGTTGCCCTTTCCCCACCCTGTTTCCAGCCAGAGGAAGCAAACTCCATAGCTCTGTGGTGAAGGAGTTAACTTGCTGCGACAAGCTGTGCTGGGCTGGAGGGCAGGAGCTGCCGAGAGCACCGGGGACGGGTCCAGGATCGACCTGTGGTTCTGCTGAGTTGTGCTGGTTTGGGTGGGATCACAGGCTCTGTGGGTTACAGCTCTCCTTCCTTTGAAGGTAGCATTAGATGAGCAGCCTCCCAAGCATACCAAGGGAAGAAACTGAATTATTTCTTCCTCTCCTGCTGTGTTTTCCACAGGAGCATCGGGGACCATCAAAAATAATTATTACCCAGAGGAAACTTAAAATGGCAAAACAGGCTAATTAAAAAAGGATCTTTTAAGCAGTAACTACATTACCCCCTCACATTGCCACTGGCAATATCTGCAAGGCCAAATTTTCACACTGCTTCCATTAGCTGGGCTTTGACATCCATTTGCTGCCAGCCCAGCCATGGCTAGGCAGGGGGCGAGGGGATGCCTGGTCCAAGACCATAAAGTTGTATCCACAGGTGTAGCCCCCAAAAAACCCTGTACAGAAAAAGCTGGATGCAGGAGGGCTTTGCTCTCAGGTGTCCAAGGTAATTTCTACCGAGCTGTATAGCCACAGAACACCAATGCTGGGGGACGACTGCACTTTGAGGTGTGTTTGTGAGCACCTATGTTTTGCCCATGGCCAGGGGGGATGAGGCAAGCAAAGGATTTTTGTCTTGGAAATCAAATAAAGAGCTTGGTTTCTTGATTCTTCCTTGGGAAAAAAATAAATTAACAATAATTTTAAATAAGGCAAAAAATCAGGGAATAAGAACTACTGTGTGAAGAAAGCAGACCTCAGCCTTCCTGTTCCTTGGGCTGCATGTGTTGGGGTCATAGGGGCGCTCCTGGAGGGGTTCCAATCCTATTCCTGCACTCCTTTTGGTTGGAGTGCTTCTCCCCCACCTGCTCCCCTTTGCCCTCGGGGCCAGAGCCTGCAGCCACCCTGGGGGCAGGAGGCACCCACTGCAGTGCAGCTCCAGGGCCAGTTCCAGCCCTGGGAAGAAAATAAAAATAAAAATAAAAATAAAAATAAAAATAAAAATAAAAATAAAAATAAAAATAAAAATAAAAAACCAAAAATAAAACTGTGGGTGTTGTGATGGTCCTAAAAATTTTATTTTATTTTTTTTGCATTTTTACTAATGTTTCTAAAAAAATAAACAGGAAAGGGCTGTGGCACTCTAAGCCAGATGAAATATTCAAAAGCAGCATCAGCTGCAGAGCTTCTCATAAGAAATAGTGTAGCCATGCAAAAAGCCGCATCCTTCTTCTTGCTTAAATCAGTGGTCATTAAAAGCAGGGAGAGGACCGAGTTAGCATCGGTGGGATTGCTGGTTGTTTTTCTGTTTTGTTCCTCACTCCCCCAAATGAAATTGCACTCCCTCCCTACCATGAAATTGCACTTGAGTCAGTATTTTATTTCTGCTGGTTTTTAGATGAATGTTCTGGCTGTGCTGATGTAGTTCTAGTTATTTTGGTTTTCAAATGTGACTCAGTCCTAAAATAAGTCCTTAAACAATTTTATTTTACAGTTCCAAGTGATGCTGCTGATACATAAATGACATCCTGGGAGTTAAATTTGAAGTCTAAAATAGCAAAATGAGATTACTGATAAAAACAGATTTTAAAGATGAAGCATAGTAATTGAGTTTGGCTCCTTTATGGATGAAACATTATGTGATCAATAGATTATTATGGTTTGTAGTAGTTAGTTTCATGTTATAGAAGTATTCCATGAACAGATTAGTAGAATAAAGGGTGCAAACCTCCTGTTATATTAAACAATGTCTATCTGGGATTTTACAGACCGTATACACTCTGGCAATAAGGAAATACTGAGTAATGCAGACCTAGATGTGTAATTGATTTTAACAATTGATTTATATATATATATATAAATATATGTGTGTGTGTGTGTGTATATATACACACTGTTTTGCATTAGAACCACACCAGTGGAAAAAAAAAAAGTGAAATAGAGCCATGCTAGTGGCCATTCAGATGGCTGATGAACAAGACAGGAATTAAGCAACATGGTCTTTTTCCTTTCAGGCCCTCCTTTAAACTCTTCTTCTTAGTCAGAAATCCAGCTGTGCTCTTTTTCTTTCCTCCCAGGGCAGAGACTTGGCCATAGTGCCAAAGCAACAAGAAGTTTTAAATTTTTAATTAGAAATTAAAATAGCAACAGAAGAGCTAGCAGGGCCCGTGAGCATGCAGAACACGGTGGTGGCTGCTGCTCTGGCTTGGGCAGAAGCCGCAGCTGCTGCAGGACCTCTCCAGTGCTCCAGAGCCTCTTCACCATGGGTTGTGTACTCAGGAGACGCCAGAGCTGCTCTGGTCTTCCTATTTGTAGTCCTCTGAAACATTTTCTTAAACAGTAAGCAAAAGTTATCCGATGATTTTTAACTTAAATTATTAACTGGTTTGGGGACAAGTTAAACTGCATTTGCCTGTAAGTTAGTTTCACCATTAAAAAATAACTAGCTGAGCCCTACTTTAAAGCTACTGCTATTTTTGGCAGAGAAATCGGGGGAGGCCGCATGAGCTGGGTGCTACGCTGTGATGCACAGAGACTCATGTGCTTTGGGGGAAGCCCACGAGTGCTGTCTGGCCAGCACATCCTGCCCTGCAGCTGAGCACATTACCAGAGCGGGGACAGAAGCGACCCACCCATGGTGAGACTCACCGCGCCCATGGAGAGGGCTGGGACAGGGGCTGCCCCATACATATCTGAAGCATTTGAAGAGCCCAGCATTTGAAGGCAGCTGCTATTGCTGCTCTATCACAGCAGGAGCTGAGGTCTGGGCTCTGCAGCTCACAACCTCGTACTTCTCTGAGGTACCCGGGGTGACTCTGCTACAACCAACACGCTTTGTGGAAAGCCTATGCTGGCACTGAACAAGGGCAGCTTTACAGAGCTCCCTGTGTGAATACCCACTTTTAGATGTCCTTGTCAAAAGTGCAGCGAATATGCAGCACCACAGCTAGCTTCCTTTTCAACAGTTTACAGCATCGCTGCTTTTTGTCAACTTGTTTCGCCACAGCATTGAATTCAGTATTGGAACCGAAGACATTTCAGCGTTTATATCTGTAGGTCTATTAACTTAGGGCAATTACTCTGCAGAGAGGTGACAATTCCTTTATGGAAGTTATTGAATTCTAGTACTGCAAACAGTGCATCCATAATGAAAGGCCACTAAGAGAGCACAATGTACCTGCTTTGTTCAAAAACACAGAAATATAATAATAATTATTTTTTATGGACTATATTGCCTGAGAGATAATTTAGGCCTGGAAATTAGACATCAATTTTTAATAATATTCAAATTTACTTTTCAAGAAAAATGAAAAACGTGTACTACTAATTAGTGGCTTGACTAAACAGGAGGGAGATGGGGAAGGGGGGTTGAATGTGAATGAAAACGAAGGTCACTGAGATGTCTCATTGGACTTAGTTGACCTTTAGAAGAACTCCCAACTGATTAGTAACCTTGAACATTGATAAATTAGATAATATTCACTCAGCCCATTCCCATTTTTTATTTAGCAGAGAATTCCAGCTTTGTTCAGCAATATAACTTCTTCACATATATGTGGCACTGACTGTCTCTCCAAGGATTTGATTCAAGGTTTAGCTATTATGTTATGTCTCAATTCTTGGCTTTTTAGCCTGTTTCTTTTTGTATTGCACCGTGCTTCATGAACCTGCAATATCAGAAAGATCCTACAACACTCAAAGCAGGGTAGGCAACAAAAGGAAAGAGACGCTTGTTTTCCATCTACACACCTTTTTGTTTTGAATAAAGGCTAGGATTACTGTGCCTTCCAAGTAGTGAGAAAAAATTTGGAGAGATTTTTTTCTTCTAGTTCTCATATCTGCTACAGGTCTAAATTTGATTCCTGGGGATGCACTAAAGCAGAACAAGGGCAGGAGCACTCACCTCACGTATAACTTACCTATTCACTGGTTCAAAATGGGGATTCTTACAGCTGTGCTGTGGATATCTGCCCTGCATACCTACAGCCTCTGACAGAGCCTCAGGATTTTGTGCTTGAAAAATATTCACTCCTTTTTTGTATATTAAAAAAAAAAAAAAAGTCTTTATGTATTTCCCATACCTATCTTCTACCTTTTCTTTAATGAAAGTGAAGTGCAGTTTCTAAACAGTTATACCCTCTGTTATATCTCCTCTCAGAAATAGGCATGCAGCTGCCACTGAAATCAACTGGAGATGTGCCTTTGTGGCTGAGGGCAAAACATGACCTCTTAACAATTACTAGCAGGCAAGAAAACACTGTAGAGAAAGCAGCCTCTTTTTCAAGGAGCTAACATTCTGCTCAAAAAGCATTGATTATAGCTTGCCAGGAATAGGACAAAACAGTAAATCCCTTGAGTACCTGTTATTTATGGACAGTGTGAAGAAAAAGGTTTATTTGGTCTGTAAAATCTTCATAGCTTTAATGGTCCGATGTAGACTATCAATCAAATTTTGCATATTCTTTTTTTCAAGTTTTTAGGTTCTTGGGTTTCTTTGTATTATGTGCACTCAGTGGCCTGGCATCTCTTGTATTCCCCGCTCCAGAAACATGAATTATTTGATACACACCAGGACTGATGGGAATACCTACAAGATATTTGTATTCCTTATATATTCAGCCATTTCAGCCCTTAATTTGTAAACACTGCTTTATTCTTTATTTCTCTCCCAGAGTAACACAGCTTTGGTCATGCAGCCTCTTTTATTTGTTGTCCCAACAGTACAGTAATGAAAATAGGGCTTGCATATTGGAGCTATCCCCGTGAATTATGGCAGTTTACACAAACAACTCAAACAGCTGTGGAGCTTGTGGAGAGACAAACCAGCTCAGAGCAGAGTGGGAATCTAGAGAACATCCCCCTAAATCTGAACAGATGCAGGTCAGACAAATGGTCTGTACCCACTCTGGGTGGTAGCATCCCACTGGCACATAGGGTAGGAGGGCACATGAGTTGCTCTGTTCAATCCCTTGTAATGGCTCGCATGCATGAAGTTAATAACAAAGATAAGAAATTACAGGTAAAAGGTTGTGCTGGGCAGAAGCTCCCACACGCAGAGGAACTAGAGAGGAGCTCCTCTCTACCTGCATTGCCCAGCTGCCCAGGCATGCCGACAAAGGAGGAGGAATAACACACATGAAAAAATGACACCCCTGAAAAGGAAAAATGGCACAAACAGAAACTTAAGGTAAGAGAAATATTTATTTAAATTTGCACAATAACGAGCTTATACTGAACAAATTCAATCAAGAAATAATAGTAAGTGCAGTAAAACAAGAAAATATTGATGACTTTTCCCATCAGAAAACATTAAGAAGCCATGCCTGTGCATCACAATTTTTGTTTTTAGGGTTTTTTGTGTGTTTTTTTTGTGTTTTTTTTTTGTTTGTTTGTTTGTTTTGTTTTTACAATAGCTTGTATCTTTTTTTTTTTTTCAGCGCATATACTGTACATATCACATCTTAGCTGCTATGTTCTTTATTCCTGAAGGCTTCACCCTTTTATGTCTGCTATATTCTGCAGTGAGCAATCAAACACATTTGTGCAGAACCAATAATGATTAGGTAAAAATCTCTGCATCTGGTCAAGTGCTGGACTCTCAAAGCTTTGGAAGACCCTGTAAGAGCTCCTAGCTGTGTTCGGATCTTGACATCGCTACGTACAGCATTACAATGTGTCACTTTACACTAACCTAATATTCTGCATAATGATGTCAGACAGACAAATAGCCAGAACATTTGGGCCTGACCTCATACAAAGGTTTACACATCTGAGCTTGTCTTGAGTCCCATAAATTTCACTCTGATTCAGGTAACTGAATCACATTTCTGCACTTTAGATGGACAAAAACAATCCAATTTTAGTTTAAATTTTGTACAATTTTTGGTCTAAAGATCTTTTTTTTTTTTTTTTTTTTGTGAAGGAAAATTCTTTAACCAGAAACTGCTTTGTGAGAGATGGTTGTTGGTGTCACAGTTCCTGAAGGCACTGTGGATCCACTGAGCAACAGACATGGCCGTTCTAAAGGAAGGAAGAACAAAGAGAATTGAAACAATTAGCATTTTTTTTATAAGCTCAGTCAATTTAACAAGCTGAACCATTTAAAAACTTACATCAGATTTTAAGGTGTAGATCTGTAAAATACATATGTACAAATTTTGATAGCATTCATGAAATTGTCATTGTGACCTTCAGTTGCCTAAGGGTATGGGCTATGATGATTCTTCTAATTGCTTGTTTTTCTTTGGTCTATATCCAAATAGCTACAACAGTCAGACTGCAAGGAGCTGGGATCACTGGAATACTCCTGACATAAAGGTATAGGGCATTTGCCCAAATACACAAAGCTGTTGAACAAGACAGGGCACTTGGGAGTTTTATTTAGATTACACAGAAGAGAATCTGGGTTTTATTTAGCATTGAATGCTTCAAGTTAATACATCCTAGCTGCAACACCAGCAAATGTTAATCCATAAAGTTTTTCCTGATAGTTGAGACATTTTTTCTGAAAATATTAGCAATTAAGGGAACAGATTACTTTTGGACATGATTAAATTATGAAGAAAATGTTTTCTACATTTTGGCTACTTCTTTTCTTCAGCCTGAGTCTTATAAGGCAAATAAAATTTATATATTATTTTCAAATTACTCCAAATACATTTAATTGACTAAACTGCCAGCACTAATTAAAGACCAAGGTCTGAATCATTCAAACATTGTCCTTCACTCCTTCTGTTACAGAAGGTTAGACAATCTTACTGTTCACCTTTACTTGTGATTTGACATGGTTTTGTGGCTAAGTCAGCTTCAGCTGACGCCCGCTTTCTGAATTCTTAGAGGATTTGTGTAAACCTATTTTGCTATAGCTTGGTTAGAGAGGCTTAGCCTCGAGCTTTGACCTTCCATGTGATGCTCTGCAAGGAAAGAGTGGGGTGACACAGGGTGAATGCGAGAACTATACAAATTGGGCATAGCATTAACCTGATCTGCAGGAGCAGGCTGCTTGCACGCAGAACTACAATACAAAAATGCTGCCAGTATGAACAGATAGTTTATTTCAAAAAGAAAACTGCTCTGGAAAGTGAATTGAATAAGATTTTGCTTGCTGAAGTCAAAGTGCTACATCTTCATTGTCAGACAGATTCTCACCTGAGCTGTTTTAAATCTATGGGTTTGGCAGAGTATCTGTTTAAGTCTTTTATATATATATAATACAGCAATAGATTTTATTACTTTATATGTCTGCTTACACTGAATAGAAATTAGTTCATGCTTAAGATCCAGTCTTTGCTGAGCCTCAAGAGAAAAGGGCAGATGGAAGCAGCACACTGCTGGCCATCAGCAGAATTGATCGCTTCCGCATTGCCATTGATTAGTGCTACAACAATGAGAAAGCATTTTCCATCACTGAATCTCAGCTGTGTTTTAGAGAAGAATCACACAAAATGATTTGTTTTACAGATTGGGAAAATGAGGCACAGAAACCTCAGCAACCCGCCCAAGCCCAAGCTGGCTGGTATTGGGACTGTGATTCCTTATAGCCTCTCTTACTCTCTCTTACTCTTTTCTTTTTCTTTTTTTTTTTTTATTTTCTTTTCTCCAAAAATATCTCGTAGCATTGCAGTTGGTGTATGCCACCAGTTGTGGGCCCCACTAATAATGGTTTGTGCACATAAGCCTGTTTCAGCATCCTTTGAGCAGCGTCTGGCTTTCAAACCACTAGCCACTCTGTCAGATGTTTCCTCCTAACCACTGACCTGTTCTAACATTAAGACAAGTGCTCGTGGCTACTTGGCACGTAACAGTTCCATAGTAAAAAAACTATGCCTCGACAACAGCAACTGTTGTTGCACACAGAATTATGTCAGAAAAGTGGTGGAAGAAGCTGTCGGTTGTCAGCTCCTGCTCAACAATCAGTTACTCCCCAACTTTCCCAGGAAGAGATGTTGAAGTTAGTTTATTTTTATGTGCACTTTTCCAAGTAGTTAATGGTACCATGTTCTAGAGTTTGGGAAGTTTCTTCCTTGGGAAATACACAGGATAAAGACCAAAATCAACTGTGAATTTCAGTAAAAATTAAAGATATCTGGATGAGTCCTCCTGTCTCTCTCTTCTTGGCTACTGTGGGATCACTCTGTCATTCTTCAGTATAGGTACAGTTCACCTCACAGGGCTTATTTTGAATGGAAAAACTTATTTTAACCTCCTTTTCTCTCACATCTTTAAAAAGAGATATAAGAATTCACATAAGCCCATAGCCATAAAGTTTTTCTCCTCAGACAATGATTTTCTTTGACTATAAAAACTATAAAATGTTCTCTATGCCATGTTGATCCTACGTTTAATTTTAAAGCAAAAAAAAGCCACATAACGAGGTAACTAGTCCCATTATTGTCAAAGCAATTATTATTCTCAAAGAACAAATCAATCAGTTATAACTCTATAGTATCACACAGAACACATTTCTTGTGTGAAGTCTAGCCTTACATACCTATTTGTTACTGTATATATATTTCCAAGATAGCATGGAGCTATACCATAAGAACTGCAATCAAACTTGGACCGAGGTGTTATAGTGGAAAAGCCAAGCCCCTTGACTTGTTCGCAGCACACTGCAGCACGGGCTGTTGTCCTACATCTGACCTGCTAGCCCGTTAAACCATCATTCTAGCACATGCAAAAGTGAATATACCAAAACTGAGCACTTATACTGTAATCTCCACTGCTTTAAAACAAGTGCTGACATCACCTAGCCACTGACCAGGCTCAATGCATTAATATTTATTTGCCACGAAACAAGCTGAGTAAGAGGCATCTCTGCTTAATTTTGAAGCTCTTTACCTTGCACTGGCAGAGTGTGCACTCTGTGCCATGCTTAATCCAAGAAGACCCAGTGAAGCGAACGACATTGGTTTCATCCAGGCAGGTTTTAGTGATGTCGTTGCGAATGGTGTCCGCCTGGCAGGGGTCAGCGACACAGCGTGGGCAGCACTCATTCTCGGGGAGGACACTGAATTCGCAGTCCACTTCTGGGCATGGCAAGGGCCAACAGTCAACTTCACCTTGCTGTTCAAAAACGTTACAAGAAGAAGAGAAGATTGTTAGCTATTGTTTTGTTTCACTGCCCATTTCTCTGACTCAGCATTATGTTTCTTAGCTGGCTAAGTTTTTCCACCTGGCCCTACTCAGAAGTCAGTGCAGAGAACACGAGCATTCATTGCCAGTGGGAGATGCAGCAAGTTGGCTGCTTTCTTCTGCTTGCTACTGAAAAAGTGTGTTAGATTTAATGTCTTTCAATATACTCTGCACCAAGCTGCTGCTGAAACTTCTCCATGAACTTTGTGAGATACAGAATATAGATCTGTTCTTGTGAAGCTCTACTTCTGTGAATGACAGAAGCCGTAACAGGTCTACACTACAAAACTGCTTTGAAATCTCTGTTTCTCTAGTTCTTACTTCTATTCAGATTGCTGTTTTGCTGTATAACTCCCAGTAGGGTGGTCTAGAGTTTATCTTTTTCATGGTTACAAATGCATTAGCTTAATTAAGGGTGTCAGTCAACCCAATTTAGCAAGAACATCACAGCATTTTCACTGAAAGGACCTCCAAACACTTACCATCTATTTTGTATGTTATGATCACATTACCTGGCTTCCAAACTTAACCACTCTTTCTGCATATCACATGATGGGTTTGGTACAGTCACGGTATGAAAAGGCCAAAAGATAGACTATTGTTGGGCCAGAAAAGTGGTAGGAGAAGTTAGTGTACTCCTCTACACAAATCTAAAGATGCCTGATTATTCGCTTCAGTCCCTAGAAGTTGGGGCTATTCAGTTCTGGTCAAAGGCCAAAGTTGCAGAACTATTAGTCAAAGGGAACAGTTCACTGAAGTCACTAATGCACATTTGCTTTGGAACAGGTCTACCTCTGCTCCAGAGGGTGTGTATTTGTGTGTGTGTGAAGATAATGGCATGTGGCCCAAGGAAAGAAGTGTAGTCACAAAAACTGTATTTAATGTTTTGAGAATTATGAGTTCAATACCAGAGCAAAAGCTGAAAAAAATGCCCAGCGTTTTGCCATAGCTCAAATTTTACACCTCTTGTTGCAGAAATTATTGTGAAGTTACACTTCTACAAAATTCTTATCTGGGTCAATTTTCCTCTCTTTTTGAATTGCATGATGGTAACAATGAAAGCAATCTTAAAACCAGTTACTGATCTTGATATTTCAATTTATTTTTTGTAGCGACAGACAGTACAAGGAGTAGACAATAAGTTGTCACCTAAAAAATCTCTGTGACAACAGAAAGAAAGCAGGCTTCAGTTATGGAAGTAGCATCTTGAATAAAGAAGAGACATCTATTGAGATCCTAAACTGTAGTTTGTTTTGCTTTGTTTTGTTTTTAAGACTTTTAATGAAACACCTGGGAATCTATTTCATTGAATTTTAGCAGTAGCAACACGGAAAACAGTGTCTAAAGAAATTGCTTTCTGGCTGTAATTCATGACACCCTGACAAGGGAAAGCTGCTAGATGGACTACACTTTACATTTGGAGATAACCTGTGATAAAAGCTAGTTGCTTTTATCTTGGGATTGTTTCTGTCATGGAAACTTCCTGAGCACCCTTATGCAGCACAGGTTTCCTAAGACTCTGAAATACCTGCCCAGGAAAAAGATAACAAGCTTTAAAAGATTTTTGTTCAGACCTCATTTCACTATTTTGAAGAATGCATCAAGTCTTATTAAATTTTCTGTTACTGGAAATGTCTGAGTGAATAAACACATTTCAGTCTATCAACCTTCTTGAAATTATCAACTGTGATAATGAATACATATTTACATAAATACATATCCTTATACAGCCTCATTGGTCCCTGAATGAGTGATCACATGAGTGTTACTATGTAGGTGTCACATCCAAATGACCTCCACTCTTTGCTAAAACAATTTTTGTGATTAAATAATTTCTATTATGTCTATTGTGTCCAAATGCATTTTTGACTGAGACTTGATAATACTGACAAATATCCATGAAAACCAGATTTTGATTATACACATACTCCAGAGGGAACTAAATGGATGCTAATACATGAAAATGAACTATTCACAGATCAGAACATCTCATATCCTTTTTTTCCTCTTGTCTATTCTGCAGTAATCAGGAGCCTTACCAAACAGCGACACTGCTGACAGTTCTGTATCCAGGAGTCACCACTGTTGTAGGAAAGCTCCCCACTCTGATGTAAACATTGGCTGCTGAGCCTTGGGTCACATTCAGGACAGCAAAATAGGTCAACAGTGGGATTTTCACAGTCACAGACCATTCGCCGGCACATCACATATCCATTCTGTTGTTGGAAGACAGACATAGAGTAATGGCAGAAATCTGCATGACTCCTACAGTTCTTGTACCAAAATTTGATTTGTTGGCATGATGCTAAGCCACTGCCAGCTTGTGAGTTTTCCATGACACCATAACTTTGTCAAAATGCAATTCAATGAGGCAGAAACTACAATACACACTTAGTAACCACCATAAATTTTTGTCTTTACCTAAGTTGATGAAACTCAATGGTGTCATTACTAAGGGTCAAATTTTAATGGATTGCACTAAGTTTTGTCATTCTCATATGGATGCTACTTGAGTCCTCTGCTAAACTTCCAGCTCTCTTTTGCAACTATTCACATAAAGACGATGTTAGCTAGTATGAAATTAAACTCATGCCAATGCAACTTGAGCTTCTGAAATGCTCAGGACATTGTCAGTAGTGTATTAGTTCTTTACTTGTCATCAGTGTTTAGCTTGGGACCAGGCTTCCCACAACAAGCATTTGAGAAAGCTAAGCTGAATTACTCTGCAGAGACAGAATCTACCTCTATTTATAGCCATCTGCTAGAGATACTGGCCTTAGTCACCAACACCAGTATCTGCCTAGGCAGTTTCTTTGTGTGAAAATGCCATTACTCCCACCCAGAAAACATAGATGGCATCTCTGCTAACCAAGTGGTACTCTTCCCTTTCTTCCAGGAGTATATAATAAACCTCAAGTGGAAGTTCTGCTTGTAAAGGTTGGAAAGAGCAGCTCTCCCCAAAACCCTACAAAATGCCATTTTTGTGTAGCACCACATACACAGATGAAAAGGCAGCCAAAACAGGAATTTTACTTGAATCACAGTGTTCTTCCCTTCATCCCTACCAAAATCTTTGCTGCAGCAGATAGTTTTATTTCTACTGACCTGGCATGAGCAGACAGAGCATCTGTCATTCTCCAGCACCCAAATCTGACCATTGTGTTTGATTTTGTCTTCATGGATACAGTCTCCTGTGCAGTTCTTGCCATGCGGACATCGACAGTCATACCCACCATCCAAGTTAAAGCAAACAGTGTCATTGGCACAGCTATGCCTTCCAGTTCCACATTCATCAATGTCTGCAAAAAACATGCCATGTAATACTTTTAGACCACATTCAATTAACAAAAATGTTCTTGTGGCAGCCAATATAAATGATTCGTGGCCATTAAAGCCTTCAGCTGAAAATTAATTTGCACTTCACCAGAACAGGGAAAAATAACATACAAGTTCACAAAAATATTTTTCAAGTCACATCAGCTTTAGAAACATCATATTTGGAATTTTCTTATACATCTTCCTGAACTAATACTATTGAGCAAGGTAGTTAGAATAAAGCAATCACAGGAAACATAAGAATAAAAATAATACGTGACTCCCTGAAGGGCAATAGTTTGTAGGAACCATTCAGAAGATGTTTTCAATTAAACCAGTAAAGCTGCAGAAAGTTGTTTTCGAAACCTTTTGCTGGCTTTGTCTAGAGCATTTGAGTTCACTTGCCAAAAAGTTAATGTGAAAGGTGATGTCTGACCTGTAAGGTCATTTAAATAAGCATTGCATCATTTATTAGAGTGTACAAACTAGAATATTTAATTATTCAAGTTGCAGCAACATCTACAGCCTTTGTACCCAGCACAGAAAATAAAGAAAAAATTAATGCCTTCAGTGAATAAAGGTAAATGACTTAAAAATAGTCATGTTGCAAAGAATTCAAGAGTACTTTTAGAGGCCTACTTCATCAATGTACACATACACAATTGTTTTGCAAAGGCAAACTGCTAGCACAAAGTCCTTTATGCTTGAATATTCTTTATTTATCTTTTTCAGCTGCTCATCTGGAGAAAAGTTATCTGAAAAAAAAAGTTAGCTTTGAAAAGTAAAGAAGTAAACAGCTAGATATGATATAATGTGGAAAAAACTACAAGATCAAAGGCTAGATTTATGGCAATTGTAAATATCAATACAGTGAGTTCCAGTCTATATACAATTCACAAGTCTAGCTGAAGCTCTTATTTAGAGTTCATTAAAAAGTAGTATTGTGCCATTTAACTGTCCAGCAGATCAGTACAAGATAAAATAAGCAATATGATCATATTCAGCACATATCTCTCAATATCGGCATAAAATCTTAATAAAACACTCAGCTTTGGATTCAAGAATGGAAATGAAACCTCCAATTCACCTTAAGCACATTCAGTTTAAAGCAAAATAACTCAATTATTTCAATTCCATGTGCGGCTCCAGTCAAACAAAAGTAAACAAGTTGCTAACATGAATATGAATTGGTATGAAAAACAGCAGGGAAATTATTAGAATTCCATTGTATAAATAAGCAGCATTGTGGGTTTCCTTCAAATACACTGTGCAATAATGGTGGGTCCATCTCAGAAAAATGTATTGCGAAATTACTAGGGCTTCTGAGAAAGATGAGGAAAATCTCATTTCAGAAGAACTGAAAAGTAATGGATTGTTCTTCTCTGAAAGAATATCAGCAAGAAAGACATAACCAAAAAATAATGAATACTCCAGAGAAGACATATTGAGAGCTTTTGTTCACCACACTTGCCTAACAAACAAGAAAGGGGACAGTAGATGAAACAGGAAGACAACAAATTCAAGTCTCATAAAAGGAAATATTTTTTCCATGCAATATATAAACAAACTATGACACTCATTGCCACAGAATGTTGTTAAGAGGAAAAAAAAAAAAAAGAATCAGATAATACAGAATGGGCAAATCATCTCAGTTCTCCACATCTTCTACCTCACTAGCTTCTGAAGCATTGTTGGCCATTGTTGCAATAGGGCAGAAGGCAACTGAGATCATGAACCTAACCTGAGTGTGGCTGTTTGCATGGACCTGAACAGTTGAAATGTCACAGGCACCTCAGACAGCAAAACCCATCCCAACAGTAAGGATACCTAATCAGTGGAACAGACAGCTGTGCAGAGGGTGTGCAGGCTCCAGCCTTGAAGGTTTTTAGACAACTAGCTAACAGGAATTGTCTGAGTAATACTGATCTGGGCAGAGCAGAGGGATGGAAGAGCTGCACTTTCCTTCCTTGCTTTTCTCTTAAATCCATACTGGCAGTAATGTGATCTGGGAACTGAAAATTAAGAACTCCACATACGCAACCTAATTGTTCTTAAGTTATTCAGTGAAGAGAACAAACACAAATCCTATTTAAATATAATGATTAACAGCAGGATTCTCTTTATCATTGAAGCCATTTTTAATAAATGACTCCTAGACACTTGTGTTCATTTGTTTAAAACACTCTTATGTACAAAGCTTTGTCATAGCAAGTGTCATAAATGAATAATATCACTTTTCAATAACCTGTTCACTTAACTGAAAGCAGACATATTTAATGAGATACTTGGGCAAAGTTCAGCTGTCGTGTAAATAAAAACAGTTTTCTTTAAACAACAAACAGTAACCCTATAAACACTAAGTCTGCATTTGGCACTATAAGTGCAAATGCCTTTCACAATCTGCCTATGAGGAAAAAGCTTCTGGGATTTGTTTTTCGACATGGTAATGGTTAGTGCACTGTTACTGAAAATAATTGAGCTTTTGTCATTGACTCTGATATTAAGCAGAGCTTATCCAACATTGAGCACTTACAAAAAAATCCCAACCTTGTTTTTCAGTTGTTTGATTCATGAAAATAAATGTTCTGGGTAAGGCAATTTAAATATCCCAAGTCAAAGCAGAAGCTGTTTAGGTTTTGATTCTAACCTAATCATAAACAGCAATGTGTTTACAACACATCAAGAGAAACATAAGCTTGCATGCATGAAATTCTCATCTGGATTATTTATCCACATCAAACTTCAGTCATTATCTGCAAAAGACTTGCATACAAACCATCCACACCAAGTAAAACTTTGTTCAGCTTTTTTTCTCTGGATTGACAATGGATGGTGAATGATGTTACTGACATCTTGTTTACAGCCATAACTAGCTTTCAAAATTCTACAGCCATATGGACAGGGTACTGGCCCCTGCATCTTGTGTGTCTGAAACAGGGTAGGGAGAGGACACAGGGTGTTTATTTTCCACTATATCCAGCTACAGAGTATGCTATTATCTTTCCCATGTTATATTTTTCTTTAAAAACAACAACAACAACAAAAAAGTATATCAATTCACTTCAGGCTATTTACAACACACCGCTTAGGAATCCAGCAGCTTGTTTACTACAACATTAGAACATTAAATCTCGAAAGACTTGGAGGTTTGCCTCAGAAAAGAAAACAAAACCAAAATATAACTAGCTATCTCATGCTCAATTGAGGACCTGTTCTTATTTATCTGATTTGCAGCAGCTTTGATCTGGCACACTTTTAAGGATTTTCCTTTTCTCATTTTCCCTGAGTACAACTTAATATTGCAATGACAAAGGAGTACCATGGATGGAGCAGTAGTGACAGACATTAAAGAGAACTAGGAGTTAACTGTATCACAAGTAATTTCATGCCTAAACAGGAGAAATACTGGACTAAAGCTATACATAGTGGTGGCAGCACCTGGAACGACTAAACTACATTCATAATATTTGAGAGAATGCAAGGGCAGAAAACTATAAAACCAGGAATTTCATTTGCCCCACCGGGTTGTGAGCCAAGATTGTATTTAACAGATTTCCTGACTGTTGCTTGGAACAGACAGTCAAAGACTCCCACAGAGAGAAAGCAACATTTGACTTGGCCGTGAGCAGTGTGCAGCCTCTGATTCAAGATGTCACTGCTGAACAATTACTCCGTATTGATGACACATGGTGACTACAATGTATGCAAGTTCAACATGCTTAAAGTAATTTAAAAGGCTGCAAAAATTCTTTGTGGTAGTACTTAGTTTCAAAGGGTGTGTGTTATATTCAAATGATGATTGAAGATGAATTAAATCTTAATGAAATGTTTTCAGATAGAAAGAAGATTGTTTAAAGACATTATATTATAGATTCAGAATAAACATTTACCATACTAATTAAGAAAGACTTCAAAGTGGGATACAGTTGATATAATGCACTACTTTCATTTGAAAACTTTTGATGAGCTCTTTTGCATAACACACACTATTAAAGGAACTATCTGCCTTGGAATAAAAGGGGTCATCCACTCACAGATTTATAGTGGGTTAATTAGTAAGTAATAAAAAGCAACAATAAATGGTCAAGTTGTCACAATGGAGAGATGTACCAGTAAAGTTCCCCAGGAATGTGCGCCAGAACATGTGCTGCTCATGTTCTGCTTTAAAGTCATCTGGAGCACTGGATAAACTATAAGACAAAAAAGGTTGTTGTTAACCAAGTATTAAAAACAAAAATTGACAGTGAAATATAGAAGTATTTAATGATATTGACTGAGTAAGCAATAATATGGCAGATGAAATTCAATTGTAAGGCACATGGAAAAGTACACATTCAAAAGTCAAACTCATCTTTTAGATCTATTATGGAAAGTGATTTTGGAGCTACTATGTCAGAGTCTAAAAGTGACAGCCCAATACTCTTTTGAACAAAAACAACAAAAATGTTATTGATAACAACAGATGAGAAAATTTGCAATACACTCACAAGGAACATGAATTTGTGAAGGCACTATTAGAAAAAAAAAATCCTTGCTAGGTAGTGACAAAGGGCTAAGAGACGTGCTCTGGTGTAACTGATGGAAAGCTGTAACTTTCCCTCCTCTGATGAGTTATCTAGATTTACATGCATGATATTCACATAAAGCCAAAAAAAGTCTCCCCCAGGCATGGCTTCCTAACAGAATCTCTCGTATCAGTTAGTGTCATTCATGTAAAGAAAAGATGAACACCTCAGTTATTGACAAATATCTTGTTGAAAGATGGTTTGGGATGGCGGAGAGTTTCTTTTCTCTGAAACAACTGAAGATTCTCAATTACCTTAGCTTTGACAACCTCCTCAGCAGGGTAGCAGTACAAGGATACCTGGATACTTTTTGCTTAAGGCAAAACAGGAAGGAGTATATTTGATTTGGAGCCCAAGCTCTTCTGAGCAGAAAGTCTGGTTTCTCCTCTTGTCTATCCCAAATAAATCTATTAACTGATGTAACCATTCTTCAAAGAGCAAGTGAATTATGAATAATTTATTTGTGACTTCATGCAAGCCAGCTGTCAGAGTGCTTAGCAGATGTGGAAGATGAAGAGCCGAGACTTCAGATGCCAGTAAAACCAGCTTCATAGAAATGTTGCTACCTGATACAGTAAACATGTTCAAGTCACTGTCTCATAAAATGTACAGTCTGTGCTTCTATTAGTCCTCTAATAAAACATCAGAAACTCTGCCGATTTTTTACTCTGCCCACACTTCAGAATATTTAAATACTAATGTGTCTCCAGATCTGCCTTCTCTCCAGTGTCAAGTTGCATTCCTAAATTTAAAAATGAAGCCTTAATGCCTATAGCTCCGTTTAAGATAGAAGGATAAAAAGTCAATTCATAGTTTTAATTGTTGACCTTCTGTGACCATGAATAAAGATGAAAGGATTTCCATGGATCTTTGTGAGCGCTAGTAAGATTATCTGCTGAAGATTAATGATTCTTTATTTCCTGCCTCCTTAAGTGCTATCAATAACAAAGCTTCTGTTAAACATGACAAGCCCTGTAGAAAAACCTGAGTGTGCACTCCAAACTGACAGTGGTTTTTCAACTACAAGAAAACTCATGTATTAGTTAATACACTGGATGTACTGTGAGATGAATTCAGACATCTTGACAGTCAGCAATTCATCTGCCTTCCAGATTCAGACACTTATGTACAGAATTGACCAGTTTGGACTTTGTTCATTGGTTAAGAACAGAGAGCATCCTTGTAGCCTCATTATTCTCGGTAGTGGGGAAAAAAAATCACAGGGAGCCCTAGCCCTCTGCGTTGTCAGGCAGCCTGTGCTATCACACAGGGAAGGAAGTGATTCTACTTCTTGAAGCAGGACAGCAGTGGTACTAAAGAATGTTACAAGACATTTCAAAACAGAACTTGTAAAGTGTAAGTTCATATACAGGTAAACTCTCGCAACCAAAGACATGCTTTTTGAATTGGCTGGGGCATTCTGGATTGATGCTTTCCAACCTGTTCATTTGCACCTGTCTCATTTAAAGAATCTGATACCCGTGGAGAGTGAAGATATTCTCTCTTATATTCTGTATCAACAACAGCTGGTACCTGCCAGATACTCTTGGCAAGTCCAATGGGAGTTCATTAATTAGGTGAGCTACTCTTCTGACATGGGAGTATGCAAAATGTCCAAGAGCCAATGAGATATAACCGCCACTACTTCTCATACAAACCAATACAGCCTCTCTCTTCAACTGATCTTGAAAGCTTTTAGACATTGCAGGGGACAAATTCAAAGGAATTAGGATCTTACACAGAACTGCAGAGTAAATGTTAACTGGGCCTGAATGTTCTTATTTGAGGATTTTGTCTTCAGTGGTTTCAGTTTTTGAATGCAATGAAGCTTGAGGCTGTGGTATCTACTATCTCAGCCAAGATCTCTTTTATGAAATGGTTCTTGAGACAACTGCCAGAGCACCAACATGACTCAGTAAAGAAACTCTAAAGAAAAGCTGTGAGGGGTTGAAGAGGAAGGTACCAGGTAATATACTATGCTGAATTCTCTATTTACATATATATATATATATAAAATTTAAGACTTCCCAAACCCATGCAATTCTCAAAGACTAAGTAGCTGATCTTTCACCAGTTTTCTGGAAATAAGATGATAAACAACATAATTCTATTTCCAAGGGAAAAGCAGCAAGTGCTAGTAAGAGGTTGAAGCCCTACAGCTGCATTTCCCATTACTTCGGTGTTGTTACAGTGAGTGCCTGAAAGGCCATCCACCAACAGCTCAATCTAATCACCTCTAACACAGGGGATACTGAAGAAGTGACATAAGAAATGGCCAGACTGCCTTTAAACCCAGTAGGGGTAACTCTCACAGTGGAAAGATCTGACAAGGGAGAAACCAATTGCTTTTGCACTGCTGTACTCTGCTGCTGAAAGTTCAACTTTCCAAACTGTCTTTCTGTTTGAGAGGCAATGTCACAGGCTTCAATACTATAAAAAGTGATGCAGTGAGACTAATAAAATATCCAATTTTCCTCCCTATCTCCAAATATTCCAAAATTTGGAGCTGCAATTGATCAAATGGAAAGTGTTCCCACTGATTGTGACTAAAGTTATCAGCAATGAAGATGTTTTCCTGGCATCTGTGAACTAATTCTAATTATGTTATATTCTGCCTATGTTTAATATGTGCTGCTGAAACTTTGTAGAAAATGCCAAAGCATGCTAATAACTGATACTTTTGCATACATGTGGCAGTCTCCATATTTCTTTTTCCTTGGTTTTTCTTTTCCTTACAAATTGTTGCTTAATCATTGCTTTGCATACATCTTAACAACAGAGGTACTGTTAAAAGCATCATACCTTTAGTTACATTTTACATCTCAGATTTCTTGACAAGGCACATGCCAAACCTGAAGGTTCAGCCCACAAGACAAATACTGTATTGATGTTGAAGATAAAACCTGGGGTATTGAGAACATTTCCATAAATGCCTGGCCAGGGTACCTGTGCCATGAGTGACAGAAGGGTGACGTTGCAATCAGAAGCATCACATCTTTTCACTGTCATCATCACAACTTCTTCAGAAGTCTTTGCACCTTCCTGTCCTAACACCTGGCCAGCTAACACTGACATTTAGTTAGTTCTTGACAAAGAAAGCTGAACTTATGAAAGCAGTGGCTGATTCAAATCACTGATTCCTCCTGGGAATACAGGCTTTCAGCTGTGGTGAAAATGTGTTGAAATAAAGTATTGATGATGGGGATACCGAAAAGGTCATTCTCACTCCTGGAGAACTGTCTGTGTGTCTGCCTTAGTGAAATTAATTCAATTCTTTCCCTTTGGGACTAATGCAGCCCACCAATGTGAGTTTAAACAGTAAGATGGGAAAGCTTACACTGTGTGAGCACTGAATATTTAAGCATTCAGAGACAGCACGGAGAAAGCAGGGAGTGTGGGTAACAGTGTTAGGGCTGCAAAATCATTCTTTGCAACAGGAAATATTTTCATCACAGGTTATTTCAGTGTAAGAGGAATGAAGTGGAAAAACTGGGGTCTGGATTGAGGCTCATTTATACACATAAAGAATCTGACATATAAACAGATTACTGTGGAGTGACAGATTACAGTGCTTACTATCAGCCTGTGGGAAATCACTAATGCACAGAAGCAGATGTCAGGCCAGTGAGACTCTTAAGCACAGTGCCTGACTGCATATTATCTTAGCAAGTCATAGAAATAGCCACTAATGCTCCACATAGAAATTAGAAATATTCATACTTTATTTTCTTTTGCCTTTTGCTTACGATGCTTATTTAGACAATGATTTCTTTGGCCAAGGTTTAACTTTCGTTGATAACAGTGCCCGAGACAATACTTGTCTGCAACAGCTTGAGATACTAGACACCACTGTAATGCAAGCCATAACACTACCCGACCCTTCTTAGATACTGACCTTCACAGGATTCCCCACTTGGTGAAAACATCCCATTGTCATGATAGCCATCTCTGCACTCACAGTGGTACCACCCAGGCAGGTTAATGCAGTTAGCTCGGCTGTCGCACTGAACAAAGCCATCTGAGCATTCGTCAATGTCTGGTTCAAAAGAACAACAAAAAAGGAGAGAAAATTCACACAGAAGAAATTAATGCATTCATCTGACGGAAAAACAATGTCTCTGTTATTTCTGGGTTTCACAGAAGTATTCTGATTATTGCCACTTGAATTTTTACTTATTTATTGTAAAATTTTAAATAATTTCCATAAAAGTTCTTGGCTAACACTATTGGCCCTGCTAACTGGAGTTTTGCTGATCTCAGTTTACTGTTTACATATTAGCAACTCATTTCTTCACAGTACGTGCTAGGTAGTCTGTCTTCTGTGTAAATTGCCCACAGTATGAAGGAAGGAATTGGATCCCACTTCAAATAAGATGTTAACCCTTTGATTATAAGCTGCCTGATAAAGCTTTTTTTTTTTCTTTTTTTTTTTTTCTGGTGCCATATCAAAACATTAAATGTTTGCTGTGGTCCTTGGTAACACTGATGTTAGGTCAGTAGGACTTCCCTGTCTCGTGGAGTTCCTGCTGACTTACATCATTATGCTGCTGACTCTCAGCATAACTGACTGTGATCTCTTCTCTCACTATCAAAAAGAGCAGCTGGGATTCCAAACCAAAGCTTAGATCCTAAAGATGAAATACAATGCCTTCTCCTGATAATTTCTTTGGGATGCTCATTTCTTTAAACAAACACTTCTAGTAACTAAACATTACAGTAACAACCCACGGTAGAATGAATTTCCTGACACACTCACTAGATCCAGTATCCACGAAGGCATGTCCTGCAGATACCTGAACTCACGGATTTAGCAAAGTAGAGAACTTTGCCACATTTTCATTTCTAGTGCCTTCAGTTAAGCAGTAGGCTATATTAATGAATAGGTCCCAGAATATGAGTTCTGTTAACAGGTAGGGAACTTCAGGAGCATGTAGTCAGACAGAGATAAAAATGGGTCCTTCATTATCAGATTTATCACGTTATCATTGTTTTATATGAAAGGTAGCATACCTAATGGAACAGCAAGTTGACTGAGAGGTGCCAATGAAACAGGCACAGAGGGAGACAAAATACACACACAAACTTCCTTCAGAAACAAAAAGCTCTAAAATAACCCCATGCCTTTGAATACTGAACAAACCCTCAATGTACTTGCCATGCTGGCCAAGGTAGGAATTCAGCCAGGAATCTGAGAACTGAAAAAACAATTTGAATTAAGACTCAAACCCTCAGAAGTACCTCAGCAGTTGATCTAGTATCCTCTGGGATGTGACTACAGAGGAGAGATGTGATGTGACCACTGAGCTATACGTGACATATGTCAAAATACTGCCCACAGTCCTTCTTAGTTTTGTGTACCACAAATTAAGTCCTAAGTCTCAATTGGTTTAAAACACAGAATTTTCAACTCCACTGTGACGTGCAGTATAATCATGTAACTACTCCTGCTGCAGGACTGAGAAATGCCAAACCTTTGCAACCTTCAGCTGCTCAGTGTGTCTCTCTCTAAATCAGTATAAACTCTGGCCTTTTTCTTGTGAGCAGCCAGGAGCCAGTGGGACTTCAGAAGTGTTTGAGAGATCAGAGGAAGACTGATGGAAATTATGTTGCTGTAGTGAGAAAAGGTTGGTTTGCAGTCTGTGCCTTATCTACAGGTATTTGTTCACATACCCACAGATTGCTTACGAAAAGGGAAAGGAAAAGAAAGGAGGACTGCAATCTAGAAGATCCCTTACCATTGGGGTACATTCAGTCTGGGAGACAGCTTACCTGCCTGGACAGAACCTATGCTATCATCCTATAGGTTTGGGATCATCTGCTCAGTACAAGATAACTTGCTGGGGGTGGTCAGAGCCACAGTCCCCAGAGAATCAATGAAGCATGTGATTGCTTCTTAATGCTACTTAATAACATGCATTAAGAAACCAGATAGCATATGTCTTCTTTTGGAAAATTGAATTTATTTATTGGTGATGAGGTAGAGGAAAGAGTGCTATATAGGTCATAGGAACAGATATTAATTAAAGAAGGCCTGTGTTCCTCTCTTCAGGACAATTTATTTGTGAATCTGTAAGTTTTATAATTACGTGCACAGTATTGCAGGCGCAGGCTGAATGCATTCTACTGAACTCACTTACTGATTATTCAGGAAAAACAAGCCTTGAATGTCATGTCAGTATTGGTAAACTGACAACAAAAGCAGGTTTTTTTGTATTTATTTGCAAACTAGCTGACAAACCCGTATCACAAGAAATAGTGCTTGAGATGAAAAGCTTTTACAGATGCCAATAAACAAAGAAATACACTCTTCTGATTTGTTATGGTGGCATGCAAAGTTGAGTGGAGTTATATAGGAGTGCCTACCATAAAAAGCATTGATGGAAGCACACTGTTGGTCCTTAAGAAATGTCATATTCTTGACAGCTTGTTTGCCTGAAATCATTCCATTGGAACCATTGCTGCATGGACAGTGAAAAATCCATTATTCCTTACATGATTTTGCAGCAAATAGAGTAAATAATAAATAAATAAAAAATTCTCACACCAACTTTGTAGGCAAATGATATTATACAGCATGTGTTGGTGGGTTTCAGAACATAAATGTTCCTTATGCACAACATTTTGTGCTAAATCTCTCAACTAACATTCATTATTAATTCTAGCAGACTTTCTCTGTAATGGGACAAAACTCTGTTAAAGTCACAATTCTGTTAAGAAATCACAGCAGAGACATATTTTGCAGAGCCAAATAAATGATTTCATGGAAAATTTTCTTGACATTTGGATAAAAGGATTTCTATTTTCAAATGGGCATAGCATGGCTCAGGACGTGCTGCAAAAGTCTCTACAACTGAAATGATCTTATTAGTATGGAAAAATCAGCCAGAAATAATTTTTCTCTGTCCTATGGTGAAACGTTCTCCGATGAATCATCTTGCAGCTGCTCAGTCAGAGGTGTGAGCTGACAACAGGAAAAAAAAATCTGATTGAAGTTTTGCTTGGCCAGTGGCTATGGTATATCAGTGGGCTATACGGAACATTAACAGCACTAATGAAGTTCTGTTTGATGCTGTACTAGAAAGGCATAAAAAATGAAATACTGTTCTATAGAAAGAAGTTACTGAAAGGACTTTATATTTTCACTTCTGAAGAAAAAAAATTAAGTACAAGGAGAGGAAGGATGTCATTTTTCCAGTAGCAGGTGGTGACATTTGTAAGCAGATAGACAAAATAGACATCTTATTTTGAGTTTGCAAGTTCCCTTCTTCAACTAGCTATAAAATAGAGTCTCATTTGTGTGATGATCTAGAGCAAATGGTCTAATCCAAGCCCTGTATTTATGGAAGAACTCCCACTGACTATCACAGAGGCAGTATTTTCTCTATTTCTCTCTTTTCCTTTTCAAACAGGTTGCACAGTTGCACATACCAAATCTGCCACCCCACTCATGTGATGAACCAGATTTGGAACAGACAGTAACACCAAGACAGTTTCCCAAGAAACCTTCACCCCAGCCCGGAGAGCAGCTACACGGCAGCACTGTTCTGGCCGTTTTCCCACCCCACGGCACTTGTAAGGCAGCAGATTTGTGGGTTCAGCTCTTGAAACACTGTCTGGAGAAGACACACGTATGAGACTGATTGAGCCCAGAAAACATCAGGAATATGGGGAATCTCTCTGATGTAGTTCACGAATGTACTCACAGCAATACTGTATGTACCATACTGCCACAAAACAGGGTAACTGATTATTACACACTTATGTTGCACATGATTTGGTTTTCAAATATTCAGTATCCTGTACGTTTTTCTGAAACTGAAATCAGTCAGCCAGGTTTTGTCAATATTTTGTCACCCAACTTTCAATGGGGAAAAAAAGAAAACAGCTCTTTTTTTTTTTTTCCCTTCAAACTGAAGCCCCACTTTGAAAAATAGTGTCTGTCATTTTGAAATAAGTACTGTGTATACCTAGCTCTCCTTGACATGAAAAAAATGTTCTTCCAAATCACCTTCTTTATACCTCGTAATCACTCATTTCCTGAACTGTAGCAACAGTTTCAGCTATTACACCCTTGCTCTTGGGGAGACTGAGAAAACCCTGCTCTCTGAAGAGTAAAATAAGATCATTAGCAAATTATCCACTGGTACAGTAAGAAAAAAAAGAAAAGCTAGCAGTCTGATGAATATTATTAGAGAATTTCTGTATAATAAGAGCTTTGAAGATTGAAAGTGGTATAAAATTGCCAATTTGAAAGATAGCAGTACTCTTTCATCCAGCAATAGGACCAAGCTCTCTAATGTGGTCAAGCTGCACTCAACAAAGAGCCATGTGTGATGGGAGGTGGGGTATGGCTATACCATTTTGTATTACTTGCTTCAAGACTGAAATATTAATCACCAAATCCTCCGCTCAGAACAGTCTGCATGCCACCATCAAGCACAGAGTTAGAGACATAGAGCACAGTTTAGTCCAAAAATTCTATCTTTCATAAACTTCTTTATACAGGTCAATGCAAACCAAAGCCTCAGCAGCCTCTTCCTGTCATGAAGGAAACACCACAGATTGGAGGCTGTGAATATGTATAAATTAATTATTTCCATCTTGGAAGTTTTTCTGGGACAGTATAGCACATGGCACTCAGCTAAGACTGCCGGTTGGTAGACTCCCAATTGCAGTAATCTGTCCCAGTGCTAATTGGGTTATTATCACTGGATATATTTATAAAGATTAATGAGCAGCCAGCAACTTTCATAATATTCAATCACTACTGACTTAGGCTAACCTGAGATCTCATTTCAAATGCAACAGCCTTTCCAGCCTAATGCTAACCTCCAGAGCCACCCACATCCTATCCCCACAAAAAGTATAAATAAAATGCATACACTGAAAGAAAAATCATGTCAGAAACAGATCACCAAATAAGTTGTTTAGGGTACTATTAAGCTGTTTAAAAAGAGAAGTCTTCAATGTTTTTTGTTTTTTTTTTTTCTTCTTTTGTTATTGTTGTTGTTTGTTTTGTTTTGTTTTTCCTGAGTACATTTGGAACAGTCAGACTTTGATATGTCTATGCATTTGTCAACGCATTTTCAAGGGTGTATAAAAGAGTATAAAAGAGCATGTCCCAGCTATTCAGACTTATGCTCAGATAACAGAATGCCCGGTAGCATTAGGATGTCTGGGATATCTGATTATAGTAAATACGTATGCAATGGGGAAAAGGCCTTACTGAGTAAGACAAAATAAAAGTTCACTGTACTGCATAATGTATCTGCTGTCAAAACTCAGTAGCTGTGAAAGGATTCATCATCTCTACAGCAAGTTTTAGAGTCCCATATTTAAGAAGAGAAGTGCTTGTGTTGGTTTTCATGTTATAGCAGATTTCTAATATGATAATACTTGAGAAGACCCTGTTGTTCAATCAGATCTTTGATTTGAGATCTTATGCAAAAACCAGGTCCCAGTGGAGAAATATAAGAGCTTGAAACTAGTTCAATATACTGGAGCTATCTTGCTAAAATATCAGCTTTTGGGATTTCCATCCCGCTACATTCCCATACACTGCATGCAGTGCATGTATCTGTATATCAGACAGAAGATTTTTTTTTAAAGTGAGAACGAAGCCTAGACTGCTATAATAAGTAGTCGAAGAAGATACCAGTTATGTCAGAAAAGCAGTTATTTTAGAATGCCTATTAAATATGTTCTGTAAAGTCTGATCAGACCCTTTCTTCTAATACTACTGCTGGTTCCCAAAGGAACTCTTTCCTTCATTAATGGATGTTCTAGAGCCTGATTTTGCTTACAAGCTCACTCTGATTTTTTTCAACTTCCAGCAACTCTTTAAAGATAAGATATTATAGCATGAATACCAGGACATGCTTTCCATTGTACGGGCTCTCACATCAAAGCTTCCATTAAACTATGGAATATTCTTGACTTTAACTGTATTAGCATCCCAATATTTTATTCAGTTACAGGTTTAAATCATGAAGAGCCAGACTACTGCTGGCCTGTGGGGCATAGCAAAGAGTAGAGTCACCTACAATTTTATCTTAGAATAGCATAATTCCATGAGTAAAAGGTCTTGATATAGTATTAGAAACATCAGTTATCTCGGATAAAGCCGTCAAAGAACAGTGAAGACTACGGTCTTTCCTCTTCCTGCTCCTCTGTATAATGATTTAGGCCAGTGCAGGAAGAAATGCATTTTGGATGCCTTTGAAGTCGCTACTCTTCTTTATGTCTCTACTTCACCCAGACTCTTGCAGAAATTCTGTCTGAGTCACCTTAACACCATGATCTGCCTCAAAGGGCTGAAAACTAGAGTTGGAGTTATAATTGTCACATTAAAAATTGCTTCAACAGATTGAGTCAATGCTGCATACATGTTCTTCCCTCTAAATTTCCAACTGTCATGTTGCATGAAAAAATAACTGTCGTTGAAACAGGTTTTTAAATTTTTTTTTTAAATCCCATCAAGAGCATGATTGCATTTTTTGAAGTACCCTGTCCATAGAAAACTAATTTAGTTCCATTAATGAAAAGGAAGCAAAATGTGATTGAGGATGTAATATGGAATTATAGTTCATTAATTCTTCAAGTATGTAATTTTCCAGACTCCTGATCCCCCATTGATTTCTGCACACCCCCATAGGTCCTGCTAAATGCCAGCAAAAAGAAATTCAATTGTGTTGTTATTTCATGTGTGGCAGTGGCGGTGCTCCAAAATTAGATAAAAACATTATGAAAGGGAATTTTCCACTGACTGCTTCACCATGCAGCCCTGTTAACAATTCTTTGTTGTCAAGAATTGATCAATCACAGACCCCACAGATAACTGGAACTATGACAGTTCTTCATTACGCACCCAATATCATCTAAAGATGTGACATTTGTAACAATTGAAGATGATAATTCAGAACACCTAATTAGCCATGATGAACTAGGTACACGCATGAACAGCAAAAAATAAATAAAAAGAAAAAAGAGGAATATATTTTTCAATGAGATTCTGTGAAACTGATTGAGCCAATCCCCATTAGAAAGTTAAACTAATTGAGAGGTACTGGGTTTCTCTTAGACACTGACAAAGATGTGGTTTTGCTTTCACTTTGCCCATAATTCTCAGGACAGCACCTCATCTTCACTGTAATACACATTTCCATTTCCCTGTTAGCCCTATCTTGAAAAAAATAATTATTGTCTTTAAGATAGAAGAAGCACTTCTGTACCTTGAAATACACTGACAAAACCACTTTAGATGCATACTGGTGTTTGGAAGTGATGTAGCTCCATTTGCACATGTTAGGAACAGGACTAACATGGTAGTAATACTCCCTAAGCATGTCAGTTGCTGGATAACAGCAGTGGAGTCCTAAACAAAAATGCTAGTTCATTACATCTGAAAAATTAAATAAAATAAAATAAAATAAAATAAAATAAAATAGAAGAAAAAAAGAAAAGAAAAGAAAAGAAAAGAAAAGAAAAGAAAAGAAAAGAAAAGAAAAGAAAAGAAAAGAAAAGAAAAGAAAAGAAAAGAAAAGAAAAGAAAAGAAAAGAAAAGAAAAGAAAAGAAAAAAAGAAAAGAAAAGAAAAGAAAAGAAAAGAAAAGAAAAGAAAAGAAAAGAAAAGAAAAGAAAAGAAAAGAAAAGAAAAGAAAAGAAAAGAAAAGAAAAGAAAAGAAAAGAAAAGAAAAGAAAAGAAAAGAAAAGAAAAGAAAAGAAAAGAAAAGAAAAGAAAAGAAAAGAAAAGAAAAGAAAAGGAAGAAGATTTAGATTGTCCAGATGTTATCTCTTTTCCTAATGAGTGGGAAGGAAGGCTTTGCTTGCATAATGCACTGATTGAAGATCTTGAGTTTTCTCAGGTGAGGAATAAACTCAGTCATAACTGCGGGTTGTAAGAAAAACTTCTACATTTGAACCACGGATTCTACCAGCATATTCTCAGCTACGTTTGGTTTCAACTTTGCAAAAAGCTATTTCATTTCAGTTCTGGTACAAATTACAATAAATTTCCAATGATTCAGTTCAGAGGTTATTTCAGGAAAAAAAAAAAAACAACTCACAGAACAACTCAGTTTTGGCTAGGGTATGAACTGACACCCTGATCTGAGCTTGGTCTTCTCTTTAAGTCTTCTATCCTTTAGAAGAGTGCATAATTTGAAAACATTCTTACTTACATCTTACCAGGAACTTGTCACCATGACTCTCTTATGTATACCACATACCCCTGACCCGGAAGTGTTCAAGGTCAGGCTGGATGGGGATTTGAGCAACCTGGTCTGGTGGGAGGTGTCCCTGCCCATGGCAGGGGGTTGGAACTGGGTGGGCTTTGAGGTCCCTTCCAACCCAAACCATTCTGGGATTCTATGACCACAAATTTACAGTGCCACTCTTGAAGTGTCAAATCATATAGTGACTGTACACAACTGCTGAATCACAGAAGGAGAGAAAAAAAAAAGGAAAAAAGAAAAAAAAACTATATTCTTTGCTTGGGCTGTAAACATATCATTGGCATATATCTGCAGAGATTGCACACTCCCTCATGCTGACAGTAAGAGGAAGGGCTCCACAGGGATATGGTGCAATGATTGGCAGTGTTATAGATTTTAATTCCACTAATAGTTGAATGTCTCATAATTCATAAAAGAGAGACCCTACAGTGAGTTATGAAGGTCATCCTTATTTCCCTTGTATAACAGAAGGAAATTCTATTATAGTGCTGCCCAGCTGCACTATTCACATTCTATTTATAGCGCACTGTCTTTTAAGAACCTAACTGAAATTTTAGTTTTCATGTTTTGTAACGGAGATTCTTTCCTGTAGCAAGTAATAGCTAAGTAGTGGATGCATTTCGATGTTTTTAATAAAGAACAAAACTTCCTGTCTCCTCAAATCTCTTTTGTAGCACTCTTCTTTCCTGGTTTCTCGCTCTCTCTCTTTTTTTTTTTTTTTTTTTTTAAGCTGCTACATATAGGATTGTAGTGTTTCAAGAAGCTAAAGAAAATATGAAGATAAGTACTAGCTGACTCTTCAGCAGATAATAATTGTCTTTTGCTATTTAAAACTGACAAGGACTCTGAGGGAAGAAAGAAATAATACACACCCAAGAAAGCATGTCAGGCAAGGAAAATGAAGGAAGAAAAAGACAGAAGGAAAAAGCAGCAAAGCACATTAAACTACAAAACAGAAAGGGTGAGGTAAGAAGGTTTCATGCCTAAATCCAGAATACTCACCAAACTCAATATTGGGTATTTTTGTTTAATTTCTTTCAAAGATGTACTCTGTGAATAAATCTAGGGAAAAACGTGAAGCAAAGCAAAACTTTCCAAGCTTCTACAGTCACTAGCCATTGTCTCACTGCTCATTTCTGAGCTGATTTTTCATATGTGAGAAACATTCAGGTGATAACTGGGATTAGGGTGACCTCCCTTCCAGACACTGCAGCAAAGCAAAAAGCATTTCGTTTGCAGAACCTTGGCTTTCCTGTTGGCTTGCTACAGATCTCATTTGTTTATTCTCACAGGCAACTTTTAAACCTTCTTCTGCAATTTAATGAGCTAGCAGTTTTAGAATATGTCCTTGTTGAAAGTCAAAGGAAAAGTATTTTCTCAGGTTTTACGAATTCGCTTTGCTTCCCCTTTTGAAAAATACAATATAAAAACCACCATGTCTCCCATCAGATACTGACATATCTGAGCAGAGGAGCAGAAATAAAATCAGCTATGTCTTTGGATTTTTGCCACTGCCTTCTTTTACAAACCTTGTCACCTACTCAGTTTTCCCCACATCTTAATTTCCACATCTGTAAAATGAGGAGAAAGTGCCTATACCAGCACTCTACTTTTTTTCTGGTACATAAAGAGCTCTGTGTGAAAAGTTTTAAGTAACAGCGCTGATTCTGTTATGATTCTTGCATGGTTTGGGGAACAGGAGCTACCAAAGAGGCCAACTTGTTCTGGGGGGAGGTGAGAGGAGGAGCACTGAGCTGTAGAGACAAAAGCTGCATCCCCTGCCCTTACTCCCTCACCTACTTTACTGAGTACCATAGACGTATCATAGAAGTCACAGGAGCACTCACTGATGGTAATTTGTCTTGCAATTTTTTAAAACAGAGCTCACCATGTAGACCACAAATGTTCTTGGTTTTTGTTTGGTTGGTTGGTTGGTTTGGTTTTGGTTGTTGTTGTTGTTTTGTTTTGTTTTGTAATAATATAATATTCCCACATACAGTTTTGCTGAACTCTAAGGATCTTTAATTTTTCTGCATATTTGAAGGAGTGGCTGAACACAGCACTGGTACCATGGCAGTTAACTTTACATCACTGTATATGTTCAGAAGAGATATTTAAAGAGGGGAAGAGCAGGAAGCTATTTTTTACACCAGCACATTGAATTTCAGAATTTCTTATATACAGCTCATCAGTACCATATATCCCTTGTTTGTAACCCATCTGCTGGCTGCATATGTCTATTTTTCTGTAGCCTGAATTAGCACTTGGAGCATTGTTAAAATAGAGCATTCCTTGCAGGAAGGCTCATTCTCCAGGGGTTAGCTGAACACCTCTCTACTACAGTTTCTGAGACTGCCAATCATGTTTCCTTTTTTTGTTTTGAACTTCCTTGTAACAATAAATTTGAAGACTTGGCTTTTATTGGCACATGGGTAGCTGAATTTTGATGGAATTATTAATTATAATAATAATTAAACTGACACTCATTAATCCTTTAACAGATTTTTATTGGTATTATGAAACATGCAGTATGATTTCTCTTCAGAGGGACAGTCCTTTCTGAATATGAAGTTACTCTTAGGCTGTAAACATTACATGCCTGAGATTTATTATTTTTTTAAGAATAAAATCCTGCAAATCCGTTAATTTTTTTCCCTGATGGAAAAAAAAAAAAAAAAAGCATGCAGAGTTTCTTCAAGAAGAGTCTCAGCAGAAACTCTGTTCAAGCATTTCTTGTTCTCTCAGAAAAGGAATCTTCTGAATTCTTTTGGGTCAGGGGTGAAAATGGAAACTTTAGCCAATTTACATTCTTTATATGAATCATTAGAGAAATCTCTGACAAGTCAAAGGGGTCAGAGATGTGATAGTAGCCCAGACAACATGCATTTATAACCTATTATCTACCAGATTATTACTCAGACTTTGCATAGAGTTTACACTTTATTGACTTGCCAACTGATAAAGATTCCTAACAAATTTGGGATCTTCCTCTTACAGGATGTAAATGTCTGTGAGCTTTCATCTTGTACCTGGATGAATTTTACCCCCTTCCTTCAACCTTCACCTCTTCATTTCAGTATGTTTGTTTTAGAGGGAGTGAGGGACATGCCCTTTGCCACCTACAAGCCCTGCGAGCAAAGCTGCTGCTGCATCATGCATTCTACATGGTGCTCTCTCTCCTACTTCCACTGGACTTCAGTACTAAAGAAGATGCCAAACAGAAGAGAGGTACAGTTAGAAAAGAGTTAATGCCTTTGCCTCTACTTAGTTCTGCCAGTGTTTGCTCTTGTCAGTCTGCCTATGTTTATAAGAGCAACTGATGCCCAATTAAAAAAGCAGAGATTGCAGTATTTGCCTCTTTAGTGCTCAGTGTTCCTTAAGATGTAATATATCAAATGCTTTGCATGACTTTAAGTTAGGCAAAGTCAACATATTTTTCATGAACACATCTAACTAGATTAGAAAAATGCATCACACTTGAGATCCTTATGTGGGTATAACCTTTTTTTTTTTTGAAATTATCCCTATCTCAAATTTTATTAAATCATGGTACATCCGCTGCCTCATAAAGGTACAAGCATCAGTAGCAACTTGTTTTATTTTTATGCATGTTGGACTGGGCACCTATTCACCTAAAATACTAATTAGTTGTAGGGAAGGCAGATGATTTATGAATAATGCTATGAACATATTTTATGTTATAGTTCCTTCAGCTACACTCTAACTTAATGGGATTCTTGCTAACCCAAGGCCTGACTTCAGAAATGTATTAAAGCATAAGCAATTCAATAACATGTTTCACAGCCCTTTTTTTTCTTAGTCTTGATCAGAGCTACCATGGTTGAATGGTCTTGACCATTAATGGCACAGAGTCAGTTTTGGATAAGCCCAAATAGACATTTCAGAATGACTCAACACAACCTGCTATTGTTGTTATTTCATAGAAATAAACAAGAGAAACTGGCTCATATGCAAAGATAAAAGACCAGACGTGGTTCATTAAAAGCACATAACAGTGTATGTCAAAAGAACTACATCAATTCGTGTCGGTTGAATACAAGGCCCAGTTTTTATGAGATGAAAGTGTGAGAAAGGAGATCGGTTAAGAAAAGAGTTATTTTTATTAGGTTAGCCTAGAAACCAAAAGAGATGAGGAGCAGGGCAGAAAAATAAGACAAAATAGTCATTCATTTTGAATCGCTGAAAAATGGTTCAAAAATATAACTTTCTATACTTTTAATAAAATACCTTCAGATCATTACTGTAAACCACAACTAAGGAAAATAAACCATTACATCAGCAGAATTCTAGGGGACTTTCAGTACCAGCTTTTCAGTAATACCCATACACCTTCAATCTGTCAGCACAGAACCACCTCCATCTCCTGGCCAGTCAACTATCAAGGCCATCATTTGCCTTCTTTCTTTGTTTCACTAGAGGCATCATATGAACAGAGCTCATGACCAGAAGAGATGCTGTAAAGATGATAGGTCCTACCCTCATGATGTTATGTAAAGGGTATCACAGGAGTGTAGGGAAAAAATATAGGAGCCAAAAGTTAACTTTGCATTCTCTTCTCCAGAACAGCCAAAGGAGAATTTTTCAAAGACTTTCTAGGAATTTCAGATTTGACAGAGAACACATTAGGCCTGTCTGTCTGGAACAGGCACCCTGTATTACTGAGGATATTTCTCACTGTTAATCACCAGTCAGAAGTAGGTCAATATATTATGCTCTAACCAGTACATCAGAAAACTATATTAACAAAACAATGCAAAAGGTTGGCAAGTAAGCAACGTGGAGGTTCAAATTCATAGAATTACTGTTTTCACAAACTGCTTATTTGAAACTGAAGCAAGACAAAAGAAAAAAGAAAATGAATCAATGTACTTTCCAAGTACTGAAAAGACTTGGGGTCACCCCCAACGTACTGGATTACATGGTTCATGGGGGCATAGCTCAGTATTTGAATCATTGCCCTTAGGCACTATTTGCCTACAGACGTTCAGGAGGTAAAGTTTAATAGCTTTCACCCTAGGCAATAGGAAAATTACCTTAAGCTAACCACGCAACTTACTGTGGTGATTTTAGCCCTACTCCCTGCTAGTGCTTGTTCAAATCTCAAAGGTCATCTCATATTTTGAAAACATTAAAAAAAATTGCAACTACAAGAAAAGTAGAAATGAGATGACTGAAATACCAGTATGCCTTTGTAAGAAAATAACTCCTAGCCATTTCCTGCTAACTTATTTTCGTGTCACCAAAGATTATATATGAAGATTCTTTTTTCACATTGCATAATTGTAGTTCAGTGACAGGACTTCAAAATGTAAAGGGTATCCAAAATTCAGTATTAGGCTTCTGTATCAAGGTATTGGAAATCATCATTGTAACTTTTTTTTTTTTAATGTAGAATTAGCTGTTATGTTTAAAAATGATACAGAAATTGATGATATAGGATGCTTCCCATAAGCTAGCCCATCATTCTACTATCTGCTTTTCCTACAGTAAGTGAGCATTTAAAATGGAATAATATAGTGTAAGGTCTAGCACCACTGAACACACTAGTTATATGCATTACCTTGATAAACCAAGGATAGCTCAGAGAACATTATTCTTGCCTGTGCAATCAGTAATTCACATGCAAATAAACCATCTTTGAGAAGACCAAGACTGTGAGGCAGACCACTCATTACCCAGCCTGTGTAATCTGGGTAATGACCTTATGTAATAAAGATGCAAGTTATAAAGGAAGATATTTCAGCATCCTCAGCAAAATCATTTCATTATTTTTAGCAGCTGGGTCCTGTCTCTTTCTGCTGAAATGGAAACTACAGAAAATATTAATTAAATGCAGGTGCATACAGTAATTCAGAAGAGTTTTTACTTCAGAGTCAGCTCCTGCAAATAGAAAGTACAATTAGATATTTGCTGTTGCAAGCCTAAGTTAAACCAGTTTAAAGAGGATACTGAGAATCTCATTTGAGCTACATTTGAGCTATGGCTAGAAAGACCAAATTTCCCAACTCAATATGCCACATGCCCAAATTTCCATAGGGCAGGATGCCAGCAGATGTACCAAGAAAATGGGGAACACAACAGGTAACTCAAGGATGAGAAATAGCAGTGGCTGCCCAGGGCTAGGGAATGCACACTGCTAAGTCCAGCGATGCGGGGGGCACATCAGCTGGAGCATCCCTCCTCATTCACCTCCTCCCATAGCAAGGGAAGGGTCTGGGCTACGTGGGGACCTGCCACCACCTCCTCAGCACAGCTGTGGTACCAATAGCAGCATGCAGCCCAGCATGCAAGCTGGATCTCATCTGCTAGCAAGCCACAATTTGGATTCTTTGCATTTTGTCTTGGGTAGTTTTTATTTATTTATTTATTTATTGTTTTGGCTTGCATCAAAAGAACAATTTTAAATAGCTTATGAACTTCGAAAATGACTTAACTTGAAATGATAGAATTCAGTGACTCTAAAAGTCCTGACTTTCAGAAAATGATGAATTCCCCATTCACTGCCCTGTGGGATCTCTTAAAATGTTTTACATTACAAGTCAGGCTTAATTGCTATTTGCTTTAAAAAAGTTTTATCCAGGTTCAGTAGATTAACTCAACATTTTCCTATTTCTGTGAGTCAAAGTCAGCACTTTAATGTTACTAAAGCACTGCCCGCTGAAAGTATCTTCTAAGATATGGTCTTAAACCTGGCAGCCTTCCCAAAAATGGAAGCCTAAATTCTCTGGACACCAGGCAAGCAAGCCAGGCGGGATGTGAAAACCAATGAAATGGGGAAGGCATCACCTCTCGCTACAGCTCTCACTCTGGACAGTCCACTTCTGCACTGTCTTCAAATTCACTCACCACTTTTACCTTGCTCCCCTCTTTTGCAAACCATCATCTTTCTCTGGCTAGACTACGATCTGTTTAAAGGCACACTTATTACTTTAGGTTTATGCAGAACCTTGCACACTTGCACTATAAATTTGAGCTTTTTAACATTCTTGTTGTGAACTCCAATCCTACTCTCAGTCATTTAAATTTTCATTTTAAAAACAAAACTGAGTGAAAGGCAGATTCCTTAGTTGTGAAAGTTTTGAGTGTGGTACTTCAGAGGTTACAGTCAGTTTCTGTTAGACTGGGGCTAAGAATTTTTAAGAGTTGTGCCAAAAGTAATTCCAGTTCTTTTAGAATTGGTTCAATGCTCTGTGGGTTTCAAATGCCATTTGTGTCATAGTCTTAGCTTCAGAGCCTACCTGGCCACAAGCTTATTGTAGTTGGTTTAGCTGGACACCACTGATGAAGGGCTTAAATGGAAACAAATATGATGTTGAAAGTACTAAAAAACTATTCCTTCCCTTCCCTTCCCCCCCCTTTTTCTTTTTCAAAGTCAGTAACGTTAACAACTTTTCTGGTTGCTTTGACAATGCCTTCTATTCCAATACCAGTAAAACTATTTTCCCAACAACTAGGGTATCAGAATTAAAAGAATTTCTCAAGCTTCCTTTGGAACAGGAATAATAATAGTATTCAGTAATCTGAAGCCTGCTATTATTATGGCCAATGCACATGAACAAATTCATTTGGATTTGTTGAAAAGAGCAACAGTCACACATGCTAATTATTTAGCTTATGCAGAAAGTGGCACAAAACTCTAGAGAGATCTGATCTGTAACAACTGTTTTGCCAAATCACTTGTCTGTCGTATTTTAGTATTTCGAACTACAAATGTTAAGGATAAAGTCAAGAATACTTTTACTACATCAGTCTTTTTATTTCTCCATGAAGTATTAATGACACTTTTTGTAATTTTTGAGCTTTCCATATAGGGAAAACAATACAGAGAAGAGCCAAATAATATATTTTTCCTTATATCTGGCCATCTCTGGTAAGAGACCTGAAAAAAGATGGTGAGCTCACATATCATGCTGACCATTTTTTTCATAAATCCACTTACACATTTAACTACACTGTCAGTAAAAATACAGGGTTAGTATCAGTAATAATATAGGGCTGAATAAACGTAGAGTCTGTAGGTTAAACTTTTTCCCAACAGATCCTTTTAAACACAACAGCTTTGTGTGACAGTTTATTTTCAGCAGTTTGCCATGGTTGTTTAATAGCAGGTGGATATCATAGAATCATTTAGGTTGGAAAAGACCTCTAAGATACGATTCCTTTGATATCCAAAGAAAAAGTTTCTTATCAGGAAATGAAAGTTACAGCCAATCATCCATAAAGAAGCCATATACTTCCAACCAACTTGTTACAAAAAATACATCAAAACACTACTATAGTAGTGAAACTCTGCTATTAGATCTCCTGCATAAATAAAAGCGGTCCAGGGGAATACTCAAAGTACAAAATGAGTGTGGGAACTCAAACGAGAAGCTGACAAACAGCAAGAATGCAGTAATCTTATACACATGGACTAGCATATATGCATATATAGTAGGAGAACAAACCCACTGTTAAAGCTCTATCATCAAATTAAAGGGGAGTTACCATAACATCAAGGCAACCTAACAAAGTTATCCTATAACTTTCTGAAATAAAGCGGTTTTCAAACACAGTTTAAGACAGCATTTAAAAATGTCTACTGAAGAATTCATAATTTTGCAATCAAACAAGACAGCGTTGTCAGGTATTTTGAAGACGTTTAACTGGCACAAATATTTTCAGATTCCTTTGGTGGTATCAGCTGCAGAAGACAGTGCTCTACCAGGTTAACTACTGCTGTGCCTTGTAGGACTTGAAAATCTTTTAACACATATACAAGCCAACAAATGCACCCCTAACATTAATTATGCCTCAACCTATTTCCTTTGGGAAGAGAAACAAGAGTTTTCCCAGGTCTCATTTTTATGTTCTATTACCACTTTAAAAAAAAGAAGTGCTGGAGGTCAGTGTATCTGCACATGATTCTTACATCTGCTTCCTTGTCCCACTGATCCATTTCAACAGGGCATAGGCCACGATTAATCTAAAAGGCTTGCAGGGAAAATTCTAAAGCCTTGCAACAGCTCTGTTAACTGCAAGGCACTTCACAGTGAATACCTCATCTCATGAAAATAATACCTAACAGTACTAGCTGATCCTCATTCTTACGTTACTGAGGGAACAGCAGTTCCTACTGACACCCCAGAAGCACCCGCTCAGAAGCAAAAATCTCTATGAAATTCAATGCCCAACACCTAGTTACAGAAAGCTTTGCTTCTCTTTGCCAAAGCTGCATTGTGTTTAGGAATCTGACATACCCTTTCTGTGGCAGCTGACAGGTGAAAAGAATTACAGCTATGCCTCTAAAGACAAACAAGCTTCTGGTTACTAATCTACCCAAACTGGTAGTGTTGCTGCTTGGTGTCCCGGGTGAATGGGCTTGCCCTAAGACCACGTTTCAGCTTCAGGATAATTTTATCAGTAAATTTCTGACCTCTCCCATCAGAAGGAGGCTGTCTGCTTCCTACTCACTGGTGCCCAGTCACTGCCCCTGCTCCTCTCCACTCCTTTGGAAGGCTCAGAGGAGCTGTGAGTCTCATCCCTCTGGGCCTGATTGAATTTCCAGCTTGCACCTTTTAGCTTCCATGCCTACAGCTATAGCCAGTTCATCAGCTATTCACCCAAACTGGTGCAAAAGGGTCTGATCTCTTATTACAAGCCGTTCCCAACTGCAGCTTTGACAGATGAACGGTGGAATAGTGTAACTCCCCAGCCAACAACAAGGGCACCAAGGGAGCAGGCCAGGTCTTTGATAAATGGTAGAGAGCCTCATTAAAGACTTAAGGGAATGCTCTAGATACCAGCAATCCCAGCCATTTCAGGTGTGGTTTCTCCCTGTTCTGGGTCAATGGCCTGTCCTATGACACACAAGTCTGGCCCCATAGGCAAGACCTGAGCAAGGACAGCATCATCCGTCTCAGGCTTTGAGAAGAATATAGCGACAATATGTGCAGAGCTGGTGTTTGGAACGGAGATGGAAAAGGGTGAGGCACCCAACCAAGATGAACATGAGCCAGTAATATGCCCTTGTGGAAAAGACCAAAGGCCTCCTTGGCTGTGTTAAGAAGAGCATTGCCAGCAGGTCAAGGGGGTGATCCTTCCCCATTATTTCATGCTGTCAAGGTCATATCTGGAGAGCTGGGTCCAGTGCTGAGCTCCCCAGTACAAAAGAGACATGGACATGCTGGAGAAAATCCAGTGAAGGGTCTTGAAGATTATTTAGGGAGCAGAGCATCTGTCATACGAGGAGAGGCTGATAGAACGAGGATAGTCAGCCTGGAGAAAAAAGTCTGAGGGAGAACTTATCAATACCTCATGGTGGTAGGGGAGCCAGACACTTCTCAGTTATGTGCAGGGAAACGACTTGGGGAGGGTGGGCATAAATTGTAATACAGGAACATTTAAGCATAATGAAAATAAAACTTTTATTTTATTTTATTTTATTTATTTATTTATTGTGAGGGTGACTGAACACTGGAATTGGTTGCCCAGAGAGGCTGTGGAATCTCCAACCCTGAAGATACTTAATATCCAACTGGACAAAGCTAGGAAAAACTCACATTTGACCCTGCTTTGAGCAAGTGGGTTGGACACGGTCATCTGCAGAGGCCCCTTCCAACCTCATCCTCGCCACAGTTCTGAGAAATGATTTAAACAGCTACTAATCAATCTTTTACAGAAGGATGAAGTAAGAATTGGTGATTGTATTTTCTAGGCTATTGCTGCGGTGTGGATTTGACATCCTATTAATTGTTTCATAGGTTCAGCAGCTGATATCAATTTTTATAACACTACATGTTTTAAGTGAAAAATACCAATAATCTTCAATAAGCAGTTTTTAAATATGTGTGGCATAAACAGAAATAAGTAGTATGTGATTTAAAAATAGATATGGCATCTTATCATTTATGCAGTCTACTTGTATGTGACTGCAACTAAAGATGTCTGCCTGAAAAAAATTTATAACACTTTTGGAGATAAAGTGACTGTTCAAAAAGGGAAGCTTCCAGCATAGATTATTTGTAGTGTGAATGTCTTGATCACTTCAAGCTTAACAAGAACTACCTTCATGAAACTCTGCCACATTCACTGGGAGTAAGTAAGTGCTGTCTGAAGCTCAGGTTTTCCCTTATGGCTGCATGCTTCTAAACGTAGTCTCAGAATGAACAGGGCATCTCTTCCATTTGTCACACTGAAGGTATTTCAGACTGTGTGTGTTTCAAAGCCACTTGCAATTTGACTATAATCCCACTCCTGGACATTAATATCTAAATAAGGTGACCAGGCTTGTACCCTTTGGCTGACCACTGACATGATTTATTTCACCAGTAAGAACGAATATGATGTCTGGTGGACCTCCACCAGCGGAGCGGGGCTTCTCCATGTAAAATTGACCTACAAAACTGGTTTGGCGCTGCCAAACTGCCTCCAAATTATAGCAACAGTATCACTAGATCTCATGTATTGGGTCAAGACTAACATACTAATCTTACGTTAAATACTGAGATCAGATGTTCAGAACATATAGTACGACGCTTCCAAAGGCATTCAGCTCTGCTGCCTGCCCTCCTGTGAGGTTTCTGAAGGGCAGGAAGGCCAGCAGTCTGGCTGCCCTGGCAGGGCAATTGAGCCTGAGTGCACTGAAGCTAACTCTAGGCCAATATCTGAACTTTATGATTTGGGAACAGAGTGTACCTGGGCTCTCCTCGAAAGAAGAAAACAGAGACAGGACTTCCAGGCGACAATTTAGACAAGGAAGATCACCCTTTGACAGTGGCTGCTCATTTTGCCTATACAGACTAAAACAAAGATGCTTCTATTCTACACATTTCAGATAGATATAAAAACCTAGAAAAGATGAATATGGGCCTTGAAATGATACACATTATGTTTAGCTGATAACAGCAGAATGCTGCAAGGAGCACGTGAGACAAATATTACTAAAACAAAGTAACTGTTTTAATACTTCAGCATTATCTTAGCTCATAAACTGTTCCAAAAGAAACACAACATTTACATTGAAGAGACCTTGACATCCTGCATCAAATTATTTCCAGTCTGTGAAAGAGTGAGGAATACCTGAAATCTTGCCATTTTGACATTTTTCTAGAAATAGATCAACAATCAGGGTACTGCTTTTCACGCAGCACCCCTCTTGCGCTCTGTGGTAATATATGTCCAGCTGCAGCAGAACGAAAACAATCTCATTTCTCACCTCTCAAATGGACCAGATAATACAGAATTCAGATCAGTCTGTGTTTTTCATTAAACTGGACATGTTTACAAGTCAGATGAAAGCAATACTTGCTCAAATGACCTCCTTTCCTCTGCTTGGAAGATTTATTGAAGGCAATATAGAATGGCAACAATAGTCAATCATAGGTGGCAGACTGCCCTTTTATTAGGCATACTGAAGCCAATTAATCTAAGCGAGCTTTCTCTCTTTACCTCCTGAGGGCACGTACTGTTAGAATGCATTTTAAAATTCTGCAGCAATAAATAAAGGTGCTGAAACTATTCATTTGAACTTTGAGAAATTATTTACAGGGACTCGAGATACTAAGTATTAACACTACTCTGCTGGGCAAAGTGCCTCCTGCTGTAATTTGACTAGATCCAAGATTTAAAAAATAAAGCTCTAAAACAAGGCTTTATTTGTACAGCCATCCTCAGGGACAGCAAGAAGAGAAAGGAATGCCTGCGAGAGGAGATAAAAGCAGCAGGAAATCTGCCTTACATGGAGTAAAGAATGCTGAGTTAATCAAAGTCTTCAAATAAGGTTGCAAGGGAAGGTGGGCTAGCAAATGAGGGACACATTTACAGCAGAGGAGTAATCAGTTATTGGGACTTAAATCTAGATGACATATTATCTGCCATTTTTAAGAGATACCAAAGATCATTTGAGGTGAAAAGCAAGTCTATAATATTCTTATTAATTATGAAACATCAAAACCCAAGACATCTTAATTCATGTTCTCATTTTTCCAGTCCATGTGTTTCTAATTAGAACTGCTGTAATGAGTTCACTTGGGAGGCATGTAGGAAAAGTGAGCAACTTTTGAGCAGCAGCTTCCACTTTTAGGGCACACAGTTAAAACTCTCCTTTATTCTTGGATTACCTCAAGCATCCTTCTTGGATTACCTTCACCATAAATTCAATTATCATCTTACCAGTTTCACAGCTGGGGCCAGTGAAGCCTTGTGGGCAGGCACACACATTGGAAGCAATACAGGCTCCTCCATTCCTGCACCCATCTTTGCAAAATGCTGAAATAATAAAAGCACAGAAATTAACAAAGCTACGCTCAGTATCAATGCAGGTGTCCACAGGGCTCTGGCAGACAGACAAAATGCAGTCCCTGCAGCACTCAGCACAGAGGCTGCTTTCTCCTAAGGACAGAGGTCACTAAGGGATGGTTTATAGCCCCCCTGCCTCACTGGCCAGATGGGCTGACAAGCTACAGAAGGAGATTAGTGTAAATCATCTGAAGACAACAGCCCACATATGTACTTCTTCCCATGCACTGGAAAGCAGTGAAGGGCAGCATCTTCCCTTGGAACAGACCTCGTAGGGCAGTGCTGTTCTTCTATGCTTCCCAAATGAATGCCTGAGCACAACAGGCACAAATGAGCTCTAAATCAGCTGGCTACCCTCTTCGTTGATTCAGAGACTAGATTGAAACAATAAAAATAGCAATTTCTCTCAAGAGATTCTGAAGAACTCAAAAACATTTACCATTTACAGTTTGAAGTCAATCCCTGGATTTGTTTGTTGGCACACTGCAATCTGAGAAGCTGTGCTCATGTATTAAGGCATTTCAGCTTTCTCCAGATATAGTTATAAATATGTGCATGCATTAAAGAATCTCCTCTGCTTGCAGAGAAATGCAGCTAGTTCTGATGCAAGCCACAGCAGCTGTTTAATTGCTCTGGTTGTATCTGCAATACAGAATGAGCGATGCTCTGGTCACAAGAACCTACAGAACACTGGAGGTGAGGGTAGGTGGATGAGAGTTACCACTAAGCACTCCAAACTGTGGAAATCTGGGCACACTGCTCACCTTGCATCTGTGACCAGCCATGGGATGAGGCCTTAAGCCACATCTGAGAGCAGCTGTAGGTGTCATGAATTTGAGCTTTCCAGGTCTCAGTTCTGCGGCACCAGACTCATGGTGTGAGACCCCCAGCACTGAGTGAGACATCTAAGCCTCCTTGTGCAAGACAACCCAGAACAGCAAGCACAGCACATGAAAAGCTGCCAAACCCCCAGAGACAAGAAGCACAACCAGCTCCCTCTGAAGGACACAACCTAGCATCCAAGTCAGGGTTGCAGAGAATGGGATACATAGGCTCTGAGCCTTCTGAGTACTGCATACCATACTTTTAATATCAAAAAGGAGGTGAGGGATGCACTTCTACAGTGGGGACAGGTATCCCCTGAAATGTTAGATCTGCATTCAGTGCCGAAATAGGGTTATCCATCTTGTCTTTGCCACCTTTTTGTAAGCTGACACACCTTCACCTATGAGCTGCACAGGCTGAGCAGTGGCTGTGGGTTTGAACTTTCCCCAGCCAACTTCCTTTTCCCATTCCCCAGAGGAGGGAACACAGCATAAAAGGGGGTATTCGCTGACATCTCTCTCTCTGCCCATGTGTTTCCCTGGATGTGGCCTATGCTAAGGTGTTTTACAAGCTGCTCATTTATGTGAGGAATATTTAGAAGAGTCATGCTGTGACTCAGGTGAAGGAAAAACTAGTGCTAAGATCATAAGAGGGTTGTTTAGCCATGATAACGCAGCAGCACAATGTATCTCTGCATCGATATCAACGTCAACTGAGGCCCCTTTGAGTCGGACACCTAACACATCAAGTGGATTGAGTGCAATTTCAAGGAATGCTGGGCATGCTGTTGCTGCAGTTAGACCACCTCTCGTGTCTTGCCAGTTCACCTACAACTGCACTACCTTTCTTGTCAGGCATCCTCTACATCCTGTGCTAGGAGTCTGAGGACTCCCAAGGATTTGGGTCCATTTTCCTAAAAGCAGTAATATGACTTCTAATGTTTACCAGGGCCTGAGAATGCTAGAAAACAGGGCACCACTTCATTTGCAGCAAAGGGTTTGTGCAAACATGCCTACCACTTTTCTCATTTGCAATAAAAAGACACAGCATACCAAATAACTTCCACTTCATCCAAGCAATATATCAGGTGTGGACAATGTAGGTCTCAATGCCCAGCCTACCATTTTGGCTGTCTTCTTCAAGGTATACAAACAGATATGCATTAGCCACGACAAAGCACCTCACCCAGTTCAAGGCATGCTGAACCCCCAGGTTTTCAGCAGCTTACCTTTACACACAGTACCATTTCCCGTGTAACCCAGCTTGCAGACACAGTTGTGCCCACCCACAGTGTTGAAACAGAGAGCATTTTCATCGCAGTTGTGCTGGTTTGTTATACATTCATCATGCTCTGAAAAGTGAAACAAGAACAGGATACTCTTGAAACTTCACACCACAACAAAATAAAAGCTTTCTAGTAAGAGATTAACATTGTAGTTAGTGATGACACAGCAATATGCACACGTAACAATGGGATAAGCAGAGTACTCGGTTTTAGGACAGGCAACTACGCAAGGACTGTGTTGGAGCATAACTCCACTGTCATTAATGGAGAGCAATCATCATTACACTTTCCATGTGGGCTACAGGATTCTTGTAAATATTTGCCAAAGAGATGGCTAACATACTGAAAATCCATATGCTAGTTCTACTGTATAATTTATTCATGTAGGCTTATCCTATGCAGGAATCATACGGTTTCCTGCAGAAAGCTGACTAATGGTGTGAGTCACGTGCTCCAAGCTGTAAAAAATATGGTTAGCAGAAAGCTGGACTTCAAAATGTAGCCCTTGTTTTCTTTCACTTCAGTGCATACAAAGCTCTTTATTTTGGATGAGCTAAGTAACCTGGGAACAAAGGTCTGACTGCTCCTTAGAGTAAGGCACTTTGGTCATGGTGTGCTCTGAGATAGAAATCCTCAGTCTGGTGACATGCTGGGGAAATATTCCTTTGGGGGAATAAATTAAAACTATGGACAATTGATTTTTGTGTAAACTTGAAATGTACTGTTTAGCCTGAAACAAACAAAAAGTATTGTGCAAGCGTTTTAACTGGTGAACGTTTTAATGTCTTAGTTTGTGATTTAAAAAAAATGGAAAATGCAATTTCAACATGAGATGCTCTAAAATGTCATTTCCATATGTCACGTGAAATGCTCTAGTATATTCAAAATGCAGTATCTTAGTCTGTAGGCATCAAAATGAAATGTTTTCATCTTCTGAAAATATTTATTCCATTTTTTTTTTTAAATTAATACTATTCATCTAAGCATAAATAATTTCAGACTCCCTGAAATTTTCTTTTCAGGAAAACTGGCTGTTTGGGGAACATAAAGGTACGTAACTTGAGTCAGCACACATGGACCAACCTGCATGTGAGGTTTTCATAGCCGTCATTCTGTACAGGCTTTAGCAAATTTTATTAGTGCAGCTTATGGCAGTTCTGGCTGTCTGACACAGGTCTTAAATCTGGAATTGGATGCTCTTTCTTCCCTAGTCTTGGCTGTTACACTGCTCTGAATCTTCCCCTTTATAAATAAAAGCTGAAGTCTGCACACACCCCACAGGGTTGTCAAGAAAATTAATTTGTTAACATTTGCAAATCACTATGGAAGAGTTCAACTTGCTATTTCAATACTGGCCATAAACCACAGGAGTATAAAACTGGCAGAATGGCACATCCCTAGCCTACGACTAGATATAAATTGTCTTCTAGCAATGGTGAGTACCTGTTGTTTAAAAGAGGGAAAAATCACCAAAATGTAAATTTACAATTTTAAACACTGCACAGGTTTCTTGTGTTGTTTTTGTTGTCGTTGTTGTTGTTGTTGTTTGTTGTTTTTTTTCTTGTTTTGTTTTGTTTTCATTTCTTTGTTTGTTTTGTTTTATTAAACTAACCTGTTCTCCCTCTTCTAGACAGGGTCTTGCACGTCTCATACCATCACCAACACTCTCATCAGCCCTCAGCATGGAGGCCCCGGCACTCTCCAGGCCGAGTCCCTTACTGGATGCAGCCAACCACAGGCTGCAGGCCTCTGCCCTGAAGCATGAGATTTAATTACTTTGCTCTCAGCATGAATAACTAAAACTGTTATTGTTCACCAAATGATCCGGCACCTCAAATCCAGTTACAATATTTGACTCCAAACTCCTACCACAGTGAAATCTCTCATGCTGGCTGAAGCAGTATGTATGCTAGATCAGGCCACAAAATAAAAGAAAGGGATGTCTTGACCATACAAATAAGGTTAAAAGTGTTTTCTATACCATAATAATAGTCTGGCTTTCTAAGTTTGTGTTAATATTATGATATTACTTAAATATGGTGTGCTATTTAATAACATGTATATATATAAATATATATCATTTTCTCATTTGTAAAGGTTTTATATAGCATACAACAGGAAAATATGGAAATCTGAGAAACATTATGCACTCAGCAGGCCAAAATATCTTGCAAAGCCATTATCTTGGTATCTCAGGAGGCAGGGTACATACAGCGATACATCACGCTGGTAAACTCAGCTCAAATCACTGCGCTTGGCAAATTAAATATCATGCTCAATGAGAAAGTGCTACCATCCACCCCATGCCTTGGGGATGCAGCAGCATCCCCAGCATGCACAACAGCTCTTTACTATGGGTAAGAGCTTATTAGAGAAAAGCAGCTGGGGGCAGACTGACACCAAGAGGAGCGGCTCTAAGGGCCTGCCCAGCACATTTCTGAAAGCCCACAAGAGACCCACAGGCAGGGGAAGCGCTGTGGCTGCCCTGCCAAGTGAAATTTCTGTCAGTGTTCCAGTACAGATATGGATAACTCCATCTTGTAGTACTGGGGGCTTAAAGACCATTTGCACAGATGTATGGCCTTTGTAGGAAAAAGAAGACTCTCATCCTTAAATGCACCTTCCAAACATTTACTGTCTGGGCTAAGAAAACCTACTGAGTCTTTTAAGATGGACTTGCTTAAAGCATACAATACCAATAAAATTAATGGTCCATCAGCTAAATCAGAAAGCTTGGATTCAAAGATAACGTGCTTGGTTTCCTACTTTTGCTGTAAGAAAGTCCAGTGTTTCATATCCTCCCGTAAGAAAGCTCGTGGAGGATGTCTGCTGACATTTCAGGAGGAGGGTCCAGCACAGCCACGGAAATAGAAGTGCAGGCTCTTTTGATACAGTTTTGGTTACGTGTTCAAACTTGAGGTATGTTTTTCTTTTAAACAAAATACTATAAATTACACACACACACAAAAAAAAAAAAATCATGGCCCTGATAAATGATTTTTGGATTGAAGATTATGTGTTACTAGTTAGGGGGAAAATGTCCCAGAGTAACAGGAAAATTTGTGGTTCTATTAAAGGAAAAGACATTTTAAAATTATAGGAATAGAAAAAAATCAGCAAAAAAGAATCAGGATGTTCCACCTTCCACCCAGATTTGTTGGCTTGGGTTCGATAACACAGTTTAAACCATTTAAACATAGTATTTCATATTCCTTCCATACTTCTTCATATTTGCTTAATATATATTGAGTGGCACCTCACAGAGCAATCAGGCTGCACTGCATGATTGGCTCTGATATGGACTGATTACAAATGGTTAAAATACAGAGGAAAAATTCCTGCACATAGAGCTCTTTAAGACATTCACTCTTCTAATATGTGGCACACTATCCACAGCAATTTTGATGAGGCCATCAGAAACAGCTTTTGCCAGAATTCTCTATTAATAACAAAGTATGACTCTTCAGCTTTATTAAAGGTAGAAATACTTGATTGTAATAAAAAGGGTGGTGCTCTGTTGATAACTCTATATTAATTTGTGCTTAGTACAGGAAGTTATCTTAAATAGAGAGGACATTGAGGAGACTGAGTTCAGCAATCTCAAATACCAATCCATGAACTGTAGAAGAAGATAGAACTGTGCATTACAAAGAAGCTAAAAAGCAATTCCTAAAATAATCATTTAAAGAGAACTGTGAATATGGATTCTTCCACTTTTTAAAGCTCAAAAATATATAGAAACATTATTTGCATTATTTAGAAACGCCAGTATTGCCCAGATATATTTCTTATGCTCTAAGAAGAAGCACTGAGGCCATTTATTTCAAGTATCTTTGGAAATGATGTGAAACACATTTAACAAATGTCCCATACTTATTTCAGTGCACACCATAATGATGATGGGGACAGGACAGTATAACAGTATTACAGAGGAAAGGAAATAAAAATTACTTTTCCAGAGATATTTTAATGATCAACACACCTAAATTTACATAAACATTCAATGAAGACCAAAAGCACTGGTTTCAGTGATTATTTATAAAGCTATTTTATCTAATATATCCAAAATCCATTTTGCACTGGCTAGGAATCTATGCTCAACCATGCTAAAATTCATAAAATTTCTGCTCTGAGAACCAACTGAAGTTTTAAATGCAATATTTATATTGACTAAATTATGTCTAAAATGAGGTCTTTCTAGATACAAAATATTTTCCAGCTCCATAATTTGTTATTGCTCCACAGTAATAATAATAGCAACAGTAAGTGCATATGAAAGCTTCATTAAAAAAACATAGAATGTTCATTATGACACAGACGACTTAGAGTTGCAAAAATTATTTAACAATGTAATTAATTCAATTATGTGCATTTGACTGTGCATCAAACACACTACACACACACACACGTACATACATACACGCACAGAAAGTAAAGGTGATGTGGTTTATTTCACAATACTATGTGGTTTGCTGGACAAAAACTTTATAAGATTATCTAGGGTGAATAACAGCATTCTCAGGAGATAGTACAGACCCACTAGACCTTGTGATGTACAACACAGCAATGGCAGCTGGGGGGATCCGTTTTACTAATTTTATTACCTGTGCAGAGATTTTTGCAGAACTCAGTAAAAGTTAACATGCTGTCTATGAGGTGTGTCACCTACCTCCTCCTCCTCTCATTTTCCTAGTGTTGTGCAACATCAGCCCCTATCCTTCCTATTGTGTATTTCATTATTAAAAATAAACAGAAGATCTATATAGCATTTCACACTTGTGTACTGCAAGCCTTTGCCAACTTTGCAATGTTTATCTTGTGCATCCAAATTCTGCAAACATCTAAGAAAAAAAAAAAGAACAAACAGAATCCAACACAACAGCAAAAAGGAATTATGACTGAGCTGCATCACGTACTTATGGGTAAAGAATATTATGCTGTCAGTTTTCCCAAACCATTCATTACTAATATTGGAAAGTAAGAGATCACTTTTGAGCCACAGAAGTGCATAAAAGTTCTGAATTCTTGAACTCTAATGACTTTTTGTCACCTATCTCACTCCCATTGATTCAGTATAAATCCATAGATAGAACCATGGTGACCAGCTGACAATTTGATGTGGCAGTAACAGTGACAAGAGATAAGCATTACTTGAATTATCAATACTTAACACATTTAAATGCCCACTTACAGTTTATCTTAATTACAAGCTTCTTTTCCTCATACAGTTCATGTACAAGACAAAAATTAGTATTAATTATATAGGCAGTTTGGAAGACTTATTCCATTACGATCATTAGAGAAATGACAGATGGTTAATTTCTTTAAAGAGTCCGTATTAGATAGTTTAAACTCTAATTAGCAGGGTTACTTGTCTCAGTATATGCACACTATTTTCAAGGAGCAAATGCTGTAAAATTATTGATGACTATGCTATCATTTCTCTATATTTAATTTACATTTTTGTATTGATACTACCCAATTCAAATATTCCCCAGTTCATTTTTCTATAGGTACTCCCTAATTCAAATGCAAAGTGGAATCCGTGCTTTAATCACTCATGGTTACCATCAAACTCTATACCCTTAGTTAACACTGAAGTCATTAATCATTAATTAATGACCACCAGCAGCTGTCCTCTGTTCAAAGCTGAATCTAGGGATATGAAAATCCAGGTTGCCCTACAATAGTCTATTCATTGCTAATCTTGCTAATTGATTGATTTTCACCTTCATCCACTCCCATATTTCCATCCTGTTCTTGGTCCTCATTTTCTAATTCTTTCTTCAGAAAGAAAACAACTATTTTTATAAATCTATGTCCAGAATTTTCCTATTTTTCCCCCTTCAATTATGTTTATAATAAAAATAGATCTGGGATGTGCATGTTCTATTTTCAAGGTCTGTTTAGAGACAATACTGCTTTCTGAAATGCTGTTTCTGTCTGTAATTACTTAGTCCATTGTTGTTCTTCAGGGAGAACAGCTGCCATCATCTCATCCAGATGTCTACTTCTCTCTTTTATATATTAGCTTATTCACTTATTCTATATTTGGTGTTAAGATGATAAAAAAGGGAAAGAAATAAACTACAACAAAATCTTAGGAAGAAAGTCCAATTGGGGATACAGCCAAAATCCACTGTTCCTTTTCTTATCCATTACAAGAAAGCTGCAGGACTTATTTATACTATAAAGGGGAACTATATTATTGGCAGTTATTGGCTAAGGATTAAAAGTAGCTACAAGACGCTTGAAGAAGAGAAGGCAAAAACATGGACCCACACTCCTTGCTCCACACTCCATGAGGTTAGGAGTGCTTTGGAGAAAGCTCTGAGGTGGCTGCGGCTCTGAGGAGACTGGAGATAGGCAGGGATGAAGCTGGCATTTTGGTGTTGCACATGTGCAGCTTGAATTCATTCAGTTTAAGTGAAGTCAGACCTGTCCTATTCCAGTTTAATAACCGGAACTGTGGGACATTGATTTACCTAAAAACAGTTCTGCATCAAAGTCCCAAATACTGATGATTATTCTGGTGGCTTATCACAACTGAAAGGGTTAGCTAAACTATACTGTGTTGCTGAATTTGTTTTGCACACTCCTGTGACTGTGTGAATAATTTATTATATATTTAACTACCCTGATATTCTAAAAAAAAAAAAAAAAAAAAGAGAGAGAAATACTGCATATTTACATGCAAATATAACTTCCAAAAATATGGGACGTTCTAATCCTAGTAAACACTAGTTTTTTTGAAAACATATTTTAAGACAAAATTCAATTTTACATATTATTTCACAACAGACTCATCTAGCAAAACTATTTCACATACCAAATCCTGCAAGAGGCATATATGTTTTTTTTTTGTTTGTTTGTTTGTTTGTTTTTATCCTCTCACTTGGACTTTAAGAATTTCTTCTTTACAGAATATTATGAAATTTTTCTTTGAATAAAATCTCTTTTCTTTAGTTTTTGGTTATTCCTGTTCTGGGTATTCCTCCTAGACTGAAGAAATGTTTTAACTCCAATAACAATAAAATGCTGTAAGTCCAAACTCTGTAAGTCCAATAATATATTTTATGGCTTTAAGAAGGGTATACATTTCCCCCAGAATTTAACTTGAAAAGCCCGACACACAGCTTGAATGTTGACCTTCCTTCCTGTGATATCTGTTCATCACAAAATCAGTGCTAAGATCTCCTTGAACACAGGGAAGACAAAGATATTCTCAGTCCCAGCCACAATAGGTAAGTTGATGGCTAAAATACATATTTTCAGGCAGGACTACCATTACTTTCTCCATAGCTCTTGAACAAATTGTTTAAACATTTTTAAACCCACATATGTTTCTTCGACCTCAGAATGTGTATTATAATCATGATTTCCAGTTTCATGGAACGAGATATATTTTTGCAAAATACATTCTCATGGAGGGTTCTATTGTACAATTAATCAGTATTACTTCACATAACATCCTATAAGTTTTTACACTTTTCAACCAGTCAGGCAGAGGAAATATATTGAAGAATATTTAGTATGACAGCTAAAGTAAAGTAAGCTTTATTTCCAGTTTCCTCCATGTCTGCCATTTTCTGTATTCTTCCTTGAACAGAAAATTTTAAGGGAAGGATTTTCTAAAGCACTTAGCATAGGCCTGTTTCCCCTAAAGGAAAATCTGTTACTCCCACTGATTTCAACTGTAGGACTGTAATGCAAATGCAGAGTAACTGAAAATCCCACTTTAAGAGATTTCAGTCTAGACATAAGGTCTGTGACTTTGTCAGAGACTTCTTCTTTGCCTTAATTCAAACTGATCTCTTAATATATTGTCTCTTGTCATTGACATTCAAAATAAGGTTTCTATGTTTTAAAAGATATTTCATCATCTAGATTTTCTCCGTTTATTTATTTATTTAGATTTAGCAAGATGTGTTATTTGGTCCTAGGTGGTTTTGTTTAAATTCCAACTTGTATTGTGCACTAAACCTCCCAGGTACTTATGATAAACATGCTTTCAAAATCTTCTGTTATATTGTCAAAAGTGACAACGATAGCGAATTCTGCATCTACAGGAGTGCTCCCCATTTTATTGCTAGTAGAACAGCCAGACTGGAGCTGTAAATATCCTACTCAGCCAAGTGAAAAATGTTTATTTTACTTCTCCTAATGCCAACCCTTTTAATTTACTGTTTCCTTACTAAAAGTAAAGAATGTTATACAAGTCTGCCACAAGCAACAGATACTTGTATTGGATACTTGGCCTCCATCCTATACATATTTCTGCTATACAAAGAAAGCGGGAAGTAGCTCTCAGACTGCTGCTGAAACTCATAACTTGCTACCTCTTCTTAGATTACTCTGGTTAACAATCCATCTACACAGTCAGAGGGCTCCACAAAAACACCTCTGAACAAAACAGGTTTTTTTCAGCATGGAGATAACAGAAGGATGGATATACCATGGGACAGAAGAAAGGTGTCTAAAACCAATCAAGTACTGTCCAAAGTTGGTCTGATAAACTAAAACTTTAGTACGAACTCTCTGGAGACATCTGATGTCTCTTTTCTACTCTTTTTGGGACATCGCCATTACCAGAATTTGTCAACTGATTTTCCAGGGGGCTCCTAGGTAAATTACAGTTACAATATAGCTATTATCATGGACAGTGCTCGTGAGGTGAAGAAAATGGAACACACTACAGTGGTGGATGAATTGCTGCTGTTGCTTTGCTCCTGATCTTTTTTTTTTTTTTCCCCTCAGGAATCTGGAGCAACTTATCTAACCATAAATATTAGGGAAAAAAACTTTTTTTTTTTGTTTTCCTTTCCTCTTATACAGTAGAGAGATTTCTTAATGCATGAGATACTTCACCTTATTTCCCTGGAGGTACCGTGGCACAAGCACTCGGATGACTCACTGGAAGTCAAGCAGGACAGTGCTATTTTTGATAAGGTAACTGTAGTGTTTGTGGCTCTCAATGGGGAGAGTAGACCTTCCTTCAGTGTTGCTCACCTAATTGAGGAAAGGGTTCTCTACTTGAAAACAGGGAAAAAAATGTGCTATAACAGTGGTAAAGCAGAATGATACTGATGCTTTGCTCTTAGGTCAGCCTTAACACTGTCTCTAGTGATGCTCCTGATTTTCCCTAAGGCAGATCCTTCTTGGTAGTTTACAGAGGTACACCAAAACAGCATAACAAATGCATCATCACAACCACTGCACCTAAGTTGCTTTCCCTGGAAACAAATTGGTTGCTAGTGCCAACCAGCCTTACAGATAATTATTTCTGTATTTTTTTATATATTGATAAATATTTGCAAAGGCACATGTTAACAAAATTTATGTATCTGAAAAATTCTGCCATCAAATCTGCTATCATATTTAAGAAAACCATTAATTGCTCTAATAAGCAGAAACGAGATGACAATAAATCTTCATTGCTGTTTAGGTCTAAAGTATCCAAAATACGAATTAAGAATCAAACCACAGAGTTAAGGAAAAAAGCAAGCCTTGACATGATATTCCATTTTCCTAATACTACAGTCATCCCAGGATGAACTCACCTTTGTCATCCTACCTCCTTTACATATTTCCCATTTGAACAAGTTAGAATTAAAGTTGAGATTCTGTGAGCAACTTCAGAGGACTTCAAACTAATGTGAAACCCACTCCCTGAAAGGTGCACTAAGCTAATAGTACACCTTGGCTACTCATAGCAGACTGGAATATATGTGCAGAAAAAAATCAACCACATTCTCTACTTACTTCCCAAACATTAAAATAATGTATACAGAAGTTAAATTGAATTTTACATCTATTTCCACCTTCAAAGAACTAGGAACAAAGTACTCAACTGTTCTTACCGAGCATGTATACACTCCAAACTTATGCAAAACACCGAAAAATATTCAAAAGGTATCATTCTTGATGGACATCGCACCCTTTCAGAAATCAGTCCTCTTCTGAAAAGAACTGACCATTTTATGCCCACTCTGAAAAGTGTGAAACCTTTTTTTTTTTTTTTTTAATGCACCAACACTGAAAGATTCAATAGTTTTCCAAACCCCGAACATCAAAGTTAACACTGTGTGACAGCTGATATGTTCCAAAGTCATCATATTTAGTGGTCTGTAACAGGGTAAATGACACAATTACTTGCTGTAATTACCATTGCTGACAATATATTTTCCCTGATGATTGGTCTATGTGACTCAGAGCTGCTTATCTTTGTCAGTCCAGTCCAAATCTCCATTTCCATGTGACTTGGACATTAACTTAGTAGGTATTTACAAATTAGTTCCAATATCTGCCAAGACAGATATTTGGGATACTATAAATTCATCATTTATTGCACGGTTAGGCAGTCCACCACTTTAACACTATTTTGCATTTGAAAATAAGCATGCATAATGAAATATTGTTTCCCATTTAAATCAAATGGTCATTTTTTTTATTAATATGTTGGACGGGAAACATGCTGAAACAAATAAACAAAACAAAGGAATAAAATGCCAATAAGTAAGTACATTGAGATTTTCACAAAATTCTCAATCCCAAAGCAAAACATGAGTTTAAATTTAAAAAAAAAAAAAGAAAAAAGAACAAAATATTAAGATACTTAATTCTCATTGCCTTCCCACCTTCCCATCATGATTTTAAGGAATACCTGCAGAAGACATTGGCGACTTTTTACTTAAAGCACTGTGAGTTACAGGCTTATCAAACTAGCTGACTGCAAGTGTTTCCCTGGAATACTGTACACTTTGAAAATATAAAATAGATACAATTTCCTCTTTTGTTTTTCCAAAGTATATTATGATGATGTATAAAAATAATGGCATACAAGGACAGTAGGAAACAAGCAGGCTTTTTAAGATGGTTTGGAAGTTTGTCAGAAAAAAAAAAAAAATCTACACCTACAAAATCTCCAGGTTGGACAGATTCCTATTTTATCACTAAGCTTGTTGACAGAGCTCTCAGTTCTCAAGAGAGACATCAAGATTTTCAATTTTTTTTACTGATTTGATGGGGGATGGCAACAATTTTTGCACATCCAACTATATAAATTGTATAGGGCACTGACTTCAGGAAAGTCGGTTAACATTTCTTAAATAATTTCTGGTTTAAGTTTTCTAGTTCAAACTTAAAGATGCCTCAAAACCACTAGTATTAAAAAAAAAAAAAAGACATGATAAGAAAGAACAGTTCTGTATATTGAGAATGCCCCCTGAAATAATATCAAGAACCTTTTAGAGATGCATTATTTTAAAAACAGTGCCTCACAATATGGATCTACATTAACAAAAGTGAAATTTCACCCAAGAACCTTAGTATTATGTTGTACAGGAGCACAGCATAAACAGTGATGCTCCCTTTTGTATTAACATGGCTTTTCAAATTAATTTTAATGATTTGGCCATTCTTCTTCAGGGCAGTGCCAGAGCAAAACCCTGAGGATAGGTCCCAATGTATTTTCTTAGTAGGTAGTATTTGTTCCTTCTTGTTGGCCTACTCTTTCTGACTGCTGTGGAGAGGTCCTGCCATCACCTCTCTTCTCTGCTCATTTGGGTCGACTGGCAAACACAGAGCAAATTCTGGAACTGAAACAAGCTTAGACAGAAAAAGAAGAGCAGAAAAAGCACCAAATTAGCTTTCACGGTACGCCTTCGTGCAGGAACAGCCACCGTCTGGATGCAAATTTCTGTGTGCACCAAAAGTAATATGCAGAACTAAAAATATAAGCCTTTCTTTGGGATTACACAGAAGAACACTGACACCAGATGAGTCAGTGAAGTGAATAAACCCAACATGTTTACTTTGTGCACCAAGACATTTCAGAGTTGATTTCAGCATAATTCTGATTGCAAAGAAGGACTAGCAAGTACACAGCTCGTGCTGTGGTTGAGAAGTTTGTACCACGTAGGTTTCTACTCAAGCACATAGCTGAGAGAACCAGAAAGGCTACTTCTGAATTCTTTTGGCTGTAGCAGTGAACTTCTAATTTGAAGAAGTTTGATGCAGCAAAGTAGATCTGTTCTTTTAAGTCAAAAATCATGAGTCCAAGAGACTGATAAAAGTGAGTATCATTGGTAAAAAATTATCCCAGTGACAAACCTAAGCAGGATTTGTAATAGATGATGACAAATACTAAGTCACAGTGACTTTCAGTGTTGACTGATAGTATAAAACATGGGTTAAGGAAATGGTTTGCCATTTAGCATACAGCAGGCTGATCTTCGAAAGATTTCATGAAATAATATAGGACACATAAGTTGGAGTTGCTGACTACTGGACATGCCATTTAGCATGCAGTGGAAATTAAATTATAAAGAATTAAAAGTTTCCATGCTCACAGGTTATCTGAACAGAAATAATCCAGGGATTCCTTCCTCTCCACATAGGAAGCTTCCATATTCAATCAAAAGAAATAAACTTTCAGATACAATATTAAAAATTAAAAAATGTTATGTCTCCTTTTATAAGTCTTGACAGACAATTACCCCCCTGCCTTTTCTAACAACTCTGTTACCTTAAGATCAGAAATACTTTTCAACAATAGAAAGCCAACAGACCACCAGGTCTGGCAGTAGTCATATACTGCCAGATATGTCTAATACCCTCAAAACGTGGGGTAATTTATATCATGGCCACAGTGTCTTTGACTTTTATTGTGAATTTGTAGAAAAATGCTGACATCAATATAGCATGACCACATAACCTTAAATAACTCCGCTGTTCCTTTTTAAATGCTGTCTTGCTTCATACAGGAGCTTCCATCTCTGACTGACTTTGGCTAGAGTTCCTCTGAGAACAGGCTAAGCTCTCCCAGCATGAGATGATCACCAGCTGGCTCAGACATGATAGATACGAGCTATCCAACTTCCTTGACTTATGGCTCACTCAACGAGACAGCAGCAGATTCCCATCTCCTGAGACAGAAAGATCTTTGCAACTTCAGGGAAACTATCCTCAAGGCTACCTACCATGTTCCCTTATCTTTGCAGTCTATCTTTCACAGTCTGTGATCATCCATAGAAAGATGGATATTTTTTGTAAAAGAATTAATCATCCAATACTGAAAATCACACATTCATGTATTTGTCAAGTGAAAACATTTGCTTTTTATTAACCCACACTGTATTCTACCAAAGACCCCTTAAAATGTGTTCGGTTTTGATCAGCGAAGAAATCAATCCTGCTGTAATTGCACAGCCAGATTAACAGTTGTTATGAACTGGATCAGTAACCAAGGAGGAAATGGGACTCTCCTCTTAAAAAAAAAAAAAAAAAAAAAAACTTCTTTAAAAAAAAAGTCTGGTTCCAGATTAAAACAGCCTCTAAACTAAGTTGTCAACGATAACTTGATCCAATCCAAATAAAGCATGAGTTCCTTTGTATATGATACAGCAGATATATAAAAATTACTTGTGTTGTTATCCAAGTAATGCAGTAGCATAGCAACAAGCTCTGTCTGAATGATCATTCCTCTATTAGCTTTGTGAGTTATCTTACAGCTAGAAAGAAGATATTGTACAACACAGGAGTGAATTTATCCTGAAAGAGGATTGAGAGGCTGAGGATTGTAGGCTGACATCTTATAAAGCAGCATGTAAACTGTGCCAAGTAAAGGAAATCAGATTCAAATGGGTTTTGAGTTGGAACTGCCTTGTGCTTACAAGCTAACTGCCAGGGTGTTTATTACTAACAGCAACCATGACAGTATAGCTAGACACCATCACTGCAGTGGGTTTTGGATTACCCTGTTTGATAATGGATGTGTGTTCATACATCTTTTATTCATACAATTGGGAGATAGGTGTGTGTGGTGGGAGAATCACCAAAATTAGAGATAGAAGAGACAGATGGTTCATCTTGCCCACATTATTATAAATCCAGAGCTCCTAATCACATTTTCTTTGGTGGTTTGCTGCCTAAAACGTTTCCTTACTCAAGCCACTGAACGTCACTACATTGATGCTATAACAAGCCTCTGTCAGTATTATTGCTCTATCCCTTGCATTGTACTGTAAGATTATTCTTAGCCTTGACTTAAGTAGAGTCAACAAGCTCAGCTGTAGTGCTGGAGAACTTGAGGAAAACTTGAAATATTGCTGTTCTTATCAAAATGAGTCAAGGGAAAAAACAGGAAGAAATTAGCTTTTAATTTCATAATGCCTTATATTACTATATTTCCAAATAAAAAAGCTGATATGCTATATTACTAATCTGAGATCACAGATTTTTTCTGAAGCTTCTTTGCAGCAGTGAAAGGTGAAGTGTACACAGCAGTGCTGAATAAAGTTGCATCTTGTAGCCGTATTTAGTCGCTTATTAAAATGTGGCCTCGTTTACCAATGTAATAAGCACTATCAGCTCTCATTATCTCTGCAATGACTTGTGGATGCTCTTGTGTGTCTGAAAAAGTAGGTCAATTTTATACTGTTAATTAACGAGAGATGAGTGTGCAGCTTTAAACACAGAAGCTGGATGATTTAATTCAAGTCTGGATTACATCAGTCTTATAGTTGCATTCATCCCAGGCAATTATACCAATCTTAGAAGAAGGGGTTGCAGGTGTTAAAACATAGCCCACATTCCTCATATGTAAACTAGATTTTATTTTTCATTGTAACTAAGGAGAGGCATTCCTTTCAGCCTCCCAGAACTGATTTGTGGTTACGGAAATGTACAGCTAGAACAAAAATAACTAAAAATACATGATATTGTAAAATACCCACGCTTCACAACTAACTGGAGTCTCCTACCAACATGTACTGTTACAAATCCATTTCCAGCCACACAACAGAATCCCTTGTGGACATTTTCCTGAATATCTGGAAGAAAAGTTTTGGCAGTCCAACAAAACATTTTCTCAAGTATCCCTGCATCACTTCTGCTGTACAATACAGGAAAAGGTGTGATTTCTCTCCCTGTTGATGTCCCAAGCAATTGATGGAGGCAGATGCAGGTTCATGAGCTTCAGTTTCTAGATTCCAAGAGGAATCTTTCATCTGAAGTGTGTCAGAGTACCAAAGTAAAAAAATAAATAAATAAAAATAGCTTGTGACTGTATTTCCCCCTCAGAACAAGCTGTATCTTGCAAGAAGCAGAAAATGAGCAGCCAGGCAAACCTCTAATAATTTAGGAATCTGAATGATAAACAATGTTCGACCTGAGTTATTTCAACCAAATCACAGGTCCCTGTTGGTTTTAACAGAGCTCATCTGCGCTCAAGTGATAATGATGGGCACGATTAGCATTGTAAAGACCCTGTCTCCATTTTCTCATAAGCGTTTTCAGAAGACTTACATTGTAAACAAAACATTAATGCAAAAAAAGGAGGCAAGACACAACCTTTGTCTGTATACTATACCAAAAAAAAACAGTCTTTATTTCCTGCCTGAAAGGATATTGAAAACTGGGCATTTGCACATATAAAACACATTTTGTATGAGAAGTACAAAACTAATACAGAGACTTCAAAAGAAGGGCAGAAGAGAAGCTTCTAAAGGTAACTCCCATTTCTGCTGAGGACTATAACTATATCTTTAATACTTTGTGTTCAGAAGCTGTGGAAGAAGTTTGGCAGTTCTAAAAGAAAACACCTCCCACTTGCTGGAGAGCATCATTAGCTCGGCATCTCCTGACCCAGAGCATGGAGACAGGAGAATTCCTTAGATGTTTCTTGAAAAAACTCTTTGGCACACACATACACACGCTCAAAAACCCCACCATGTATCACTGCCTAGCAAAATACCAAACCAACAGGTATCTTTGCTAAGTGGGGACATCACCAGAGCTGCTGTGTAACCTACAGAAAATCTCTCCCTCTCCAAAGCAGGCAGCGTTAATCTCTGGGAGCAGTAAAGACTATGTCTCCTTACCAACCTTACTAATGAAACACAACCATGCGTCAAAAACATTCATAGTGACATAAAATATTAACTTCTCTACAACTTCAAAAGACTATCCAACTGGCATTGACTGTAAGCCAGGCAAATAAGCTGGTTTTCATAAGACACAGCTATCTACAAAAATGGATCCAAACAGGAGGGCTTAGGGGAAGGCACAGGTTTTATTACTGCAGGCAAAGCAAGTATAAAATAAATCACAATGGTGTGGCCAGTCAGAAAACTGGAGTGATGAAACAGTAATGGCTGCATGGGGAAAAATAGCACAGAGAAAGGTGAGATAGTATTAGATGCATGAGCACTGAGCAGGCTAAATGCGACAGTCCCTTGTCTATACATTATGACCCAGTGTCTTTGCTTCGAAGACATCCTACAATATCATTAAAGAGCAGAGTACGTGGGTGAGATGTAACAACTAATGTGGAAAAATGATGCACAGTGGTGCAGGCCCTTCCCCCCCACTTTCCCCTTCATTATTGACATCCCTCAAGTAATCATTTGTTAGCATTAATGTTACCAGAATTCCTACTTTTTGCACATGCAACATCATTATGCAGCTAAATGTGTAGCTTTCTCCTTAAATCTTTCCCATATGTCAAGTCAATCTCCTCAGACCCTTAATTATTTTAATGCTGTTCTTGGAATTTCTTCCAATTTGCAACAGATTTGTGCTGCCAGTATTCCTAAGAATTAACATTTCAGGTGTCACTCAACTTGCTACCACCATGCTTCCTGGCAATTTATGCAATTATTAAATTTCATTTTACTGAGAGAGGCTACTATGAAGAAAAAAAAAATATTAATGCTGCTGAATGCATTGACAACAGTTTGAGAAAAATATTAGAAAAATCTCTGAGAGACATAAATGACTTAAATATGCCAGAGGGGGAGGCTCAGCTAGCAAGGTCCAGCTGGATACAACCCAGTTAAAGTCCAGTAAGTCCAATACATGTCCATTGCTTCTAGTAAACCCTCTGACATTTATCACCTTACCTAGACCACATGAACAGAGATATTTATTGAAGATACAGTTTTATGATCTTCATGTCTCTGGCCTGAAATCCACAGGGAGCCCTAATGCCTCCCTCACTGGTAGCTCTAAGCTCAAGGCACAGGACAGCCCTCGAGGGGCTTCTCTTGGAGGGCAGCCCCCAGCTGCACCCCTTCCACTGGAGTCACTTTCCCTTTTCATGCTGGCTGGAAAGTGGAGGGAGAAAAAATGAGAGTAGGTGGCCCATGCAACTGAACAGAAATGGGGCCTTAAAAATTGTCTTGGGCTTGGAAAATCCCTTCTCTGGGCCATGGCATGCATCTTTCTCTGCCTCAGTATGATCTAAGGAGGATGCTGCACTAAATCCCACAGAGTGTTCTTTCTTCTGCTCCATTTTGATGTGTTATTTGGGGGGAGTGGTCCCAAGACACTTGAGTTTCTTTAAGAAACTAAAGACCTCTGTTGGGACAAAATATGATTAATCATCCCATGTAGACAGCATGAACTCCTCACTCTTAGAAACAAAGTGTGAAAAAGAGAGAGCTTTCATCTCTCATTTCTTAACTTCTCCCTATTCTATTAATAAATAAATAAATAAATAAATAAGTGCAAGGAAGGTTATATATTATGCTGCTCAGAGCACTGCTACCAGGTGCAGATTATACTGCAACGTGAAACACTGCTGGTGACAATGGCTACATCCTTATTTCTAGAAAGAAAACTTTCTTTTTTTCCAGCCAAGAAAACAGCCTGTCACTTTTTGTAATCCCAGACAGAGTAAGGATGTAAGTATTACTATTCCAGAAAAATATGAAAGTATTTAGATTTAATCATCTACAACAGTGATGGTGCCACATACTGCTACACATACAAGCTATCCCAGCAGAGAGTCATGCCATTTTCTGCCTGCCTTTCCCCAGTGCAACACCATAACACTTCAGTTCCTGTGAAGCAAAGTGGATGGGGAATGAGGCAATATGAAAGTAAGGAAAGCATGGTAGCCTGGGGCATATCTTTATGCCTTTAATTTGCAGTTTGTGCGCCCATTTGGCATATGGGTGCAGCTTAGGACTCATCTCCCCTTCTCATAGCTATGATTGATTTCTGACCATAAAATCAGTCATGAACAACAGATTTCTGTGTAAATATGGTTGTGACTAACTCAATCTAACCCTGCAAAATTTGCTTCCAAGATGAATACAAATAACAAAATCTGAAATTGATGTCTTCATTACATCCTTTGTTGTGAAAATCAAAATGTAATTCAGATCTATTGTAAAACTTGCAATAAACATGCCATGAAGAAAGAGACTAGAGCTGCTTTGGAAATAGCTATTTGCTGTCTAAATCAGTCTTTTGTGCAGAGTTCTGTCAGAGGTAGATACTGCAGATTTCTTTTCAAATGTCTCATGCAGGAGAAAAATCCTTAAATGCCACTGATTTTATGTCTCTCTTCTATTTTGATCAATGACTGGCAAATTACATATGTGCATGTGTGTATCAGAATGAAACAATAAGACACTACCTTAGTCTGCTAGCAAACTGCATGGGCATCATTCACATCATAACCTGCCTAATCAAGGTTCATTTATAATTTTTCAACATCTCCTTTCTATGCTTCAGATACCCTGTGCAAACAATGACATATTAATGCCGAGCTGCAGAACATTTTCTTCCTACTTAGTAACGTTCCCAAGGATGTGCTAGCATATTTTTTGGTCCAGCTTGCAGCAAGTCAGCTATTTCATGCACAGCTACAGTTCCGCAACTGGATTTGATTACACAGCATTACAAGGAACAGTGTGACCTGAAATATATTTCAAAATTTTAACATTTAGTAACACACAAAGCCAGATGTCTTTTGTTTGCCTTATTCTTGTTATTCCTGAACTGGATTAAAAATCTGCCTCTTCTTCAGTTTCGTCAATTTTTCAGTCAAGAAGTTAAACCCAGAATTTCCAATAAGGCAAATAGATACTTGCAAAAGACTTCAAATTCTGTGGAAGACAAAAGACGTCTGAATGACTAAATTTAGTTGCACACATTGGCAAAAGCCGAAGTGTATCAGACCCTTTGTACACGAGCACTGTTACATTTGAACAGAACTGCATACTGTCCAACCACACCAACCTCAGTCCTGGAGCATGGGCTCTTGGTAGTTTTTGTAGTATGCTTGCAGTACCAAGGTGTCCCTAAGATACTCAGGATTGCCTTTGCAAACAGGAGATGTCTGTGAGGTATCCGCTTTATGGTTCTCACAAGTAGCTGACAACACACGTCCTTATAATACCCTTCCACAGCAGTTGATAGCTGATGCTATCAAAGCTGATGCTTTCAGCTATCTCAAGGAAAAGAGGAAGGAGCAATGCAGAAGTTATATCCTACAATACCCACCTTCTGCATGAATTATATAAAACAGAGACTACCTGATGGTATGAAAATGAAGATATTTTGCATATTAGTGTTTGAATTTGTTTTGAAATACCATTCCTTTACAGACATCTTTCCCACTTTTTTTTTTGCCAGATGTAAACATCAGGTTTTTGTATCAACTATGGAATACATCAGTTATTTAGTGCAGCTTCTACAATAACCTGATTATTAGAATAAAAAATAAATACGGAAAACCTAGAAAAAATCTCTTAGGGATAGTGCACAGCCCAATTTTCACAGATATGCCAAGCTGAATAGGGTGTTCTTCACAAAACGTTGCAAAATATCCCCTTAATTTGCAGACCTCTGTCTCTTTGGTCTATCATGATTTTTTTCTCCTTACTGTTCTGATTTTCTGCCAGATAAAAAGGCTCGGTTTATGCCCTTAACTTCAAGAACTAGCTTCACCATGTCAAAAAAATGAAGCTTAACCAAAATAATTACTAGCTGCAGTGAATGGGACATGAGCTCACGATGCACAGTGAGGTGTGCTGGACACAGACAAGGTGGTATCTGGATTCTCAAAGTGCAAAGGTTTCTGCTAGCTGCTTTGTACAATCATGATAAGCAGATTAAATTGATGGACCTAAATAGAGCAAATGTGAGGTTGCCTGGAACACAGGTTGAGATCCATAACATTGGTTCTCTAAACAAAACCTATTTGGAAAATGCTTTTCTTTCTCAAGTCCTAAATGTCATTTGTTTAGTTGGATGATATTATGGCTCCACTTAAATTATAAATGAAAACAAACAAACAAGTGGAAAAAAAAAAGTAAAGTATAACGAGTTTTTCTTTAAAGTACTTGCTTTAAAATACCACAATACGTTGCAAGAGAAAACACTGGTTATGAAAAGTCAGTTATATCCAAACATGACTGCCCAGACCAAAGTTTTTGTCTGTAGGACAGCAAAATACTACCATTATCACCATAAGCTCCTTCCCATTATTATTTTGCACTGATTTATTACCATGCAGTGTCCTGTAAATGCACTCAGTGTTTTTGCTATACAGAGCTTTTGCTGGTTCTCATAACACAGAAAGTGTCTTCAGGAAAGACAATTTTAAGCAAACTAGTAGTTTAAGACTTTTACAGATTCCACGTCAAAGACACAGCAGCATACCTTCATTACTTTTGTTCACTTCACCTCGGATTTATATCTGGGCAAATGGATGCATACGAAAGTCTCATAAATCAGGAGCAGTAATAGGTGGCAAAACCATTAAAGAGAAAAGAATATGCTGAGGGGTGGAAAAACTATAGCGATCTCGTGCAAATACATACACTTGCCATTTGCTTTAATACAGTGCTGTAATGTAAATGCTCTCAGTGTCACTCATATAGACTCAAACAAGCACAGAATGCCATTTACTGATCAAGCCAAATGACTTTAAAAGTCTCCTGGTTTTCACTAACTTTTTTAAAACAATTGACCTTCCTCTCTCTAGTCGTTTGGTGGATATGCCATGCAAGTCTCACAACTCTACCTAATTCACTAAGTGACCAACACCTCCACTGGAGGTGCTCGCCATAATTGTGGAACCAGAAGAAAACACATTTCTTTTGACATATAGACTTAACTATGTTAGGTTGCCATTAGTGGAAATTCTGCCACTCAGCAGTCATTGCATTCTCATGATTGCCTCTCAGTATCCAAAATCCACTCCAGGAAAACTCCAGTTTCCACGTCACAGCAAGTGGCATTGCTCAGACATACACAAAGTCACTGCACAACTTAAGCTTCATCTGGCTTAGAGAGCCTTAAGATTTGAAATTTTACAAACTATTTCACCTACTACTTCACTTCCTTTTGCATTAGCTTTTCCCTGTACTGTCAGGGAAAAGGTGAAAGAGAAATCATTCATCTTGTCATCCATCAGGCTGATTCCAGTAGAAACTATTATTTACAAATGTAGAGCCAAACTACTTTTGGAATGGCAGATCTGTAATGGATTTCTAACAAGTTGTCCTGGTTCCAGTTAGGACAGAGTTAAGTAGCTCATAGTAGCTGGTAGGGTGCTATGTTTTGGATTAGGATGAGAAGAGCGCTGATAACATGCTGATGTTTTAATTGTTGCAGAGCAGTGTTTACACCAGGCCAAGGACTTTTCGGCTTCTCGCTCTGTCCTGCCAGCGAGCAGGCTGGGGGTGCAGCAGGAGCTGGGAGGGGACAGACCCAGGACAGCTGACCCAAACTGGCCAAAGGGGTATTCCATACCATCTGACGTCATGCTAAACAATATATAGGGGTGGCTGGCCGGGGTGGGGGGCCGGCTGCTCGGGGATAGGCTGGGCATCGGTCAGCGGGTGGTGAGCAATTGCATTGTGCATCACTTGTTTTCTTACACATTATTATTGTTAATACTATTACCATTATCACTATTATTATTATTATTGTTATTATTATTTTCCTGTCTTAATAAACTGTCTTTATCTCAACTCACAGGCTTCACTTTCCCGTTTCTCTCCCCCATCCCAGAGAGGGAGGGGGGAGGGTGAGCGAACGGCTGTGTGGTGTTTAGCTGCCAGCCGGGTTAAACCACAACACAAGTTTTGCCAGTTGGATTGTCCAGAGTTTTTGGACTAGACTGAATTTCACAACAGCACATTCCAGCAAACAAGAGGAATACCGCATGCAGAGCATTGAGAAAGACCTTTACTGTATTTATAGGTACCATATGCCCCTGTGAAGTTGTTTATGATGGCTCACCATTTGTCGAGTTCAATGAGAATAGCAAATTAGGGGAAAAAAAGTGGAAAAAATATCACGGTGATTTAGTTAAACTCAGTCCTAAAATAATCTCAATGTTTACACTCAGCAGGTAGTGAAACTCAATTGAGAGTGTGGAAAACATGAGAGAATGACCAGAAACACACTGTCTGCTTCACGAAAGACCTGCTGCAAGCAGCCTATACCTTGGTCATTCAAGAACAGGGCTTACTGAGGTTAAAATAATGCTTACCGGTGTACGTAAGAGCAATGCCAAGTACAGGTAGCACCGTATGCACAAAAATAACACATATATGATTTCAAATCTATGTCCCTAAGTGCTGCGCATGCTTGGGCAAGCCAATTACACTAGATTATGAGGAAGCTGTTTCTGTGCCAAGCCATATCACTGATGCCAATAATGACAAGACAGAAAGGACTGTATTAAATAAAATAAAAAATGAATTTCACACTGCTGGCTCCATCATTCTGAATAGTCTCATACACTTATAGATGATGTTGGTGTTAGTTAAAAAACATGAGCTCCAAGAAAGTTTTACTGAACAAATATAACCTTTTATAAAAAGAGATGATGCATTCCCCTGTGCACACAAAATAGCAGTACTATTTTTTTCACACACATTTTTCTTCACTGAGAGAATGTGCCACATCTTTGAATCATATTTGCTTTATCTGTCTAGTAGGAAGAAAACATCCCTCCCAGGAACAATTGCAGTCAGACTGGTTCTGATACGGAAGACTATTTTAAATGTTCCATTTTCATTCCATAACCCTAAAGTACCTTGCAATAAAAGGAGGCTAGAACAAGAGAAAGCCACTGTGAACCCAGCATTCCCACTGGAGCTTCCAGTGCCAGCAGAAGAGGAAGGGAGGATGCGGAGGTAAGACAGACACTGTGGTCCAGCAACACAAAGCCGGCTGAGCCCTTGCCCTCTGAACACACAGCATTCAGTTGGGGAATCTCCCTAATGCCAGGGCATTCAAAACAAGGGAACACCCACATCTAATAGAAAATTTAACTCCATCAGAAGTTTGTAGAAGTGTCATTAGACTCCAAGTGGAGTTGTACTGGTATGCCACATGGAAACCAAGAACCCCATAGCACAGCTTTTGGTCTCTTGGTCTCTTGTTTTTCCCTTCAGTCTCCTCCCCTCACCTTTTCAGCATGCAAGCTCATGCAGACCTACAATACAATCCATTCTGCTTTACAATTTCAGGCAAACAACGGAACTTGTACAAGATCTGTAAAAATATAGCAGCTTTACTGCACTGTATCCTTCTAATTATTTTAGTGTTTATTCTGTTTAGGTTTCATGTAGACATTTTGTGAACCTAACAAAGATTAACTTTAGAAGAATCATGTCAGTGCTCCTCAATGCTATTATCCTGTTATTTCCTTTCACAAATATACCTCTCTTACCTGTACAAGAATAATCATCAATGCGTATATATCCTGTTTTGCAGATGCACATAAAGGATCCTGGTGTATTTACGCACATGGTGTTCTCCCGACAGTAGTGCTGTCCTTCAGCACACTCATCAATATCTGTGAACAAGACAAAGAGGACGATGAGTCAAATTCAGACGTGTTCCTCAGAATACCTCCATACACCACTATCCACTTCTGGCAATAGTGGATTAGACTAAACAGTTTCTTGAACAGCTATGCATTTTGGAAAGTTTTTGGCTTTCTCCTTTCAAACAACTGCTTAAAGTGTTCAAGCAACAGGAGCAGCATGAGCTTTCTGTGAGCAGCTGTTAGTGGAGTTACAAAGAAGATTACAGTGGCTTAGATCTTTCCTAAATCCTTTTGAAGTGCCTATGCTGTTATTCCTACTATTTAAAGAACAACAACAACAAAATAACCAGGGGACCAAACAGCAGACCAACTGCCTCAGTATTGCAATGTCATCCATCATTGTATCATTACAGTCACTGCAGTCACCAGTATATGAGCACACTACTGCATGCATACCATATGCCTTTGATCTAACAGGTGCTGTTCTCTGGGAAGGAGCTGTAAAGAGCACAGTAAGTTCTGAAAAAACACCAGAGCTTATTTGAAGTATGTGTCATAACCACAAAGCAGCCAATCAGTAACTTTTTTGTATATTTTTATATATAAATATATACGTGTGTGTGTGCATATATACATTACATTTTTTATATATAAATATATATGTGTGTGTGTGTGTCTGTGCATATATATATCCACAGATACACACACTGTATCTGAAAGGAACCTGAAAGATTCCGGTTTATACAAAGACCTGCTCTAAAAGAAAAAAAATTGTAACTTGATAAAATACTTGTTGGGGTGGAATACCTACTGCAGTATTAAGTCACAGAGCAAACTCCAGACATAAATCACTGTAGGCATGGACTTTAAAAAACGATTGGTTTTGGTACTCACTTTGGTTGCAAAATTAGGCCTGTTTCTTGTAGCAGGCTATATTTAAATGGTAAGACCAAGAAAGCACTACAAATAACAAAACAACTTCTGCACACTGTTAATATGTGGTAAAGAAGAAAGGCTATATTAATTTGGAAGCGATTAGTAGCATGCTGTTCCCGTAATAGTAATGATAAAGACTGTATTACTGAGACGCTCTGTACATCTAGTATATTGTCATACTATGTGCCACTGAACCTTGCTAGAAAAGTATGTTACAAATCAAAGGAGTGGATTGTTGACTGTTTTTTTTTCTTTTTTCCTGCTCATCAATTTTGATTTGTTCTCTGTTTTCAATGATGTTTACAGCTTTCTGAGTTGAAAATAAAATCTCCAGATGGAGAACAGTGCTGTGTTCCAGAGTTTGATGATAGTTCAAAACAATAGATTGGATATATAAACTCAAATTGGGGTTGACTTCTTAAATGTCAACTATATTAACTCCTGTACTTTACTCCAGTTTAGATCATATGCCTACCTCCCAGTTCTTCCTCCTCTTTCCAGCTTCTTTAAATTAACAGGTACTTTCCAACTCATTGACTGTTTTCCCCTTTATATTTCCACAAGAAAATTTCAGTACAAAATGATGTGATACATTGACTATTAGTGATTCTGCAGTCATTTTCCAGTTTGATTCAGTTTTGGAAAAGAAAGAATCTATTTTCCCCCCAAGTTTGTTAGAAACCAGTTTTTAAAAAACACTAAGTTATCAACTGCAAATGATCAGTGGGGTGAGCACAGCCTATTTTTCACAAATTCTGTTTCCAAGAGTTTCACGGCTAATAAACTTCAGCTGTTTTCCTTCCCTTCCTTTCCCTGTAAGCTCTGCAGGCATGGAAGAATCGTACCTATATATATATATGGGTAATGCTTTGGAAAAGCACTTGTCATTTATATATACATACATAAATACAAAAATAAATGCATATTTACGGTGAGCGCAGTGAGCGTACTAAGGCAATGTATTTTATGCAAATCACCAAAGAAAGTACAAAAAGAAAAAGAAAAAAGTGAGGGTATCACAAGACTACCACAAAAGCGGCTCTTTTGCACAGAAAGTGGGAAATGGGACAAAACCTCTGGAAGTACAGATGTTCTGCAGAAGCACAAAACCAGGCAGCAGCTACAACATACATCTTGGCTGCCCCTACAAAAGATGCAACTTGTGTCTTTCCTATCCTAGTTCCCAACTCCATATTAAATTAATGGTGTTGATTTATGTTTAAGTAATAACATCAGTCTTTGAGTAATTAGGGGCCTTATGTTCTTGGAGTCAACAGACTGCCTATGAGCCAGCTTTGGCACCCTCAGAAAATTCTACTTAAAGATCCAAAGCCTCAAAAACATTAAATAGGATTTTCTATGAACTATATTAATGATTGCTTTGGCAGGTAAAAAGCCACAGGAGACCAAAAATGCTAATGGTTCAAACCTCCTAATTTGGAAGTGTTGTAAATGAAAGCTTTCATTTTGCCAACATCACACATATTGAAGTTTTGCAAAATGTTTTATTTATAATTGCCTTTATTTCAAAACCTTGTTCATTCAATTGTTACAAGAACAACAAAATGACCAGGTTAACTTTGGACTGAAGTGTTTGATTTGAACGAACTTGATTTCTTTCTCAAACTGATTTTAAAAGCTCACCAGAAAGCAAAATTCTTTCCCACCCAACTCTCCAGAATGCCTATGCAGAATGCAAACAAAATGTGATTATTACTTCTGCTATTACGTTACTATTTTACATTGGCACCAAAAGACCCTAAGCAAGTGTTAACTCCATTGATTCACATCAAGTCACGTATCTGATAAATGTTGCTTTTACAAACCGTTTGCAACTTTAGCACTAAATTACACTAAGATAATTGATAAAAAAGGGATTAAAGTGTCAACCAAATCACTAGTTGCAAAGAGAGTGACCACACTAAAAAAAAAAAAAATACCATGTAATTCCATACCCCCTTTCGCCCACCATATGCAAGCTTCGTATACATTAGGTTAAGGTATACAGATCAAGAAAGACTGACTGGGGCAAAAAGGGAAAAAGCTCAGCAGCTGTTCTCTTTTAAAACTACCAAAATAAAAGTCTTTTCATCCTGCTTACTGGTTGAAACGCTGCTTTAGTCTTTTATTCACCTTTAGACACAAATGCACTAATACAACAGTAAACCTGATGTATTTCCATATCTATGAAAGCCTACAACATTTATCTTAATTTTCCCTTGCCAAAAAGCCTTGTTAGCATATTAATGCGCATTAATGTCTCACTGTTTAGTCAATAAGATCCTGAAGTCAGTCAGCTCAATAGGATGAATGCACCACTCCACTGGTTCTAAACATCCAACAATAAAGACCTGTGTGCTTTAAGTCTGTGATGTGATACTGAGCCACCAGCTGGGATGTACTGACAACAATGTAGTCATGGAGATCATCAATCTGCTCGATTCCCGGTGGAGCAGATAAAAGAGGAATCTCTGGGAAAATTGGTTAGTGCAGAAGTATTTGGAATCTGCACTTCAATCATTTATTTATAGTTGCAAAAACATCAAAACTGAAGAAAGTGCCTTTCTTTATCCCTTCAAGAGCTCTAACAAAATTTATACAAAAATATATAACCCAGGAAAAGTTTCCCCATCTCCCTCACACTTGTACCCGAATGAGTTTGCTTCCCCATAATGAAATTCCCAGTTATGTTTTACAGCCCCGTTAATAAGAAGAGAACTTGACCTGTAATATATATATCATTGCTGACCAAAGCTAACAAACAAAGTCTCTCCTTAGGCCTCGCTATCCATCATTGCCCTTATCCACCACAAAAGCCTGCCAGAACAAATGAGGCTGGTGCTAAGTCAGTAAATCTGGGCTGGAAAGTAAAGAGAGAAGGCTGCTTCCAGAAGTGAGGATACTTTATAGATAGCGTCTTGCCTCCAGCCATTTTCTTTAAAACTCAATGGTTATCTGGCATAAATGATCTCCCTGGTCACACTTACAGAGGCATATGGTTGACAGAGAGATGCTCTTGCAGGATTTTTGCAATGGATAATATTAAGTATCTAGGAGGAGAGCAAACAGGAGCATTAAGAGTTGTATTTCTAAAAAAAAACTTTCATAAGTGCATCATAAAGTACTCTTAACACAAGAGCAGAGTAGATTACACTTACAATTAAGAAAAGAAAAAAAAGAATACAATACTTTTTTTTGTTAATGAAAGGTTCCATTTTGACAGCCCATAAATATGAAGCTCCACATTTACCTTCAGAACAGGGCAATGTTTTTCCACCTCTCCCACACAAATTCATCAGCAAAATTCCATGCCAACATGAAGTCTCCACTGCTAAGTGTGAGAGCATTATTTACCCACCCACCATTCCTGTGAGTCTCAGGCCTCTCTGCTGAGAATCCCAAGGATGGATGCCAGTAACAGCACCCACTGCAAAGAGCCTTCAGACCTTTTTTTATTATTATTATTTTTACTTATTTATTTATTTATTTTTATCACTACTGACCTAACTTTCAAAGAAATAGTGAGCTGGGAAAGGTTAAGACTTTCTCATCTGGTCCCTGACTTAGGAAAAGGGCATCAGAAGATCATTGCTTATTAAGGAAGGACAAAAGAGGAGAACGAACAGAGACCAATCACAGCAACTGCTACCAGGGAAAATAGGTGGATTCAAAATCAACACTATCTGCCCTGCAACCTTCTCATGGCCACAAAGGACAAAAAATTCTGTCGTTTTTCTTTCTCTTTGCCTTCCTTCCACTGACAGTGTTCCTTTTCCTACCTTCTGTCTCTGGCATCAAGCTTTCCCTGCTGCTTTCCCCCCTCACCCACCTTCTACCTGTCTGAGTAACTATGGTCCTGTCTCCAGACTTTGCTCATGTTGTCTCTCACCCTATCTGCAGCCCATTCCTCACCAGCTTAAAAGAGAAAGGATAGACTCTTCTTCTATAGGTTTAAAGCAAGCTCCCCCCAGCTCACCCACCTGTGAAAGTGTTTTTCTTCCTTTCACCACCAAACGTACTGACTCATCCTCAAATACTTCCTTCCAATTTGCTTAAGTTTAAAAATCCCCAGTCCATTGCTACAATAAAAATGTTCTTAGTAGGGTCTCTACCACTTTCCCCAGCTGTACTTCAAAGCTCCTATTCTCTCGAGGCTCCTTTCACTCTCAGCTACAATGTGGTTTCTGTATACCCTGCATACTTTGTTTTTCACAACGCTATGCTCCTCTTGTTATACCCTTTCTCAGCTGCTGTCCAAGAGGACAAAACACCTTAGGGCTCTGGCACAGCCTTTGCTCCACCTCGTTCCACCACTCTTCCTAGGCTCTCCATCAGCAGGCAAACCTGTGGTTTAACCACCACTGCTTCTCCAGTGGGTCAAACCAATTGCTGTGCTTCTGTCTTGCTTTGCTTTGCAAATCCAGTGCAGCAGATTTTCCAACTGATATATTCCACTTCAGTTAAATCGTGCATTTTCTCTCAATCTCCCACATTATTTATCCCAGATTACTGCACCACTATAGTCGTCATCACTCATACCCCCTGAAGATCACCTTTGATTCTTCTCCTCATAGACATAGACCTGTACCTGATCACTTTGGTGGTACCAATAGACAACAGAAGACTAGCTCCAACAGCAGAATTATTCAGTGGTCACATGTATGCTGTCTACCTCTGCTGGCTCTTTTTCCATTTGCTTGTTTGTTTTTCCTTATTTTTTTTTCCCTAGAGTTGTTCATCTCTTCTCCCCCCAAAAGAGAGAAGCACTAAAACCTAAGGAATCACAATATAATTAACCTTGTGAATCAACTGCAAGAACATAGCCCATGTATTGGGTTCAAACAGATTAAAAAATAAAAAAACTACAAAAAAAAAAAACCACCTTCCACATATGGTGCTCCCAGCAAAGAGCCTGGGCTGCTGCTAACTCACTGTAACAATGCATAGGGAGGGTAAGAGCTTAACATTAGAGGAAATGGGCAGCTACTTGTGTCTATTGATTTTTATTGAATTATTAATGGACTTTAAGAGAAATCGAGTGAGTTGGATTATAAGTGTTAGCACTGTTGTAATTGAACTAATAAGAGGTTGTTATAGCTTGACTAGACTGCTAAAACATCAATTAGTCTAAAAATAAATTCCAGTTATTGGATCCTCATATAAGCTGTGTTCTTTCCTTGCCCACAATTAAACTGCTTACATAACACTTCCACACATCGTACATATCTCGGTGTTTCTCCTGTCACATTATTTTACATTTCTGATCTTTGCTTAAGTTCACGATTTCTCTGCCCATCTCCTGCAACCTGATTGGGCTATTAGGACAGAAAACATGCTTAAAATAAAGTAAAGTCACTCTAGGTCTAGATTGTTTGACAGAAGCTCTAGATAGCTTTGGAAGGACAAAATACAACATTACAGCATTTCAGAAATACCATTTTCAACAGTACATAGAGTTGTTTTTGTTTCAATTTGCCCTAGTTTTTGGAAGGGAAGACAGACTGTTGAGATAAAACTGTCCTTGCTAAACATGCAGTAGGAGATATTGTTCAAGAGCTACCGGTGCAAGTGAGACTCTTGGAAAAAATGAAATCTTTATCTCAGCCTCATGAAAACATTGCTGGACTCCACAGACATTATGCAGTTTGAAAATATAAATCACATGAAATTTTTGAAAACAAATACTGTCTGCCATCATGTAATGTTTTACTTGGCAAACTGCATCTTCTTACTATTTAATATCTTATAATTAATTCATATGGTAGTGTATACATGATAAAACAAGTAATTATATATAGCTCTCTGTCAGGCATGAAAGCATCCCAGGGGGCTCTCCTTAGGCACCAAATAACTAGTCTGATGTAGCTGCACACTGAGAATAAAAAAGATGTTGTATATGATTAATTAGTGAATTCCAAAAATCAGAACAACTTAGTGAAACTACAGTTCGTGATCCATTCCCCCCTTCAGCAGTACACTGGGTTTGAAATAGGTTTTAAATTTGAATTGCAAAATAAACTTTTCTTTTTTGCTGAAAGTATGACAGTATCTCATCATTTTCAACCGTGAATTTCAAGATTTTAACAATACTTGCCACAGTTAATGTTTTTGTTTTCCTCTATTTAAAAATGAGAATAAGAAAGAAAAGTGATAAAAATTTTATACAGAAACTACAAATATATATCAGCTTGTGCCACACGTGTATACTTTAAAACTCCTTGTCGGAAGATAGACGCAGGCATATAGGATACTATCTGTGGTAAGGGACCATGTGTGTGGGTTAGACTGCATTTGGGATTTGGGTTGGATCTAGTGTGTAACATATTCTCACAAGCTATTCAGTAAAATACTGCCTGTTCTATGGAAATAAGTGGAGATATCAAAACTCATCTCTCTCAAATGATGCCTCATAAGTTAGAGTATCATGGCACATATAATCACTGTGGCTGTTATTGCTCTGCATGCTTTATGAAAGACTCTATTTTAAAATCACTTTGGTTTAATGCCTAGCATTTCTGTGCATTTGTTACAGCTCTTGGGGATCCAGCCTCTATGGATTCGAAGACATATTGCACATTTAGACTAAGGTTTGAAAAGTTAGGTAAGCGACAGCTTTGGGTAGTCTTCAGCACAGAAGCAGCATCTCTTTCAGTGGTCATCTCCCAGATACTAATGGAAACTGGAGATAAAAGTAAACAAGAACTAGATTAAGGCTTTAGTTTCTTTTCTCTTTTGCTTAGATTGCAGATTTAAGCATTTTGTATAAAAACATTAACCTTAATTTCTCTTTTAAAAACAAAATGCAACATATGCTTTTATTGCAGGTAGAAAATGGTTGTCCGAAGTAAGAGAAAAGCCTGTCCTTAGCAAGCACTGGTAGTGCAAAGAATTTAATAGAGTTTCCATGAGTCTCCCTTTATATGATTTATTTATTTTTTTATTATTTTTTTTATGCTAAAAACATCACTATCAGTTCTGGTTATGGGTGGATGATAGAATCGGTCTGAACATCCTTCCCATAGAAGTACATAAAATCAAATAACACTGAATCACAACCTGTAATCTGTAAATGTACAAACTATTCCACTGTTACAGGCAGTGGTACAACCTGTACCCAAGTAAGTACCACAGTTTATGTACTGGTGTCAGGCATACTTCTGGTACATGTTAAGTTAGGAATATATTTTATTATCTTCCTGCATAAGAGCCATGGCAGACACGAAGGACTCAGCCCACCCTAAGCCATACTGACACATTAGAAGTGGCCTGAATATTCTTCAGATGTAGACTTCTCAGTAGCATAATGATGGAAATAAGACATTTTCTACTTTTGCTAAGAAAAATATATTAATAATTAATAATATATTAACTGTTTAATATTAGTATTTAATATTTAATGTGTAATATAATTAAGTTTAATTACTTTTTAATGGAGATTTGAAAATAACATTCTGCTTCCCTGGAATGAAAGCTTTTCTATCTGCTTTATTAGTTTTCCAACACAACCCAAAATGACAAGGTAGTAATTCAAACACAGACAGTTAATGCAGATAGGAATCTTTATTTCTTAACTATATGTGATACTATTGCTGCAGCTCACTTACAAAAAAGAATTTACGTAAGAAGAGAGAAGCTCAGGAAATCTTCTCACTTTAACAAAACTGACAGTACTGCAGAGCTCCTAAGTAGGACTCTCACCCAAAGAGTATCGTGCATCCTGTAGAGACAGCAAGACTAGCAAATAGCAGAGTATTAGTTAATCACAAGATTTAAAATAATATATTTAAATACTCGGGGGTTTATCTCAATTTCAGATGTCTTTATCTGATTTACTTATATTCTTCTCAATATTACACTCCTTAAGGAGCAAATGTGTCATTGATTACTGCAGTTAGCCAATATGATACCAGGTATATTTTATTGTAATTTGATTATTACTTCTCATTTTTGTAAGATTTCTTCTCTTAACTGCAATCTGTAGAAATCAGGCTCAATCTGAAAACTACTTTATTTTTGTGGTCTGGTTAGCCGGTAGATAAAAACAACAAGAAACAGTAATCTGCCTATTACGTAAGTGATGAAGTGCAACGTTTTTGTTGTTACATTGTTGTGTTGTGTTTTTTTTTTTTAATGTATTTTTGGTGTTTCTTTGTGGTTTGGGGGTTTGTTTGTTTGTTTGAATAATATACTAGCATTTTTACACAAACGTGGATAAATGTAAGCTTCCATTAGTAAATCTTTTCAAGCAGAATGAGAACATACAACTCTAAACTAAGAGAAACCTGATGACGTCCAACCAAGTGTTGCTTCCAAACTACTTTGGACATCTACTCTAGAAAGAGAGGGTTCATCCTCTAAGACTGCTTACTTCCTTCATCCGAGGATTATTCAAATCCAGACAGCTTATTCAAATGCAGATCTCTACACTGAATACCATCTTCCCTAGAGGGAAAATCATCAGTGAAACTCATGTAGTGCTCAAACGTAAACAAAGTCACTCAGTCTTTGGTCTCATTTCAGCTGCTGCACTTGAAACTGGGACAAACATGGCAACAGAAGAGAAACTAGGAGAGTTATTGAGGAAAAGAGGTAAATTAGAAGAAAAATGGAAAATGGTTCACAAAGTTATGTTTAGTAATATTCAATGCTTCCAAATACTGTTAGGATAAGTTAGCTATGTTGCATACTGCGCAACTAGAACAACTAAATTCCCAAATATCAGAAAATAAATGTTATGGCCCACACAACCATATTGTGGATTTGGGATGTGTGGAGGGTTGGCCCAGGTCAGCAATCAAGAATCTACCAGCCACTCATTCCCCCTCCTTTAGCAGTCTGGTGGAGAGAATCAGAAGAGCAAAACCAAGAAAACATAAGTTTAATAAGTGAAGGAAAAAAAGAAGGGAAAAAAGAAGTCATGAAAAGGCAATAACTTACCACTTGCCATGAGCAGAATCAATCTCCAAACAATAGCCACCTTAGAAAGACTACTCCCCAGCTTTTATTGCCAAGCATGACATTATATGGTATGGAACAACCCTTTGGTCAGTTGGGGTCAGCTGTCCCAGCTGTGTCCCCTCCCACCCTTTTGCCCATTGCAGCCTACTTGCTGTGTGGGAAGTGAGATATAAAGAAGGCACTATTCAGCAACAGCCAAAACATTGGTGTGTTATCAACAGTGTTTTAGTAACAAACCTAAAACACAGCACCCTAAGGGCTGTAATGAAGAAAATTAACTCCATCCCAGCCAGACCCAAGACGTGATGTAAAATGGCCTCCGCATCAGGCAAAATCCTCTGGATAAATAATAAAATAACCTGTTTTTCTCAGATCATGTTCAGTCACGGTGCTTACAAAAGACCACTGCATTCTCCTGTCTTACTTGAGCCTACCAGCAGACTATTTTCAAACCATCTTATTTCAGCAGATGCCTAGTCTTGCCATCTGGGTGCATTTCACTCTTCTAGATGCATCAATGTATCCTGATAGCCAAAAGTCACAAACTTTATCCTTAAAAACTTCATCAGAAGTCCACCACCACAAATGTAATGGGCACTGAACACTCTTTGAAATATATCCTGGAGGGTGATTGTCAGTTTCAGAGGACTGCAGGGGTTGCTTTGGGAATAACTAATTATACGTCATCAGAATATCTGGTTTTGTAAAATGTTGATGTTAAGCAGGCTATATGCCAAGGATGCTATATTGAAAAGTGCCTACATCTGAACAACACAGCATAATCCATACCCAACCTATCTGTAAAGTATCTCAAACTGCTTAACAGCCTGAGGCAGAAAGTAGATTTCAGAGTACTTGGAATAAGGCTTAGGGCGGGTAAATGAAGAAATCCCAAGTCTTAAAAGTACTGCTTTTAACAGTCCTCCAAAGGAAAGTTAAATGTGACATAAATATTAACAAATATTATTTCTATAAAACAGAAAGGTGTCTACCATAACAGTATCTAGAGACATCACATAGCTTTGGAAAAGCATCAGTTCTTTCCAGGACAGAAGCCAAAGTCTTCCATCATTCAGATGAAATTTATGCAGCTTTTCAAGACCCATACTGAAACCAGCTTTGAATATTTTTATTTCTGTTCTTTTACCTTAAGGAAAAATTCTACCAATGGGAGCATTATTATTTCTGTTTATTCTTTGAATTTTACAGTGCTCAGGAATGAATCAGGATTGGTGAAGTTTGGCTCTAATGCAGAATAAATGACATCCAATTCTGCAGTATATTTTGCTTGTTAAGTGAGAACATAGAAACTGCTATCATATCCATAGGCTATAGCCATTACAAAATGCCCTCTCTGAAAAGCTTTGTGTTAGCTTGACATTTCTTTACTTTGTATTGTTAGTAATTAAAGCCACAATAATATCACTGTGAGGAACAGGTCTGTGCTGAGAAAGAAAGCTTGGGACCATTTGAGCCATTCAGGATGAGGGACAGGACTCTGAAAAGACTTGGTATTACATTATTGCTAATGTGCCCTTTGTTACTACATTGCTTAATATTAAGACAGAGCTTCCTTGCAGAAGAAAAAACTCAGTATCCAAAGAGGTATTTGGGCTGGAAAAAGGGATGCAATCGTAAAAGCACATCTCTGAATAAAACACAGGTATTTCAGTTTCCTTCATCCCCTGCTCCCCACTTCCACAAAAACAATCCCAAGGTTCAAATCTGTGACCTTATTTCCCCTCTGTCAGCATTGACCTCCACACTCAGCCAGAGATGGCCAGCCAAGAGCAGTTCTCAAACCACGTGCAAAAGGTGCATAGTTCAAGTGTGGTGCTGCAGTCATGGCACATAACAGGCAGCACAGCCATGCTGTTCTGACTGCTGACTGAGCTTCATCCTTGCCTACAAGAACTTCACCTGACAGAGACCCAGTCTCATAAGCTTTGCTCACATGGGTACATCTTCCTAATGGGACTTACTATCTTCAATGTGAGTGTTACTGGATCAGGTCCTAAATCATACACATTTTTAGGAGGTCATTGTCTGCATCCATACATAGTAATACAATGATTATTTTAATGTAAATAACACGACCCAACCTTCTATTCACTCTTGCAATTTTTTTGAAAGTGCAGAAGTAGATTGATAGTTTCCACACAGAAACAATGTCATATGCCCACATGGAAGCACTTGAGCTAAGTGATCTCAAAAAATCATCATGCTTAATTCAGGTATTGCACAGACTGGTAAATCCTCTTATAATATGGATGCACCAACCTTGCATATGATAAACTACTCTGTCTTCATCTAAACATTTCACCAACAGTGAAATCAAGAAGCTTCCTATTTTTAACTTATTACATGCGCCTGGCAAGTTCTACTCATAGCAACAGACTCTAATTTGAGTGATGTGGAGATCACTAAGAGCATAACTTGTTTTTCTGCTTTCCAGTCAGCAGAGTAAGAATACAGCTGCAGGGGAGAAAACAAAACAAAACAAAACAAAAAAACTTCTTAAAGCGCATGATTTCACTCTAATTCCACAATTTCAACAACTCCCTCAAAATGGTAGTGGCTGATGAAATCTCCCTGAAATGCAGTTCTGCAGTCTAAGCCTCTGCGTAGTCTCCAAGGACTGTGTGGCAAAAAGTGGCTGATGCTGCAACACAGACCAAGCTATACAACTGGTCCTGATGTCAGATGCCTTCTGGGACAGGATGAGGGGCAAGGGATTTGTTTCTGTATGACTTAGTTCTAATTCTTATAACAGATTTCCATCAAATGGCTTACCATAAACATTAAGCAGAGATGTATGTGAAGCTTAATTAATCGCACACTCATTTCCTGAAAACAGTCAGGAGTTCTCACATCTAAATTTACAGATGAGCATTACCACCAAGGTTAATGCACCTACTAATTCAAGTAAGCTGCAGGCATTAACTTTTGCAGAGTTCAGCCAAAGAAACTGTCTTAAAATGCCTCAATCCATCCCACTTATTTGAACATCACCAGAGAGCAATCCAGGTATTAGGTGGGACTACAGAGAACCTTAGACTCTACTCACATATACTTAATTTTCAGTTCAGCTGGCTAAATCTGAACCAAACTGCTCATTAGTCAAAGGCCATGCTTCTGGCAACACTTAGGCTTTACTGTAAGAACGACTTGATAGCACACCGGTATTATGTATGTGATACCGGTGTTTTGTGCTTGCAGAATCAGGGCTTTCACAAGAAAGAGCAACAGTTAGCATAAAAGCAGATTGTGCAGAGGAGACTTTGGCTTTTGCTGCTGCAGTGGGGATGGCTTTTCTTTCACAGGATTACCTGAGAATTTAAAACTACTAATCTTAGGAGCGTCTCTTATTAAGTAGCTTGTTGCTCCCTGATACCAGAAGAGTCACTCAAATTATAAATCTTCACTCAATATGATTAGCTAGTATCTAATTAATACTAATAGCTAGTGTATTGTATTTACGTACTTCCTGGGTTGAGAGAATAGGAACAGACAGTGGTGAAAAGAGAAACTATCATACTGAAATGCTATTTAGATTGTTGACTTTTAGGTTGCCTGAGTATCTGGATATCATGAAAATAAAGGAAAACTTTCCTATGGAAGTATGCTTCTAATTCCAGACCTCAGCCATAGCAGCCTGCAACTTCTACACTGATCAGATTTAAAAAAAAAAAAAAAAAAGAAAGAAAAAAAAAAAACCTTAATTGGAGAGAGAATTATTTTAGCTGATTAGTATGCTGCATATCTAATTCATTCCATTTAATAGGCACATGACTTTGACAACTCATGAATTAATACATTCCTTCCGCAGTAAATAATACAGTGGAGCTAAGCATCTTTACAAGGTGTTACCTTCACAGTAGGCATTGTCCTCTCGAAGGGCTCTGAAGCCATCTCGGCAGCTACAGACAGCTCTGTCATCCAGGTTTCGGCAGACAGAATGCTCCATGCAGTTGTGTCCTTCGGTGCAAAAGTCGTGGCCTGTTCAGAAACAAATGTGATTGAGGGTTAAAAAGAATCCAGGGATTATAAAACATCCCTGTCAAAGACAGGCCTATCTTTTTTTCAGTTAGGTCAAAGAATACCTTTCTATTGTTCATGAGAAAAATAAATTGCACCAAGCATGCAGCAGATGAAAGGAGTAGTAAAGGCCACAAGAACAGACTGTCTCTAGGTCTTCGATTCAATTGCAGGTTGTGGCATTGATCTGAAGGCAGCTGGGTAGGGGGTAGATGGCTTGCTTAAATCCCCTTACAGTCTCCTTGTCATTGTTAAGTACTTTTACAGGATACCTCTTAATTATATATATATATATATATATATTTTTTTTTTTTTTCTGGTCAGACATTTGTAAAAGAGCTCAGTAGTTTAGACATTCGGTAGTTTATTAACTAATGGGATTAGCCCGATCCCTTTTTTTTCTACCACTTTTTATTCCCAAGTGTATTTACAATCTTTCCCCATTTAACTAGAAGTCTTTGATTAACATTAACTTGTTTTGCTTTTTTCTTCCCCTTATCTTTTCCTTTCAAGCTCTACTGACTGAACACTCTTCCCTGATTGCCTCTGCCTTTCCATTTCAGAGAAACTTATTTTTAAATTCTCACCTTTTAGCCTTTCTTATTTTCTTGTATTCCTATTTTTGCCTTTCCATTTTTCCTGAGTGTGACTGCTTTCTATTGCACCTTAATTATGAATTTTTCAGATTCTGAAGTTCTTTTCCAAACTAAAAGATTTAGAGTGAGCCTTTCAACTCAATAGTTACTTTTTTCTTTTTTTCTTTTTTTTTTTTTTACACCTTGAGTATGTTCTCATGAAATCGAATGTTGCTGAACATCATTAACTCAGCCTTTATTATATGGAATCCAATCTGGTTGCAGTAACTGACTTGAAGCTTCCAAACTTCTATGTCTGTCTCTTAAGGTGTGAAGTTTGTCCCCTTCATTATTTTCTCAGTAATTTAATTTGATTAGTTTTCCTCTGTAACTGAAACATCTGAATTGGTCAAGCAACTATACTTCACTGCTCTTTGCCAATAACTATTTTCTTGTTTCAAAATCCCCCATAGGAGAAGTGGACAACATAGTTCAGGCTCAGGGGACCAGGATTTCTGTGACAACAACAACTCCAGAAAGCAAGCTGGAGTTTTGCTGCAACACTAGCCTGCTGTGATATAACAAACATATTTATTAGCAGTAGGCATTATTTTTATCATCACTCCATCTGGCTTCTGCTTCATATTTTGATGTAGAATTGCTTCTATGCCTAAATTATATGAGTAAGTCAGAAATGCAAATGGCAGAATCTGCCTGGAGGTCAGATCAAAGATGTGTTTTGCACTTCGGCAGTTCACAAACAGTGTGAATCAACAGAAATGAAGCAAAAAAGGACAACAGAAAGAAGAGCACGTAATGGCAGAAGGTTTTAGTACTTCAACCCAGTGACATGATCATCATGATGCAAACATCACAGACCTACTGTGATATCAGAGGCAGATGACTTCCCTTCTGTCTTTTCTGCTACGGATAAAGAGATTTGACTAATATATTATAATTTTACTAATTTTGTACTAATTTTACTTACATATTATAATTATAATTTATCATAACTACCATAATGCTGTTATCTAACAGGACATGGAGAAGCAAAAAGCTCTACACTTTTACTAGCGTTAGAGGCTCTTCAGTACTCATTGATGACAGCAAAAGTGTGTGCGTCAAGAGCAACCTCTGGCCATGGTGATATATACTCTTTGCCCTTTTGTTGCCTTCCTTGTTGAAGCCTGAGTTAATGACAAAGCAATAGTCTTATCTGGCGATCCTGGCCTGGATGGGTTTGTATCAGACTTTGGCATTACATAACTAAGAAGGTAAATCTTATCAAGGAAGTGGATGATGGTTTTTGTTTGTTTGTTTGTTTTCTGTTTGTTTGTTTTCCTTAAGATTCTTAACACTCATGTGTCAGCTGTATAATGCTGCTGAATAATAGCATGCAGCAGCTTCCTGTTTAAAGAATAAAATCTATAGCTCATAAGGGACTATGCTAGCATGCTTCAGGCAGGATTGAAAACGTTCAGAAAGCACTAATCTGACATACATTAGAACTTTCTAGCTCTCCTTGGCACTAGAAGCACAGAATTATTTTCTCTACAACCCCAAACAGGTAAGCAATGCATGTCAGTCTCAGAACAATTGCACAGCACACACTGTTCTCCAAAACAGACAACTCAAAGCACCTCAGAAGGATGCTGGGGAACACAGACATTTTTTCAATCTCATTTTGTTTTGACACTAGATTGCGTGAAGGATAGAAAGTCACTACGCATATGGTTTCTTTGACTTTTCACCGACTTTTGGCTAGAATGAAACACAGAAGAGCCAGTAAGCATCTTTCACAGGATTTAAAATATTAGACATTTTACAAATAATTTTCAGATGTCATGATGCAGATGTTATCCATTCAGCTTCACAAAATCTGCTGTGATTATAATGTGCAGGAGTGCCCTACTCAACAAGATCACAAACAAATCATGTAATCTATAAGAACACAAAACTACACTGAGCTTATATAGAACCTACTATTATCTTACCTTTACAGATTTTGCAGCAACTGTGAGACAAGGGGATCTGCTGAGATTCTGGACAGTTTAAAGTCATACAACTGTCTTTTGGAATACGCTGCATTTTGTGGTCCTGTTAAATTGAGGCAATCAGTTAATATTGTGGGAGAAGAAATAAAGATAAACGATAACTTTAGTTGGATTCTCGCATTATAATGTACAAACAAAAAATGCGTATGCCAAATTCCAGGTACCTTCGAAAACTATTTGAAAGGACAGCACAGCACAATAAAAGCATCAGGAACTACCCTATGTGAAAACCTTTCCAAGCAACCAGAAATGTGGAAACAGACCTTATCTGTCAAGCTACTTGCCTCAAAAGTTTCTCCTAAAACCATGCCTGCAAGAGTAACAATTATTTCTCAAAAACTGAGACTACAGATTCCAGAATCAAGGGTCCTCCTTGTGAATACTCTAAGGAAGCTTTCTATTTATCCAGCAACTAAAACCAAACTTGAACATCTTTGATCTCAACAGTGTAGTAGTAACACAGAAGGAAACAGGCACTGATTCACTATTAGGAACAAAGTGCTTCCCAGTTAGATGTGGATCAGCATCTGGAAGTGTCTAATGACAAGGATGGTATCTGGATCTCTTCAGGCATTAGTGCAGGTCACACACAGTCACTGTAGTATGACCACAGTGAAATGCCTACCTTGGCAATCAGGCTACCACAGAAATACCACCTTCAGGCTCCCTCAGACCCTAAATAATGTGTTCTGAAGTGCTCTGGTCCTCTCATGGCAAAGACAGAAATCACAGCAAACAACATGTTCCTCAGAGGCATCTGCCATAAAATCATCAATCTGGTTAAAATATGAACTCACTGAACTCAGGACCCAGTATTTCTACATGCAAGAAAAGTGCCTAAAATCATGCATAAGCTATTACATGTATTATTATTACAGGTTTAGAATTTGATTTTATATCATCTTTGACACAAAATACAAAGTTGAAATCAAAATTGCCACCCAAATTTTACATTAAACATTCTTGGCACAGAACCTGAAAACTCACTAAATCAAACCAGCCACTGACGCATACTGTACACCAGAACAAACAAAAAACAACAATCCTTCAAAATGAAGAAAATAACCTTTGATAGAAATAATATCAGAGTAGTCTGGATTACATTTTATTCTTTTGCAGACTCTAATTTGGAAGAGAATGTTTCTTTCACTTGTTTTGTAATATTTAAACAGAAAAGAGCATACCTATAGCAGACACAACTGTCATTTATAATGTTTAAAATTATGTGTAACTTGAAAGAAGAAATCTTCTGCATTGCCTTGTTAACTTCACCATAAGTCTTCAAGAATGAAATCTGTGTTAGTGCCATTCCTATCAAGTCTCTCTTGAGTTGAGTTATTAATTATATCCCTTTAGGAGAACTCTGGTGGTATTAAAATAGGGCCAACCTATGAATTCCTGGCTGACTCACACAATTTACAGTATGGGGACTTTCTGCTCTGAAAAATCATTCACAAGGATGCTCATCAGAAACAATATGTACTTCAGACCTTTGAAAAGGAGAATTTGAGTCAAAGTTGCTGCTTAATATTTCTACCAGGACAAGCAGGCAGACCACTTGCAAACAAGTATCATCAACAAAATGCAGACTAGCATGGGTAACAGAGGCATTTTGTTCCCCGAGCACCTGCCAGCTGCAAGAAACACAAGGCAACATCAGGTAAGTTTTGACGGCTGTGAGTTAATCACAGAATGAATGTCCCAGTTAGCTGCCATGTTGAAAATACAAGTACACAGGCCTGAAAACCATATAACTGAACCATCGGTTTCCAAAATTATTTTGGGCTATCCTCTCCTTTCCTTTTGCAATGGATTTCAAAGTACCTACTCAGGGAATTAAGTTCAAACAGATGAAAAACAACGAGAGAAAGATGAGGTCCACTAGTTTTACTTTGTAAAACACACTTTTTCACAACTGCATGAAAATGTTCTGAAATTTCCAGAAAGCAGTCCCATAGCGAGCTCAGAGCCCCCTCCCTCCAGGAGGCAAGCAGGGCACAAGAGGCTCCAGGGGGCCAAAGGAGGAGATTTTAAGCAGGCATGAGAGCAGAGCACTGGTTCTGAAGCCAATGAAAAACCTGCCATACACTTCTGACCTTCATAGCCAGAAAGGATCTCATACCAGTTACTGAGTCTAGCAGCCTGGATTTCCTGCAGTCCTGCAGAGTTCGTACAGTGTTAAGCATGGCTGTTAAATTCCCAAACCTGTGCTGCAGCTGCAGGTTCACAGAAGGAGATTTCCCCCTGTTCCTCTGCCCTGGAAATACACGCTTAGTTTCTCAGGTCTGCACCGAAGGTATTTCCACACCACCCCTTCAGCCTGGCAGGCAAACCAGGGTCCACCACAGCCATCTGGGTAACTCTTAATCTGCAGCCATGCCCTGGGGTACATTTTGCCCTTAAAGCGCATTTGTGGCCTGAAGAGCATCTCTGTTCATGCAGCAGGATGAGACCAGCAGTATCGGGCACGTTCTGCTTACAAATAAAACAACAACCCTTCCCAATTTCAAACACTAGAAAGATAACCAGACATCTGATGTGCCCCCCTCCTTTCCTTCTTTTTTATTCATCTTTTCCACTAAAAATTATTCTGGAGTCCAAATTATGATCTCATCATGTTTGTGCGTCACTTGTACCTGGGCTTACAAATATGAACAATAGCACTGCATGCATGTAAATGGAAACATAATGTAGCCTGGTGCGGTATGTTACTGATGATGCTGAGGATATGTAAGGAGGAAGGAATGCAGCTCAGTTGTTAAGCTGTGTAATCAAGGCTGCAGCTATGCAAAGCAAATATATTTGCAAAATATTATGCGGAACTCAGTAAGACAAAACAAACACAGGATGCCTTAGATGCCTTTTCAGTTGCCATTTCCTAACGAAGACCTATCTCTATTTCAACAGCTTCATTCAGTGGGACTTTGATATTTCTAACATGCAAGAATTTTTTTTTTTTCCATCAACAATATTCTTACCTTGCACTCAAACAGAACACAGTCCCCTGAGCTTGAATACACAGTTTCTCTTTGTCCTTCAAAGTAGGTTCTGCCTTCAAATATGCACACCGCTTCAGGAGAAAAAAAAAAAAATACCACAATGATTTTCTAAAAAAGTATTAGTACTCTGTTCATAGAACTCACACACTGTTTTAGAGATAACTGCATTTTAAAATTTAAAAATTGAGTCAGCTGCAAGAATATTCTAAACCCACCTGCAGGAGTCTGGATATAACAGGGGAAAAAAATCAGAAGAGAAAAAGATGAAAGAACCAAAAAAGTGTGTATAAATAGAAGGTGAAGGATGGTGAAGTTGATGATGGAGTACTGATAGCAGCTGAGAGGGCAGAAGAGATGCATCTCAGGTCATGACAAGAAAGATGTGGCTGCCTGCCATGGCAGGAATGAAGCACAGAAACACAGCTGGGACCAGAAGCAATGCAGCAGGGGGAAGCCATGCTAAGCAGCCCTATGAAAAGCTCAGAGGTGAAAAGGAGAATAGAGATGTGAGAGCAGTGCGAGTGACATTAACAGATAACCAGTGTCTTGAAGAGGAATGTTGTGTAAGAAAGGGCAATCATTGAAGCAACGTATTTACTATTTTTTATTGCAGCTTTTTGATGTATCCCCACCCCAGACAGATCTTTCAAACTTAAGTATTTGTAACTTGATTATTCCAGCTATTTACCGTTACTGCTACTCTATATTAGTGTATTTTAATTTTATTGCACAGGAATAGACCTTCAATGATTTTTATTTTTTTTTTGGTAGAAGTAGGATCAAACCTCCAGTGGTCAAACCTACCCAGGGCAGTTTTTTGCTGTACCTGGCTACCTGCTACTCCTACACCCCAGCAATACTAGGATTTGCAGTAGCATGCTGACACAGCTCACATCACACTTCTCATCAAAGTTCCTATTTGGTATTTAAGGGTTGGCTAAATGCCCTCAAAGCAAATAACCTCCCTGTTTTTTAAAAAAGAGTCTATTACTGCAATTACTTTATGCAAACTGTAAAGGCTAAGTAATACAACTGCTAGGTACAGAAAATCCTATGTCTGTCTCTACTGCTTAGGACACAGTCAAGGCTCATCAGGTAAGCATACTCATGAAATAACAGGAGTAGGTTACTGCTTTAAAGTTCTGGATTACCTGTTTGAAGCATAATTTGCTAACTGTTCATTTGGAGATGTAAGTTAATTGTACCACAATTCATTCACAGACTGATTTATCTATTCTGTTTAAAAAAATTGTAGACTTTTTTAAAATCTCTGAAAGTACAAGAGTTTTTATTACATAACCTACATTAATTACCATTACTGCTGTTAAGTTCTCCTTTATTTTATTTTATTACTCGCGGCTCCATGATTTTGCAAGTTTCTTATTACATTGTCAGCATGTAAAAAGCCAAGTCTTGGAACTGATACTGAAAAAGAAGTGATAGACACAGCGACAAAAAAAATGTGTTTGCTTTTTTTTTCCTTCCAAATTTCAAAATATTAGTTTTAATATCTTGTATAAAATAAAGTATCTTGTGTGAAATAAGCCTTTCAAGGATTAATATCACAGTAAGCTCAACACCCCAAATCTCATGAATGGCAGAGTTTGCAGTCAGACTTAATAAAGGTCCGTAATAAAGGGCTAACCGAATGAGAAGGTTTGCACAGCATCCACAAAGAGAGGTCACAAAGAGTTTAGAAAGCTCAATACAATGATACAATGCCTCTTTCCTCTACTAAGAAGGGAAAAAAAAAAAAAAAAAAAACACTACTCAAGCTCCTCTAGAAGGAAGGAATACATGAAAAAAAAAACCCACATAAATCTTTACTGGGGACTAGCAGATCTTGAATCCAGACAGGAGAAAGCAATCATCCAGTCATATATATATTGACCTCCTATATATTACAGGCCATGACACTAAGCTGAAATACTCATATATTAAGCCCTTTCCCTTGCCCCACACTTTTCAGGCTTTCAAGAACAACTACATGTGACAAGAAAAAACAAAGTATTGCAATGCCTGAGGACCAGACAATGGCAATGGACTGATAACACATCCTTACATTTCCAACAGGCAGCCTATGCCTATTCGTAGTAAAGACAAAAGACATTAAGATCACAGTCATTCTATCATGGAAGAAAACTCTCTCCTGAAGCCAGAATACTCTTAGCATATTAATGAGACCACCTAGGCATCTTTTTTTTAAAAAAAGGAAGTATCCATACTACCTCAAATCACAGTCCACTGAATCCCATCACTTTATCAACAGGGCAAACCTCTGGTTCTTCAGAGAAACTTAGAAAATAAAGTACATAGAAAAACTGCCTGAACACGTCCAGCCTACTGCAACATCAGGAAGTCATTTCTTCATTCCACCAACAGCCCTCTGGAGCCTCCGAATGTCAAATTATCATAACATAGCACTACAGTATTACAAACACATGCTGAAAGCAAGAAAAACAACTATTTTCCATAAAGCCTTGAAAAACAAACAAACAAAAAAAAAAGATGATGAACAGAGAGACTCACAAATTCTAGGGCTGTGAGAGATTGCTCTGCCCAGACAGATTCTCTTGAGTCTCACACACAAGTGGAAGAGTGTTTCTCAAAGGCTTGAAAGTCATTGCAGTGTGTATGTTTCAAGGCACATGTTTGTATGGGTCCCAGAAAGTCCAAGCAATGCTAACGTCCCCACACCCACTCCTTGGTATGCCACCATAACTCCTGACCACCAAGCAGCTAGAAAATTACACCTAATTAATTGAATTTCCTTAGACAAAACTTCCAACTATTGGAATTTGCTGTGGCTTTTTCAGCAAGGCTATAGATCCTCCAGGTATCAGCAACCTGCCTATACAAAGTGACCAAACTATGTTTAAGATGAGAAAAAAATCAACGTCTTCTTATGGACTGCTGCTCTCTATGACTACAGTCAAAAGGGACATTTCTTCTTGAAGTCATCAAAATCAACTTTACTTCAATTATTTATTTCCTACTTGTGTTCAGTAAAACCTGAAGGATTCCACCACCATTAGACAGTTCCTGCCATTAAGAATCTGAAAGAACAAGGTCAAACCCAGAAGCTCTTATTCAGAGCATTAGCACTTATTTCTTCTCTTTTCACATGTGCTAATCTAGATCAAATAAGCTGACAAAAAACACATGGACAGTTCATCTACACCAGCACTGGCTCAATGTTTAACACGACAAATACCAGTGGTTTTAGTGATGGTCTAAGTTTGCCAGTGCACACTGTCTTGTCTTCTCCAAGCCCTCCATAAATGCTTCTCTTTCCCAGTCCTCTTTTCTTCTGCTGGCCACAGAGGAGACATCCTGACAGATAGCAAAGAGCAGATTTTTGTCAAGCTACTTGAACATTTCTAGGAACTTTATATTAAGGTTGTCAACACAGAGCACACTTGGAAAGATTTCTAGTAAAATAAAGGTACTAATCTTCTTATCCCCTGCTTTTCTGCTAAGACAGCAGGACCTATATCCAGAACACCTTTCTTTTCCAGCCTCCTGCCAGCAATTGACACAGCCAGTACATATCCCGCAATGCTGGTGCTCCATGTCTTTATTTTCCTTCAAAAATAAAGATATTTCAACAACATGAACATCTGGACTAGAACAGTGTAATTGGAAAGTCCAGTGAAGATTTAATTTCTGCTTGGCTAGATGCTTCCCAAGATACTGTGATTAGTTTGTGATTGGTATCTCTCTGGGGAAACATAACATGTTTCTTCCTAATTCCTTTCATCCAACAGATTGAGTCACAGTCAAGAAATTACCTGATGATTAGTTGTTTCACAACTTGATAGTTATTGCCTATGTAGGATTTCTCTACAGTCGGATCATATAAACCATTTCCTCCTGCCATCAAACTTCCATATCCCCCTAAAACATCCTCCTAAAACGTACCTAAAACAATGTATATTATTCAAAGCTTTATTTTCTAAGAAGTTGAAACAGGAAGTCTACAAAACCTACTAGGAAGTCTGACTACTCTTGATCTACTGGTGTACATGAGGTGATCAAATATTACAACAGTAGATATCAGTACAGGCTCTAAAAATTATTAGGAAGGTCTGCTTATATATCCATGACTAATTTGTGCAGATGTAGTAATAATAATACAACTATTCCCTGTAGTAGCATTTAACAGACTGTGCTAACACAGCATCTTCTTCATATTCATCCAGCAAAAAGCATCTTTCAGGAGCCCAGTGGCTGTTGTGTTCACTCTGTGAATTACCAGCACTCTGTCAAGCCACCACTTCTCTTTCACCATCCTTTTTTCTTCCCATTGGCCTCCATATGAGACTTTCCCTCTGCATTTATGTGTCCTTAAAACGTCTACACAAAATCCACAACCCAGCTAATTCTCACCTTCTGTTGACTGATTTCACAGCATGGAATTTTTTACATTTTCTCACTTATGTGTGTATCACCTTTGATATCTAGATTGTTCATGCCTTCCTCTGAGGAATGCCCGTACGGTTCCCTGTGCTCATCTCATTTTGATTCAGACTTATCACCAAGTAAAGGTTTAGAACATTGATGAACTCCTCAAACTACTTTATTTTCTTGTATTCATAACCGTCTATCGAGTAGCAGATATGACTTGAAGTTCGGTGAAATGTGTCAGTTGTTATGAATGTACACCTTAAGTCTGGTAACAAATTCTATGTTTCTGCAACTTTGTTCACATAGGTTGGTTTGTGAAACAAACAAACAAACAAAACAACAGCATATAAATAAAATCTCATTCATTTAATTATTTTCCAGCATCCTCCTTGGAATCTCCTTGATTACATTCTCCACTGTTCAGAGATCAAGGCTGAGACATTGTTTTAGTACCATTAATCCTACTTTGCAAACCTCTGTGTGGTTTTATCCTTAGAAATGCACATAGAGGTAATGGTCACCTGCCACAATTTTCTCTCTCTACTCCTGTGCCATTATGAGGCATGTTCTCACCCCTTTCTCATTTATTTTTGCAGGGATTCAGGTGTTACTTTTTTGTTGTTGTTGTTTATTTCCTGGATAGCACAAGTTCCTCTGCAACTGCAGTCAGTGATATGATTTGTTTCATTTCATGCCATCCCCCTCAACAATTCAAAGTGATTCTAAATTTCAAGCTGGAGAAAATATTGCCTTTTCTTTTTTTTTTAATCGATCACTGTTGAAAAGATACATGTATATCCTTCAGCTTCCTCCTAAAAAAAATATAATCTGATATGAAATTTCCTAATTATAAAAAATTGATTACTATCCGTATCTTATTTCTTGTTAGCCAGAAACACTGAATGCCTCTATTGCATTGAGAACAAAAAGAAAAGCAATAGGGAAGATGCTTTACTTACTACTAATACTGTAAGTGCATTGGGTACTATAAGCAACACTCTTCAATTTTAGGCTGCGGGATCAAAATACTTGGAAATGTATGTTATAATCACACATTCAGAGAGACCAGCTGCAGTGTCCTCATATTTACTGACCCTAGGTTTGCCTTCCTCTTTCCTCTACTCAGCATCCACAATGCTATTAGCATTTTAACAAATAATAATTAATATAAAATTAGATACTCTGTTCACATCTGCAGGGAAAAAAATTTACTCGTTTAGACTATTTTAGAGAATGTATCTATACACAGGGAATCTGGACACTGTGTTTGATGTCAGCTTCTCTCAATAAAGGCATTATTGCTACCGATACAGCAACATTAACTTGGTTAAATATGGCAGCCAAAATATTTATACTGACAGACATCCACAACTTTGGCTTTAGATCAATGAACCATATTCTGTTTGTTAAACAGAACTGGAATATTTTGGACCCTAAATATAGGATTTTGAAAACTTGGACATGATTAATGCAATCATAATGTCCATCCGTTTGCCAAATTAACTGTGTTGGCCACCCAGTACTCAAAACAACTTTCTCAGCAAAATGTCAAGCAATAAAATCAAATGCCAAGACAAAAGTGCTAGAGGGTGTCAAGAGACAAAAAGCAATTAAAGTTCCTATTAATTATATTATATGACTATTGTATTACAATTACATTAAAGGTTTATAAATAGCACAACAGTCTGCAAGACCAAAAGAATTCCAATGCAAACACTGCATGCCCACTTAATCCTCTTTAAAGTGGGATTAGACATCTTTTGATGGACTCCTTTTGTCAGCTGTTCTTAAAAGTAGTTACATAATTGTGTCTTAGTTAAAGGTTCAAGTAGATATTGCATCAAGTCCTGACAGTGACTAATGACGGGGAAGTTTCTGCTTCAGTTCCACCTTCTCTCAGTGGGTATTGCTAGAGGCTAACTATAAAAGGTGCTTTTCTGAAGAACTGTGCTTGTAGAAAAACGGTGCAGTGCAGAAAAATAAGCAGACACCTCCCTAAAACACCCTCTACTTCATCACATGCTTAAACTCACAAGTACAACCATCAGAAAGCCTCAAGTCACAAGGATCCATATGTAAGATAAAGTCTGGTGAATTGATTAGGACTATGTTGAGAATTTCTGAAAACAGTAAGGATCTGATGAGGCCCTCCATATGTTCTAGTCACTGTTATAAATCTATGAGAGGTAAATAGTTGCCACCATCAGCATTAATTTAACATTATAAAAAGCAGGTTGTGTTCTCCATTTCCATGTTTTAAATTCAGCCCACCAATGAACATGAGGAGGGCAGCTACTCCTGCAACAGTGCTTATATGGGGCAACTGTTACCTGGTTTCACAGGGAATTCAAACAGAGGGGAAGAGGGAGGAATTAAGCATGCTATTCATTGGGATACTACCCACATTTTTTTCCCAGATTTACCATGGAAAAGTAGAGTGTGCCAATGATATGTAATTCTTTAAGTATCTTTGCTGGGGTGATGGCCTTAAGGCCACAGATGATGATAGCATACACAGTAAAAGGCAAGTTTCTCTGAAGGGCAACACTTTCAGAGATTTTACAATTTGTTTCATTTAAAAGCACTTAAAGAAAAAAAAAAAAGCCTATGAAAAAAGCGAAACTACTCAGTTTACCAAGAAATTGTAAATCTTGTGAGGTTTGGACCAGATGAACTTCAAAAGACCCTTCCAACCTAAACCATTCTGTGATTCTGGGAAAAGAACTTTAAGTGACATTTCCATGCACTCAAGCCATTGAGGTTACAAAGAACTTCTGCTTCAAAAATGTACAGTTACTTCCAAAGATTTTTTGTTTTTGTTTTGGATCAAAAGCTTGCCCCAACGTTATTCAATCACCCACAGACTACATCCTTATCTGAGTGACTACCAGGAACACTACAGATGCCCCCATTCCCAGCCAGACTCTCCTTTGCCCAGACAACTTCTGCAGACACTTCACTCATACAATTCTGCACCATGAATTTGCTGCACATGCCTCTGTGGACAAGGCACAACATCCCATGACCTGACTTCATCTAGTTCCATTAGCTTTGCCTATTTTACTATGTTTACTTTCCTCCCAAATCCAAGCACTTTCACTTCCCCTCCAAATGGCAGCCCTTTGTTAAGTTGGATATTACAGTAAGAGACAAGTATGCCTTATTTTCACAATTGCACAGGCCAGTCTAATGTGTTTATAAGTTCCCAGGAGTGAATTAGTGCACAGATGGAGTACCATATCTATATCTGTTGTTAGATCTCAGTTCTTTCAAAGCACCTGTATAGAAGGAACTAGGTCCATGAAGGAACTGAGCAGAATTTCACACTCCCACCTCCTCCTTTACCTATTTTCATTCCTGCATAAGGAACCTGCCCATCCTCCCAGACCTCTTCTGAGACCCATCATCCTTCCTCCCTCAGTTGAGCTGAAATTACAGGATTAGTTGGCATAATCACAAACACCCCAGAGAACTCTACTTAATGTTCCTAAGCTAAGTCCTTAGCATTAGTTTGGCAAAAGGTTTTTTAAAAAGATAGCAAGGTAAACACATTTTTGGAAATCTTGATTAAATTTATTTATGCAAATCAGCTTTCCAAATCTGTTATATACTCTCTCTCAACATTCATTATCAAATAGCATTTAATCAAAAACTAATCTAAAAAAAATCAGGTGCTACCAATAGAGTTGGAAATCTTCAAAACATAATTTTAAATATAAACCTATGTACACCTAGGGGCACCTCATGCCCCTGCTTCTGAAGGCTGCTAGAAGTTACTATTTCCCATTGTGCATTCCCAAGCAATAGGGTACTTCACATCAAAAGTCAGTTCATGACTTGAAATATTTAAAAATGTAAAAGCAGCTGGAGCAGATGCTTACAGATTCTGCTGTGTCATAGCTAATTTCTCCACAGTGCAGCTGTTGATGCTCTGACCCAGTTACTGGAAAACAGTAAACTGGTGTTCACAGAAACTGATAATGTTACTATTCATTTTTAGTTTAGAAGTTCATCAATGAAAGCCTCAGAGTGGCTGATTCCACCAACAGAAAGGGGAAAGGAAAAAAAAAAACATATGTATATTAACACTCCTATTGCCTCAGGCGGACCTTTCCAGACATTAGACTCAGAATTTACACGCTTGTGCAACCACCTGTTTTTGTCTATATGGGGCAACAGAGCATGTCAGCTTCTAGGAGAGCCGCTATACTTCCATCTCAATGACATGTCAACTCATGTTGTTATGTTTTTTCCTTTTTCTTTGTCTGCCACTACCTTTCTATGGAAAGTAAGAGTCAAAAAGAACAGTTTAAGAAAATATTTCATTTTTAATTGTAGTCTATTATCATCAAATCTGCAAAAGGTTCTGCAGCTTCAATGGCACAGAAAATAAATAGGTTAATCTTTAAATGAATAAGTTCATTGTTTTCATTACCAAGAATCTCAGAAATTACTGGAATGGGTCAAATAACATTAAGAGAACATACTTTATGAACTTTATGGATTTTTTTCTCAGTATTTTTCATTTTTTCACATTCTTGAAAACCCGAGAGAAAAATATCTGTTTGTATTGAATAATTCTTGAATTTGTTATCAACAGACTATTAGCAAAGATTAATTTTTATTTTTATTAGCTGCAGAGATCTAGTTCAGATATCTGGTTGAATTAAACAGGAACAGTGAATTATGATGATCAAACTTGACATATAAGAAATTTGGGGTGGTATCCTAGCAAAAACAAGTGCCATCTTTCCTATGGAACAATACAGTTTTGTCAAAGGGAACTTTATCAAGACTTAGAAAATGAATTTACCTTCACATCCCACTGTCTGTGATCACATCAGCTCAATATATGGGGAATACTTCAGTATTTCATAGAAAATGTGAAGAGCATATAATAATGTTGGTAATGTATTTTCAAGATACAAGATAACCTTATTACAATATTGAATTATATCAAGAAGTCAAATTAGCATCTCCATTCTCTTCCCTCTAAGTTTTAATTGTTCTAGTAGCTAAACCAATAGGAACAAATATCTTGAGAGGGAAAATTAACAAACAAACAATTTTGCCTTCATATCTTGAACCAGTAACTCAGTATGTGCATTTCCTGAAGGACATAATCCCAAATATGAAAACAAGACATTGCCCATAGTCACAAGGGCTCCATGTCAGAGCTCATGAATGTCTAACGAGAAAGGCACAGAGACACCTGAGAGAGAAGTCTGACAGGAGAATGAGTAATTTCTTCTATTTTTCCACTATTTTTCCCACATCTGTGTTTCAATATCTAGTGTTTCATCTCTTCTTTTAAACTTCAGTTTTCAAATTCTGCCAAACAGTGGATTGTCTTTTGTGTGTACAGTAGCTAGACTAATGGCTCATCATACAGAAGGGTTTTAAAGATACTTTAATACAAATAATCAATGCAATCTCAGTACAATATCAAGTACAACTACTTAAATAAACTTGCTTACTGCATCTACTTACAAGTAGATGGTCTGCTAAGAACTGCCCTCTAAAAGGCCAAATCCAGTTTGTTTTGAAACATGACCTTCAAGCTTCTGACAAAAAAGAAAAAAAAAAATCAAGCTGTCATCCTCCAAGGGAGAGAGCTTCTTGTGTTCCACAAAGTATTTTATTTCAGTGACTTCCTTAGGATTGTATTTAACAGAACTTAAGATTTGTCCACATATGTTTAAAAGTGGTTAGACTTCAAAACATGGAATTTTATTGGAAAGAATGAAGGACAGGACTCTTGCTTTCTATAATCAGTTGTCAGCAAGAAGGAAGGAATGATTGGGACTTGCTTTAAACAGCAGCTGGTAAATATACTGATAAATAGGTTTCCAGATGATGAAAGAGTGTTGCAAGGCACATACAGACTAGTTTTCAGAGAACAACAGAAGCCAAGATAAGGATTTTTAATTTGTTTGTTCACACTGTAAGAAATCAACCTGTTCCTTACATTGAGTTTTCATGGAGTTCAAGATGTCACAATGGATATAGGAGCGAAGATGCAAATGTGTGAAATGGGTGAATTGGAAAGATGGTTGAATTGATGCATGAAAACGAGGACATGATTCTTTTATTTATTTCTATGTCTATTTTAAATTTCTATTTTTAAAATGTACTTATTTATTTCCACATTTCTTCAGAGCAACTCTGCAACAATAAAATGCAAAACGAGTATGTGGTTATATGTGCTTGTGCCATACCACCAACTCTATACACACAAAGCTGCAAAAGATTTGAAAAAGATTTAAGTACTTTGAAGTAATATTCTACTACTGTTAAACAGCATCTTTGAGAATTTTGCAACATCCATTTGCATGACTGTTACCTTTTCTATCCTCTACTCACAGGTGATTTCTCATTTTGGAGCCTTGAGGACCTACTAAGCTTCTGGATATAGTAAGATGGAAACATCTACAAAACAAACACCCTTTTCTCAAGACTTCAAAATTGACCTAGAGAGGACACTGCATTTTAGTGAATGTGAATATAAACTAATGAGACAGTGTAAGGAAACAGTACCTGAATTTTTAGCTCTTTGTTAAAGTACTGATAAAGGAGAATTATGCCAGTTTATCCTTCCTACCTCCAAAGTATTTGAAGAATTCACCTACTAGAAATAAAAGGTGTGTGCCCATTTTCCAGAAGAGTTCAGAACACCATCTTCTTTGCTTTCAGGATAGCCAAAAATGAATCTGATATTTGAAACCAAGTGTTTTCTGCCCCAATTTACTACATCAAACAATTACGTCACTTTACCATTCTAACACAACTGGACATCAGAAATGAGCAAGATAAAAATTCTGTTCTCTACCATGATACCTTATGACAATTCAAAACTGCTTCACACAGAAAGACTTAGGCTGGTCAACTACCTTCCTAAACAAACAGGAAGAGCTTTCATTTTAATGGAAATATACTACCAAAAAAATAGTAAAAACACTCTCTATATTAGCAAGAACAGTGATACAAAACATGCCAAGTACTGTAGATACAGCCCTGGGCCCAGTGAAGAAAGCAAATTGCAGAAATTCTTCTAAAAAAGAGGATTGCAAAGACTGTTTTGAAAGGAACAGATGAGGAGAGCATGAGAAAGGACAGTTACACCATAGATTTCAGTTTTGAAGTTGTGTCTAACATGAGCAAAAGTTGCCATTATTTGAAGCAGAAAATATTTTATGACCTGACAAATGTAGAAACAGTGATCAATAACAGCCTGGAGGTCTCTACACCACAATTCAGATACCTGCAAGTGATGGCTAAGAAAGGTAAACCAAACAATAGAAGGATAAATTCACTACACGTTTCCACTGAAAGATGTTCAGATTTCTACAGTCAGAAAGACTGAAAGCCACTGGTTTAAATTGTTATCTTTATAAAGAGAAAAATAAAGGGTAACAGTATACATCATTTTATATTAACCTCACTGAATCAATGTCATTCATATTTTACTATCCCTTCCTTAGACTGCCAGGGAATCAAGATCACATTATTGAGGGTTTTATGGGGGTTTTTATTTTCCAAATTTTATTTATTGATTTTCAGCCTCCACAACCTTCCCATTTTCTTAATTTCACGTGACCGAAGCACTGCCAGAAAACTGTACATGCTCCTTCTTTTACACTCCCATGGCTCCTAGCAGTGTCTTCTCTAGGCCAAATTTTCACCTAGATGCCCCTTGACAATATGGCAAACTTGTTATTAATACAAGCATGCCCAGTGCAAACTGGTCTTCGCAAAAATGCACATCTCAACAAGTCCTAAATCTTTTTTTAATTTGTTTGTTTGGGGGGGGGGGAGGAGTCGGCTCTAGCCGACTCCATGAAGTGCTCTCTGACTCCTACGTGCTACTTTTCTGTGACTTCTTCCTAAATTTGCAGTTTGGAGGTTTTTGACTAAAGCCAAATTCTGCCAAATTCAGAAAACATGCCCATTAAAGATCATTGTTACTAGTACTACAGACATTTGTAGAGCAAAAGCTCCAGGCAGAACCCAGAGCATCAGCTACAAGCTTCTGATTTGGCAATGGGCTCCTGATTATGGGACATATATAAATATATGCATCTAATGATGCAATGACGTTAGCTTACTACTGTTAAGAACAAACATACTGAAATCAATGTATAGCCACATGAACACCCACATAACTTAGGTGATTTTTTTAATTATAAATAGAACCAGATTTTGTGTTTATTTATTTTATAACACCCGACTAAGCAAATTCTGGTGAAATCAGCATTATTGAAGTTGGGTAGTGACATATTATAAGACTGGAACATCTGTCCACTTCCAGCTGTCTGAAAACCAAAATATTCATATCTAACATATGTTAATGTATTATTTGCACTGGAAGTAAAATAAAGTAACAATACACTGAAGGGTTTTTATATTTTGTGAATTCCCTGGTAAGAATATAATAAAAAAGAAATGGAAAAGAATAGGTTCCTTTCCCTGACAGCCAAGACAAAATAGGTTGTAAGCAGAGTAGGAGAAAGCAGATGACCTACAGCAAAATTTCCAATGTAAAAAAATATTACTAATTCTCTACTGATAAAATTACCAATATTATGTTTCCAATTTCTCCTTTAGTATAGATTGCTATACATACAGTGTAATGTATTTTAATGTATAAGGATTTTTTTAAACACTTTATAATTCCTTCCTCATGCACACAGCAGGACCAAAACAGAGTTACATTACCATTAACTGGAATTCTCCTCAGACATTGATACCTTGCCTCCAGAGCTATAGTCTTCCAGTTGAGTTTCATAATGCACGGGGTCCAGAATAGTTAAAAAGCAACCAGCCTAGGAAGGAGCTGCACTTTGGTGCACTAAAAGTCTGACTGAGGCACAATGCACTGGATCCCCTAATTCTCCTCAGCTAGCACAGAACAATGCAACTCAAAGGACATAGGGAAGGAGGAAAGGAAATGTCAACATAAAATACTTTGAGAAGTCTAACTACTGCAATCTGTATTTTAATTTACACAGTACAATGAACACACTGGGAGTGAGCTTCCTTTTCAGAAGGGAACTGCGAGTGAAAATAGAAAAAAAAAAGAAAGTTTCCCTTCTGATGTAGGCATATTGTCCAGCTTACAAGCTCTGCCCAAAAAGCTCATAACAATTATAGCATTGGAAATTTAGCTGATGTAAACCAAAGATATTGCTATGGTATATGTGTAGTTTGAAAATTACTGTAGCTTAACCATGAAAGATATAGCAGAGACTGAGCAGCTAGAGTCAAAGGTCCTGTCACACCATTAGAGACTGGTCTTGCCTACCAAAGCCAAGTGGAGTGTTTCCATTTTCTTCAGCTGGCTTTAAGTTCAGCACAAGAAAAGCACCCAAAACATTTTTGGAGTGTTAAACTTCCTGAGATGTTAAACTTCCTGGAGAAGAGAAGGCTCTGAGGATATCTTCTCAATGTGTGTAAATGCTTGATGGGAAGGAATGAAGAAGGAGTCAGACTCAGCAGTGCCCATTGACAGGACAGGAGGCAATGGGAACAAAGTAAAACACATTAAATCCCACCTGAACAGAAGAAAATACTTTTTTTTTTAATTTTTTTTTTTTTATTATTATTACTGTGAGGGTGAATGAGCACTGACACAGGTTTTCTGGAGAGGTTGTGGGGTCTATCTCTGGAAGTACTCAAACCCAACTGAACATGGCCCTGGATTTCCTGCTCTAGGCAACCTGGCTTGAGGAGGGGAGATGGACCAGGTGATCTCAGAAGATCCCTTCCAACCTCTACCACTCTGTGAGGTTCTGAGCTTTATAGCTCTGATAGTATGCTGGATTCACAGATGATACATTCACCAATTATGCTCTTCCATAATACCTTTGTAAACCTAAAATAGCTCCACTGATTTTATTGACCTACATGAGTGCAAGGACACATTTTTTCCCCTCAAAAATAGTTTGTGCTTTTTCTAAATAATTAATAATAACACCTTTATTTTTCAGACATGGAGTTGCTAAAGTAATAAAATGGTAAACAAGCAGTAAAGTACACTGTGGTTCATCTCTGTAGTACAAGCTTCTATATGATGCTTTTTATCTGTCATTATAATGTGATACTATCTTTGTATGTATTCAAAGACCTGAGGGGAAAAAAAAAAAAAAAGTTGATGGAAACCATTTCAGCATAGAAAATCCAGAAAACAGAGGCTGAAGAGACACTATTCCACTACAGTGTTAAATAACACTCAGACATTCTACATGCTGACTACAAGAGGTTATAATAAGTGCCATGGTTCTAGGAAATAATCCAGTGCCAGCTATCTTCCAGACGTCTTTTAGTAGTGTTCTGAAAGTAGTCTAATTTATTTGATTTTTCACATATTTAAAAAAAAAAAATCATCTTGGAATAACAGAATTTCTGCTCTACTTGCATTTGTATCTTTAAAAAGCCACAGAAATATTTATCATCAAAGAGCAACTAATCCTTTGCATTAGCGAGAATGTCTTCACCTTTATATTTTAAAACACGCATTTTAAAAAAATGGTAAATGAATAACCATTGCTTCACTGTTGAAGGAAAAGACTTAAGCCTACACAGGCTGTTTTGCATGAACTAAGAAAGCTCCTTCTTGTTTCCTCCTCTATAAATGCCTGTTCTGTCCCCCTGAGGTCCCCTGGTCCCCTGCAGCACTGACACACTTGCCTTGCCCCAGCTGGCCTGCTGGAGCTGGGCTTTGTTTTCCAGACTACCCTTTCCTCTGATTTCCTGCAAGGATGAGATGACCTGTTCAATAGGCATAGAAGTAATTCAGCACACGAGTGCACACTAATCATGTCATTCAACCACATCGAGCCACAGCCTCTTCTCTGTGCCACATTAAATGCTAGAGGATGTCCTCCGGCATGTGGGAGGCAGAGTCTGAGACTGGTGTGCTGAGCTGCCACTGGCAGCTAAAGCAAGGTGGTGCCACTCCTTCAGCCCTGAAAAAAGGAGCCAATTTTGTGAAAAGATTAAACTTAGTAAGCAGCACAGCTAAGTATTAAGTACATAATACTTCAACCTACCTGAACAAATATTAATGAATTTGCAAAGAAGCTTAATCAACATCCCTTAATTTTCTAGGTACAAATTTTTCGCCATTGCTGATGGTCAATTGCTCTGCATATGAGAACCAGCTGGAATTTTACAGTCCCTTCTCTGTGTTAGTAGGCCAGGCATGCTGGAGCTTGCAAAAGAGTGTATAGATTTGCAGAGAAAAATCAAAGCACCATGAAGAGAAAAAGGGGAAATCCCCTTAATTGTGACTATAAAATTAAAAGTTTCTGTAAGCTAGCAAAAGAGATCAGTGCATCAGAAACCCATTCATTTTATAAAAACTAACATTTGCATATTTGTATTTTAATCATTTTATTCAAAACCCCTTTCTGAGTCACAATAACCTCATATGTGCTCTCTCCATGCTTGCTAGCAACAGAAATGGCAGCTGACCTGACACAGTTCTATGCTTCTTACATCTGCTTAAAATACTTGTGCTAGAGTGCAGATTTTGCTACAATGCACCAAAAAACATGAAATGTCCAGTTTCAGAAAAAAACAAGCACATGGAAAATCGCAGCCTGTAGATTTAATATAATGGCTTAGACTTTAGCCCCCATTAAAACCTGTTGCGATAGATTTAAATAGTTTGGGATTAGATCTATAAGTGTCTGCAATGTCCTGAGAAGGACGGTGATAAGAATAGACCTATTTTCTTCCTGGAGATCAGTCTTCGGTGATGGGAATTATTACTGTGCCAGACAGTGGTACAAAGATCACTTCTGGGCTTAAGAAGAAGGAAGTCAGCTAGTTTGTTAAAAATACACTGACTTCATTAAAAAAATACATATATAACAGTTATTGGAAGCGATGCCTTAGTGTTAATACACTAACTAATAAGAAAGTTACCATAAAAAGATTTGCTGACCAAGTACCAATTGTCTCAGCTACTAAGACATTGTCAGTCCTTTCACGATTCACTTAAGATAAATGAACTTGTCCTTGTACATTTTAAGCCAAGTCCATGGGCTAAAGCAATACTTCATAGAGTCAGTAGAGGAGCTTAATTTCTCCCTGTTTTGTATCAGCACATATCACCCCACAATGCATTTTTCTCTGCAGAGGAAAAAAAAGAATATAATCATCTCTTGCACATACCTTCTCAGATAGGTTTAAAATTGCACTTGGAATAGAAAAGAAAGTGGCCTCTGCTTTCCAACTCCAAACAATTCTCCATAGGAAGCTCCCATTGATCTAAGAGGCATGCTTTGGCAGCTTGACCAAATTCTCTGTTGAATAGCTTGTCTGTAGCTGAAACATATACCCAGCACATTGGCCAATTCATGTGCCTGGGAAGGTTGTAGCTGCTTTTAGTCCATTAAGGACAACAGAAAATAATGTGATAACTCACACACGCTGTCATTTCTATTGGTACCAGCATTGACCTTCACGCAGGACAAAACAGAACAAGTTGTCTGAGTGTTCTCAAGCAAAGATATGCGGTTTGGTCAGAAGGTACATGTCTGGTTTTATTATGTTTTAGCATATAAGAAGAATCAAAGTCAAAGCTATAATTATTTTTCTACCACATTCCATAATACCCGTTCTTCCCTGAACTAAATATTTAAGAAAAAAAAAAATGCGGTCAGTTGTGCTGAAATTCTTGAAGTGTTGAAAATGTCATCAAACAAGGCACAACATCACTGCACTGCCCAATTCTTAAATGCTGAGCTGGGCTGAAATTCATTTCCTAGTGCTTGGCAGTGTGACTGTCTCTCACCAGTCTCTTAGCTTAACTGCTTAATGTCAGCACCAGGCTTAAAAATTCAGCACTTTCCATTCCTATGCGACACAGCTGATATTCATTGAAGTAACTCATGGAAAGATTAATCTCACAGTTCTAGCTACCTGAAAGTTTGATATCTAATCTATTTGCCTGGCCTCCCTGTGTATAAGGCCTCCTGTGGGAAGAAACATGCACCTCCACAAGGCAATTCATCTCATCTACTCCAGCCACCTCTGAGCACCAAGCACCCTCTGGATGTGCCAGTCCCTGTCACTGGCTATTGAGAGAGCCTAACTGATGATGATGCCCATAGTAGTAAATGAAACATGAGAGGTACATGAAACAGTAAGTGCCTACAGGCTCAAACACTGGTGCGTAATCCTCCACACAGTTCAAGTGTTAGCACAACTCATGGCAGCCCCTTGGCCTGTACCAGCCAGCAATCTTTGATGCAATGCCAGGCATGGTTTGGGGGACAGGACTGATCAGGAATCATTCCCAGTCAGCCATCTGGAGGCAGACACTGTTTCAGGGGAAGGGCAAGAGAGCTTGACCATGTATTTGCGAGCCACAAGTGGCACCTAGCCCCAGGGCCACAGGACTGTGCCCTGTTTCATGTAGTAACATATGTAAAGCCACTTCAGACTACAATCCCAAATTCTATGTGTCTAAAGCCATGCTGAATGAATCCATTCTGAATTACTCGAAACAAAACAAAAAAGCTGTGAAGCCTGCTTGCTCGTCACTGTGAATGTCTTAAGCACTGTCTATTTTTACTCTTTATGCCAGCTGTCATTACATCAAACCCCACTCTTTTAATTTTTTCTGGCTTTGTTATCACACCAGCAGAAGAAAGAAAGAAGGATGGAGAGAACTCAGCCCTGAGACGCAACACTAATGCTGCCACAGCTACCACTGCCTGGGCAGTTTTACCCTCCCAAGAGGCTGGTAGAAACAGTCTATCATCTGGTGTGATGTACCACAAATAGCAGGAAGAAATAGCCATACATGTTGCATCTCACAAAAAATACTAAAACTCAGTGAAAGACATGGGTATGGGCCTCAAATTTTCTCAGCATTTATGATTGATTGTCCAATAGTAAGGACAGTGGCTCGTTGAACAAGAAACCCTAATTAGCTGCTCTCCCAATTATAAGCCATCTGTGTTTGGTCAGATGTCATCACCTAGACAGATGCTACATCCCCTGATACTGTTCTAAGAATTGAGAACAAGAGAACAAAAAAGTTATTTTCAGAAACTACCTAAATGGAGGAACTCAACTTTGAACCACTGAGCAAGAGCTGTGGTCACTGAGCACACTGACCACGATCAGCTCAGACCTTGATCTGAAGACACCAAAAAGGCAGGATATAGCTGGAACACCACTAACTCAGTGAGTACTTGACATTTCCACCAAACGGGCCTGGAGAATAAATGAAGGTCCTACAGCCACCACTGCATCTAACTTCCACTCTTCACACTTTCAGTGGAATTTAGCTATCTTGTCAATGGGACTCCAGTCTACACCATCAGTCCTTTGGTTCTCAGGAATTGTCCACTTAAAATATTGTGGGGTTTTGATTTCTTTTTGTTTATTTGTCAATTAGTTTGTTTTGGTTTTGGTTGTTTGTGTGTGTTTTTTTAAGGCGCTTTAAATAAACTAGGTGAAAATAGTTTTGAAATAGATGAAAATAGACAAAATAGACAAGTTTTCAAAATAAATTTGTAATTCTTTTTGTAGCTTGTCAAGAGTTATATGTGGTGTGTTCATTATCAATTATGTACTGGCATCAGATTAACAGCACTGGAAGCTAAAAAGCTTTGATAACATTAAGAACATCAAAAAGGTGATACCAGAGTAAACTTCACAGTGTGCTGTACCAGAGCTGTACCTTAACTGCAGGCAGGTGCATTAATGCTGTATGACAAGTTCAGTGTCCCCATGCCCATTCACATTTCTTGACCTTCGCAAAGACTCCCAATAAAAATAACAAATTCATAAGAACTCTTGAGATGTGAGTGCTTCCCTGTTAACATTTGGATGGAGAATTCCCAACTAAATTTGCAAGCAGTGCATTACAAAAACATACTTCAGAAGATCAGGTTTTCAAACTCTGCCAGCATGGTCACAGATTCAAACAGAGGTTTGAACTCCACTCATCTCTCATCCCTGAATTACCAATTCCCTGAGCCAACTAATATGCACAAATGTTGTGTAGTTGACTAAAAAAAAAAAAAATGTATTTGAATTCTCATTTCCCCTCAATTAGAATTAATCTACTTGAGTAAGTTAATAAGGTTTCATAAAATGGGATGGTTTGTGTAACTTCTAACGCAATTAAATATTAATAAACTCCTGTGGGAGCAAGATCAGTGGATTACAAAACATCTTCCTGAATTTTATCTTAAAACGTGGCATTTCAAGCAGTTACATGTATCTCTATACTCTCTAAGAAGTTTTATACTGCAGAAGAGTGATGAAACTACACAGAAAAATCTCAACATTTATATAATAAAGAAATGTATGCATATTATGCTCAATTTCAAGAATGGATTCCACCACAGCCATCACATATTTGATACAATCCATAATCAATGTGAAATAATACATACAATCCATCTAGATACTGATTAACCTAAATTTCCCCTTCTTTAACCTTATTTGCAACAAGGCCAAAATGCTATAAAACCAAAAGCTAATCACCTGTATTAAATGACAATATTAAATTACCTGTATCCAGTTTCCTGTATAATTCTGTCTGACCTTTTGTAAAAGAACCTTTCTAGGTGACTGTTTTTTTTTCTGGTCTCTGGAGTCTAGTGCAAGTTTTCTCTTCCCTTAATTAAAGAACAAGAATCGTAAATCTGAATCTCCATTTCTGGTACTACAACATACAGTTGAAAGTACAGCCTTTTTGAGATAGCGTTAGAAACACTGGTCTAAACAAATGTTAGGTAATTCTTCAATTTCTAGCAGTTTGGTCTAAAAGATAAACAATAGAAAGTCAGCAGAAAGTTTTAAGATTTTTTTTAAAAACATTGATAGGAAATATCTGTGTTTTCAGAAGAAAAAAAAAATGGCATAACTAAAATAAAATATTCACAACTGAAGAATGAAAAATTTCTGGTTATCAGTTTCCCAAAATATTTCAGGGAAGTCTAAATTCCCCTATTCCTCTACCCAAGTACTTCATTCCCTGACCAGTTATTTCAATGACATGTTTACAGAAAAGTTCATTTTCTTTCCAGATTTCATAATATTCATTAAAGGAAGCCCCAGAGTAAAACTTACATTGACATTCTTTGCAGCACTTGCCATCCACATATGCCAGGGCAGAATTAATCGGGCAATCAGAGAGGGGGCATATCAAAGCTTCACACTGCACAGTACCATTCTAGAAGAATAAAAGGTGCTTAACTGGTAGTTATATTTAGCAAGAACAGAGATGTTCTCATACACAAGAACTTAAAATCTACTTTTAAATGCAATGAATTCTCTGGCAGCACCCAAAAAGCCATTTTAGCATGGTTCTTTTAACAACTATAAGAACAGAAACTATACCTTCAGATTATAATGCATACAACCTTTTAGACATGTATGATGCATTCTTTGAGATGACAATGATCAATTTTTTTAGAGGCAAATCTATTTGGATGTAAAACATTCTGCCAATCAGAAGCAAATTGACATAATAATGTGAAATAACAACCTCACAGAACAATACTCTACCTTCTGATTTTTATATGAGAGACAATACATTTCTAAAAGGTAATAATGCCATAGCTGCAAGAAAAAACTGTGAAAAAAAATATGTAATGCACGTAACAATAAATTCAAAACATTTTAGATAGCTATCAGCCAGGTCTGATAGTATGGACTAAACCTTCTTTTCTTCAACCACAAAATCTTAAAAACAAAATTAATATCACTCTAGAAATATAAAGATCAAAGTCATATTAAGCTTAAGTAGAACCATTTAGCAAATTATAGACAGCAGCAAATCAATCTAAGGTGCAGTACAGACAACAGCCTTTCCATCAGTTACTAATGGCCTTTGGATTAGGCATTTAATGAGTCCAAATGGAATTCATGAGTTTTAAATGACTGGACAATAACAAAGATGCAATGATTTGGTGCTTGAAAGGATACTTGCATTCAGTTTTGGAGTTCTGATACCTTTGGGAATCTTCCATTCATTTAAATTTTTTTATTGTTTGTGATATAATAAAGCATGCATATGACCCTGACATTTTACTCTTTATTGCTTTTGGAGATGTAACCAAAGGCAACTAAAGGGAATCAGACTCAAGGGATCTATTAAATCATTTGCTAAGAAAAAGGCTGTGTTTATAGTGATAAAAACAGGTAATTAATTATCCAGAGAAACTGTTTGCAACTCAGTGCAGGGGAATAATGTGATAGCTAAGTGTATTGCATAGCATCTGCCTATACTGGCATGAAATCCAGGAGAGCTACACATGCTACCACTGCTGCAATAATAGGAAAATGCATTTATTAATACTATCGCTTAGATTTAGAACATTATTTTTTTCGCACTTTGTTGCTACTACTTAGCACACATTTATAAACATCCCTTAATATTTTTCCCCAATAAACCCACAATCAGAGGAAACACCAGGGTTCCTGGGTCTCCGCTCAAACTGTAGCCATACCATGCAAGTGCAGTTCTTACAACCATCCGTCCAGGATTCAAACTCTCTGTACGTCATGCCTTTTATTGTGCAGGTCCTTTCACAGTAGCACTGATCCAACTTGTTCATCCTCTGCTCAGCTTGGGACAACTGTATTTACAGTTCACAAAAAGTTTGAAATTTATAAGTGATCACTATGTTAGCATAAACATGATTGAAAGTGTCCCCTTTACTGTCAAGCATGCATGAAAAATGATTCAAAGATAATGACTATTGTCAAAAACTAAATGATTAAACCACCAGTCATTCAGAGATGGAAATAAAGAAGCAAGAAACAATGCATTTCATCTTTTGATTATAACATCGGGGGCATCATGACAACGTGAATAGGTCATGACAGAAAGTGAATAGATGAGTGTGGCTCCTGATCTTTATATGTGTGAAGTGACCCAGAATCTTGCTCTACATACATCTGCAGATAGTAGGCTACGCGCAAAAGACCCGGATCTGAGTAAAGAGGTCAGATTTGATGTAAAGCTCAAAACCAACATTAGTAATTGATTCTCCATTTCAAGTAACTCGTTTTTATCATTTGTGCATCAAATTAGCCAGGTAACAGCATTCCTGCAGACATCTAAAGACCTGACATTTAAAAACAGAAGACTAGTCTTTGTTCACTGGAAGATGTGAATGTTTTTAGTGTTATCTTCTGTAAAAAAAAAATACATAAATAATATCAAGAAGAAAATACTGCTTAAGGTTCTCCGTTTCCTATTTTGCAAAGATTTTGTCTGAGTACTCCATCAGTTCAGGTTTAGAAAAGTCTTGGACCAATAAATCTTGCTGCAATAAGCAATATAAGCACAGTAACCTATTTCAGACCAGTTTTATTGACTTGTTAGCCTGATAGATAGAGCCTGAATATGTATGAGTCTTTTCCTTGTTCACGGATTCGGATTCTGTTTACTATTACAATATATTATTCTATAAAAATATTAAAAACCAAGAAAGCTCTCTGAACTGTGAATTTGTATGCATAGATAGTAGGCACAGATATACAAATGCAAACATATATAACCATAACATGTATGGATGTTCTGCACACACCCACGTACACATCCACACAGATGCACAAATAATCTAAAGAAAACAGCAATTAAAGCTTTAGAGTCCTCAGTTCTCCCATGCCATGCCTTCTAGTAAGTATTACCTTTGCTGATGTTTTGGCTAAGATGTCTTGCAGTTCCATAATTTTCTGCACAAGTCCATGGAAGTCATTACAAGTTGGGCATGCTAGAATAACAAGATATGTATACTAGTAACAAAACCATTCATTTACAATTGGTTCGATCACGTCAAAGTTGACAACCAATATACTGAAACTCAAGGATTTAAGAAAGCTTGCAGGACAGAAAGTAGGTACAGAGCACACCTTTCATTTTATGGTATAAGAATTAAGAGACTTACTGCGATTAAGATCTGGGCATTGAGAAATAAATCCTTGAGGCATGACAAGTAATTGCACATCTTGCATTATGCCCTATGTGTAAGTGGAGAGAAAAAAATGAAAGGATGTATTATTTTTACCTGTCAAAATTATATTTTCCATTTACCATGTTAAACATTAAAGCCCACACAGAAAAAAGTGCCTGATAAAAACAATATTTATGAATACATAGCTTCTTTTCTGGACCCAATGCAGTGATAGAAGAATAAAGAGAAAGCAAAATAGATAGATGTACATGTACAGGCATAGTGATTCTTTTTTTAAAGACATAATATTAAATGTCAAGATGTAATTATGTGGCAAGAGTTTGGTTGTTTTGAATTCATTGTTATTTTTAGTTAGCCATTGCAGAAAAGCTTGAAAATGACCTTTAAAAATAATTTGAAAAACAGTTGTACTTTTGGTTATTTTGAAACTCTCCTAAATAAAACTCAAATTTTTCACTAAGCTATGACTGTCAAAAAGAAGTGCAGATTAAAGAAACGAGTCAGGAAAAACACATTCATGCAAACCTTTTATGATTTTGATGTGGATCTATTCATGAACATGCAGAGTGCCAAGAATCTACATATCTGTTACACAGCTGCAGAGTAACATGTTGACAAGGAATTTGGGAGAACGGGAAGCTTAGCATGAAATTCAAATATGCCATCTGGAAAGGCCCCATTTTACCCAGAAGAAATCACATGCTTACAGGCAGAATTTACATGCATCCTTAGTCATTAAGATATAATTAGCAGCCACTTTGCTGCTTTCCAAAAGCAAAGGCCAAATAGCCATCCTATCATATACGCTCCAGATGTCCCTTTCATCTATGATTCCCTCCCTGCATGTCCAAAATTCCTTCTTAGAAGTAAAAGCAGAATAATTTCAACATGCTTCAGCATGTTTATGAAGTGAATGTTTCAAGTCACAAATAATATAATGCAAACTAAATGCAAAAGGCCACATTTCATCTGTGTACACAGGGCATTCACTACAGATGTCACAAAGTCCAAGCAAGAGAATTTTGACCTCAAGTGAATGAATCAGCGTGCTTTAGAAACCTACGTGACCTATGGAGAAGAGCAGGTGTCACTGAAGAGTAACTGAGAAGGTAAGTGTCATGACTACCCTCCTCCCTTAACAACAAAGCTACTATCTATGACAATTGGATGCTCCCCCATCCTGTGCAAAGAGCTGCAGTGATTAGTTAATAGATGAAAAATAGGTGGGTATGCCTGAGACAGGTCTCCACGTCAGGACCTCCCTCAGCAAGTGTTCTGGAATCAGGAGCAAAGACCTCTTTGAAGAGAACACTGAAAAGCTCACAATATTCAGTTCTCCTCCCTTCCTTCCTCAGCGTCATCAAGTTCAAATTCATGTCAACCCAAGTTACAGCATTTTCATGAGAAGGAAGAATTGCAGGGTCCAACCCTTTCAGGTTGTAAAGAGCTTAAAACATATCTTTCACTGAACACATGGGCAAGTATTCAAATCACTTAGCTATTAATCAACAGTAAATCTCCTCCAAATATTTGGGGAGCTTTATTCACCACACATCAGCTGTGCTGTGAGCTGGACTCTGCCACTTGACAGGAATTCGGGTTATTTCTCATCTCCCCAGTGTAACAACCAGGAGCTGTGACACCTCACCTGCCTGGGCTGCCAAATCAGGAGTTCCTGACGGTACATGAGAGGCTATTCACAGGCTCCAAAAGAAGCTGCTGGTTCAAATTAAAGTACTTCTGGATATTAGGTGTCAGAGACTTTACATACCAGAAATTAGATGGCCAGAATTGCGCTCTCAGACCTAAGACCTTAAAATGAAATGGGTACAAATATACCCCAGTGTGAGTATGCCTACAGATACATTGTTTCAGTGGAGCAATATTAGGTCCAAAATCAGATATAGCCAAAGAAAATTTCAATGAGTGGCTAATAATTTTGGGTACTTTGATCCTTCTGGACAACTCATTTAAGACCCATTCAAAGCAGCCTGATTTTCAGAAACAACTAAACAAGTGGATGTCAGAAAATCAGATGAGTGGAAGTTGTCACACACAGTATCTAAAAACATAGGCTCTCCAAAACACTAAAAACCACTGAAAGTACTCATCCTCTAGAGTGATGTGTCTTCTGTACAACAATGTCACATTTGCAGATGTAGTTCAACCATTTGTACTTTACTGTGCTGGAGAAATTACTTCACACAGTATATTTTTGGCTAAATCAATGTTCTTTTAACAGCTATCAGTTTCTGTATTTCTGCCAAACTGGTTTGTCTTTGTAACTGAGACAAATTTTTCCATGTATCTTGGTTCATTTTATCATTTTTGAAAAGTAACAAATGAACAAACAAAAAATACAGTCCACTACTGGAGTATTTATTTTTCTACACCAAATGAGCTTCTTCATGGTCACAATGAGTTAGCAAAAAGAATATAATCAAGTCAAGAAGTGAGAAGGTACAAATAAACAAAAGGAATATTTATGTATATATATATATTAATAATAAATACATAGAATAAATGAAGTGTGTCTGAGATCAGTTTAGGCAACGTGTTAATATTTTATGATTTTATTCTTGGATTCAACTGTTGCTGATTTTTTTAAACCAGAAATATAATCTTGCTGCTTGTTTAGCAGGTATCTTCTTGTGTTTTGGAAGAAAAATAAACACATATTGAATAGAAAAATAAAAACAAAGTCATGCTTCAGTTTTCAAACATGAGTGCCCCATCAGATCTCCATATCTTACACTAAACAAAGACATAGTTTAGCATTTAAGTACAGCAAACGGTATTACAACACCCAAAAACTGATTTTAGCACAAAACTACAGAACTTGCTGTGACAACAGTAGTCAGAGTGTTTTATGCTGGGGAAAAAAAAAAAAAAAAAAAGATTTAGCAGGCCATATTTAACAAAGTGATTAGGTCTGTGACCAACATTATCAATTCCACTTTGCAGCTCAAGTAAAAAGATGCCAACAGGGAGGGAAATGGGACTGCAGTATTCCACAAGGATACCATCATTTGCTAAAGCAGTTTCCAAGAGGACTAAGGCCAAATGACAGAAAATGTCTGTGACCAATGAATGCTACCTAATGGACACAGAGGAATCAAAATTTACACTCCAGTGGAAACACAGCATTCACTTCTTCAATCTTGCTATACACCAGGTGCTTGATATATACATATATATTAATATGTGTACATATATATATGTATATAGAAAAATGGAGAAAGAGTAAGCAAAAAAACATGATCAAGTATTTTTCCTCTGAGGGAAAAGGCATTCTCCTCATTAATGATTGTCATCGCACTTATTTCTGAACTTAGAGAATATTGTGGTGAAACCTAAATCATAAAGAGATTGGAGTTCCCTAGACCTTAGTGTTCTCTGACAAAAAATACTCATTTAGTTATGAAACAGACAATAACATGAATATTTATTTCCTGGAATTCTGTTTCTCTTGGCCATTTACCTTTCACTGTCTTAAACTGTTTTACAACACACCATGGCACTAAAAATTGTGTTAAGACTGCAGAACCACAGAATGGCTGAGGTCAGGAAGATCGTCTTGAGATAACCTACTCCAACACCCCTGCTCACGCAGGGTCACCTATAGCAGGTTGCCCAGGAACATGTGCAAGCAACTTTTGAATATCTCCATCGTGGACTCACTCTGACCACCTTCATGTTAAAAGTGTTTTCTTATGTTCAGATGGAATTTCAGGTTTTTCAATTTTTGTCCATTGCTTCTTGGCCTGTCATTGGGCACTACTGAGAAATGTCTGGATCCTTCATCTTCATCTCCTCCCTCCAACCATCAGATGTTTGTACACTTTGATGAGGTCCCTCCCTAAGCCTCCTCTTCTCCAGGCTGAACAGTCCCAGCTCTCTCACCCTCTCTTCACAGGAGAGATGCTCCAGTCTCTTCATCATCTTTCTGGCCCTTCGCTGGACTCTCTCCAGTAGGTCCATGTCTCTCTTGTACTGGGAAACCCAGAACTGGGCAC